>NC_136420.1:113197580-113842580 GCF_052625555.1 Lactuca saligna | reverse complement strand
AAGGTATGATTCTAGATCTGTTTCAATATTGTTATTACACCTAAATAGTCATTAGAAGTCTTAGATTCAAAGCATGTTTGATTAGAAAGCCTAGATCCAAGCATTAGGGTTTTGCATGCGCACATAGGAAAGTTCTTATGGCTAAAACCCATCAGTGGTATCAGAGACTAGCTTGGTTTTCATTGAATTGTTGCTTGATTGTATGAAACTAAACTGAAAAATTCGATTTTTATGTTTCTGAGTCATGAACTCGGCGAGTAGGCCTGACTCGGCAAGTCCCTTTGTGTACTCGGCGAGTCCGAGCGTCAGGATTAGCCAAAAACGGGATTTTTTCATGTTTATCTTATGGAAACTTACCTTAATCATATTAGATCAACCCTAATCCGATTTTGTGATATATATGACTATATTTTTGATCTAATTGAAGATAATTATCAATTAATAAAATATTTGATTTCCTTATATGATAATTATTAATCAAATATAGATAATTATGTGATTTTGATTATTTGTTATTTGATCCTTTATGTTTTAAATGTATAAAACTTGTCCTCAAGTTTTGAAATTTATGTTTTGTGATTAAAAGTTTAATTTAGACAATTTAAATTTCAAACCCTAGAATTTTACAAGTTTAAAATACAACCCTATACTAATATAATATTACAAGATATATATATATATATATATATATATATATATATATATATAACTTAAATGCTAGTCTTACCGTTATTAGGCCTCATTCACGAAGCCGGTCTATAAGGTGGGTATAAGGTTGCGACCTATAAAATGATGCTTAATGGGTGTACACTCACACCCACGCTCGCTTAATTGGTGGAGGGTCGTTAGCCGAACGGGTAGGATAGGGAAACCTCATCCTCTCATTAAAAGTATAATAAGAAATACAAAGTAACTACATGTTTTATTAAAATTCCCAATCTTAGTTACTTTAGGAAAAGTGAATTGATGCAATCCCATGAAATTACACTTTGCACCTTGCTAAGAAGTTAGTGGAGCGTGTGTGGTTTACCGGCACACTAATTGGTTCTAAGCGAAGGTGGCAAAGGGTGATTCATTGTTTATCATAGTTCGATAGAGCGTGTGTGGTTTACCGGCACATCGAATAGGTGATCGTTACAATGAAGGCACCACGTTAATTTGCATGGTAATTCACACCCGCTTTGTGATCCTCGGTATCCCAATCACAAACGAGAGGGGAATATCGAGATTTAAACATGCCATTGAAAAGTTTCAATGAATCTCATCCGAACCTAGGAATTCTCAATACATTTAGGACTTAAAGTTATGTTTTTCATGGTGGGGAATTAGTGAATCGTCATTCACTTACCTTCAAAATGTTTGCATGTTAGATTACGGTATCCCTTTTCTAATGTGTAAATATTGTTGTTGGATCCTAGCCCTAATTCTTCTTATTGGGTGATAATTAGGGATTCATATTCTAATCTATCTTTGTCCTTTCTATTTGTAGATGTCGAACGCTAACAATGCTGCTACGAGAAGCTCGCTATGAGGATAAGGAGTATGTCCTCGATGAGAAGCTTGAGAAAATCAACCCCGAAATCGCTACTCCCGCCGAAATCACCGCTTTCGAAACCCACGAGCGTGATGCAACGAAAGTGCATTGCATCATGATCGCGACTATGAACTCTGAATTCCAAAAGTCCTACGAGGACATGTATCCGTACGAAATGCATCAAGACTTATTGGAGCGATACCATCAAAACGCGAGACAAGAGCGTTATGAGATTTTCACGAACATGATTTCCGCTAAGATGGGTCATGGTGAATCTCTTACCGTGCACTTGCAAAAGATGCAAAGGTATGTCGACCTCCTTCGCAAGTTAAATGTTGACTTTGGGGAAGACTTGGTGATCGACATGGTGCTTCACTCTTTGCCTCCGAGCTACAATCAATTTAGGATGACCTATCACATGAACAAAGAAGAGGTCACCCTAAGCAAACTCTAAGGTCTCTTGAGGGTCGCTGAGAGCAACTTCAAGGACAAGTCTGTTGCACCAACTCCCAATCCGCCCGCTGCTCCTGTCTTGGCAATTAGACAAGGAAAAGGAAAGAAGAGGAAGGCTTCTTCAAAGAACCATCGCAAGGTGAAAGCCCGAGATGGTGCCTCTTCTAGTGGGACCAAAGTTGATCCCGCTAAGCCCTGCTCTAATCCGAAGGAGGCAGAGTGCCACCACTGCCACAAGATAGGACATTGGAAGAGAAGCTGCCCGGAGTACCTGCAAGCCATCAAGGAAGGAAAGATCTCGCAGGTATATATACAATTAAATCTAATGATTCCCACAATACTTCTTGGGTTCTTGATACCAGTTGTGGTTATCACATTTGTTCTAATGTGCAGGGACTAAGAAGAAGTAGAGACGTGGAGCATGGAAGAATAAATCTAATCATGGGGAACAGAAGATCGTCGCTTGTGACCAAGATTGGAGTGTATTCTTTAGTGCTTAGGAATAGTTTATCTTTAGATTTGAACAATTGTTGCTATTCGCTATAAATGGCTAGAAACATCATTTCTTTTCATGGTTTGTTTAGACAAGGTTTTAGATTTTCTTTTAATAATGAGAATGGTTCTATTTTAGCTTATCTAAATGGTGTCTTTTACTTTGAAGCTATACCATGTAATGGAATTTATGAAACTGTTATGATTGTTGATAACTTAGGAAATGATGTTTTGTACTTGGATTCTTCCAATAGTATGGATAAAGCATCCTTATGGCATTGTCGTCTTGGACATGTCAACAAGAAACGCATAGCCCAACTCCAAAAGGATGGAGTTTTGGAGTCATTCGACCTTAGGGAAGATGAGACATGTGAGTCTTGTTTACTTGGAAAGATGACTAAGTCACCCTTCGCTGGTACATGTGAAAGGGGGGAAGGTCTATTGGACCTCATACATACTGATGTGTGTGGACCGTTTAGATCTACCACGAAGGATGGTAACCGCTTCTACGTGACTTTTACCGATGACTATAGTAGATATGAGTATATCTACTTAATCAAGCAAAAGTCAGAAACTTTTGAAAAGTTCAAAGAGTTCAAGAATGAAGTAGAGAATCAATTGGGCAGGAAGATCAAGATGCTTCGATCCGATCGAGGAGGAGAGTACCTAAGTCTTGAATTCTACGATTATCTCAAGGAGTGTGGAATAGTTTCACAATTGACGCCACCTAGGACACCACAATTGAATGGTGTGGCAGAAAGGCGTAATCGAACCTTGTTGGACATGGTTCGCTCTATGATGAGTCGTGCTTCGCTATCTATCTCCTTTTGGGGGTATGCCTTAGAGACCGCCGCCCATATCCTTAACTGAGTCCCTACTAAGAAGGTTGCCAAAACACCTCACGAGATGTGGACGGGGAGAGCACCTTCGTTAGCACATATCAAGGTTTGGGTTTGCGAGGCTTTCGTAAGACGAGATACTCATGACAAGCTCGAACCTCGTATTGAGCGATGTATTTTCATAGAAATCCTTTGGATATCTCTTCTATAGATCGAAGGACAATGTTGTCTTTGTTGCGAGGAGAGGAGTTTTCTGAGAGCGAGAACTCATAGGCCAAGGAGACAGTGGGAGGCAAATCGATCTTGAAGAGATTCAAGAGTCAATAGATGAAGGAACCTCAACCGCTGGCGCTCTACCCGAGGAGGAAACTCCGGTTGAACCGATTGACATATCATTACCTCTTAGACGTTCCGAGAGAGTTAGGTTTCAACCCCAGTTGTATGGTTTTCATATTACTACCGAAGGGGACACGTATATTAGTGATAGTACACTAATAAATCTTGATGAACCTAATAGCTATAAGGAAGCCATGGAAGGCCCGGAGTCTGCGAAATGGAAAGAGGCAATGGATAGCGAGATCCAATCCATGTATGATAACCAAGTTTGGAATTTGGTTAATAATGTGCCTGGATGTAAGACCGTTGGGTGCAAATGGATCTTCAAGAAGAAGACCAACGTGGATGGAAAAGTACACACGTTTAAAGCGCGACTAGTTGCGAAGGGCTTTACTCAAACTCCCGGAGTTGACTATGAAGAGACCTTCTCACCAGTTATGAAGATAAAATCTATTAGAGTGATGCTAGCTATTGCCGCATTTCATGATTATGAGATTTGGCAAATGGATGTCAAGACCGCTTTCCTTAACGAGAAGTTGGTTGAGGATGTTTACATGGCTCAGCCAGAGGGGTTTGTGGATCCGAAGCATCCGAATAGAGTGTGTAAGCTTGAGAAGTCCATTTATGGACTAAAGCAAGCATCTCGCAGATGGAATCTTTGCTTCAATGAGAAAGTCAAAGAGTTTGGATTTGTACGAAGCGAAGATGAGTCATGTGTATATGTCAAAGCCAGTGGGAGTATAGTAAGCTTTCTTGTTCTATATGTCGATGACATATTACTCATAGGAAACGACATCCCGACTCTGCAGGAGGTTAAGTCCAGGCTCGGGAAGTGCTTCGCTATGAAGGACCTCGGAGAGGCTTCCTACATTTTGGGAATAAGGATAGTAAGAGAAAGAAGTAAGAGACTAATAGGACTTAGTCAGAACACTTACTTAGAAAAGGTACTAAAACGTTTTAGTATGGAAAACTCGAAAAAGGGAGAATTACCGATACAAAGCATTGCCAAGTTGAGTAAGACTCAAAGTCCGAGTACCGAAGCCGAGATAGCTGAAATGAGCTGAGTACCATACGCTTCCGCAGTTGGCTCAATTATGTACGCTATGACTTGTACTCGCCCTGATGTAGCCTTTGCTTTGAGCATGGTTAGTAGATATCAAGGGAATCCAGGCAGAGCCTATTGGGTCGCGGTGAAGAATATCATTAAGTACCTTAGGAGGATGAAGGAATGGTTCTTAGTCCTTGGAGGGAGTGATGACTTGAAGGTGCGAGGGTATAGTAACGCCAGTTTTCAGACCGACAAGGACAACTACTGTTCGCAGTCGGGCTGGGTCTTTACCCTGAATGGAGGAGTAGTAACTTGGAAGAATTCCAAGCAGGAAACCGTAGTTGATTCAACGTGCGAATCAGAGTACATCGCAGCAAGTGAAGCATCGAAGGAGGTAATATGTGTAACAACGCAAATTTTCAAATAAAATTTTCATTTAAAACAAAGTGATTTCATTCAACCAATAGTATTTATTTCATGTTTCATATCAAATACATATATAAAATCCCCAAGATCTCAATTAGCAGCAGTGTGTATGCATCATGCCGGCGCCTTCCCACGGTCCTCGCTAGTACCTGAAACACATACATAACAACTTGTAAGCATAAATGCTTAGTGAGTTCCCCAGTATACCACTCACATATACGCCTTTCCAGGCCCGAACCTTACGGTCCACAGTACAACGCCTTCCGGCCCATGAGATAATCGCCTTCCGGCCCATAATATTTTGCCTTCCGGCCCATAACATATTGCCTTCCGGCCTGTAACATATTGCCTTCCGGCCCGTAACATATTGCCTTCCGGCCCGTAACATATTGCCTTCCGGCCCATAAACATATGCAACACATAGTACAATTACTTAAACACATATAGCACATATATCATATATCATACCTGACCTTTCTGTCACACAATACTTTGCCTTCCGGCCCATAGAACATACATAGCATGCATAGCAACTACCTTTTCAATTATAGCATATATATAACACATAACATATTCGACCTTCCGGTCACACATAGATACCCTTCCGGGTACAGTATAGTGAGAAGACTCACCTCGTGGTAATGTAAGCTATCAACTCTTGAAACTACTCGCACTCGATCTGCCGATCTGCAGACTTTCTATAATACCATATACCCTTATTAATACTCTTATCATTCAAGACAACTGACCCTAAGAATTTACATGCAGGTCAACTCTGGTCAACGGTCAACTTGACCGGACTCGTCGAGTGCAAAGGCGACTCGGCGAGTCTAGACGTCCTCCCCAATTTTCCCTGTTGTTCCCCTTTCTACTCGTCGAGTATCCCTCTTGACTCGACGAGGTCCTCGTGGAAGAATCGCGGGGCCACCCCGACTCCACTCGCCGAGTCTGAAGAACAACTCGGCGAGTCCCAGTGAATCTTCAAGCTACTCGCCGAGTCTGCTCATCCGACTCGGCGAGTCCATGCCATGCATTCGATCAACTGCTTCCTGAAACACGTATGGTCCCGAAATACACACTCATGGGACTATCTGGACCTCTAAACATCCTATTACTGGGGTATAAACACTTGGGTAACAACATAATAATCCATCTAATCATCAAATGGGTTCTATAAACCCTAACTTCATATACACATCAATCACAGAAGAACGAAATCCGAGATATTACCTGATTGATGCACTTTCTGTGTCCCCAATCCTCAGAACGTGATTCTCTTGCTGTTCCTTTAGCTAAACCTTCCTCTTCCTTGCACACAACTCTTCCAAACCCAACAATGGTCTTCAATCCTTGCTCCAGATGCACACAATCGTTCTAGGGTTCTTCTCAGTGAGCAAAAACGAACAATGACGGCCTAAGAGGCGTTATATACGATCCAGACCAGACGGCTAGGGTTTCTGCTGAACAGCGTCGACTCGCCGAGTCCATATTTGGACTCGTCGAGTCCAGTCGCGAACCCGCGATCAAGCCTGTGCTCCTACTCGGCGAGTCAGGCACCAACTCGCCGAGTCCCCTCCTAAAATGCCCCAAAAATAGTTTTAAAGCAATACCTGAAATTCCGGGCTGTTACAACTCTCCCCCACTAGAACTAGACTTCGCCCTCGAAGTCTCACTCTGCGAATAACTCCGGATGTTGCTCCCGCATTTCATGCTCCGGCTCCCAAGTCATCTCCGATCCCTTCCGGTGTTGCCACTGAACCAACACCAGAGGTACCTCCTTGTTCCGCAGAACCTTGATCTTCCGATCCCTGATAGCTACTGGTCTCTCGGCGTAATTCAGGCTCGCATCCACCTGAATATCCTTTAATGGAACCACCGCCGATTCATCGGCTATACACTTCCTCAACTGTGATACGTGAAAGGTATTGTGAATCTGTCCCAACTCTGCTGGCAACTCCAACCGATAAGCTACCCGACCTACCCTTGCAATTACACGAAATGGACCTATGAACCGGGGCCCCAACTTGCCCCTCTTTCTGAACCGGATCACTCCCTTCCAAGGAGAAACCTTCAGGAGAACGAAGTCGCCAACCTGGAATTCTAGCTCGGACCGGCGTCTGTCCGCATAACTCTTTTGTCGGCTCTGGGCGGTCAATAACCTCTGCCTAACCTGCTGAATCTGCTCTGTCGTCTGGAGTACGATCTCGGTACTGCCCATCACTCTCTGTCCTACCTCTCCCCAACAAATGGGAGTCCGACACCTCCTACCATACAACAACTCAAAAGGTGGCATACCAATGCTCGAATGATGGCTGTTGTTGTAGGAAAATTCAGCCAAGGGTAAATGCGCATCCCAGCTACCCCCGAAGTCTAGTACACACGCTCTAAGCATGTCTTCCAATGTCTGAATCGTCCGCTCGCTCTGACCGTCTGTCTGGGGATGGTATGCGGTACTAAAATGCAGTTTAGTACCCAGCTCCTCATGGAATTTCTTCCAGAACCTGGAAGTGAAGCGTACATCACGGTCTGAAACAATCGAGATCGGCACTCCATGCCGAGATCCTACCTCTCTCACGTATAACTCCGCCAACTTCTCCGCTGATGAACTCTCGCTAATGGCAAGGAAGTGTGCACTCTTCGTCAATCTATCCACGATCACCCAAATTGCATCGACTCCCCTAGCAGTTCTTGGCAATTTGGTGATGAAATCCATAGTAATCTGCTCCCACTTCCACTCAGGAATCTCCAAGGGCTGCAACTTACCATGCGGTCTCTGGTGCTCGGCTTTAACCCTACGGCAAGTCAAACACCTCTCAACGAACCATGCGACGTCTCTCTTCATACAAGGCCACCAATATTCCTTCCTCAAGTCCAAATACATCTTCGTAGCACCAGGATGGATCGAGAATTTCGATCTATGAGCCTCCTCCATCAAAATAGTACGCGTACCGCCCACGAATGGTACCCAAATCCGACCCTGAAACGTCAGAAGTCCTCATCCATCGTTAACGAACTCTGAAATTAACCCAACGACTCTCTCTTTCTTCTGCATCTCGGATCTCACAACCTCGGCCTGCGCCCCACGAATAGCATCCAATACCGGGGTCATCACCGTCAGTCTCAAACATACATCTCGCAATGGAATGCTCTTCCCCCTACGACTCAATGCATCTGCTACCACATTAGCCTTGCCTGGGTGGTATAGGATCTCACAGTCATAATCCTTAACCACGTCCAACCATCTCCTCTGACGCATATTTAGGTTGGGTTGATCCATCAAATACTTCAAACTCTTATGGTCCGTGTATATAGTACAACGAACCCCGTATAGGTAGTGACGCCAAATCTTGAAAGCGAACACTACTGCCCCCAACTCTAAGTCATGCGTGGGATATCTCGCCTCGTGAGGCTTTAGCTGCCTCGATGCATAAGCTATCACATGGCCCCTCTGCATCAACACTGCACCTAGTCCCGAAATCGATGCGTCGCAATATACGACAAAGTCCTCCATCCCTTCCGGAAGAGCTAATACCGGGGCTTCGCACAGTCTCTGACGAAGTGTCTCGAAGGAAGTCTGCTGCTCGGGTCCCCATGAGAATGTAACACCCTTCCGGGTCAATCTGGTGAGCGGTACCGCGATCTTGGAGAAGTCCCTAATAAACCTCCGATAGTACCCCGCCAACCCAAGGAAACTCCTGACCTCGGAAGGTGACTTCGGTGTCTCCCAACTCATCACTGCTTCCACCTTGGCCGGATCGACCAATATCCCTGCCTGATTAACAACATGTCCAAGAAATTGGACCTCCCGCAACCAGAAGTCACATTTGGAGAATTTTGCATATAGCTTCTCCGACCTCAGTACCTCAAGGACCTCCCTCAAATGTACCTCATGCTGCTCTCTAGTTCGCGAATATACTAGGATGTCGTCGATAAATACAATCACAGACCGATCCAGCATCAGCCTGCATACCCTGTTCATGAGGTTGATGAACACTGCCGGGGCATTGGTGAGCCCGAAAGGCATCACCACGAACTCGTAATGCCCATACCGCGTCCTGAATGTTGTCTTCTGGACGTCCTCATCCCGCACTCTTACCTGATGGTACCCTGATCTCAGATCGATCTTGGAAAACCAAGATGCCCCTTGCAACTGATCGAATAGATCATCGATCCTCGGTAACGGATAGCGGTTCTTGACCGTCACCTTGTTCAACTCCCGGTAATCAATACACATCCGGTGTGAACCATCCTTCTTCTTGACGAATAGAATCGGTGCTCCCCACGGCGAGCTACTCGGCCGAATAAATCCCTTCCCCAGCAACTCCTGGAGTTGCGAGGACAACTCTTGCATCTCTGGAGGTGAAAGATGATAAGGCACCTTCGCAATAGGCGCAGCCCCCGGAATCAGATCGATACCAAACTCTACTTGCCTCGCAGGAGGTATTCCCGGCAACTCCTCAGGAAAAACATCTGAAAACTCGCGCACCATTGGAACCTCCTCCACTGTCCTCGGTCTCTCGGAAGCCTCCCGCGTATCCATCACATACGCCACAAAACCTCTACATCCCTGCTGTAGGCATTGCCTCGCCCTAGCGGCCGAACAAAAAGCTGATCCCGAATGGGTATCCTCGCCGTACACCGTAAGAACTCCCCCACTAGGGTCTCGTATAGTCACCAGCTGGCGCTCACAGTCGATGACGGCACTGAATCGGCTCAACCAGTCCATGCCCACGATGACACAGACATCACCCATCGCAATAGGAATTAGGTCAATCGGAAATGCAACCCCAAAAATCTCTAGTACGCATCCCCGAAGAACCTCCGTAGCACAAACCACCCTCTCGGCCGCTATAGAAACGCTCAGAGGCCGACTTAACAACTCACGACTAATGCTGATATGCTGACTAAAAGCTAAAGATACAAAGGATCTACTCGCACCCGAATCAAATAACACAAGCGCAGGCATAGAGTTCACAAGAAAAGTACCTACACATATATTAACATAAGCATAACATTTCAACTTTAAATAAATACGCGAATTACAGTATACCTGCCACAACATCGGGTGCAGCGCGGACCTCCTCCGCAGTCAGCTGAAAAGCTCTCCCGCGAGCCCTCGGGGCATCGACCTTCGCCGATCGTGTCTCAGTAGTCCTGGTAGTAGGTGTAGATCCCTGATGAAGCTGCGGGCACTCGGCCTTCCGATGGCCCGTCTGGTTGCAATGAAAGTAGACCATAAACCCCTTAGGGCAATCCCTGGCAATATGTCCTTCCTTGCCACACTTGTAGCAACCCCCCGCTCGACACGCCCCTTCATGACTCTTGCCGCACTTTCCACAAGTGCGGCCCTTCGAACCTCCCATCCTCGAATCAGCGGACTTGGTCCGCTTGGCTGCCGGCTGAAACTGAGCCGGTCGCCGGTCCGCCCGCCGAGACTCGGCCTCCTCCCTGACCTGGGTCTCTAACTCGATCTCGCGCTTCCTGGCGTTCGCCTGAAGCTCAGTAAAAGTACCATAGGTGGAGTTTGACACAAACTCCCGGATATCCCTCCTCAACACGCCCAAGTACCGGCTCATCCGTGACTACTCTGTAGACACCAGCTCGGGGCAGAACATCGCCCTCTTGTGAAACTTCCGTGTGACCACCGCAACGGAATCAGTACCCTGCTTAAGGGTCAAGAACTCCTGAATCAATCGTTCCATCTCCACTGGGGGAACGTACTCATCCCTGAACATCTCAGTAAACCTCTCCCATGTCACCGCTGAAATCTCCGACAGAGTGAAGTTCGCCGTTACGAACTTCCACCAATCCTTCGCTCCCAGACGGAGCTGGTTCAAGGCGAACTGTACCCTCAGGTGCTCCGGGCATGAGCAAGTATAGAAGCACCCCTCAATGTCGGCGATCCACCTCATCGCCGCAATCGGATCCTGCGTCCCATCGAACTCAGGGGGTTTCGTGTTGCTGAATTCCCGGAATAGCAACGAATCACCCCCTTGCGGCCTAGCAGCAGCCACAGCTGCGGTAGCGGCAGCGACTGCAGCTTCAGTCAGTGCGGCGTACCGCTCCTCAAACTCCTCCATCAGGGTGGTCTTAATGGACCCAAACATCTCCGGGATCTCAGCCCGAACCGCCGCAGCTACCTCCTCTTGAATCATCTGACGAATCTCCTCGTCACTCATACTGCTCGAACTCGCTCCATGGCGTGTCGTAACCATAATGTCTCTGAAATATAACATAAGATTATCAGAGACTCCATCAAGTACTGTTGCACTCGATAACGCAACCCTACTCAGTCTCCGACATCCAGGGATTCTTACTTGGGTCGCCCACCGACCCGGTGTCTTCGGTAGTACGGGCCCAATACTACCGACCACACCGTATCAGCATTCGTCCCAAATCTTCCTCCCCGAACCCCGAATAGTGAGTACTCTACTTCTAATATGCACTACCTACCTGCACGCTACCGAATATCTCACATAAGCAATCTTCCTAGACTAAGGCATCACAAAACAGGCCATTCTAGTCCTATCATGTATACCTAGTCTTCTAGCATGCATAACAATTCATAATTCAGTGCATAACATAACATTGTAAGGTATTCTGGGGATCTTTACCGTTCGGGCGCTGGCTGATCGTACACACTGCTTCTTTCTTGTTTACCACTTTACCATTTATAAAAGTTTATGTATTTATTATTTTTAAAAAGATTTTTCCTCAAATCCTCGGTTTGAGTTCAGTTACACCCGAAGGTACACCCGAATCCCTCAAACCAAGGCTCTGATACCAATTGTAACAACGCAAATTTTCAAATAAAATTTTCATTTAAAACAAAGTGATTTCATTCAACCAATAGTATTTATTTTATGTTTCATATCAAATACATATATAAAATCCCCAAGATCTCAATTAGCAGTAGTGTGTATGCATCATGCCGGCGCCTTCCCACGGTCCTCGCTAGTACCTGAAACACATACATAACAACTTGTAAGCATAAATGCTTAGTGAGTTCCCCAGTATACCACTACACATATACGCCTTTCCAGGCCCGAACCTTACGGTCCACAGTACAACGCCTTCCGGCCCATGAGATAATCGCCTTCCGGCCCATAATATTTTGCCTTCCGGCCCATAACATATTGCCTTCCGGCCCGTAACATATTGCCTTCCGGCCCGTAACATATTGCCTTCCGGCCCATAAACATATGCAACACATAGTACAATTAATTAAACACATATAGCACATATATCATATATCATACCTGACCTTTCTGTCACACAATACTTTGCCTTCCGGCCCATAGAACATACATAGCATGCATAGCAACTACCTTTTCAATTATAGCATATATATAACACATAACATATTCGACCTTCCGGTCACACATAGATACCCTTCCGGGTACAGTATAGTGAGAAGACTCACCTCGTGGTAATGTAAGCTATCAACTCTTGAAACTACTCGCACTCGATCCGCCGATCTGCAGACTTTCTATAATACCATATACCCTTATTAATACTCTTATCATTCAAGACAACTGACCCTAAGAATTTACATGCAGGTCAACTCTGGTCAATGGTCAACTTGACCGGACTCGTCGAGTGCAAAGGCGACTCGGCGAGTCTAGACGTCCTCCCCAATTTTCCCTGTTGTTCCCCTTTCTACTCGTCGAGTATCCCTCTTGACTCGACGAGGTCCTCGTGGAAGAATCGCGGGGCCACCCCGACTCCACTCGCCGAGTCTGAAGAACAACTCGGCGAGTCCTAGTGAATCTTCAAGCTACTCGCCGAGTCTGCTCATCCGACTCGGCGAGTCCATGCCATGCAGTCGATCAACTGCTTCCTGAAACACGTATGGTCCCGAAATACACACTCATGGGACTATCTGGACCTCTAAACATCCTATTACTGGGGTATAAACACTTGGGTAACAACATAATAATCCATCTAATCATCAAATGGGTTCTATAAACCCTAACTTCATATACACATCAATCACAGAAGAACGAAATCCGAGATATTACCTGATTGATGCACTTTCTGTGTCCCCAATCCTCAAAACGTGATTCTCTTGCTGTTCCTTTAGCTAAACCTTCCTCTTCCTTGCACACAACTCTTCCAAACCCAACAATGGTCTTCAATCCTTGCTCCAGATGCACACAATCGTCTAGGGTTCTTCTCAGTGAGCAAAAATGAACAATGACGGCCTAAGAGGCGTTATATACGATCCAGACCAAACGGCTAGGGTTTCTGCTGAACAGCGTCGACTCGCCGAGTCCAGTCGCGAACCCGCGATCAAGCCTGTGGTCCTACTCGGCGAGTCAGGCACCAACTCGTCGAGTCCCCTCCTAAAATGCCCCAAAAATAGTTTTAAAGCAATACCTGAAATTCCGGGCTGTTACAATATGGCTAAAGAACTTCATTGGAGATCTTGGAGTTGTACCTGCCATAAAGTAGCCCATGGAGATTTTCTGTGATAATGAAGGAGCGGTTGCCTTGACCAATGCATATAGTCTTAAAACCCAGATATATAGTCTTAAAACCTAGATATATGGTTTGTTATTGGTTAGGTTTGAGCATTGGAACAAACCCGTGCTTGCTGGAATCACCTTATGGAATGTGATAGTAATTGGGTGATTGCGGGACGATAATATCATATAGTCTTAAAACCTAGATATATGGTTTGTTATTGGTTAATTGATTGTACATTGATAATGCGAAAACGCATTGGTAACTCGATGTTATAAAACGCATTGTTGTGTGTAGTTGGTTAATGAATAAGTAAATGCATATAAGTCAAATTTTATCTGTAACTTTTATCCTAAGAAGGAAAAAGCGATATCTCGGCCGCTCGATGATTTGATTTGACTTATGTGCCGGGCCCGGTCAGAACTGAATTGATGTGTTCGATTAAGTTGTATGTCAAATAAATCGGAGATCGAGAAACCAAATGCTAGACTAACTATTCCATAGTATTGTCAGCATGATATCTAACAGAGGACTGTACGATCTCTTATCTAAAGGACAAGATTGATTAGATCAGAGTTTGATAGCGTCTTTGAGAGGTACGATTGCAAATCGGAAAGTACCTGCGCATATAGTTACTAGACTTATCCAAGTGGGAGACTGTTGGAATAGTGTCTAAGGCTGCAACTATATTAGGCAAGTATTTGACCCGATTGTGCATGGTCCTTTTGGGTTGCCTTCACCATAGCAACTTGATAGGATGATTTATTAAGAGAGAGTCAATATTATTAGTATATTATGAGAATAATATAAAGAATAATATATAGTTATTTGATTAATATAAGTCATAGATTAATTAGTATTAATTTGGTGACTTAAGGAGATTAATTAAATAAGAGGGTATAAACTGTCAATTGTTTGATAGTTACACTTTAGACTGTAAATCCTTATTGGATAGAGGATGGACGAATTCTAGGGCTTGGGATAGCCTCAAATTCGTCCAAGGGTTATCCAAAGTAAGGATTAGGATCACTTAAAGTCTAAGTTATCCAATTAGGGTTTAAGCTGTAACCCTTAAGGAGTCTACAAGTATAAATAGACCCTATGGGATAGAGAATTCGGTACCCCATCAAAAGTAAAGATACTCTGGCCGAATTCCTCCCCTCTCCTCTCTCTCAAATCATCCTCCTTGCTATTTGGTGTTTGTAAGCCATTAGAGGAGTGACAATTGTGACTCTAGAAGCTCCAAGACAACAAGATCAATAAGGAATTCAAAGGTATGATTCTAGATCTGTTTCAATATTGTTATTACACCTAAATAGTCATTAGAAGTCTTGGATTCAAAGCATGTTTGATTAGAAAGCCTAGATCCAAGCATTAGGGTTTTGCATGCGCACATAGGAAAGTTCTTATGGCTAAAACCCATCATCAATGAGACCATGGATATCTTTTGTGATAATGAGGGTGCAACCGCCTTGACTATAGAACCCAAATACCATGGTAATTTAAGACACATACTCAGAAAATACCATTATGTTTGACATAAGGTAGAAGACGAGGATATCATCGTGAGTAGAGTATCATCCAAGGAGAATCCTGTTAATCCTTTCTCAAAGCCATTATCAAGAGAGAAACATGATGATAATAGAATGACCATTGGCATGAAATTAGATAGTGATTTGATGTAATAGTTTAGTTGTTTAATTTTAATTAATTTGTAAACATTTTTACCGTATGAATTTTAACCTTTTGATATTTATTTCTTAGCGACTTAATAAAGAGCTTTTTTAGTGCTACCAAATTGTGTTAATTCAAATACTATGTTTTCACTGTTTCATGTTTTAAACCTACTTACAGAATGTTAAATTATATTCAAATATCTACAGTCAATCATACTCTAGGAAGTGAGTGAGTGATTTAAGATTGTCATGAGTTTTGGTTGATTGACCAAGTTATTTTGGACATTGCAATAGAGATTACGTTAAGACTCATGAGTACTTGAAAATATAGATTTTATGTATTGGAACAACCTGCACTTATAGATTATTTCATTGATCTAGTCATGAGTAATTTTAAGATGACAATATCTTTTATTCTTCGATCCGATAAACATTTGGGTTTTGTTTGTGAAACCTCTTGTGCATTGGTGTGCTCCAACAATATCTGTCATTGATAGTCATAAGAACATGTTCATGTGTGATTAGACAAGTAGGAAAAAACCATATAGTCAAAGTTCATTTATTCCTTCTCATAACTGAGAAGCAATCTCTATGGACCCGTTGATGATTTGGTGTTGACATATAAAGAGCTTGGTTGAGCCCTAACTAAATTGATGTATTTGATTTAGAAGTCAGATATGTTGTCAGAAATCGTTAATCGGGAAACAAAATATTGAATAATGAGATTGACCTTATTTATTTCTCATGTTCATAGAGATATCTAGAACAAACGAATAATTGGTCACTTATTTAAGGACTAGATTTTGATTACGATCAGAGATTAGTAGTTACATTGGATGAATACTCTTTATTGATTGTTAGTGAAATATTAAGACCATGTGAAGTTAACTACTTGTACGAGTGAGAGACTGTCACAAATGGTGTTCAAGGTCATTAAATGTTTTGGTGATATTTCTAATAATAGAAGGGTCATTTTAGGTTGGCCTCATTACACAAATAACATTCAGGAAATTGAGAAATTAAGATGTTAATTTATTAAGGATGTAATAAAATAATTAGAAATTATTTTGGAAATTAATTAAATTGTTTTAATCAATTAATGGGATTGGGCCAATGTGTGACTAGCCCACTTGGTATAGGCTTTGTCTCTTAGGTTGGAGATCTCAGGTTCTATTCCAGACGTTAACGGTTTCGAGATACTAACTGCTAACCCCTAACCTTGCCGCTAAAAAAATAATAATAATGGACTTGAGTATTAATTAATCCAAGATATCAATTGGAATATTCTAGAAGCTCCTAGAGAGCTAAGGGGGAATGGTCTTGACTACATCCCTAATAGGGATAAGGCAACTTTAAGATAAGATAAGGAGAAACCTTAAGATTTTGTATCCTTTAGGGTTTCATCAGTTGCCTATAAATAGACTGATAGGGATTAAACACTACCTGCTGATTCTGGTACCTTATTGATATGTATTGATGCTAATAAAGCCTAACACGATGAATAACCACAGTTTCATAAGAGGCTGTAAGAATTTGATTAGAGTAGACAGGTGGTGGAGACGACTAATGAATGGAAAACACTAAAGGAGTAAACCTCCACAGATTCAAAGGGAAGTCGATAGCTCCACCCCTAGCTAGCTTAGAGAAATTATTGTTCATAAGCCGGTGTGGGAATTAATATCTTTATAAATGTAATGCCCATACTTTTAATACTAGGTATACCCTTAAATTTATTTATTTACAAATTTATAAAACATTTTTTTGTACACTAGCACATCAGAATAAAAGTAGTTATCGCTAGGAATTGTACTGGCGTCGTGTACAAGATCCGAGCTAGACGCTACAACAATCTAACATGCATCACATCAACAAAGAAACACTATAGACAACACAAGAGTTATACTAATTAAATTACACTAACTGGTTATTGTCTTATGAATCCTTATGATACCTAATAGTATTATTTGTTGGGTTATATACAAACAATCCTATGTGTGCATGCAACCCTAGATAGGGATCTATGTTTTCACTATTAGTCATATAACTTTATGAACACAAAAGAAAACCTAGCATGCATTTACTATTTTCGAAATTGACATAGGAGAATAGAATACATACCTTTTTGTTGTTATATAGTAAGAACAACTAATTCCTTGAGTTTCCTTAGCTCTTGAAAGCAAGTACCACAAATGTAGTACCTCTAATGGCTTGCAAACACACTTTGAGTGAGAGGATGAATATGAGAGAGAGAGAGGAGGAAAGGTACTAAGCTCCAAAATTCGGCGCTATTAGGGTTTTCCCAAGGGGTGGTCGAATTCTAGTGCCTTAGGGTGCTATTTATACTTGAGGCTAGCTAGGGTTTCAAGGTGGAAACCCTAATCCCTTAGCTTAGGGTCTAAGCAAGTCCATGGACTCCTTTCCTTAAGCCCTTGGACGAAAACTCCTAGATCCTTCTAGGATTTTTGTTCAAGCCATAATAAAGGTGATCCAATAGCCCAAAGTCTCAACTATCAAATAATTACAAAACAACCCCTTTACTTTTAATTAATTCCTTTAATCCCGAAATTAATTCCTAATTAATTTATGATTAAATACTAATTAATAATATGATTCCAAATTAATATATTATTCATATAATATATTAACAAATCATATTTATACACCAATTTATTATTCTTAACAATAAACCAACCTCTCTCCTCAACAGTCATCTTGTCTAGTCATCAGTGTAAAGGCAACCCAAAAGGATCGTGCTCACAATCAGGTCAAGTACGTACCAAAATAGTTATGGACTTAGACACTAATCAAACATTATTTTCACCTTAATGGTTATTGTCTTTTAACACAATTAAGGCTAACCAATGAATCATTATTACCGTCATACATCCTTTTCGATATACTCCATCCAAAGTAAATACACCATTTATCATCTGCTACTTATTTCACCGGACTACAACATATCATCCTTAAATATAAGTATGTTGATATCACAATATATCTAATCCATATATATTATGCACTCCATACATCAACAACAAATATAGGTGCTAGAGTCAAGTCACTCACACAACTAATTAGTAGACTAACTCCAACTTAGTCTCTAGCTTGCACTACCTCTCAACTTGCCACAAACCAACACCTATTCAAGAATTAACAATTTCTTCAGAACATGTTACAACTCATTATGATCTAAACTTCATGACCAATTGTCACTAGACTAATTAAACTCCCTAATACAACTTTTAAATGACTTAACCTTGTACGTCATTAGCTAAATCTCACTCAACATGTAAGTGGTAGCTCCTGTAAATTAGGATTTAACCCTCACCGTCCAGACTAAGTATTTCGATGTAAGATTTATCAAATAATCTTTCCATTGAATATGTAATAGCACCATATCATGAGTTCTTGTAACAAACTCGGGTTTAGCAAGCCACTATTTATAATTAATTAATATAAAAACTATTTATTTGAGCATTTTTAACTTGATACCATTATTTGTAATGTAAATTATAAATGTATGCACTTTTAGATATTATTATTGTGAATTAATTAAAAACTACCCATTTATTATTATTCTAAACTTCAATTTCCTTAGTCTTAAGTACACAAACAAGATCACTGATACGTGCATAATTAGTCATATATTTTGTGTTAAATCATAATACTTTTTTGGCTATTTTATTGGAATTTATGGAAAAACGTAATTAATTATGTTTAATCTGTATTTTCAGCCTAAAAGATGTGCTATGAAGCAAAAGGTAGCGGATTTAGCAATTGGAAGCTTGGATCTTGGATTTTGAAGAAAGAACGATGTTGCTGGACAGTTTGACCCATCATTAGTATTTTGGCCATATCTCATGAACCGTAACTCTGATTGACGTGATCTAAAATGTTCTAAAAACTAGACACAATTTCGGACGACTTTCCTGTTTTCAGAAAATGTTGATTCCAAATGGACTCGATGATTTGTTCAGAAGTTTCGCGATTCTTTTAGTTGGCTTGCCGTCCATGAATTTTAAGTGATGGACTCGTCGAGTTAGTCACTGGACTCGCCGAGTCACCCCTGTTTTCAGTATATATATATATATATATATATATATATATATATATATATATATATATATATATAGAAACGGTTCTCATTCGAACCCTAACTAATGGGGGAAGCCTTGGACGATTTTTGGAGGCCAGAAGGGTTCTTGTAGCTCTAGTTTTCGAGAATTCAACCAAAGAAGCAATTTAGAAGAGATCATAGGCAAATATTTATTACTCTTTGCTTAATCTGTTGTTTAAACTATGTTTGCATTAATTGATTTCGTTTTTGAGTTGTTTTCTGCTATAATTATAAGCTAAAAACTAATAACTTCTGTTTATGATAGATGACTTTATGAATATGGTTTGATTTTATGATTGGATTAATTTAATTTGGTAATTTTGTTTTGTTAAGCTTGTTAAAGAACCTTATGTGTTAATTACAACTAATTTATGTTAATTAACCAGCATATTACGTTGCATGGACATCTCTTAATTGCTAATCTCATATGATTTGTGTGAAAACATTGTTATATGCCTAGGAATAGCGAACATGAAACTATGGTTAATTAGAAAATAGTTAAATTAATGTGTTAGCTTGTGTGAAAAACCATCAACAAGAGGTTAGTTGAATTAACAATTTGATTAGCTACTACAAGTCTTACTTAACCCGAATCAATAAACTAGAAAATCTATTAGTTTAATCACTTGATCACTGCTTAAATTGATTTGTTTTCTAAGGATTAGTAATAGCGAACGTGAACCTAATCACACTAATCGGTAGCCAATGCTAATTAATCCATTGCACTTGTCATAAAATCAACCATATGAATAAATGATTTAAAATCTAAACATAAGTCTTTTCCATTACAGAATTTAGTTGATTTTCATTTGCTTAGCTATTAGTTGCTTAGTTGAGTATTAGTTAAGTACTTAAGTTTTTAGTCTTGCAAAACTAGAGAAAACCTTTCTATTACTTGTTTTATTTAGATAATATTAGCATTTATTTTAATTGTTTACCGTTCCTTGTGTTCGATACCCTACTTGCTTGAACTATATTACTAATTGATAGGTACACTGTCTTTCGTGTGTTTATTTTGTATCTAAGTTAGTAGGATTAAAACTAGTGCATTTCACACAGATCAATCACAAGGACCTTTTAATTCCTTTCTAAAACATGCACAATTATTCTACACACCTTATGTCCCATCTTATGGTCCTTGATTTTCTTGAAAAATAATCAGGAATAAAATAGAGTTTTTATTTGGAAGTTCAAAGCCACTGACATATCTTTTTATGGAAATTTTAGATGCAGGAAACATCTACGGGTATGAGAAATAGAATTGGAAATTTTTTTTTATGTGTAATTCGATACGCCTAAAATATGCAAAATATTACAGAAATTTTAATAAACTTAATGATTACATGTATTTGATAGTTACGTTGGATCTAACCATGAAGTCAAAATTTATTAGCATACATTTCGAAATATGATTATGTACAGTGTACAGAAGAAAAATCACACATAAAACAAGTTATTGAAATGAAGGTTGGAGCTTTTGATTCAGGATATTGAAAATAAAATTGAAAGTTATTTTATAATGTAGAAAGAAAGGTCTAAGAAGGTTGTAACAAAGATGTCATTTCTTATGCTAATGGTAATAAATTTTTTTGGAGAGTTTCTAGATATTGAGGAAAACAACTCGGTTTAATAACAATGTAGTTAAGAGGTGCTTAAATAAGCCAAAAAGTCATAAACTTTTTTATGCATATGACATCCATATTTTTAACACAATTTTTCATTTTTAAATAGAGAAAACATTAAATATTATAAAAACCAAGTCGTAAAAATTCCAGGTGAATCAAATACAGTCATCCCAAACAAGAGTATCAAAATGCGGAAAATCATAAAAATTTGCAAGCCGGAGTGTACAGTCAAGCATTCTCCTTTTCGTGGTCATTTGAAGTACTTGAAATATATTTAATCCACAACTGTAAGCATAAATCTTAGTGAGTTAGCAAAATATTACATACATCTTAGCAAAGTAAACAACTATGGGTTATCAACAACACTGTGGATTAACATATTTCTGGGATTATTAGAAACCTTTGGGATTATTAGTAGTCCCGTGGACTCACAACTTTGCAGGAGCTGTCAACATCACAGTTTCACAAGTAACATCAATCAACAAGTAAGACCCAACTGGTCAACATGCATACGCTATTACACATGTAATATAGTGAGAAGACTCAACTTTGTCTCACCCCAAAACCAGGAACGGAGGAAACGTTCTGGGGCGGAGGACGTCATGTACAGTATCACAACAATGAATAGTAGTAAACAAGCAACAACATCATCCATTGCATTAATAATATAATTTTAATACAAGTGTTCCGACATGTTTAATAGACACTAAAGTATGAATCAAAATGAAAGATTAGTCTTCAACGAGCTCCATCTTCTCTAAACCTTGCATCGGTACCTGTCTGCTGTTGACCTGAGGATACAAGTTATTTTGAAAGAGAGTATCAACTTTAAAGTTGGTGAGATCATAAGTATTTTAGTGTCTGTATTTGTACTAATGTATTTGTAAGAATGTATTTGTAAGACTGTATTTGTAAGTATGAGTATGTAAAAGTTTTAAATAACCTAGAAAACCCTATGCTTCCTACTGAACGTAGCCTTCTACCAAGGCATCTAGTATCTGACTATGTCTAGTGTGTGTATTTTCCCAAATATAACTATCATTAACCAAAAATATAGTATTTACATTACCGTGCAACGTGTGAATGTTCACGAAGTGAATGTAATGGGGAAATAATAATGTACTGTAGTATTATAATAAGTGACTAATGTTGTACTAACTACCTTAAACCAAATAAAATTTAAAGTAACATGTAATCGGCCTGTATCCTGCTACCGAATCAATAGTAAAACGACGATGTAAGACGCCCTAAGAAATGACATTTGGCACCCGTAGACTTGCAAGTCCCACTGTAGCGAGCAGCAAGGTGTAGGATAGTCAATCCAGTATAGATCTATACGCAAACTCATACGCTCCCCAATTAAGGGGATTCTGGATACAAAAACGGTCATGGCAGGTAGTGCCATGACCCGTTTAATTGCTCACATAACTGAATGTAATGTATATGTAATGTATGCTAGCTGTATTGTATATTCTCCCTCTGTCTAGCCTGTATGTTCTCTCTGTATAGTATTGTAATGTATTGTGTGTACTAGCTGTATTGTGTGTTCTCTCTATCTAGCAGGTATTGTAATGTTCTATGTGTACTAGCTATATTGTGTGTTCTCTCTATCTAGCAAGTATTGACTCATGCATGAACTAACTCTTTGTATGATTCATTGTTCTAGTATTAGTATTAGTAAAACCCTAAACTACGCCTATTGTAGCTTACTAGTAATATAACTTGTACGTATGAACATGGAAGTATACCCTTGCTACCCAAGGGTATTGAATTGACCGGATGAACCTTTATGACTATATATGTACACATGGTATATAACTAATAGTTAAACGACCTTCGGATGGATACCCGATATCCTACCATACCACATCCCAACGGGGAAATAAGGCGGGTTAGCCTTCCTAAGTCCTTCAAACATTACTGATATAACTATACATATCTAGGCATGCAATTGACAATTTAGAAGTATAAAAGAAGTTTCGTAAAACCTTTGAAAAGTTTTATAACTAGGAAAAGATGACTTGATGTCAGTTTGTAAAACAGTTTGAAAACAGTTTATTTGATAAGAACAATTTAAAGTATAATGAAACCTTTGTTTTGGAAACAAAATCGTAACAGAGTTTTGAAAAGAAGCATTTAGTATGTAAGACAGTTTGATAAAGAGTTGTAAAGTAGTAAAAATGTTTTGGAAAGTCATTTGAAGTAATCTGTTTGGTAAAACCGCTAAAAATGTAGTAAATCTATTTGTATGCTAGTTATCAATCACATGTGATTGATATAATAACTAACATGATTCAACTTGTATCCCCCCATAAAAGCATTTAAAAACATTTAAAGATAGATTAAAGGGTATGAACTCACCTGTAGCAAGTGGTTAGGATGAACGGACTGTATAGGAGGCTAGGTCTCAAGTGAAGACTTGCACACACTCTATGATCCTATTTAACATATAATATCACATATATGTAACCCATTAGCCTTTCAACAACTAAATAACAAAGTCAAGACATCCTAAGACATGTTAAACACTTTATATAAGTGTTATAAGTGCTAAGGAGTGCATCTAAGTGTTGTAGGACAAAGCTATTGAGCTTAGGGTTCAAGGGAACCCCTAGAATGAGTTTACTCCCTAAAGACCATCACCCCTTGAGTTTATGGTCGTAACCTCTTGATTTTACGACCATGAACTCATGTCTTCTTGACCATGAGTTGTTTTGAAGTCTAGTGAGTCCCTTGAAGCATTTCTCCATTGAAGTATAAGCCTATGGAAGTGTTTGTGGCATCAAAACACCTCTAAATGGAGTTTACGGCCCATGGACCATTTCTCCATGAGTTTGCTACCGTAAATTCCTAAGGAAAAATGGTTATATGATATTTTCAAGTCCTAAACACTTCAAGGAATAAATCTAGACTAGTTTCCTTAGCTTGTGAAGGGACTTGGGCCATTTTTACACACCTTAGGGGTGTTTACGGTTTTGGGAGATCCCCAAACCGTAAACACATATACAGGGGGTATTCAGGTGTTTTTCATGTGCCTAAACTATTAAGGAAAGGTTCCAAGTTAATACCCAAGGCCTAGGATAAGATAAAGCACACTTTGGCACCCTAAATAGGGTTTACGGTCCAAGGTGTTCTTGGACCGTAAACACCTTTGATCTTTGTGTTTTTGGATGATTTCTTGAGGTATAGAAGTGTAACAAAGCTTGTAAGACTCTAGGATAGGAACACTTACAAAGTATAAGCTCGAAAAGGTCCAAAAGGCCAAGAACACGAGTGTGTGTTCTTGGTGTAAATTGAAGATTGACCCTTTTGGAATGATTTCACGGTTAGAAGTGTTTTAAAACACTAGATTAAGCAATATAATAACTTAAGAAGGCTAGAAACACTTACTAGATCGAAGATCTCGAAAATTTTTTGGATGATACTTGAGAGAGAAATGGGTTTGGATCTTGAGATGTGGAAAAAGTGTAAATAATGACTAACTCTCATATATATACTCCCAAATTTAGGGTTTTTGGCAGAAAACATTTTATTCAAGCAGTAAACCCTAATTTCTTAGAGTATTGGAATAACAGTGCTGTACAATAACCCTAGGGCATCCTCTCTCCTGATATCACCCAAAGTGTAAATCCTAAAATACTCAAACTTGTTCCAAAAGTTTGAAACTTAGCAATAACTTTTCTGGCTTCTATTGTATTGAAGGGTTGTACATAATAGAAATTTCAGGTTGTCATAACCTTGCGACTGGCAGCTAGGACTACAACAACTCTCACATACAGGGTAGACAGGAACAATAAGACATCTAACAGCAGTAAAGACAAACCCTTTCGTCCTACATCCTTGAAACCCTAGCTTGACCCAAAAAGTCAACCATGGACAACTTTAGATAATGGTCATGTCGTGACTGAACTAGGACAAAACAATCACAAACACCCCCTTTCACGACGAGACATGATATTCCTCATGTCGTGAGATTCGCTCTGGACAACTTTGAGCATTAAGCTTTTAATCCCTTAAGCTACTCCTTAGGTAAGATACCAAGTCTAGGTATACCTTGTAACCATTGGTATTTTGAGTGTTTGTCCATTTTAGTCCCTTTATGAGAAAAAGGTGGCGAATGAGTACGTGGGGCATACGCAAGTGTACGCTTAGCGTACTCATATGCGTGCATTTGACGCGAAAGCCACCTAGTACAATGGGCATACCAGAGGGTATGCTGGACATACTAAGCCAGAGTGAAAACCCTAATTTAGGGTGAGACCCCTATTTAAAGGATATGATGGCCGCATTCCTGGCCACCATACTCAGACATCAACCCTCCTAAACCCTAGTTTTCGTTCTTAGAGCTTGTGAGTGCATTTGAGAGCCTTAAGAGTATTCTTGTATTTATTTGGAGTGAAGAATCAATATTGAAGATGAAGGAGTGGGATTCCAGGCTTTGGATCTGAGCTTATCTGAGTGTGGAGCCTCATTTTGAGGTATAAAGCTCAAAGCTTTCCCAATCTTTTGATTTGTGCATCATAATAGAGTATTTTAGGGTTTTGTCCTAAAAGTTGTAGACTTTATGTGATATTGAGCTTCATAGACTATGATCAACCCCCTTTGAGTGTATTTAGTGGTGTAGTGTCATAAAAATCCAATCTTGGACGTTGGAATCAAGCCATGCACAAGATATGGGCTTCTTGAGATAAGAGAGTGAGTGTTTTGTGCGCTTGTGACCATTCCAGCCATGCAAAGGCTTAAAGTCATTTAATTTATGAATTGAGAGCTACTAGGGAGTCCAGATCTGTGATATGAGCCAACGTCTTAACTGATTAAGACCAAATAAGTGAGAAGAGTGAAACTGGGATGTACGCTGGGTGTAATCCCAGTACGCGCAATGTAGGGGTCAAGGATCCCCGATTCATGCATGGCAGCAGAGTAAGCCCAACATGGAGAGCTGGTACTCATAGCGTACTCTTTTCTATTGACTTTTGGTTTACTTTTAGGGTTTGGTCAATTTATGAATTATTAAGGCCATTCAGGGGTAAAATGGTCTTTTACCCTTCTATGGGTTTGTAGAAGGGTTATTTAGCTCATTGAGAGCCATGATTAATTAGGGATAATTGCCGCATGTGTTATGCGGAGGCTAGGCTGGAGATTTGAGATCCAGATTAGCCAATTTCTTGCGAGGCGAGTCTTCTCACTATACTTACCATCAGTGGTATCTTTGTATGACCGAGATATTTTATGTGCTTATCGGTGTATTGTGATATTCTGCATTTTTGTCTTTGTGGTTTATGCTTATTATTATGAACTTATTAAGTTAGGGCTGGAGGGTCCATCCGAGGTGTGGGACCGGAGGGTCTCCACTGGAACACATTGACCGAAGGGTCGTATTGAGTTCTCCTCGAGTGGCTAATGTGATGTGTGTGATTGTGACAACCCAAAGTTATTCCGTTATATTACCCCGTTATCGTTAACGGAATATTCCACTGTATAAAAGTTCCGTTAATTAGAGGTCGCCAATTAAATAAATATTTCATTTATTTATGTCGTTAAGTCATGATAGGAGAAATAAAAACTCATAATACACATTTCCATTTAGTTGGAAAAGTTAGTTTTTATTATTACGACCACTAAATTGGGTGCGACCAAAAGCCCCATTAAACGACAGTATCGGGTAGAATACCACTGAAGTCCAACTCCCACTCATATATAAGGGGGAGTAAACTCCATTTGAGCCTTTTCCACCCTCTCTCTCTCTATACTCTCTCTAGACTCGTTTTCAACCCGAATCCGCAACCAAACGCTTCCACATCGTAAGTCCACTTACCCTAGCTTATTCTAAACATTATGACTCGTGATTATAGCTTAAAATTTGACCAGTTATGCTGTTGAAAAGGAGTTCACGGCCTAAGATCCTTCTTAGGCCGTAAACACCTTAATTGAGGCCAAAAAGACCCAAACTTGTCCCTAAAAGCTTGGAAATAAATTGAGGATTTAGCCTAGCAGTGTTTGCTCATTTAAAACAACCAAATTGAGGCATAAAAGAGAGTTTACGGCCCAAGCACATGCTTAGGCCGTAAACACCTCTAAACGTTGTCAAAATGCCCCAAACACACTCCCAAACCACCCTTAGGCTTAATACATGAATTAGGGGCTTGCTATTTCGGGTTTACATCATCCAAACACAAAGATTTAAGGGGTTAAAAGGATTTTACGGCCCAGACACATGTCAAGGCCGTAAACACCCTTAATGATGCCAAAATGTTGGTGTTTGTCCCCCAAATGGCCTTAGACTATTACTGTAAAATGCTAGGAAGGTATTAAGGGCTTAAAACTTCACTTAACTCATGGCATAGGAGTTCATGGGCCGTAAACTCCCTAATGAATCCCTTAGAAGCCTTAAACTCATTCATACTATATAGTTTTGGACCTAGAATAATTCCATGAACAAGTTAGAAGCCTTAAAACACACTAGAACCCCTCACCATGAGTTTACGGCCGTAAACTCATGGTGAGATGTCCCTGGGCCGTAAACTAAGCTTTGGGAGTTTACTCTCGGAGAGTAAACTCCATTCCTAAGGCATACACACCTTTAGACGCTACCCGAGACACCCCAAACACTTAACCAAAGTGTTTTCCGCTCCTTTAAGTGCGTATACGTGTTTAATTAGTATTAAATATACTAATTGTATGTGAACATATGTTATCATATGTTAAATAGGTCATTGAGTGTGTTCGAGTCTTTACGTGACACCGAACATTTAACCGGCACCTCCGTCGGACCTACTTACACCAGGTGAGTTCATACCCCTGAATGAACCTTTTAAATGTTTTTACATGTTTTATAAGGGGAATACAAGTTAAACATGCCAGTTATCATATTAATCACATGTGATTGATAACCCGCATGCACAAGATTTTACCACACTGTAAACTGTTTTACCGAGTAGGATACTATAATGGTTTTCAAAAAGCTTTTCAATTGTTTCAAAACTCTTACTTGTACTGTTGTATCTAAAATCATTTCAAACTGGTTTATAAAGGTTCCAAAGATTTCTACAGGTTTTCAAACTTATTTTACCAAAGAATACCAAAATTTGATTTTCCTAAGTATAAAGGTTTTCCAAGGTTTTCGTCAAATTGCTCTTTCACGTCGTATACTTATACTTGTTAGTTACCGCTGCTTCGCTTTCACTTATTGTAAACTCCTACTTGATAATGCTTTCACTTCTTGATACGCTTATAACTGTTATTTCCTCTATTTCGCTTATACTTGTAGTCACTTGTACTTATTAGACGCTTCTACTTCATCAGTTGTCGTTTCCACTTTGTGATACACTTATACTTTGTGCACTTATACTTCACGATTCGATTATCCCACACTGTTTGTTTACACTTTACGATTCAGTTATTCCACACTATTCGCTCACACTGTATGATTCAGTTATTCCACACTATTCGCTCACACTGTACGTTATACATCACGATTCGGTTATTCCACACTATACGTTTACACACCACGACCCAATTATACATCACGATGCGTTTCCACTTGTTACACACTCAATCGTAGTTAGATGTATGTCTTTACTTGTATAGGTGCATATAAATAATGATTGAAGGACTTAGGAAGGTTTGTCTGCCCTATTTCCTTTTCTTCGTTGAGATGTGGTCTGGTGGGATCGGATGGCCGTCCGAAGGTCGTTTGGTTCATTTGTTGTATGTTATGTATACGAGTATAAACATATAGGTTTACATTAGTCAGTCCAGTTATGAGTCTCTACCCCTAGTTCAACACTTACGTATGAAACCCACTACCCACTATTTGGTATGCATCTTCGGGACACGGCTTTCTCCATCATCTAGTTGGTAACCAGAGTCTCCTGTAGAGAGAGCAGACATTGTGTGTATAGATCTATACGGGATTGACTGCCCCGCACCCTGACTGCTAGCTACAGTCCACGGCCCACCAAGCCAAGGGGTGACAAATGTCATAATTTATAGATGCTTGTAGGGCGTCAGGTACTCTAGTGTCGGTTAGTATGGTTACGAGTATCCCAGGTTGCCTTATAATTCATGGCCTTAAGGTAACAGTATTTCACCGGAAATTTACACTGTATGCTGGTAACTCATTTTTAGAGTCACACTGTTTTGACCTTGCAAGATGTATCCTTCATTTGATACTGTCTGCGGTCTGTATTCTCTGTTTTGACCTTGCAAGATGTATCTTTCATTTGATACTGTCTGCGGTCTGTATTCTCTGTTTTGACCTTGCAAGATGTATCTTTCATTTGATACTGTCTGCGGTCTGTAGTCTCTGTTTGACCTTGCAAGATGTATCTTTCATTTGATACTGTCCGCGGTCTGTATTCTCTGTTTTGACCTTGCAAGATGTATCTTTCATTTGATATTGTTTGCGGTCGGTATTCACTGTTTTAGACCTTACCAGTTGTACCTTTCATTTGGTACCTTCTGGGGTTTGTGTCTCCATTTTTTAGACGGAACCAGGCGTGTCGTTCGTTTGATACTCTCCTGGAGTCTATGATTCCTTTGACTTAGTCAACAGTCCTCACTGCTGAGGCATATGTTATTTCCCTGACTTGTCTTGCTTCCTTAATAAGCAAATTCAGTATTTTGATAATGATAGCTATTAAGGGAAAACTACTTTTTACCACATAACTCCGTCCAGTCTTGGTTGAAGGCTGCTTTTATTAAAGAAAATATAGGATTTTCTGGAAAGAACTCTAATACACTGTGAACTCTTAAACTACTACATTATAAAGTTATTTGAATAAAATGTCACTAATTACTTATGAACTCACCGACATTTGTAAAAATGCTGATACTCACTTTTCAAATAGCTTGTATTCTCAGGTTAGCATTAGACAGGTACATCCCCGGAGCTGTTGATGAAGATAGCTTAGTACCATGCTGTTTTTATTACATTTTTCTGTATTACTTTGATACCCTGTTATGTAAACTATGTAAAACCATTACTATTAATGCAATGTTTTGTTGTACTTTGATTACTATAATGCATGTGTTGTGATACTTGACATGATGTCATCCACCCCAGAACGTTTCCGCCGTTCTGGTATTAGGGTGTGACAGTGATATTTTGGGGAACTCACTAAGCTTCATGCTTACCGTGTTATGTGTTACGTGTTTTAGGCACTTCTCAGGTCGCGGGAAAGCACCAGCTTGATTGTACACACACTCGCATTGGAGATTTGTCTTTGGAGGGTTCCAAATTTGTGATAAACAATTTTTGAAATATGTGTTGATGTTTGATACTGGAGATTTTAAAAAAATGTGACATGTGTTTACTTGTGTTTGAAAATGATTTTTTTTTTGGTTTAAAAATGTACGTCATTACTGTTGGATATAGTGTCTAAGTCCATAACTATATTTGGTATGTACTTGACCCGACCCGACATGGTCCATTTGGGTTGCATGACATCATGCACTTGGATAGACTAAATGAGAGAAATAAGACACGTATGGTTTAATAATATATTATAAGTTCTAATATATTAATAATAAGAAGAAGAATATTTAGTTAGTATTGATCAATAATTAATCTAGAATTAATTATGTGATCAAAAGAAGACTAATTAAATATATGGGTTGATTGTGTGAATCATCCATAACTTATTTAGTGGGCCAAGGCTCCATGGATTATGAAGTTGCGGTAAACCCACAAGATGCTCCATGGAGGTTACATAACCCTTAGGTCATGGAAATGAAAAGACATGACAATTAGGGCTTACATGGTGTAATCCTAATTGTGACACACTATATAAAGGTTATTCTATTCACCAAAATTGGCCACTAAAAGGAAAGAGGAGGGCAAACCTATTTTGCATGTGTTCTTATTCTCTTAAGAGTTTATTCCAAGTGTACTTGGTGTTATGTGAAGCATTTGAGGCATCACACTTGAGGTGCAAGGCTCACAAGGTTTCAAAGGAATCCAAGCTAGAAAGAGGTATGTAATGCTTACTAACTATTAGAATAAAAGATCCCCATGTATGCTAGATAGGATTATGAACCTTGGAAAATCATTTTGCTTGTATCTTACTCAAACATAGATCCAAGGTTTCTAGGGTTGCATGTACACCATAGGAGTGTTAGAATGCCCATAACCCAACAGTGGTATCAAAGCCTAGGCTTGTTTGTTTGATACTTGATGAAAAATAGCTGAAAAACGAATTTTTTTTTGTTCACTGCACGTATGAACTCGCCGAGTCCATGGGGGACTCGACGAGTCCATGATGAAATGCATGCTACTTATCGAGTCTGTTCATGGTTTTCAGATTTTCAAGTTATGCTGCTGGAAACGGACTAGAAACATTACCCTAAATTGTTTTGGTGTTTTAAAACTTGTTTTAGTTGGTGTAATGTTTATGCTAATCCATTTACAATGGCTATTATAAAAAATTACATGTTTTATATAAGTTTGTTATGATTCTTGAAATTCTTGATAATCATGTTATTGAACTTATGAATTTAAATGATCATAGGAATTATTTGTAACCTCTATGTTAGTTAATTCTTGATCATTATGTGTTTTAATGGAGTCCATAATTTGTCCTCAAGTTATGGAAAACCAAGAGTCACGCTTGAATTAAAACCATTAAAAGAACACAAGAGTTATGAAAATGAAAAGTCTTCATTTTAGTACTCTAATAAAATGATAAGTTATGAGAAATGAAAAGTTTTGAAAGTTTACAAAACTTGCCCTCAAGTTTTGGAACAAGTAAAGTCATAATTAAAACTTTAGTTCCAACCCTTAGAATTTTAAATATAAAAATTCAACCCTTATACTTATAATATTATAAGTGAATAATTATTATATATGTATAAGATAAAAGTCGTTTTACCATTAGTAGGCCTCATTCACGAAGCCGGTCTATAAGGGGGTATAAGGTTTTTGCCTATAAAATGGAAACTTAATGAGTGTCTATTCTCACCCACCGCTTGCTTGATCGGTGGAGGGTCGTTAGCTGAAAAGGTAGAACAATGACTATAATTCTCATAATAAGTATTATGAATATACTAAAGTAACTAAACCTTTATTAATTCCCAATCCTAGTTACTTTAGGTAAATGTGAATAAGGTGCTAATCCATGAAGTTACACTTTGCACTTTGATTAAGTCGTTAGTGGAGCATGTGTGATTAACTGGCACACTAACTTAGACTTATCAAGGTAGACAAAGGGTGACTTAATGTTTATCATAGTATTGTTGGAGCATGTGTGGTTAACCGACACTTCGATTGAGGGGTAATACATTAAGTGTAGCAAGTAATTTGCATGGTTACTTCACACTTTGTTTTGTGATCCTCGGCATCCCAGTCAGAAAACTTGAAGGGCACACTCGAGATTGAAACATGCCATTGAAAAGTTCAATGAATCTTAAAGAACCTAGGCATTTTAAACCAAATTAAAACCTAATAAGATTTATTCTGTTTTATGGTGGAAATTGGTGGATCGCCATTCACCTACCTTCAAATATTTTATCGCTTAGATTACGGCATCCCTCTTCTAAGTTATAAAATATTATGTTGGGTCCTTGCCTTAATATAGCATTTGGGTGCTTTATTAAGGACTATCCTGAAATCTAATATAAACTTATTCTTTCATTTCAGATGTCTTCCAATTACAATGCTTCTGGCTCAAACCCTACTGGCTCCTTCTCTCTCATGAACCTTTGTGGGAGAGTCTTCTTTGATGGATCCAATTTTATGGATTGGATCAGAAACATCAGGATGGTCACTCGCTATGAGGACAAAGAATATATCCTTGATTGGGAGCCGAAGGAGATTGATGAGTCAACTGCTACCAGAGGAGATTGCTGCATTTCAAGCACATGAAAGGGATGCTACCAAAGTAGCATGTATCAGGACTGCCACAATGACAGTTGAGCTCCAATAGTCCTATGAGGACTGTTACCCTTTTGAGATGCACATGGACTTGATGGAGCCGTACCATCAAAGTGATCGTCAAGAGAGGTATGAAATAATCTCCTCCATGATAAACACCCAAATGAAGGACTCTTAAAGACTACAGAAAGTAGTCTTAAGGGTAAGTCAGGTGTTACTACTCCTCCTACTCCTACTACGGCCAATGTCTTGGCAATCGGGTATTGCAAAGGTAAGAAGAGAAACAACCCTTCTAAGGGTACCAAGGGTAAGACCCTTGAAGGTTCCTCTTCAAGCAAAACCAAGAAAGGTTTTTTCACTCCTTCTGCTAACCCTAATGAGGCTGAATGCTTCTATTTCCATGAAAAGTCGCACTAGAAGCGAAACTGCCCTAAATACCATCAAGATCTTAAGGATGGGAAAGTAAAACCCAACCATGCAAGTATATACATTATATTGTCTAATAATTCACCTCATTCTAAGTCTTTGGTCCTTGATACAGGTTGTAGAATTCACATATGTTCTGATTTTCAGGGACTAAGAAGAAGTGAGGATTTGGAACGTGGAAAGATAAACCTAATCATGGCGAATAGGAAAGTTTCACCTGTCACCAAGATTGGAGTTTATTCCTTGTTACTAGATAGTGGGTTTACATTAGACTTGAATAAATGTTGTTATTCCCCAGAAATGGCAAGAAATGTTATTTCCTTTCATGCATTGTATAAACAAGGTTTCACCTTTTATTTTGATAATAAAAGTGGTGGTATTGATGCTTTCTATAATAGTGTTCTTTACTTTAAAGCATTACCTTGTGATGGTGTGTATGAAATTGTATCTATTGTAGATAACTTAGGGAATAATGTATTGTGTATTGATTCTTCCGCTAGCTTAGATAAAGTATCTTTGTGGAATTGTCGTCTTGGACATGTAAGCAAGAAACGCATAGGCCAATTCCAAAAGGATGGAGTCTTGGAATCATTCGACCTAAAGTCGGATGATAGTTGTGAATCTTGTGTACTTGGAAAAATAACAAAGTCACCTTTTACTGGCACTTGTGCTAGGGGTGAAGGTTTGTTGGATCTCATACACATAGATGTGTGTGGACCCTTCAGAACCGCCACTAGAGATGCTAATCGCTTTTATGTGACTTTTATTGATGATTTTAGTAGATATGGATATATCTACTTAATCAAACATAAATCGGAAACCTTTGATAAGTTCAAAGAGATTAAGCAAGAATTAGAGAACCAGTTGGGTAGGAACATTAAGATGCTTATCCGATCGAGGTGGTGAGTATCTTAGTACCGAGTTCCTTGACTATCTTAAGAATTGTGGGATAGTCTCACAATTGACACCTCCCAGAATACCACATTTGAATGGTGTAGCTGAGAGGCGCAATCGAACCTTGTTGGACATGGTTCGTTCCATGATGAGTCGAGTTTCGGTACCAATCTCATTTTGGGGGTATGCCTTAGAGACTGCCACCCATATCCTTAACCTAGTCCCTCCAAAGAAGGTTGCCAAAAAACCTTATGAGATGTGGAGTGGAAAAATTCCAAATCTAGACCACATCAAGGTTTGGGTTTGTGAGGATTTCGTGAGATGCGAGACTCACGACAAGCTCGAACCTCGAAGTGAGAGGTGTATTTTTATCGGCTACCCACATAAATCTTTTGGTTATATCTTCTACAGACCTAGTGACAATGTGGTCTTTGTAGCAAGAAGAGGAGTCTTTCGAGAGAGAGAGAGAGAGAAATCATAAGCCAAGGAGATAGTGGGAGGCAAGTTGACCTTGAATAAATTCAAGAGTCAAGCGGTGAAGGAACCTCAAACCCTAGCCCTCAACCCGAGGAGGAAACTCCTGTTGAGCCGACTAAAGAGTCCATACCTCTGAGGCGTTCCACCCGAACTAGGAATGCACCTGAGCATGATTATGGTTTCCATATTACTGCAGAAGGTGATACCCTTATCAATGATAATACACTGTTAAATCTGGAAGAGCCTAACAGCTACATGGATGACATGGCAGGCCCTAAGTCTGCTAAATGGAAAGAGGCTATAGATAGCGAGATACAATCCATGTATGACAATCAAGTTTGTAACTTGGTTGACAATGTACCAGGTCGTAAGACAGTAGGGTGCAAATGGATCTTGAATAAGAAGACCGACATGGATGGTAATGTACACACTTATGAGGCACGACTGGTTGAAAAGGGTTATTCTCAAACTCCGGGAGTTGATTATGATGAGACCTTTGCACCAGTGACCAAGATTAAGTCTATTAGGGTTCTGTTAGCCATTTCTGCATTTCATGACTATGAAGTATGGCAAATGGATGTCAAACCACTTTCCTTAATGGAAAGTTGGCTGAGGATGTTTACATGGTTCAGACATAGGGTTTTGTAAGTACAGAATACCCTAATAGGGTGTGTAAGCTTGAAAAATCCATATATGGATTGAAATAAGCACCTCGCAGATGGAATCTTTGCTTCGATGAGAAAGTCAAAGAGTTTGGCTTTTCGAGATGTGAAGATGAATCTTGTATATATGTCAAGGCTAGTGGGAGTATAGTTAGCTTTTTGGTACTGTATGTGGATGATATACTGCTCATAGAAAATAACATCCCAACCTTGCAGGAAGTGAAATCCTGGCTTGGGAAGTGTTTCGCTATGAAAAACCTAGGAGAAGCTTCCTATATTCTCGGGATAAAGATTTTGAGAAATAGGAGTAAATGACTAATTTGACTTAGTCAGAGTACCTACTAGGACAAAGTGCTGAAGAGGTTCAGTATGGAAAATTCCAAGAAAGGAGATTTACGTATTCAGTGTAATGCCAGACTGAGTAAAACTCAGAGCTCGAGTACAGATGAAGAGATAGCTGAGATGAGTCGAGTCCCATATGCTTCCGCTATAGGCTCGATTATGTACACTATGACTTGTACTCGTCCTGATGTTGCTTTTGCTTTAAGCATGGTTAGCAGATATCAGAGTAATCCTGGAAAGGCTCACTGGACTGCAGTAAAGAATATTCTCAAGTACCTACAAAGGACTAAGGACTGGTTCCTTACCCTTGGTGGGAGTGATGACTTGAAAGTAGCAGGGTATAGTGATGCTAGCTTTCAGACTGATAGGGATAATTTCCGCTCCCAGTTAGGCTGGGTCTTTACCCTAAATAGAGGGGAAATTACTTGGAAAAGTTCCAAGCAAGATATAGTGGTTGATTCCACTTGTGAATCAGAGTATATAGCAGCAAGTGAAGCAGCAAAGGAGGCTATATGGCTAAGGAACTTCATCAGAAACCTTGGAGTTGTACCAGCTATTAAGGGGCCCATGGAAAATTTCTGTGATAGTGAAAGTGCAGTTGCCTTAGCAAAGGAACCAAGGGATCATAGGAGATCCAGACACATCGATAGAAAATATCATTTCATCAGACATCGAATAGAAGAAGGAATCCTCGTGGCAAAGAGGGTATCATCAGATGAGAACCTAGCAGATCCCCTCACGAAGGGACTGAGTAGGCTTAACCATCTTCAGCATGGTAGGAGCATAGGGCTAAGAGATGATATTAGTTTTTAGAAGTTAGATAATTTTGAAATACGTAAAATGTAATTGACATTTGATGATAAATAAAAGTTGTTATTTATGAGTAAGGTGTTGCTATCTCTAGTCAATCATTTACTAGGATTTCTTTTTGCATGTTTTGACTTCCAAAATAATTATGTTATGGTATGTATCATATTATTCAAATTCTCCACAGTCAATCATATGTTGGAAGTACATATGAATCAAGACTGTGATGGGTTGGTTTATAGAGGTCCAAGATATTGGACAAAGGGGGCTACAAGACTCATGAGTGCTCATAAGTTTTGGATTCAACCCATGCTCACTGGTATCACTTCATGGAATTTATCTCGAGTGATCGTGAGACGGTAATATCATATAAGTCTTCAAACATAGACATATGATTTGTTACCTATGAGTTGGTTATGCATCGATTGTACGTAAACGCATTGGTAACTCGATGTTATAAAATGTACCTTTGTGTGTAATTCAATAAGTAGTAGATCAAACATATGAGTCGAAGTTTATCTGTTCCTTTTTGGATTAGAAGCGATATATCGGCCCCTCGATGATTTTGTTTTGACCCATGTACCGGGCCCGATCAGAACTAAATTGATGTGTTCAATTAAGTTCTATGTCAAACAAATCGGAAATCTGGAAACAACTGCTAGACAATAGAAAGACATTGTTCCATGTATATGTCCGGATGATATCTAGAATAGAGGATTATATGACCACTTATCTAAAATGGCACACCATCATCTTCTCAGTTCCGAGAGACCTTGAAAGAGCTATGATTGTTGATCGGTTCCTGAAGTCATACTTGCAACTATAGTTATTAGACTTATCCAAGTGGGAGACTGTTGGATATAGTGTCTAAGTCCATAACTATATTTGGTATGTACTTGACCCGACCCAACATGGTCCATTTGGGTTGCATGGCATCATGCACTTGGATAGACTAAATGAGAGAAATAAGACACTTATGGTTTATTAATATATTATAAGTTCTAATATATTAATAATAAGAAGAATAATATTTAGTTAGTATTGATCAATAATTAATTTAGAATTAATTATGTGATCAAAAGAAGACTAATTAAATATATGGGTTGATTGTGTCAATCATCCATAACTTATATAGTGGGCCAAGGCTCCGTGGATTATCAAGTTGGGTTAAACCCACAAGATGCTCCGTGGATGCTCCATGGAGGTTACATAACCCATGGGTCATGAAATGAAAAGTCATGACAATTAGGGCTTAAATGGTGTAACTCTAATTGTGACACACTATATAAAGGTTATTCTATTCACCAAAATCAGCCACTAAAAAGAAAGAGGATGGAAAACCAATTTTGCAAGTGTTCTTATTCTCTTAAGAGTTTATTCCAAGTGTACTTGGTGTTGTGTGAAGCATTTGAGGCATCATACTTGAGGTGCTAGGCTCACAAGGTTTCAAAGGAATCCAAGCTACAAAGAGGTATGTAATTCTTACTAACTATTAGAATAAAAGATCCCCATGTATGCTAGATAGGATTATGAACCTTGGAAAATCATTTTGAATGTATCTTAGTCAAACATAGATCCAAGGTTTCTAGGGTTGCATGTACACCATAGGAGTGTTAGAATGCCCTTAACCCAACAATTACAAGTTGCTATCAAAGCCTTGGTTTGAGGGATTCGGATGCACCTCCAGGTATGTTTGGACTCAAACCGAGGATTTGAGAAAAAATTTCAATAGAAATGATTTTCTAAAACGGGAAAGAGTTTTCAGAGGAAACGAGTTGGAGCGGTGTGTACAATCAGCCAGAGCCCGAACAACGATTTCCCAAAATACCCATTCTTTTTTGTTATGAGATATTTATGCGTTATTTTATTAGAATTGCATGATAGAGAGTAGGATAGTTATTTCATATTCTAGGATAGAGTTGCCTGATATTTAATGCCTTAGCCTAGGAGATACTTTTGATCAGTGTTATGTGTTATTTGCTCTGAGTATGTGATGAGTTCTGAGTTGGGAGATAATCTAGGAAGAGATACTTAGATGAGCATGTGAGTAGTCTACTGAGAGAGTAGTCTAAAGTTTGTGAGGGATATATTACTTATGAATTGCAATCTAAGGATGAGGACTTGGGGTGACTATAAGTGGGGTGTGGAAGGTAGCATTGGGCCCGTACTACTGAAAGCACCCTGTCTGTATGTAAACCAAGTAAGAACCCTTAGGATGCTAATGAACAAGTAGGGATGATTAGTCGAGTGTGAGTATGCTCGAGTGAGTCTCTAATGATTTTGTGTTGCGTTTCAGAGACATCATGGTGGGTACACGCCACACCCCAGGGAACAGTGGAGTTAGCGATGATTAGATTCGCAGGATGATTCACAACGAGGTGGACACAACCATACGAGAGGCTATTCCATAGATGTTTGGATATATTAATACCATTTTGATCGAGACGTTTAACAAGCGATATGATGCAGTTTCTGAGGCGGCTGCTGTTGCAGTCATCGTAGTTGTTGTTGTTGCCAGGCCACAGGGAGGTGACTCATTGCTGTACTGGGAGTTCAATAACACGAAGCCACCAAATTTTGATGGGACTCAGGATTCGATTGCTGCAATGAGATGGATCTCTGATATCATCGGGTGTTTCTACACATGTTCATGCCATTTGACGGTACGGTTCGCGCTGAACCAGCTTTGCTTGGGAGCAAAGGACTGGTGGAAGTTTGCAACGGCCAATTTTACTCCCACAGAGCACAATACATTGACTTGGGAGAGGTTTACTATGATGTTCCGAGATGAGTATGTTCCCCGAGTGGAGAGGGAATGGTTGACCCAGGAGTTTCTATCTCTTAAGTAGAAGACAGAGTCGGTGACTGAGATTACACATATATTTTCACGAGAGGGTATTGTTCTGCTCTGAGCATGTGTTGACTGAGCAGGCATGCATGAGTCGGTATTTGAGCATTCCGAGGAGGGATATTCGAGAGTTCATGGCGAACTCATGTTATCTGACATTTGTTGAGCTTCAGGAAAATGCTAGGAGGAGGGAGATCGAGATGGAGACTTAGGCAAGGGAGGATGCGGAGTCTCAGGGGAGAGATCGGAGTTCGGCGCAATCGCAGCCAACAGTTAAGCTGGATAAGCCCGCTGATTTGAGGACTGGGGGTGAAAAGGGCCGCAATTGTGGAAAGTGCGACAATAGTCACGAGGGGTCGTGCCGAGCGGGGATTTTGCTACAAGTGTGGCAAAGAGGAGCATATGGCGAAGGATTGCCCTAAGGGGTTTGCAGTTTGCTTCCACTGCAACAAGACCGACCACCGGAAGGCCTAGTGCCCTGAGCTTTTCCAAGGATCAACACAGGGATCTGCACCTGCTTCTTTGCGTGCTATTGATAATTGGTCGGTGAAGGCCGAGGTTTCAAGGTCTAGTGGGGGAGCTTTTCAGCTGACGGCGGAGGAGGTCTGCGTAGCACCAGATGTCGTGGCTGGTACGTATTTCCATATTTATTTATTTTGAGGTTTATTGTGCTTATTCTATGTTATATTTAGGTACATTTATTGTGAGTTCTGTACCTGCTTTAGTGTTATTCGACTCGGGTGCGAGTCGATCATTCATGTCCTTAGCTTTTAGTCATCACATCTGTATTGTGCGTGAGACATTGAGTCGACCCTTGAGGGTTTCTATAGCTAACGAATGTGCAGTTTTCACTAATGATGTGTTCCAAGGATATGTGCTGGAGATTTTTGGTGTCAAGTTTCTAATTGATCTGGTACCGATTATGATGGGTGATGTTTGTGTCATTCTAGGTATGGATTAGTTGAGCCGCTTTGGAGTCGTGATTGACTATGAGCATCAGTTGGTGACTATACGAGACCCTAGTGGGGGAGTGCTTACAGTGTATGGTGAGGGTACCAGATATGGGTCAGCCTTCTGCTCTGCCGCCAGGGCGAGGCAGAGCGTAGAACAGGGTTGTATGGGATTCTTAGCATACGTGATGGATACACAGATTGTTTCAGAGAGGCCGAGTTCTATCTCCGAGGTTCCTATAGTGTGCGATTTCTTGGATGTTTTTCCAGAGGATTTATCAGGTGTGCCTCCCGAGAGGCAGGTGGAGTTCCGGATTGATTTAGTTTCGGGTGCAACACCTATTGGCAACGAACCTTATTGCCTTGAGTCACTAGAGATGCATGAGTTATTTTCATAGCTCTAGGAGCCGTCGGGGAAGGAATTTATCAGACGGAGTAGCTCATCATTGGGAGCGCTAATCCTTTTTTTCAAGAAAAAGGATGGTTCACACCAGATGTGTATTGATTATCGGAGTTGAAAAAGTTGACAGTCAAGAACCGTTATCCACTTCCGAGGATCGACGATTTGTTTGATCAGTGTCAAGGGGCATCTTGGTTTTCCAAGATTGATTTGAGATCTAGATATCACCAAATGAGATTATGCAAGGAGGATATTCAGAAGACAGCCTTCAGAACTTGTTTTGAGCATTACGAGTTTGTGGTGATGCCTTTTGGTCTCACCAACACACCGACAACAATCATGGATCTAATGAACCAGGTGTACAGGCCTATATTAGACCGGTCGTTGATCGTATTCACCGATGACATATTAGTGTGTTCGAGGTCCACAGAGCAACATGAGGAGCGTCTGCGAGAGTTTATTGGGGTATTGCGGTCGGAGAGGCTGTATGCCAAATTCTCCAAGTGTGATTTATGGTTACGAGAGGTTCAGTTCCTGGGACATCTCGTTAATCAGAATGTAATTTTGGTTGATCCGGGAATGATTGAGGTAGTTATGCGATGGGAAGTGCCGAGATCCTCATCCGAGATCGGGATTGGCCGGCTACTATCGGAGATTTATCAAGATTTCTCCAAGATAACGGTTCCTTTCACTAGATTGACCTGGAAGGGCGTTACTTTTGTTTGGGGGACTGAATGGCAGGTATCATTCGAGACTCTTCGCCAGAGATTATGCAAAGCTCCGATGTTAGCCCTTCTAGAGGGAGTGGAGGACTTCGTAGTCTATTGTGATGCGTTTATTATAGGGATGGGTGTAGTGTTGATGCAGAGGGATCACGTGATAGCATATGTGTTGAGGTAGCTAAAGCCTCATGAGAAGAGGTAACCCACCCATGATTTGGAGTTAGGGGCAGTGGTGTTCACCCTCAAGATTTTGCGCCACTATCTCTGTGGTGTCTGGTGTACTATATACACGGACCATAAAAACCTGAAATATCTGATGGATCAGCCCAACCTGAATATGAGACAGAGGAGATGGTTGGATGTTGTGAAGGAGTACGACTGTGAGATCTTATATCACCAAGACAAGGCTAATATGGTAGCTGATGCCTTGAGTCGCAGAGCCGAGAAAAATCGGGATGTGTGTATGAGGATGACAATAATGAATCCATTCTTAGATACCATCCGAGAGGCTTATGTGGCGGCTATGAGACCATTGAATCACAAGAGAGAGCGCGTGATTGGGTAGGTTTCTGAGTTTGTGACGGACAGTTGTGGGCTTATGACCTTCCATATGTAGCACCTGGTTCCTGGTACGTAAAATTTATCTAAGTATTTGTCATTGTTAGCCTTGGAATCGGCGAGTTGTAGGTCCGACTCGCCGAGTAGGGACGGGTCCGGGGGCACGTTTAAGTTGGTGACTCGGCGAGTCCATATTTTGGACTCGGCAAGTCACCGCTGTCTGTTGAAACCCTAAATTTCAAGGGTTTGCATCCTATTTAAACCCTCTTATCCGCCCCTAAGCTCGCCCCCGTCACCCTCAGAGCTCCCAACATCGTTTATACCCTTATTCCTAGTGAGATTGAAGTGTTTTGGTGTGTTCTTGAAGATTTTGAGGAGAAAGAAGAGTAGATCAAGAAGAGGAGAAGGAGGACAAGCATCTTTGTGTCATCTCAACGTTTTCCTTGAGGTATAGCTCGTTTCCCTATGTTTTCAAGCTTGTAGTCTTTATTAGCTTCATGAAAATCTTTCTTGAGCCATTCCCCAAGCTTGTTTGTGCATTGTGGGTTGTAATAAGTTGTTAGCCTCTAGATCTAGGCATGATTTAATCCCTGGAGCTTGGATCTACTGCGTTTATGGAGTCATATTTTATGAAAGCCCTAGATCTACCCCTTTTGGTGCACTTTGAGCCCTAAAACTTTCATTGGTGAATATCTACACGTAAAGTTGGAAACTTTACGTGTAATCCATGCCCTAGAAACCCATATCTGTGAATGGCATGAGCTGGATTCAAGAAAAATCAAGTGTATAGTAATTTCATGTGGCCGACTCGGCGAGTCGTCCCTCGGACTCGGCGAGTCGAGCCGCGAGTCCCTGAGTTTCCCCTTTTTCGCATTGGCGGGTTGGGAGTAATGAGTCATTGGGTGTGACTCAGTGGGTCGGAAGCTAGAATCACTTATGAAGTCACTCGGCGAGTCAATGCCATGACTCGGCAAGTTCATGGCAATCTTCTCGTCTCAGGAACAACTCGGCGAGTCACAGCTTAGTGTGTTCTTCGGATGAAGGTGAACTCGGCGAGTTGTTCATACAACTCGGCGAGTAGGATGAAGGACTATTAGCCTTGGGTATAGAGAAAGGGACTCGGCGAGTTGGTAAGCCAACTTGGCGAGTCTGGTCAACTGGCAGTTGACTGTGACTTGACTCATGACTTGTTAAGGGTAAATGGACAATTTACCCTGAAGGCGGTTAGAAATATTTGACTAAGTGTTTGGTGGGAATTGCATCCAGAGGATTTCCGGAGCAGCAGTAGCAGACGGACCATTCCCACACAGATTAGCAGCTACTATGATGCCGACCCACAATGTCGGCCCACCAGTAGGAGATGTATGATAGATGATTGTCTTTGTGATATCATATAGGTTTGATACTACCTGATATGTTATATGCTAGCATGATATGTTGTATGTGATAGTAGAAGAGTTCGATTGTTAGGACCGAAGGGTAGTCAGACACCCCATATACGCCTGACAGTATATGATGATATGTTTGCATGCTGGCTTGTTACGATATATGCGATAGAGGTAGTAGGAGGGGACTAGTCCCTGAGTTTGGTTGTTAGGACCGAAGGGTAGTTCAGGCACCCCAGATATGTCTAATATTATGTTTGTGTTATGATATATATGATAGTAGAAGTAGGGGGTGAAATAGTCCCCGAGGTTCGGTTGTTAGGACCGAAGGGTAATCATCACCCCAGAATAGCTCGACATGGGTAGTCAGCACCCCAGAATGGCCTTACACGGGTAGGTCGGCACCCCAGAATGGCCGTACCGGGTAGGTCGGGCACCCCAGAAATGCCTGGCAATATGTATGACATGTGATTGTATGGTATGTGGTATGATGGGGGACTCACTAAGCTTCGTGCTTACAGTTTTCAGTTTTGATTTCAGGTACCTCTTCTTTGAAGGGGAAGGAGCTGGCACGGTAGCGGTACATCACACACATGCTTATATTCCGTATTATGATATCACCTGGGGATTTGTACTCTGACACGTTTCTGTTTTTATAACAATGTTTTCCAGACATGCAATATCTTTTGTGAAATGATATGATGGTTGAACGTTTTATTCCTAATGTTTTGGCTAAGCACACGTTTTAAAAATGAAATTTTTGGCTCGTATTTTTGGGGTGTTACACCATAGGCGGATTTGGGTGCCCTACATAGGGGGAGCTTGTTGTGTATTGGTGGAGGAGGCACATAGATTGAGATTCCCGATCCACCTAGGGGCTACTAAGATGTATTTAGTCCTAAAGAGAGATTATTGGTGGCCCTGTATGAATAGGGATGTGGCATGGGTGGTAGAGAGGTGTTTGACTTGTCTCCAGGTTAATGTGGAGCACCAATGACATCATGGTCCATTGCAGCCTCTTGAGATCCCTCAGTGGAAATGGGAACAAATTTCTATGGACTTTATCACCAAGTTACTGAGGACTGCATGTGGAGTTGATGCAATATGGGTGATTGTGAACCGGCTGACAAAGAGTGCTCAATTCCTTGCTATGGGTGAGAGTTAATCTGTAGAGAGATTGGTCGAGATTTATTTGAGAAAGGTGGTAGCTCGGCATGGAGTGCCAACCTCGATTGTGTCAGATCGAGACGTGCGCTTTACTTCCAGGTTCTGGAGGAAATTTAATGAGGAGTTGGGTACCCGATTACATTTTAGTACCATATACCATCCACAAACAGACGGGCAGATCGAGCAGAGAATTCAAACACTTGAGGACATGCTGCGTGCATGTGTTATAGACTTCAGAGGAATTTGTGACACTTATTTTCCCTTGGGTGAGTTTTCTTACAAAAATATCCATCATTCAAGTATTGGTATGCCTCCCTTTGAGCTTCTTTATGGGAGGAGGTGTCGGACTCCCATTTGTTGGGGAGAGGTAGGGCAGTGAGTGATGAGTGGCACTGAGATAGTGTTGAAGACGAATGAGCAGATTCAGCAGGTCAGACCGAGGTTACTGATGAGTTAGAGTCACTAGAAGAGTTATGCAGACACATGCTGATCCGAGCTGGAGTTCCAGGTTAGAGATTTTGTACTCCTAAAGGTATCCCCTTGGAAAGGGGTGATTCGTTTCAGGAAGCGGGGCAAGTTGGGGCCCTAATATATTGGTCCTTTCAGAGTGACCACCAAAGTGGGTAAGGTAGCATACCGGTTGGAGCTACCTACAGAGTTGAGTCAGATTCATAACACCTTCCACGTGTCCCAGTTATGGAAGTGTGTAGCCGATGAGACGGAAGTAGTACGCCTAGAGGACATTTAGGTGGATGCGAGTTGGAATTACATTGAGAGGCCGATTGTGATTTTGGATCGAAAGGTGAAGGTTTTGAGGAACAAAGAGGTGCCCCTGGTTTAGGTCCAGTGGCAACATCGTAAAGCAGTATCCCGAGTTATTTTTAGAAAATGACTTTGAGGGCGAAGTCTGATTCTGGTGGAGAAGAATTGTAACATCCCAAGTCCAGGGATACCTTATAACCCTTGGTCTTTTGATTGTTTGTCCATTTTAGTCCCTTTATCAGAAAAAGCTAGCGAAGGAGTACGCGGGGTGTATGTGAGTGTATGCTTAGCGTACTCATATGTGTGTATTTGATGCGAAAGCCACCTAGTACATTGGGCATACCAGAGGGTACGCAGGGCGTACTAGGCCTAGAGTGAAAACCCTAATTTAGGGTGAGACCTCTATTTAAAGGATATGTTGGCCTCATTCTTGGCCACCATTTTCAGACAACAACCCTCCTAAACCCTATTTTTCATTCTTAGAGCTTGTGAGTGCGTTTTAGATCCTTGAGAGTATTCTTGTGTTTCTTTGGAGTGAAGAAGGATTCTTGAAGAAGAAGGAGTTGGATTCCAGGATTTGGATCTGAGCTTATCTGAGTGTGGAGCTTCTTTTTGAGGAATATAGCTCAATGATTTTTCACTCTTTTGATTTGTGCATCATAATAGAGTAATTTAGGGTTTTGTCCTAAAAGTTGGAGACTTTATGTGATATTGAGCTCCAGAGACTATGATCAAGCCCCTATGAGTGTATTTAGTGGTGTAGTGTCATAAAAATCCAATCTTGGACGTTGGAATCAAGCTATGCATAAGATATGGGCTTCTTGAGATAAGAGAGTGAGTGTTTTGTGCATTTGTGACCATTCCAGCCATGCAAAGGCTTGTCATTGACTTTATGGATTGAGAGCTATTAGGGAGTCCAAATCCGTGATATGAGCCAAGGTCTAAACTGATTAAGACTAAATGAGTGAGAAGAATGAAATTGGGATGTACGCTGGGCGTAATCCCAGTACGCGTAGCGTAGGGTTCAAGCATCCCCGATGCATGCATGACAATAGAGTACGCCCAACGTAGAGAGCTAGTATGAGTTTGTAGAAGGGTTAGTTTAGCTCATTGAGAGCCATGATTAATTAGGGATAATTGTCGTATGTGTTAGGCGGAGGCTAGGCCGGAGATTTGAGTTCGAGATTAGCCGATTTCTTACGAGGTGAGTCTTTTCACTATACTTACCATTAGTGGTATCTTTGTGTGGCCGAGGTGTTTTATGTGCTTATTGGTGTATTGTGATATTCTGCATTTTTTTCTTTGTGGTTTATGCCTATTATAATGAACTTACTAATTTAGGGCCGGAGGGTCCACCCGAATTGTGAGACCGGAGGGTCTCCACTGGAACACATTGACCGGAGGGTCGTATTGAGTTACCCTCAAGTGGCTAATGTGATGTGTGTGGTGTTTTGGGGAACTCACTAAGCTTCTAGATTACCGTGTTATGTGTTACGTGTATCAGGTACTTCTCAGGATGGTGGGAAGGCACCGGCTTGATTGTACACACACTCGCATTAAAGAATTATTTTTTGAGGATTCTAGATTTGTGATAACCAATTTTTGAAATATGTGTTGATGTTTGATACTAGAGATTTTTGAGAAATGTGACATGTGTTTACTTGTGTTTGAAAAAAAAAAAAAAAAAATTGGTTTAAAAATGTACGCCGTGACACATTAAGACTTTCGAGAGGGTTTTACCAACCCTAAGGACCATAAAAATCATAGCTTTTCAATTATGCATGTCCAACTCATGACTTGAACACTAACTAGGCCAATAAGGAAAAATTGATGCCAAGATTCATGCTTGGAGTCTAAAACCAACATTAAACCTTAGATCTGAAACTTATACTAAATAAAAGGCCTCAATGATCCATAAAGTTGCTTACTTTGTGGATCCCATGCATGCTACCCAACCCAACCATGAAAAGGAAAACATAAATATTATATCTAACACGCATAAGAGATAATGACAGGATCTTTAGGACTTACAAAGGTCCAAAAGCATTGCAAGATGATGAGGAAGTAATTCTTTGCCAAAAGGATGCACACAAAGAGTCTTCTTCTTCTTTAGGGAATCAAAATTCACCAAATAAGCTCTTCAAGGTTACAAGGGAAGCTATCTACGATTAGAGCAGGAGAAAGGTGATGGAGGCTGAAGGTGTACAAATCCTAACCATCCACTTCCTTTAAATATTTCACAAAACACGCGATTAGGGGAAATCCAATTTCACATCATGACAACCTATGTGTCACATCATAAATTTAGGGAATTTCATGCATTAACCAAATTAAACTTTAAGAAATCAGATACCTAAAATAAATAATAGAATCAGACTTCACCCTTGAATTCCTTATTCTCGATTAACGCAGGTAGTGGGTATGCATCTCATCCCCGGGTTCCCAAGTTCACTAAGAACCCATTCGGTGCTGCTATTGCACCTTCACCAAGCCTACCTCCTTGTTACATAGGGTATTATTTTTCCTGTCGATAATCGGTATCGTCCGCTCGACATAATTCAAGCGCTCATCAACCTGAATATCATCTACATGCACCACTGCAGTCTTGTCAGTCACACGCTTCAGCAATTGGAAAACATGGAAGGTGCTATGAATCTAACTGGGCTCATCTGAAAAATCTTATCGGTAGGTCACCTTACCTACCCTATCTGCTACCCAGAATAGACCGATGGACCGAATAAGACTTTCTAATGCGAAACCTAATGGGTTTTATAGGTTATAATTAAAACATACGGTGGAAAAATTTAACCCTTAAGTTCATGTACAATCTATTTTGATCTAAGTTTTCTCTATTGATAGCAATAACCTATGAACATTAAGAACCCTGTGGGAATTCTATAATAATCGAATTTTACATAGAGTTAGGGTTTACATACCTCTTGATTATTGTAGATAATAATCGCATCAATATCCTTCTTGAAAACTTTGGAAAGCAAGCACTAGAAATCTAACGACTCTAATAGCTTAGACCCAAAACCCTAGAAATCCTAGAATGAAAAGGAGAGAGGGGAGAGAGGAATACATTTTGTTCCTATGCTTCTTAGGAAGTTCATGAAAAAAAATTAATGGCCTTAGGGTTCTATTTATCATTTAGGTAACTTACAAGCAAAGCAAAATTTGAATTGATTAAATAAAAGATTTAATCCTAATTTAAATCCTTTCTTTTTATGCATCAAGGAGGCTTCCAGAAACCATAGAGGGGCCTCCAAAGCCTTCCATATCATGGAGGTTTCTAGAATTGCATCTTTTGTTCAACAATCAAATAATTACAATTCATTCGTTGAACTTTTAATTAATTCCAATTAATCCCAAATTAAATCCAAATTAATCTTGATTAATAATAAACTAATTCTAATTGATTTCTTATTATTTTAATAACCATATAAATTGAAAATTAGTTATTTAACTATTCATATCATGTTAATTTATTAATCACATAAAAAATTAACATATCAATTATCTATTCCCAATTAAAAAATTTCTCTGCCTCTCCCCCTCTCTTTCTTAATATCATTTCTAGCTATTTCTGGTTATGAGGGCAACCCAAAAGGACATTAATTTTAGTTTCAAGTTTATACCAATTTAGTTATGAGCTTAGACACCTTAATCCAAGAGTGTTATACTTGGATAAGTCTATAACTACAATTGTAAGTATAACCAAACAACAAAAAATGCTTTCCAAAGCCACTACTGAACTCTGATCTAATCAGACATTGGCCCTAAAATTGGTGATCAAATATTCCTGTGATCTACAAGATATCATATTGACATAAGATATGGATGAGAATTAATCTCATAGTCCAAGATTCTATTTCTCGATTTCTTGCTTTATGACGACCGAATTCAGACTACCAATTGAACACATCAATTTAGTCCAGGCTCGACCAAGCACTTCAGATGTCGACAACAAATCATCAAGGGGGCCAAAGACATCGCTTTTCCCATTAGGGAAAAAGGAATGGATAAACTTCAACTTATATGCTTGTATCTTTTACTTAGCAAATTATGCATGACACTAAGTTTTATGACATCATGTTACTAATATGTTTTCGCAATACAAATTCACAAACGAGTTGCAATTTACAGCTCATATATCGATTTTAAGAATGAAAGATATTATTTTCTCACAATTACTCGTAATAGAATCCACAAATTAATTCTCTGACCGTGGGTTTATCTAATACTCAAAATCCCCATTTTTCTTAGTACACATTAACATTGTGGCAATCTTATTGAAATATCTAATCCTCATAGACAATCTGCAATTCAATTCATGAAAATCTTAATACACTACTTCTAAAAGTATGAGTGATTATGGAATTCAAATAATCAAATCATTCAGCAAGTAAAACATGCAAAGTGAAACACAATAATAAACTAATTAACTATGGCCTCAAATCTATTGAATATAAACAATTTCTATTATTTAATCACCATAATAATTACGACTTTATTTATTATATAATGTTTCAATTAATCAGCTAAGAACTTGAATTAAACATCAGTCATGCCATGTTATGAACATGCATACCATGCCTCTTTATGGTCCTTCCTTTGTGAACGGGTCAACTAGACATTATTCTAATGATGTTCTTTTCATTATTCCAAATTCTTATCACTATCCAAGATGTGATGGAATTCCAACTTAACATGCATTAATCTCTTATGATATCAAGATTCCAAAGTCTCAAAGACTGAGTCTTTGATATTAAATAATATCCCATTAGAACTTTGTGAGTAGAAATAATTCTATGGTAATTAACGCCTTGAACACTTCTCTTGCATTACAGTTTCCAACCCACACGTAGAATTTTCAAGTATCTTGCATTATGAAACATTTTCATATTCCCATATGACCATCAATTCTGATCAAGAATCATCTCCATCCAGAATAATGTCGCTATGGTCCGTACAAATTAATATCATACTTCTAACTGTTCACAAGTAACCAGTCTTTTGGTATAACATTAGAATGTTCTTGAAAGTTGTTTAACGACTTTATTCACATAAAATTATAGTCCTTTTTCTCACAATGCTCTGAGCATTTGAAATATTAGAATAAGTGAATATTATAGCATATATAATCGATCCTATATCTGAAGCATATGAGACTCGACTCATTATATCTTATATAAGGATCTGATATCTATTCAAACTCTTACTATAATATTTCCATATATTAAATTTCCTATGTTGAACCCTTTCAACATTATATTAATATATTTCTATGAATAATTTCTATTAAAATATAAAATTTAAACCTTTATATTTAAAAAGATGTATGAGTTCCCTCTCCCTTAAGTCTACTATAACGAAACAATTCCTAAGCTTCACAATTTGCAAATGGGAAACATTGTTCCCTACGAACAGTGTTGTCAACATGTAATACTAGCATAACAATTATGCTCCCACTAGCTTTGACTTTAACTTGAAAATAAACTGGACTTCTAGAAATCAATACTTTTGACTATCTTACTGAAGTATAGATTTTTGTTATGTGATGCTATGATAAGTCTCCAACTAGACTTCTTAAGCCTATACACCCTCATTTGATAGCATATGTGTGTTTTTTTTGAAGTATATATTTCTTTTACGTGATGCTCTGATAAGTCTCCAACTAGACTTCTTAAGCTTATACACCTTCATTGGATAACATATGTGTGTTTTTTAAAGCCTTTCAGAAGTTATAGATATATGTCTTGAAAGTTCAAAACAATTCATTGCACTTCCTCACAATTTGAAATATGAAGAGGGATGTCGTAATCATATTGTGAATTTGAGAATGCAATTAACACAACCAATATCCATATTAATATTTATTAGATCTTTAAAATCTATCAGTGAATGTATTTCCTCATAATCATTCTCATGAATTAGAGCGGAAACTTTGCCACATAGATTTTATGGTGCATACATTCCCATCCATATGAATCAATCATTTCTAACCTACAATTATAAGACACGGTTTAGGACAAAACCAACTTCAAATTTAGCTTTCCTTCATGAACTGAACTTCGCTATTCTAAAATTTTTGCCTTATGGTTGCAAAAGGGCCTACCAGTGCTTCCATGTTGTTAGTAGATCACACATATTGGTGAATCCACTTTCACTAACCAACAAGCATTTGCTTTTGCAGGTAAATGGAGACATAAAAATCATAAGTACTTCCAACTCAACTAGAAGTTCATAGAAATAAGATTGTTTCAACCAAACACAATTGGTTATCAACCTCAGGTCGCGTGCTAGTGATAACTAAAAGGTTTATTGTCGGTTGACTCATGAAACTCTTAAGATCAATACGAATCCCACTAACTTCTTGACATATGAGTTTTCTTTCAAGGAACATTCCTTGTGTGTATTCTTGACAAAAACATCATAAACGTAGTTATATATGTGCTAGAGTAAGAGAACATTTTTTACTCAATATATATTTCGAGGTGTTTTAAAACCTTCTTAGTTTGAAACAAGTTTCAAGATGTGATTCATAGTTACTAGAGAATGACTCTACAACTTGATTTGGAATGAAGCATGAGTCATCTCTTGAATGAACCATTTTCAACAATATTTGATTCCTCTTCTTAGTCATACAATTGCACTAAGATGTTCTTCGAGGATCAATTATGATATAAATCCACAATCGCTAAGATGATCATAAACATGATACTAAAGTAGTCTCTTTTCCTATCGGATTGGAGAAATTTTTATCTTTTTTCCTAATAGATTCTTCTTATTCATTCTACTAATCTTTGAATCTTTTCAAAGTATTAGAAATATGCTTAATCTTATAAACACAACCATATTTACTGAAACATCAAAAAACATGAAGAATAGATTTATCATCATTTGTGGTAAATATGAAGGGTCTATATCAAAATGTACTAGATCCATTAGTCCTTGACTTGACTCACTTAAACATGTGATCAATTAATTAGTCATAATTTTCCAATGAACAAGATTCTTATGCATCACACAATTCTAATTGCACGACTCCAAGTTTTTGTCTAATTTGAAACTTGGTGATGATAATTCATTTTCACTTGGTTAATTATGACAATATCACAAGCGATATCATAATCATCAAATCCACAATTAATATTGCTAATATTAGAAACATAACAAACACTTTCATAAATGCCATTTAAAGGAAATATAAAATAAGGCAACCAGAGAAACCAAAATTTCACTTATATGGAAAATAAACGAAAAATTGAAACTTGTCCTTACAACTCATATACTGAACACTCTGTTTCTAGACATATCCGAAGAGTAATAGCAACACATATACTGACTTGACCGTCAGCCTTCTACCGGGATCCCCTCCTAGAGAACGGTTGATGATTTCTCCCTGTTGTGACCTTGCAGGGTCACCGTAGTAATCAGGACCCTTGAAGAGCATCGCCGAAGAACCAATTCACACAATTCGGTGCCATCTGGTGTGTGACTAATGACAAACAAAATCATACCTATAAATGCTCAAAGATGACAACCGACAACATTGGTGGGCTAGTAGAACACCGACGAGCCCCATAAGACCCATGATCCTTTTGGAATCTGTCATTACTCCCACCTAAACATCTTAGAAGACAACGACGGTTGTTAGTGAAGCACCACAAAAAGCTGGCTCGACACATCGCTCTGATGAGTGAACTATGGAGACCGGTCATTGAAGGGTCAATGCCTACTGCCACCGCATCGGTGTAAAATGCCTCATCGCATAGGCAATGACTGACAACAAGCTCAAGCAGTATGACACTTCCAATGGGTCGACAATGCTGGAGGTATGTTCACTATTCCACAAGCACCACCATTAAACCAAGTGACAGGAGAACAAACGAAGACCTTCAAAACATCCTCATTCGCAACAAGTATACCATTCTCCACGACGATCCCACAATAATTTCTGTTCACATAAAACCACCTGTTGGTATCAAACCTGCCACTTATAGCAACTCAACCACCAATTTTCCTATTCTAACAATAAAGTTTTTATGGCCCAACATCGGGACACCTCTCAACATACAACAACATGTTGGTACAACCATACCTTACTGCTCAATAGTTCAACTCCCATAACATCTTTCTTATACCAAACCAAGATTGTTATTCGGGGAGCGTGACATCTCCATTCTCTAAGGAACTCTTATACTATGAAATCCCAAATACAACAAAGTAGCCACACCTTAAAACCTACAATGGAACCACATATCCAGATAGCCACGTCGACACGTACAAATGGATGATGACCTTGTTAAAGTTAGAGGAACAATTTTGGTGTATGTATTTCCCGACAACCCTATATGACAATGTAGGAATGTGGTTCAAAACACTTCACCCTGGGAGTATCAACAATTCTGGCTAGCTAAGGTATCTTTTCCTAAAAAAGTTCATGTAACTATGCAAGTACAAAGGAGATTCATACTCGAGCATTAGCTGTAAGCAAAAGGAAGGAGAGATAGTGTAGGGAAACTTCACTAGATTCAATAATGCTACATTAGATGTCCCAGAGCATGACAATGGTTTATTAGAAGGAGCCTTCACATGAGGCGTCATTCTAGGACCATTGTCCCAGAAGCTCATGGAGAAGAAACCCCAAACATGCACTGAACTAAATGAAAAGGTGTAACGTTACCTAAGGAAAGAACAAGGAGAGGTAACTAAACAAGCATGCTTGAACGCCATACCTTCCTTAGCCACAAAGCACCAGAGTCATCCGAAATACTACCAAGAAACTTGTGGCGGCAACGGAAACTTTGGATGTGGGAAACACCCACAAGGACGTTTTAGACCATCTAGAGAGACGATAGAATAGGTAGATGACCGGGCGTCTATGCCATCTCTAACAAACAACCAACAAAAGGAGTAAAAGGATGGTACTGCGAATACCATAAGAGCAAGACACATGATACTGTTCAGTACTAAAAAGGGACATGGAGGAGAAACAACTAAAAGGAAACCTAATAGAGGTAAAATGGAGCCTTTGCTCCAAGTTTGACACCGAAAATGCTAAAGACGTTGCGAAGGTACATGACTAGCCCTAAGAGATCCTGATGATCAGATCCAAAAGAGGGAGGCAAGGAGAATGCAATGGGTTGGACAACCTCGCAAAATCCATTCAGGGCTTAACGTTCTTGGTAAAAGATCCATGACCAGTAGGCTGGTGAGGAGATGGCCCGCTCATAATCCAAGGGTCCATCAAATACATCACTATATACTAGGTGTATATAGACACTAGAAGTTCAACATACATTATCTACGAGCACTGTTTCTATCTCCTTCTAGATAAGTGGAAAGGGATCCTCAAGCCTATGACAAGATAATTGATGCGTTTCATAGGGCACAACTTGTGGCCCCTAGGCACGATCTACCTGCCATTCATTGTAATCAGGCTTCCAGCAGAACACAACATCATTGTCACACTCTTGGCTGAGGTGGCGGAATATGCCGAGTTGTGCGACTTAGTTCATGAATCACAAGAAAAATGAATATACATCACAAGTTATAACAATAACAACATACAAAGTTACATTCCACTTTTAGGTTTGAATACAAGGTCCATAATAATAATAAGTTCTTAAATTTTTCTAAACAGGTTGCTCGATATAACAAAAACTTAGTTAAAATTAAGCTTCCTGAAATCCATGAACGTTTCTCCTGATAAAAACTGGTTCAATGATCTCCTGAGAATACATGTAATTTGAGAGTCAACACAATGTTTGGTGAGAGTAGTAGGTATTCTACTTTAAAGTCTAAAAAATATTATTTTTGTAGTTTAAACTATGTTTGATAAAGATATAAATCATAAGTTAATCCATACTTGAAATGTTTGTTAAAATAGAGAAATCATAAGTAAATCCATACTTGAAATGTTTGTTAAATAGAGAAATAATAAGAAAATAAAAAATTAAAATGTTTCATAAACATAGAAAATGAAAAGTAAATCCACACTTAAAATGGTTAATAAACCGAGAAATCGAAGTAAATCCACACTTGAAATGGTTGATAAATAGAGAAACCGAATATGTGGTTTCTAGGTAAAGAGTTCTAGTTATAGCATCCCGACTCCCGAGCCCGAGCCTGATCCCTCACCGGCATTTGAACGGCCGACTGGTCTAGTGAGTAATACCACCATTCTGAAAAACACATCATAAAAATATCATAATACTAATCATATCTCGAGGGATCATACATATACTACAAGTTCCTTGGATTCATCTTGGCCTTCCTTGACTCGGGTATGGATCCTCTACTTTCAGTAGTATAATCCCATACTACCTTCCACATCTATCCATACTTTCCTCAAGAACTTCCTTGACTTCACCAAGTACCTTGTACTACTATTGCTTCATGCGCTACTCTCATCCGAGGCTTGCCCTAGGGTTAATACCATCCCACTCTCCGCCATCAACTGCATAAGAAGTCACTGTTGCCTCCCCCTTACTAGCTTGCCAATACCATTACATATCACTAAGACTAGATAATTATTTTAATGATATGTTCTACCCTACAATGGTTAGACTCAAATGAGAGCTGCAAAATAAGGCTAAAACTAACCTTTTGAAATTGTTTAGTCCTTGCAATATGTAACTTAACGTATTCGTTTATTAGTTAGTAAAAGATAACTAGAACTCCTAAAAGCACAAAGCAAGCAGCATTCGAGCATTGAGTACATGTAATCAAGCATATACTAATTAGGCCATCATACTGACTAATTTGTACTAGTATGCAGCTCATAAAGCTGATACAGATATAACAGGCATATAAGGAATCCTTCCTAGATCCTTAGTCCTAATCTAGCATGTAGTTCTCATAAACATATAATAACATAAACTTGTATGGGTAATTTGGGAGTACTTACTTTAGCTCGGCTGATTGTATGCACCACACCCTTTTCCCTTTTCAAAGTTCTTTTGTCCTTTCAATTATTTTCTCTTTTCTAAATTCATTTAATAAAAATGATTTTCTTTTGAAAATTTTCATACCAATTCCTCATTTTGAGTTCAGACACAGCCGAGAGTGTGCCCGAATCCCTCGAACCAAGGCACTGATACAAACTTGTAACATCCAAAAAATACAATCCAATAATTTCGTTTTTAAATCATTAATAAAACCATAAATATCATCATAATATAAAAATCATGAGTCATGTATCTCAAAATATCATAATAGCTGTCAATGTATCAAAATCATCTCTCAAAACATTAGAGGAAATCATCCCAAACTAAAACCTATGGTGTGTGCCATGAAGTCATCCCGAGCTCTTCCCCTTGCTAGTGGAAGTATCTGAAACCAAAACTGAAAACTGTAAGCACGAAGCTTAGTGAGTCTCCCCATTTTATCACATACCATATACATAACATGCAACTAGGAGATACAAGCCCTGCCCACTCTCATGGAGATTCAGACCCTGACTACACTCCAATGTTTAGGAGATTCGTGTCCCGCCTACACTCTGCTCTGAGGAGATTTGGGCCCCGCTCACATGTGACAATCCGAGATTTCTCCCGTTATTTTTAACCGATCTCCGTTAATAAAATTTGAAATTTATTGATTTTTCTGTCGAACTTCTTGGGTTAGAAAATCAACCAATGTTATAGTTATAATTCTATACGAGTCGGAAAACCAAAAATCCTGAGAAAACCCCGTATTTTCTCATAAAACAACGTGTGTGTGCAGCCAGGACGAGTTTATGTCCGTAAACTTGTGTACGGTTGTAAACCCGATTACGGTCGATGCCAGGTGGATCCCACCACCAACCATACCCTCCAGCCTGAAAATACAAGACCCCCACCCACATTTGAACCTTCTTGGCCGAAAACACTCTCTTTCTCTCTCTAATTCTCTTAACCGTAAACACATAAAACTCCTCCTTTCATCCGAAAAACACCAAAAATCGTCATTTCGGGCCGTTTGGGAGCATCTGGAACATGTTTTCGTCGAAATCAAGCAACCTTGTTCTTGAGTTTACGGCCGTAAACCCTTTAAATCTTCAAAGGTCGTAAACCCTTCAAAGGACAGTTCACGACCGTAAACCCTGTTCACGGCCGTAAACCCAACTCTCATCCGTAAACCCTGTTCACGGCCGCAAACCCAGTTCACGACCGTAAACCCCCATTTACGACTGTAAACAACTCTTAAGTGGTAAAATCCTGTTCCTTCAATTCAACCAAGTCTCGGTAACATTCCTTAACCAAAAACAAGTGTTTCTCTAACACTTTATCTAACGAAATTGGTAATTTAGATACCTATATGTATTTATTGATATTAGGATTCCGTTAAGTGCCACTTGCATCGACTCGAGGATCTTCCAGTTCAATCCTTTGCACCCAACAAACTGTGAGTTCATACCCCTACGCTTTTAAGATTTTGAAATGTTTTCAGTGGGGAATACAAGCCAAACACAAAAAGATTTTGGTGAACTAAAATATAAATGTTGTCAACATGTTAAAACTTATGCAATTGACCATATCCAATGTGTTTCGTAAAACATATAGACATTTATTCCCTTTTGTATTATGCAGAGCATAAGGGACTTTTTCTATAGATAATTGCATAATTTTCAGAAACAATAGATAAACATAACATATCAATTAAACTATAATAGGTATAGTTTGGGGAATTCATTAACAGATTTACAAACACAAACTACGTACATGATTGAACATATAAACTATGATAGATTTAGTTTATTTATTATTACATGTAGATAACAAGAGTATCATACTAAATAATTATTTTTCGTATAATTATTTATACTCTACACAGTACACAAATGCTTTCAAACATGAGAAAAATAAAACATCACATAAACTAGTTAATACAAGATTGTGACACATCTCTTCATTGTATACTTCGGGGTACTGGTAAATCCTCTACATTTAGTATAGACAGAGTCTCCTGGAGGGAGAGCGTGAGATTTATCAATAAATCTATTTGGGACTAACAATCCCACACTTGAACTGTTAGCTACAGTTAGGCAGGCATGCCTGGGGTGACAAATTTTGTAACATACGACGCCTGAAGAAACATCGTGGAGGTCATCAGTCACATTAGCATGGCTATACGAACTCACAATAGTATAAACTAACCTTTGTTTATGGGATTATGACTCTTTAATAGTTTTATTTTAATTAATAAGACTACCTACATACTACACTGGAGGGTAATCCTGGGATACATCATTTGGTATCATTTTAATTAATAAGACTACTTTACATACTAGTGATAGCCAGGGTTTTCAAACAAGAATATACATACTGGTGGTAGCCAGGATTTTCAAACGGATCACATTATTCATATCGAATTCAACAAACATGATAGAAAATATCAGATTTTTTTGGGAAAGCAATCAAACATTTATACAAATTTAGTGACTAGTTTTCAAAGTGAAACATGTTTTACATACAAGTGAAATCAAACATTTATACAAATTTAGTGACTAGTTTTCATTAAAAAAACATGCTTATGAACTCACTAGCTTTATGTTGATATATTTTCAAAACCGCTTGTATTCTCAGGACAATAATAGACAAGTACTCTTATCAGCTTTTGGAGAAGATGGAGCATTTTTGAAGTCTCGTCTTTATCTTTTGCTACTTTTGATGTATACAAATCTTATATTGAAAAAATGTAAATATTCATATTATAATGTAATGGTTGTGTTTACTTTAGTTACTATGAATCAATTGTTGTGATACTATACATGACGTCATCCACCTCCGGACGTTTTCATTGTTCGTTTGACAGTTCGGGGGTGTGAAACCACATTCCACTATCTAGGAGATTCAGGCCTCTCCTACACTTTGTTGTCTAGCAGATTCGGGCCCCGCCCATACTAAACTATCTGGAAGATTTGGGCCCCACCCACACTCTGCTAATAACATGGATACAAGTATCGCACATACAATAAGTATATCTCTTCCTATCAAGCAATCACATATCTTTACTCAAATAATGCTATGAGATTCGGTCCCCGTCCACACTCGTCTATTATGAGATTTGGGTCCCGCCCACTCTCGACTACTAACATTTCACATATACGGGTCGGACTTGGTGTCGTAGACCCATTCCTACTGAAGGAAACTCACCTCATAAAGCTGACTACTTAAATCTCGATTGAGGAATCTCTGACGGCTATTCCAATGATTCCCCGACCGTTAATATCACAAAATACTTAGTCAAAACCTAATAACTTTCCTTACGATTAATTTAACATTTTACCTCTTGGTCAAAGTCAACGTTTTGGTCAAAGTCAACATTCTGGGTTTACCAACTCGTCAAGTCAACCTATCAACTCGTCGGGTTCTTTAACTCAGAAATCCTGGAATTGCGACCCAACTCGCCGAGCCATCCTCCCGAATCGTTGAGTCCTATCGAGCTGCTCATAGTCATGATTTAGCGAAGGAAGTCATTGAGTCCCTTTACAGACATGTCAAGTTCTACCTTAAACTAGAACGGGACAACATGAACCTACTTGCCGAGTTCCATTATGGACTCGACGAGTCCCTTTGTCTTTTTGTGCCATCTTTATAGATTAATCCCCTATTCTCTAGATCCAATGTCCATACTTCGTTTACTAACTGGAAATGATCTTTTTAGGGTAAAGTTTCCAACTTTACCCATTGATAACCCTTCTTAAAGGGTTTAGCTAAAACCCTAATTCTTTTAGGACATTGATCTTTGTCCAAAAGCCTTAATATCCCAAGCCAAAGCATGAAAACCTAGATCTAGGTCCTAGATACCACTTAAAAACGTAAAGTCTCGAGCTTGCTTCCGTGCATGGCCTTTTGGGACTCAAAAGGCCATAATAATGTCCTTAGTGCTTGCATGGGGGCTCTAATGGCATAAAGATTGCACCTTTATGCCATACTAGCCCTTCAAGGTGTTAGATCTGGAAGATTACCCACTTGGGTTGTCCTTTCTCCAAAGGTTATTATTCCTAGGCTAAAAACTTTCATAAAAGAGGAAGGAAGAGATCTAATGAGCTAGAGGTCAAGATAGAAACTTGATTACCAGAAAATGTAGCCAATGAAATGTAGTTTCTGGGTCTACTCTCTTCCTCTTGAGCCTTCTAACTTCTTCTTCTTCTTCAAGTTTCAAAAACACACAAGACAGATTAAAAATGGCTCACACACTCACAAAATGCTCTATGGTTTTGTGGACTACGGTTTGGGACTTGGTGGCTAGAAATGTGGCCAAAAGGTGAAGATTAAGATGCTTAAATAGGGTGAAAAACCCCAAAATTAGGGATTCATTCTTGCAGACCTACTCGCCAAGTTGAAGGCTCTCAACTTGTCAAGTAGATGACTTCTAAACCCGCGTTAATTCCCATTTCTACTCGACGAGTCTGGGGCTCCCAACTCGTTATGGAGCTCTACAAAATTAAAAAAATACAATTTAAATGCGTACAAGGAACGAGGCATTACAATTCTCCCTCACTTGACTTAGACTTCATCCTCAAAGTCTGCTGCATCTAGAAATAGCTCTAGGTGGTCCCTCGTCTCCTTCTCGGGCTCCTAAGTCTACTCAGAACCCTTGCAGTGCTACCACTGTATCTTCACTAGCTTAACAACCTTGTTTCTCATGGTTTTTGTCTTGCAATCCAAAATTGCCATCGGTCTAAAAATTTAGTTCAGGCTATCATCAACCTGAATATCCTCTAAGGGTACAATCGTTGAATCATCCACTAAGAACTTCCATAATGAGAAACATGGAAAGTGATGGGGATCTGACTAAGTTTTGCTAGAAGATCCAATCGGCACGCCCCCTTGTCCACCTGGGCTATAACCCTAAAAGGACCAACGTATTTAGGACCCAACTTGCCCCACTTCCAGAATCGGATAACACCTTTCCAAGGTGACACCTTCAGGAGAACCATATCGCCCACCTGAAACTCTAATTTTGAACGGCACTTGTCAGTGTAGCTCTTCTGTCGACTATGAGCAATCTAGAGCATGCTCCGGACCTGCTGGATCTACTCTGTAGTCTTGAGTACTACCTCAGTACTCCCCATGACTCTCTTACCGACCTCGCCCCAACAGATTGGGGTCCTATATTTCCTCCCGTAGAGCATCTCGAAGGGAGGACGGTCTATGTTGGCATCGTAACTGTTGTTATACGAAAATTCTGCTAGCGGAAGATACGTATCCCAATTACCACCAAAATCCTAAACACATGCGCATAACATGTCCTCGAGACTCTGTATTGTCCTCTCGCCCTGTCCATCTGTCTGGGGGTGGAAAGCGGTGCTGAAATGGAGACGAGTACCCATCTCGTCATGAAACCAATTCTGCAATCTGGAAGTGAAATGGATATCTCAGTCTGACACCACCGAGATAGGCACTCCATGTCATGCCACTATCTCTCGCACATAAATCTCAGTCAGCTTCTCAGCCAATATACTCTCCTAGATCGGGATAAAATGAGCACTGTTGGTCAACTGATCCACAATGACCCATATCGAATCAATTCCACGTGCAGTCCTCGGAAGCTTAGTGACGAAATCCATGGTGATATCCTCCCATTTCCACAAAGGAATTTCTAATGGTTGCATCTTGTCATGAGGCCTCTGGTGATCTGCCTTGACCTTCTTGTAGGTCAAGCATCTCCCCACGTACCAGGCTACATCCCACATCATGTAGGGCCACCAGTAATCAGGATGAAAATCTCTGTACATATTTGTCTCCCCGGGATGGATGGAGAACATGGACTTGTGGGCATCATCCATCAGAATCTGTCGTACTCTGCCAAAATATCGTACCCACACCCTCCAATAAAAAGTCAACAGCCTACGATAGTCATAGTCAAAGGTGTTGGAATAGTGTCTAAGGCTGCAACTATATTAGGCAAGTATTTGATCCGTTTGTGCATGGTCCTTTTGGGTTGCCTTCACCATAGCAACTTGATGGATGATTTGTTAAAAGAGAGTAAATATTATAAGGAATAATATATGGTTATTTGATTAATATAAGTCATAGATTAATTGGAATTAATTTGGTGACTTGAAGAGATTAATTAAATAAAGGGGTATAAACTGTCAATTGTTTGATAGTTAAACTTTAGACTATAAATCCATTGGGATATGCTTTGGACGAATTCTATGAGATATAGGATAGCTAAAATCGTCCAAAGGCTTATCTATGGAATGGATTTGGATAGCTTTAAGAGAAGATTATCCAATTAGGGTTTAGGTTGTAACCCTTAAGGAGTCTACAAGTATAAATAGACCCTAGGGGTGAGGGAATTCGATACACCATCTAAAGTAGAGATACTCTGGCCGAATTCCTCCCCTCTCCTCTCTCCTAAATCATCTTGCTTGCTATTGGTGTTTGTAAACCATTAGAGGAGTGACATTTGTGACTCTAGAAGCTCCAAGACAACAAGATCAACAAGGAACTCAAAGGTATGATTCTAGATCTGTTTCAATGTTGTTATTTAACCTAATTAGCCATTAGAAGTCTTGGATTCAAAGCATGTTTAATTTGAAAGCCTAGATCCAAGCATTAGGGTTTTGCATGCGCACATAGGAAAGTTCTTATGGCTAAAACCCATCAGTGGTATCAAAGCCTAGCTTGGTTTTCTTTAAATTGTTGCTTGATTAACTAAAACAAACCTGCAAAATTCGATTTTGGGTTTATGAGTCATGTACTCGGCGAGTTCCAAAGTGGACTCGGCGAGTAGGCCTGTACTCGGCGAGTCCGAGCGTCTGGATTAGGCAAAACCGGGATTTTTTCATGTTTATCTTATGGAAACTTACCTTAATCATATTAGATCAACCCTAATTCGATTTTTTGATATATATGACTATTATCTTGATCTAATTAAAGATATTTATCATCTAATAAAATATTTAATTTCCTTATGTGATAAATGATTAATTATTTTGATAATTATCTTAAAAGAAATCTTGGATAAATCAAATAAAGATAATTAGGATATTAATTGTTAATTGGAATTATTTGTTATTTGATCCTCCATGTTTTAAATGTTTAAAACCTACCCTAAAGTTTTGAAATTTTTATTTGTGATTAAAAGTTTTAATTTAGACAACTTAAATTTCAAACCCTAGATTTTAAAAAGTTTTAAAATACAACCCTATACTAATATGATATTACTAGAATAATATATATATGTATAACTAAATGCTAGTCTTACCGTTAGTAGGCCTCATTCACGAAGCCGATCTATAAGGTGGGTATAAGGTTGCGGCCTATAAAATGGCGCTTAATGGGTGTACACTCACACCCACCGCTTGCTTGATTGGTGGAGGGTCATTAGCCGAACGGGTAGGATAGGGCAACCTCATCCTCTCATTAAAAGTATAATAAGAAATACAAAGTAACTACACGTTTTAAAAATTTCCCAATCTTAGTTACTTTAGGAAAAGTGAATTGATGCAATCCCATGAAATTACGCTTTGCACCTTGCTAAGAAGTTAGTGGAGCGTGTGTGGTTTACCGGCACACTAATTGGTTCTAAGCGAAGGTGGCAAAGGGTGATTCATTGTTTATCATAGTTCGATGGAGCGTGTGTGGTTTACCGGCACATCGAATAGGTGATCGTTACAATGAAGGCACCATGTGAATTTGCATGGTAATTCACACCCACTTTGTGATCCTCGGCATCCCAGTCACAAACAAGAGGGGCATATCGAGATTTAAACATGCCATTGAATAGTTCAATGAATCTCATCCGAACCTAGGAATTCTCAAAAACACTTAGGACTAATAGTTTAAGTTTTGTAATGGAGAATTAGTGAATCGTCATTCACTTACCTTCAATTTATATGCATGTTAGATTACGGCATCCCTTTTCTAGTATGTAAATGTTATTGTTGGATCCTAGCCCTAATTTTCTTATTGGGTGATAATTAGGGATTCTTATTCTAATCTATCTTTGTCCTTTCTATAGATGTCGAACGCAAACAACGCTGCTGCTAGTTCTTTCACATTGATGAGCCTTTGCCAAAAGGTCACCTTCGATGGAACGAACTTTAGCGAATGGATAAGATACATTCGCACCATTTCTCGCTATGAGGATAAAGAGTATGTCCTCGATGAGAAGCTCGAGAAAATCAACCCCGAAGTTGCTACTCCCAAAGAAATCATCGCCTTTGAAACTCATGAGCGAGATGCAACGAAGGTACATTGCATCATGATCGCCACCATGAACTCCGAATTCCAAAAGTCCTACGAGGACATGTATCCATACGAGATGCATCAAGACTTGTTGGAGAGATACCACCAAAACGCGAGACAAGAGCGTTATGAGATTTTCACTAACATGATCTCCGCTAAGATGGGTCATGGAGAATCTCTTACCGTGCACCTGCAAAAGATGCAAAGGTATGTCGACCGCCTTCGCAAGTTAAATGTTGACTTCGGTGATGACTTGGCGATCGACATGGTGCTTCACTCTTTGCCTCCAATGTACAACCAATTTAGGATGACCTACCACATGAATAAAGAAGAGGTCACCCTAAGCAAACTCCAAGGTCTCTTGAGGGTCGCTGAGAGCAACTTCAAGGACAAGTCTGTTGCACCAACTCCCAATCCGTCCGCTGCTCCTGTCTTGGCTATTGGTCAAGGGAAGGGAAAGAAGAGGAAAGCTTCATCGAATAACTATCGCAAGGTGAAAGCCCGAGATGGTGCCTCTTCTAGTGGGACCAAAGTTGATCCCGCTAAGCCCTGCTCCAACCCAAAGGAGGCAGAGTGCCACCACTGCCACAAGATAGGACATTGGAAGAGAAGCTGCCCGGATTACCTGCAAGCGATCAAGGAAGGAAAGATCAAGCCATCTTTCGCAGGTATATACACAATCAAATCTAACGATTCTAATCATGCTATTTCTTGGGTTCTTGATACCGGTTGTGGTTATCACATTTGTTCTAATGTGCAGGGACTAAGAAGAAGTAGGGATGTAGAGCAAGGAAGGATCAATCTAATCATGGGGAACAGAAGATCGTCGCCTGTGACCAAGATTGGAGTGTATTCTTTAGTGCTTAGGAATAGTTTGGTTTTAGATTTGAACAATTGTTGCTATTCGCCAGAAATGGCTAGAAACATCATTTCATTTCATGGTTTATATAGACAAGGATTTAGATTTTCTTTTAATAATGAGAATGGTTCTATTTTGGTTTATCTAAATGGTGTCTTTTACTTTGAAGCTATACCATGTAATGGAATATATGAAACTGTTATGATTGTTGATAACTTAGGAAATGATGTTTTGAATATTGATTCTTCCACTAGTATGGATAAATCATCCTTGTGGCATTGCCGTCTTGGACATGTCAACAAGAAACGCATAGCCCAACTCCAAAAGGATGGAGTGCTGGAGTCATTCGACCTTAGGGAAGATGACACATGCGAGTCTTGTTTACTTGGAAAGATGACTAAGTCACCCTTCACGAGTACTTGTGAAAGGGGTGAGGGGCTATTGGACCTAATACATACCGATGTATGTGGACCCTTTAGATCAACCACGAAGGATGGGAACCGCTTCTATGTGACTTTTACCGATGACTATAGTAGATATGGGTATATCTACTTAATCAAGCAAAAGTCAGACACCTTTGAAAAGTTCAAAGAGTTCAAGAATGAAGTGGAGAATCAATTGGGCAGGAAAATCAAGATGCTTCGATCCGATCGAGGAGGAGAGTACCTAAGTCTTGAATTCCACGATTATCTCAAGGAGTGTGGAATAGTTTCGCAATTGACGCCTCCTAGGACACTGCAGTTGAATGGTGTGGCAGAAAGGCGTAATCGAACCTTATTGGATATGGTTCGCTCTATGATGAGTCGTGCTTCACTACCTATCTTCTTTTGGGGGTATGCCTTAGAGACTGCCGCCCATATCCTTAACCGAGTCCCTACTAAGAAGGTTGCCAAAACACCTCACGAGATGTGGACAGGGAAAGCTCCCTCGTTAGCACATATCAAGGTTTGGGGTTGCGAGGCTTTCGTAAGACGAGATACTCACGACAAGCTTGAACCTCGAAGTGAGCGATGTATTTTCATCGGCTACCCGCAAACATCCTTTGGATATCTCTTCTATAGACCGAAAGACAATGTTGTTTTTGTTGCGAGGAGAGGAGTTTTCCGAGAGCGAGAACTCATAAGCCAAGGAGACAGTGGGATGCAAATCGAACTTGAAGAAATTCAAGAGTCGATAGATGAAGGAACCTCCACCGCTGGCATTCAACCCGAGGAGGAAACTCCGGTTGAACCGATTGACGAATCCTTACCTCTCAGATGTTCCGATAGATTTAGAGTTCAACCCCAGTTTTATGGTTTTCATATTACTACCGAAGGGGACACGTATATTAGTGATGGTACACTAGTAAATCTTGATGAACCTAATAGCTATAAGGAAGCCATGGCAGGCCCGAAGTCTGCGAAATGGAAAGAGGCAATGGATAGCGAGATCCAATCCATGTACGATAACCAAGTTTGGAATTTGGTTGATTATGTGCCCGAACGTAAGACCGTTGGGTGCAAATGGATCTTTAAAAAGAAGACCGACGTGGATGGGAACGTACACACATATAAGGCGCGATTGGTCGCGAAGGGCTTTACTCAAACTCCTGGAGTTGACTATGATGAGACCTTCTCACCAGTTGCGAAGATTAAATCTATTAGAGTGATGCTAGCAATTGCCGCATTTCATGATTATGAGATTTGGCAAATGGATGTCAAGACCGCTTTCCTTAACGGAAAGTTGGCTGAGGATGTTTACATGGCTCAGCCAGAGGGGTTTGTGGATCCGAAGCATCCGAATAGAGTGTCTAAGCTTGAGAAGTCCATTTATGGACTTAAGCAAGCGTCTCGCAGATGGAATCTTTGCTTCGATGAGAAAGTCAAAGAGTTTGGATTTGTACGAAGCGAAGACGAATCTTGTGTATATGTCAAATCCAGTGGGAGTATAGTAAGCTTTCTCGTTCTATATGTCGATGACATATTACTCATAGGGAACGACATCCCGACTCTGCAGGAGGTCAAGTCCTGGCTCGGGAAGTGTTTCGCTATGAAGGACCTCGGAGAGGCTTCTTACATTTTGGGAATAAGGATAGTAAGAGAAAGAAGTAAGAGACTAATTGGACTTAGTCAGAATACTTACTTAGAGAAGGTACTAAAACGTTTTAGTATGGAAAACTCAAAGAAGGGAGAACTACCGATACAAGGAAATGCCAAGTTGAGTAAGACTCAAAGTCCGAGTACCGAAGCTGAGATAGCAGAAATGAGCCGAGTATCATACGCTTCCGCAGTTGGCTCAATCATGTACGCTATGAATTGTACTCGCCCTGATGTAGCCTTCGCTTTGAGCATGGTTAGCAGATATCAAGGGAACCCTGGAAAAGCACATTGGATTGCGGTGAAGAACATCCTTAAGTACCTTCGGAGGACGAAGGAATGGTTCTTAGTCCTCGGAGGGAGTGAAGACTTGAAGGTGCAAGGGTATAGTGACGCCAGCTTTCAGACCGACAGGGACAACTACCGTTTGCAGTCGGGCTGGGTCTTTACCCTAAATGGAGGAGCAGTGACATGGAAGAGTTCCAAGCAGGAAACCGTAGCTGATTCAACGTGCGAATCAGAGTACATCGCAGCGAGCGAAGCGTCGAAGGAGGCAATATGGCTAAAGAACTTCATTGGTGATCTTGGAGTTGTGCCGGCCATAAAGGAGCCCATGGAGATTTTCTGTGATAACGAAGGTGCGGTTGCCTTGACCAAGGAACCGAGGGATCATGGTAGATCTCGACATATCGACAGAAAATATCACTTCATTAGACATCGTGTAGAAGAAGGACAACTCGTAGTGAAGAGGATACCATCAGAAGATAACCCAGCAGATCCGCTTACGAAGGGACTGAGTAGGGTTAAGCACTTGCAGCATGCTAGGAGTATTGGGCTGAAGGATGATATTAGTATATATTAGATAGTGTTAGAAACGTATAATAGATAAATGTAATTAACATTTGATGATTAAATAAAGGAGTTTTATTTATGAGTAAAGTTACTGTCACATGTTAATTGTTTAACTATTGTTTCACTTTGCATGTTTTGACTTCCAGAATAATTGAGTTTATTAGGAATAATCGAATTATTCAAATGGTCCACAATCGTTCATATGTTGGGAGTAGATATGAATGAAGATTGTCATGAATTGGTGTGTAGAATGTCTAAATGGTGTTTAGACATAGCAAGGGTTGCTGCAACGTTCATGAGTGCTTATGAACTGGTTTTGAGCATTGGAATAAACCCGTGCTTGCTGGAATCACCTTATGGAATACGATATAAAAGGTGATCGCAAGACGATAATATCATATAGTCTTAAAACCTAGATATATGATTTATTATATTTTAATTGATTGTGCATTGATAATGCGAAAATGCATCAGTAACTCGGTGTTATAAAACGCATTGTTGTGTATAGTTGGTTAATGAATAAGTAAATGCATATAAGTCGAAGTTTATCTGTAACTTTTATCTAAGAAGGTAAAAGCGATATCTCGACCGCTCGATGATTTGATTTGACTTATGTGTCGGGCCCTGTCAGAACTGAATTGATGTGTTTGATTAAGTTCTATGTCAAATAAATCGGAGATCGAGAAATAAAATGCTTGACTAACCATTCCATAGGATTGTCAGCATGATATCTAACAGAGGACTGTACGATCCCTTATCTAAAGGACAAGATTGATTAGATCAGAGTTGACTGCGTCTTTGAGAGCTACGATTGCAAACCGAATTGTACTTGTATAGTTACTAGACTTATCCAAGTGGGAGACTGTTGGAATAGTGTCTAAGGCTGCAACTATATTAGGCAAGTATTTGATCCGTTTGTGCATGGTCCTTTTGGGTTGCCTTCACCATAGCAACTTGATGGATGATTTGTTAAAAGAGAGTAAATATTATAAGGAATAATATATGGTTATTTGATTAATATAAGTCATAGATTAATTGGAATTAATTTGGTGACTTAAAGAGATTAATTAAATAAAGGGGTATAAACTGTCAATTGTTTGATAGTTAAACTTTAGATTATAAATCCATTGGGATATGCTTTGGACGAATTCTATGAGATATAGGATAGCTAAAATCGTCCAAAGGCTTATCTATGGAATGGATTTGGATAGCCTTAAGAGAAGATTATCCAATTAGGGTTTAGGTTGTAACCCTTAAGGAGTCTACAAGTATAAATAGACCCTAGGGGTGAGGGAATTCGATACACCATCTAAAGTAGAGATACTCTGGCCGAATTCCTCCCCTCTCCTCTCTCCTAAATCATCTTGCTTGCTATTGGTGTTTGTAAACCATTAGAGGAGTGACATTTGTGACTCTAAAAGCTCCAAGACAACAAGATCAACAAGGAACTCAAAGGTATGATTCTAGATCTGTTTCAATGTTGTTATTTAACCTAATTATCCATTAGAAGTCTTGGATTCAAAGCATGTTTAATTAGAAAGCCTAGATCCAAGCATTAGGGTTTTGCATGCGCACATAGGAAGGTTCTTATGGCTAAAACCCATCAAAAGGAAGCCGCATGGCCTATGACCCGTTCACACTTCTGTAGCTCCTCCTTCAGGCTCTGTAGCCGTTCCTCTCTGATCTACTCCAAAAATGGGGTAATCATTGTTATCCTCAGACAAATGTCTCGAATCGGGGTCGCTACCACCTTATGACTCACGGCGTCGGCCATCACATTGGCCTTTCCCGGGTGGTAAAGGATCTCACAATCGTAATCCTTAACCACATCTAACCACTAATTCTGCCTCATGTTCAGGTTTGGTAGATCTATGAGGTACCTCAAACTTTTGGGGTCCGTGTAAGTGGTACAACGAACCCTGTAGAGGTAATGCCGCTAAATTTTGAGGGAAAAAATCACAGCCCCAACTCTAAATCGTGCGTCATAGTTAGCCTAATGAGACTTCAACTGCCTTAAAGCATAAGCTATCATGTGACCCCACTGCATCAAAACTTCTCCCATGCCTATGATCAAAGTATCCAGTAAACTATGAAGTCATCAACTCCTTCTAGCAAGGCCAGAATCGGTGCCACACACAACTGCTGTCTGACGGTCTCAAAGGCTGCCTGCTGCTGAGGTCCCCAGTGGAAGGTCACTAACTTCTTGATCAGTCGGGTCAAGGGATCAATGATCTTGTAGAAATCCTGAATAAATCTCCGGTCATAACCTGCTAGACCTAGGAAACTTCAAATCTCAGTTGGAGACCTTGGAATCTCCCACCGCATCACGGCTTCTATCTTGTTCGGATTGACCAGAATACCCTTCTGGTTGACATGGTGCCCAAGAAACTGCATCTCGTGCAACTAGAACTCGCACTTGGAGAAGTTTTTGTAAAGTCTCTTCCTTCCTCAGTGTCTCCAACATCTCCCTCGGGTGGTCCTCATGCTGCTCCTGAGTCTTGGAATAGACCAAGATATCATAAATGAAAATGATCACAAACCGATCCACCATCGGTCTGCACATGCGGTTCATGAGGTCCATGAATGCAACCGAAGCATTGGTGGGCCCAAACGGCATCACCACAAACTCATAATGACGATAGCGAGTCCTAAAAGTTGTCTTCTACACGTCCTCATCCTTGACTCGCATATGGTGATAACCCGATCATAGATCAATCTTTGAGAACCAAGATGGGCCCTATAGCTGGTGAAACAAATCATCAATCCTCGAGAGGGGATAACAAATTTTCACCGTTACGTTATTCTGCTACCGGTAGTCTATATACATGCAATGTGACCCATCCTTCTTCTTCGCAAACATGATCGGGGTCTGTCACACCCCGAAAACCGAAGGCGGAAACGTTTCCGGGGTTGACTCCACGTTGAGTATCAATCCAATGTACATAGTAAGCAAAGTAAACAACCATTACATTACATATTCTAATTTACATTTGTTCAAAAGTAAAGTGTTACAAGTGTTATACATATATCATATGAACAAAAGTAGAGATGAGTCTTTTGTATGCTTCGTCTTCTCCAAAAGATTCGCTAGGTACCTGTCTAATGTTGACCTGAGAATACAAGCAGTTTGAAAATCAGCATAAAGCTGGTGAGTTCATAAGATGTTTGCTTTGTGAAAATGTACGAGTTTCCTTTAGTTTACCGAAAAGTTATCCAAGAAAATCCTACATTTTTTTAAAAGAGAAGGTTGGTTGATTGTTAGGTTACACGGTTCTGGTTATGTTTAAATATGATCCCAGGAAAGTCCCATACTTTCCTAATTGTGTATTACTAATTGTGAAAGATATATAGTTATCTAGTTTATTACTCCTTTTTAGTTGTGTAACATTTCCCTAGGAAAGTCCCGTACTTTCCTAAAAGTAATTTTAGTTATTGAATTTAGATATACTGATTTATTTCCTTTCGTACCTATTGTATTAACTAGGTATTATGATATCCTAATGGTATTATCTCGAAATATACTTAGATACATATCTTCATATTCGTGTTCTTATTCTTAACATATTCTTGTACTTATTCGTGTTCGTATTCGTATTCGTAATTGTATTCGTTTCCCTATTCCTACTCCTATTACTATTCGCATTCGTATTCGTATTCGTATTCGCAGTCGTATTCATATTCGTAGTCGTATTCGTTTCCTTATTCCTACTCCTATTACTATTCGCAGTTGTATTCGTATTCGCAGTCGTATTCGTATTCGCATTCGTATTTGTTTCCCTATTCCTACTCATATTACTATTCGCAGTCGTATCCGTATTCGCAGTTGTATTCGTATTCGTTCTATTCCTAATTATAGTTTCGTTATCCATTCTGTTCCTAGTTATAGATTTGTTATTCGTTCTGTTTCTAGTTGTAGTTTCGTTATTCGTTCTGTTCCTAATTATAGTTTCGTATTCGTTCTATTCCTAGTTATAGCTTCGTATTCGTTCTATTCCTAGTTATAGTTTCGTCTTCGTATTCGTTCTATTCCTAGTTATAGCTTCGTATTCGTTCTATTCCTAGTTATAGTTTCATCTTCGTATTCGTATTCGTAATTAGTTATAATTGGAAATTAGTATAAATTATTCGTGGATTATGAAACATAGTTTAGATTAGAACGTTTTATCAAGAAATCTATGATTAGTTTGAAAGCTAAATTCGTAATTCGAACTATTTGATGAACACAGTTATTGATATTAGAACATACAGAATGAAAATGATTAAACTGAAAACAATAAATTTGAGTACAAGATTTCCTTGCACTTTTGCTTGTATTCCCCCTGAAAACAGTGAAAACAGTTGAAAAAGGGTAGGGGTATGAACTCACCGGACGAGAAATATGACGTTTTGGATGCTAAGTGTTGGTCCGGGGCTTGTAAAAGCACGAGGTTCCTAAGTATAATGTAAAGATACACATTTGTATCTAATTAGGACCTAGATTGATTATTTGGTAGGGACAATTGCTTCTAGTCGCGAAACACCCCGATACAAGTGTTTAGAGGGACCCAGGTGGCGTTTAAGGATGGGAATTGAAGCGAGGGACTTGGGACTTGAGTTTACTCCCCATGAATAAACTTATACAAGAGTTTTTGGTCTAAAACACCCACTCCCATGAGTTTACGGTCGTAAACTCATGGTGGGGTGGTTTATGGTGTTTAATGGGTCACAAATGGGTATGGACACATGGAAATGCTTGGAATAATTTTACCTAAGGCTTGGATTGAATTAAAATCACCATTTGCAACACTTAAGGGAGTTTACGGCCTAAGCATGGGGTCTTTTGGCCGTAAACTCTCATATCCCCTTGATTAAGTGTTTTTAAGGTCTTAAAATTAATCACATGTGATTCTAAAAATTCCCACAAGCCTAGAAATGAATTTTGGGCACCATTTGGCATGTTTTTGGGATTTTACGGCCATGGAGTATGTTCTATGGCCGTAAACTCTCATATATGAGGTTTTGTTATGTTTAAATCCCTTAAACTATTTTTGGTTGGTCCTTTGATTTATTCCAAGGCTTTTGGTGGTGTTGGATGGCTTTCTAACACCTTAGAAGTGAGTTTACACCATGATTTAAGGAGTTTACGGCCCAAGCACATGCCTTGGCTGTAAACTCACACAAACCCCTCAAAAATTATGTTTAAGGTGTCCAAATGCTAAAACCAATATTCTACAGGTCATATCTAAGTCTTGTTTGTGATTTGGAAGGGTTTAAGGTCATGAAAACCCCTTTTATATGAGTTTACGGCCCAAGCTTGTGCCTTGGCCGTAAACTCCTTCAAATGACTCAAAATCCAAGTTTAAAATGTTATAAGTCCAATTCATAAAGCCATCTAGCCATATCTAAGGTCCAATTGTGCTTAGGAAGGGTTATTGTGCTGCAAAACCCATGATATATGAGTTTACGGCCTAGGATGGTTCCATGGCCGTAAACTCATGACTATGGTCATTTTTCATGCTTTGAACTCGAATTTGAAGGCTAGGGATGTTACATAACAAGCTAGAGGAAGGACCTCAAAGATTTGGAGGCTAAAATTGATGATTTGGACCTTTAAACTTGGATTTAGGAGAGAGGTTAGAGAGAGAGTAGAGAGAGGAAGAAAAAGCTTCAAATGAGTGCTTAGATCACTTTAAATAGTGTCTAAGTTTTGGAAACAGTGGAATTCTACCCGATACCGGCATTAAACGGGGCTTTTGGTCGCACCCGATTAAGTTACCGTCACCCGGCGGGAATGTTTCTAACTTTTTGAAATAAATACTTTTGGGTTAATTTCATGAGTTCCTACGAGGTTTGGACTCTCATTCAATTATAATATAAACATATAAGTTTAATTAGTTTAACCCAAAACGAGAACGAAATGAATTGACTAACGGCGAAATTTCACAGGTAGAACAAGTTTTCGACGATGGAAAACTTCGGGTTGTTACAGGGTCCCCATGGCGAACTACTCGGTCTGATAAATCCCTTGTCTTGCAGCTCCTGCAGTTGTGTAGATAATTATTGCATCTCTGGAGGAGCAAACCGATATGGTGTGTTGGCTATCGGAGCCGCACCAGGGACTCAGTCAATCGTAAACTCGACCTGTCTCTCCGGAGGTATTCCAGGAAAATCCTATGGAAATACATCCGGGTACTCTCGCACTACCGATACATCATCCGTTGAAGTCTTAACCTTGTCCCAAGTATCCATAACATACACGATGTAGCCCGTGCAACCGTGTTGAAGCTAGTGTCTCGCTCTTGCTGCTGAACATAATGTCGGTCCACCATGCGACCTTTCTCCTTGAATCACTAACCCTCCCCCACTAGGAGTCCAAACCCTACTAGATGTAGCTCACAGTCAATCACTACCCCATTGGGGCTCAACCAGTCCATACCCACTATAACTTTATTCCCTCGCATGGGAATAGGAACTAAATCCACTAAAAACTACTCATTGAATAATAGTAGTGTACAACCTCTATGAACCATCACAACCCTAAAAGGTCCTATCATCTACTATTTCCACATCAAGTGGGAAATCTAGCTCCCCCAAAGATATAACAAATCGCTTGCTGAGCGCAAGTGACACAAAAGATCGGGTAGCCCCTGAATCAAATAATACCAGAGCAGGTATGCCGTTCAAAAGGAACAATCCTACAATGAAACACATAAACATAAGCAATAATCAATATAAATAAAGAGATAAGGAGAAGATACATTACCGTAACGACATCAAGAGCTGCACGTGCCTCCTCTGATGTCAACCGGAAGGCTCTACACTTCGCTATTGGCACCACTGTACGTCCCTATCGGCCATCTGTAATCCTCAATGTAGCTGGGCCTCGACCCTGTTGGCCCTACCCCGAGAATCTACCTTGGTCTTTTAGCCTGATCCCTCCATGCTAGACACCTCCTCTTGCTTCCTCTTCCTCTCCGTCTCTAAATCAATCTCTCTCTCTCTCTCTCTCTCTCTTACGAGCCCTAGCAATCATGTCCTCCAGCGTCTTGTAGCTGGAGCAACTCACAAACTGGTGGATATCACTCCGTGAAATTACATGATAACAAGCCTTCTTCATCTCCTCGTCCCCCACATATTACAAAACGAGAAGGTCACTCTCCCTAAACTTAGTAGTGATCTCCGCCATATTCTCTGTCTTCTGCTCCAGATCTTGGAACTCCATAGAAAGTTGTTGCACCTCAATCACAGGTGCAAAATCGGCTCTGAACCTAGTCGATAACTAGCTCCAAGTCGTAGCATCAAGAGCTGCATCATTACTAATGGATTGTCCGACCTCCTCCCACCAATCACGTGCCCTATCCTTCAGAACATAGGATGTAAGTTGAACCTTATCTCCCTTGGGACATCTACTAGTGCAGAATGCATTGGCGACATCTACCAACTATCTAGTTCTCTTAATGGGGTCTTGAGCCCCATGGTAGTTAGGAGATCCAATAGCTCTGAACTCCCTGAATGTCATTATGTGCGACCCCATCATGGCCGCCACCTCAGTGCGAAAAGCACTCAATCTCTCATCTAGAAGCTCCAAAATACCCTCCTTGATTGAGTCGAAGATCACAGGAGTGTGATCCAGGATACTACATGTGACCACAGAGGAGATAAACTCCCTCGCCTGCTTGTCTAGCTGTCCAACTCGCTAGCCCGAGCCTGATCCCTCACTGGCATCTGAACTGCCGACTGGTCTAATGCTTAATACCACCATTCAGAAAAACACATCATAAAAATATTAGAATACTAATCATATCTCGAGGGATCATACATGTACTACAAGTTCCTAAGATTTATCTTAGCCTTCCTTGACTCGGGTACGAATCCTCTACTTTCAGTAGTACGGGCCCGTACTACCTTCCACATCTATCCGTACTTTCCTCAAGATCTGCCTTGATTTCACCATGTTCTTTCTACTAATACTGCTTCACACGCTACTCTCATCCTAGGCTTGCCCTAGGGTAAACATCATCCCACTCTTCGCCATCAGCTGTTTAAGAAGTCCCTGTTGCCTCCCCCTAACTAGCTTGAGAATACTATTACATATCACTAAGACCAGATAATTCTTTGAATGATAGGTTCTACCCTACAACGGTTGGACTCAAACGAGAGCTGCGAACTAAGGCTAAACGTAACCTTCTGAAATTATTTAGTCCTTGCAATATGCAACTTAACGTATTTATTTACTAGTTAGAAAAAGATAACTAGAACTCCTAAAATCACAAAGCAAGAAACATTCGAGAATTGAGTACACGTAATCAAGCATATACTAATTAGGCCACCATACTGACTAATTTGTACTAGCATGTAGTTCATAAAGCTGATACACATATAAGAGGCACATAAGGCATCCTTCCTAGATCATTAGTCCTAATCTAGCATGCAGTTCTCATAAACATATAATAAAATAAACTTTTTATGGGTAATTTAGGAGTACTTACTTGAGCTCGGTAATTTAGGAGTACTTATAACAATGATTTCCTTTTGAAAAATTTCATACCAAGTCCTTAGTTTGAGTTCAGACATACCTGAGAGTGTACTCGAATCCCTCAAACCAAAGCTCTAATACCAACTTGTAACATTCCAAAAATTTCATTTTTAAAGCATTAATAAAACCAAAAATATGATCATCATATAAAAATTATAAGTCATGTATCTCAAAATATGATAACAACTTTCAATGTATCAAAATCATTTGTCAAAACATCAGAGTAAATCATCCCAGACTAAAAGTTGTGGTGTGTACCATGCAATCATCCCGAGCTCTTCCCCTTGCTAGTGGAAGTACCTGAAACCAAAACTGAAAACTATAACCATGAAGCTTAGTGAGTCTCCCTAATCTACCACATGCCATATACATAACATATAACTAGGAGATACGGTCCCCACCCATTCTCATGGAGATTCAGGCCCCGCCTACACTTCGATGTCTAGGATATTCGGGCCCGACCCACACTCTACTGTCTAGGAGATTCGGTCCCTGCCCACACTTCGCTGTCTGGGAGATTTGAGCTCGGCCCACACTCCGTTACTAACATGCATACAAGTATCACACAGACAACAAGTATATCTATTCCTATTAAGCAGTCACATATCTATACTCAAATAATTCTATGAAATTCGCACCTCGCCCACACTTGGCTACTATGATATTCGGGCCCCACCCACTCTCGGCTACTAACATTTCACATATATGATCCGACCTTGGTGCCTTAAACCCGTTCTTACTAACGAAAACTCACCTCGTAAAGCTGACTGCTGAAATCTCAAGTGAGGAATCTCCGATGACTGCTCCAAAGATTCCTCAGCTACTAATATCACAAAACACTTAGTCAAAACCTGATAATATTCCTTACGGTAAAATGACCATTTTACCGGTGGTCAAATTCAATGCTTTGGTCAAAGTCAACATTCTGGTTTGACTAACTCGCCGAGTCAACCTATTGACTCGCCGAGTTCTTTAACTCAGAAATATTAGAATCATGACCAAACTCGCTGAGTCTTCCTCCCGAGTCGTCGAGTCGTACCGAGCTGCTTATAGTCGTGATTTAGTGAATCAACTCGTCGAGTCCCTCTACAGACTCGTCGATTCTACCTAAAACTGGAATGGGACAACACTGCCCAAATCGCCGATTTCCTTTATGGATTCAACGAGTCCTTCTGTCTGTTTGGGCCATCTTAAAATATTAAGCCCCTATTCTCTAGATTCAATGTTCTTTTTGGCGGCAGTCTCTAAGGCGTACCTCCAGAATGAGATTGGTAACGAAGCTCGACTCATCATGGAACGAACCATGTCCAACAAGGTTCGATTACGCCTCTCAGCCACATCATTAAGTTGCAGTGTCCTAGGAGGTGTCAATTGTGAAACATTTGCACATTCCTTAAGATAGTCTAGGAACTCGGTACTAAGATACTCACCACCTTGATCAGATCGACCCAACCGATTCTCCACTTCTTGCTTAAACTCTTTGAATCTTTCAAAGGTTTACGACTTATGCTTGATTAATTAGACACAACCATATCTACTATAATCATCAGTAAAAGTCACATAAAGGCTGTAAGCATCCTTTGTGTCGAATATGAGGGGTCCACACACATTTGTGTGTCTGAGGTCCAACAAACCTTCACCCCTCTCACAAGAACCAATGAAGGGTGATTTAGTCATCTTTCCAAGCAACCAAGATTCATAACTATCATTTGACTTTAAGTCAAATGATTCCAAGACTCCAGCCTTTTGGAGTTTCCCTATGCACTTCTAGTTTACACGTCCAAGATGACAATGTCACAAGGATGCTTTATCCAAGCTAGTGGAAGAATCAATATACAATACGTTATTTCGCAAGTTGTCTACAATCATCACAGTTTCATATACACCATTACAAGGCAATGCTTTAAAATAAAAAAACACCATTAAAAAGCATTTATTGCACCAATTTCATTATCAAATGAAAATGTGAACCTTGTTTGTACAAACCATGAAAATAAATAATATTTCTTGCCATTTCAGACGAGTAACAAAAATTATTCAAACCTAACTTTAACCGATTACAAAGAAATAAAGAATAAACTCCAATCTTGGTGACAGGTGAAGCTTTCATATTCCCCATGATTAAGTTTATCTTCCCGTGCTCCACATCCTCACTTCTTTTTAGTCACTGCAAATTAGAACAAGTGTGAATGCCACAACTTGTATCAAGGACCCAAGAATTAGCATGCATTGAGATATTAGACAATATAGTGTAAATACTTGCATAGGTGGGTTTTACTTTCCCATCCTTAACATCCTATAAGTAATTTGGGTAGCTTCACTTCCAGTGCCCCTTATCATGACAATAGAAGCACTCTACTTCTTTTGGGTTGGAGGAGGGAGTAGCAAGACCGACATTAGTGTTGATAGAAGAGGAACCATCAAGAGACTTTCCCTTGTGACCTTTGGAAGGGGTTTTCCTCTTCTTTCCCTTGCCTTGCCCGATTGCCAAAATTGGGGCAATAGTAGGAGTGGTAGCAACATTCTTACCTTTGAGACTACTTTTAGCAGTCCTCAAAAGTTCCTGAACTTTGCTAAGTGTGACCTCCTCCTTGTTTATATGATAGGTCTTGCGGGACTGATCATAACATGGAGGTAAGGAGTGTTGAATAATATCTATAACAAGCTCCTCATCAAAGTTCACATTTAACTTAAGCAAACAGTCCACAAATATTTGCATTTTCTGCAAGTGGGCCATGATCAACTCTCCATCCTTCATTATTGTTGTTATCATGGAGGTGATGATTTCATACCTATCTTGACATGCACTATGATGGTATCTTTCCATCAGGTCTTGGTGCATCTCGAAATGGTAGAAGTCATCATCGGACTTTTGGAGTTCTCTTGTCATTGTCGCCAGCATGATATAATACACCTTAGTGGCATCTTTCTCATGGGTAGTGTACTCAACAATCTCCTTGGGAGTAGCAGAAGACTTATCAATGACCTTTAGCTCCTTGTCAAGGACACATTATACTTATCCTTATAACACGTGACCATCCTCATGTTCCTAATGCATTCATTGAAATTAGTTGCATTGAAGATGACGCTCCCACAAAGTTTCATGAAAAAGAAGGAGTTGGTAGGGTTTGACCCAGAAGTATTGTTGGAAGACATCTGAAAAGGAAGAAAGACAAATTTTTTATTAGATATAGAATCCTTAACATAACACCCAAAATGAAATATTAAAGCTAGGACCCATCACTATATTTTACAATTTGGAAGAAGGATGCCATAATCCAAGTTGCAAAATATTTGAAGGTAGGTAAACGAAGATTTACCAATTTCCACCATGAAAAACAAAATTGATTATTAGGTTTTAGATGAATTGAAATTCCTAGATTCTTTTGAGACTCATTGAACTTTTCAGTGGCATGTTTAAATCTCGATCATGCCCTTCAAGTTTGTGACTGGGATACCGAGGATCACAAACAAGGTGTGAATAACCATGCAAATATACTTGGTACTCTTAATGTTGTTTATCACCTAATCGATGTGTCGGTTAACCACACACGCTCCATCAATCTATGACAAACATTAAGTTACCCTTTGCCACCCTTAATAGTCCATGTTAGTGTGCTAGTTAACCACACACGCTCCACTAACGACTTGGTAAGGTGCAAAGTGTAATTCAATGTGTTAGCATCAATTTCACATTTTCCTAAAGTAACTAAGATTGAGGTTTTATTAAACATTTAGTTACTTTATAATTATCATTATACTTAATTAGAATTAATGTCCTATCCTACCCGTTCGGCTAATGACCCTCCACCAGTCAAGGAAGCAGTGGGTGAGAGTGGACACCCATTAAACCACCATTTTATAGGTAGTAACCTTATACCCCCTTATAGATCGGCTTCATGAATGAGGTATACTAACGGTAAGACTGACTTGTTCTTATACATACACACACACACACACATATATATATATATATACATATATATATATATATATATATATATATATATTATTAAACTTATAATATTATAATAGTATAAGGGTTGAATTTTAAACTTTTAAAATTCTAGGGTTTGGAATTAAAGTTTTAATGTGTGACTTCACAAATTCCAAAACTTGAGGGCAAGTTTTGAAACTCTTCAAAACTTTTCAACTTCATAACATATGAATTTAATGGCTTTTAAAATGAGACTATTCATTTTTCTATAACCTATGATTCTTAATGATTCATTTAAATGAAAACCTTTGGAATTCCATAACTTGAGGACAAGTTATGGAGTCCATTAAAATATCATGATCATCAATTAAACTAACAAGCATGTTCAAGTTCTTGATTAAACTCATATGAACAAGGTAATTCAAATCAAACGGATTCCATGTAATTAGACTAATCATATAAACTAATACAAAACATGAAATTTTGACAATAACCTTTTAAATGGATGAGCATGATCATTACCATATGTTTAAAAACATATTTTTATGATTCAAAACATTTTGGGGTAATGATCCTATCCATTTGTGGGCAAAAAATCATTTTTCTGCACTCTACCCAACCAACTCGATGATTCCATGAACTGGACTTGTCGAGTAGCTCATTTTATACATGGACTTGTTGAGTGCATCAGTTGACTCGGCGAGTTCATCAGTTAGAATGCATCAAACTGAATTTTTTCAACTTCAAACAACAAGTAGCATCAAGTATAATCAAAAACAATCGTACGCTCTGATACCATTGAAGGGTTTTGAGAATTCTAACACTCCTAATGTGTAAATGTAACCCTAAATACCTTGGATCTATGTTTTCTCTATTATACATGCAAACCTGAACTTTCCAAGGTATTACCCTAGCTATCATACAAAACTTTTATACTTGGGTAATAAAACAAGTTAGATAACATACCTTTTGTTGTAGCTTGTTGCTTGGAGCTTTAAGAGCCTAGCACCAATATTTTGAATTGGAAGAGGACTCTTTAGCTCACAAAAATCAGCCACATTTTCAAAGACTCTAGGTGCGAATTTCTTGAACCAAAGGGCTTTTTATATAGTATGGTTACATTAGGGTTACACCATGTAAACCCTATTGTGCATGACTTTCCACATTCTTCATAATCCATGGGTTTTAACCTCCATGGAGTATCCATGGGTTACCACATGGGTTAAGCCCAACATAAGGAATCATTGATCATTAGCCCACATTATAAGAATGAATGATTAACACAATCAATCCCTATATATTTAATTATCTCTTTTGACCAAAAAATTAATTCCAAATTAATTCTTGATCAATACTAATTAAATAATATGATTTCATATTAACATATTATAACTTATAATAGATTAATAAATCATAAATATCCTCTTCTTAAAAGTCAAAATTATTCCGGTGAAGTGTTACCCAAATGGACAATGCTAAACCGGGTCAAGTACATACCAAATATAGTTATGGACTTAGACACCTTATCCAACAATTTCAGGAAAGAGGCCCAAGGTTTTTGATTCGAGGCCGAAGCACCAACAGGTTCGAGGCTGTTGTGGCAAGTGGGGAAAGACGCACGATGGAGGTTACATGGTAGGTGGTTCAGGATACTATAAGTGCGTCAAGACTAGGAACTTTAGCAGGGATTGCACTGTCACCACCCAGGGATTGAGTCTAATTTTTCTTTCATTGCAATCAGAGGGGCCATAAGAAGGCTGATTAACCTAGTCTATCAGTGGCAGGACAAGTTGTAGCAATTTCTTCGGTGACTTTAAGGATCACTGGTGACCACTAGGGTAAGGTGAAGGTGCCTGTGGTGAGGAGCAAAGCAATTCAGCTGACATCCGAAATGAAACACTTCAGGTACTTTGGTTCAAATTGGATTACATATCAAAGTCATGGATAATTACCTTAGTGCAATAGTTATTTGTTCATTCTGCACCGATTCCTAAATTGATTCATATATTTGGTCCATACACGAATACTAATGACTCTAAGGACTTTTAATTTCATCGTCATGATATTAATTATTCTTAAATTCATTATTCAGTTTGTAGCATACAAGATTCTATTTTTATTAATCCTAAATATTATTAAAATTAAATCATGCTAAGATTGGTCATTTAAGATATGCACACAAATTAAAGTTCAGAAATTTAGTAACCTAAGCTTAGGTTTTGATCCACCATTGATAGTTCTTCTAATCACATAGACTCAAAAATAGCTAATAAAGTAAAGATCTTTAATACGTATGAATCTTCAATCAAACTTGACATGATAAATTAAATATGAATAAACAATCAAAATACCAATTTATCCAAGGACTCATGACTCATCTGATATTAAACACAAACTAAAAGGTTTTAACACCTAAATTCAACAGGTAAAATCACTAGGAACACAATTTGAATACAAACCATTATCAATAAGGCAAACCGAATGATTCAAGTCTTGAATCCACTCTCGAATCCTTCAGATCTTTGCTCCATATCAGCTTAACAACCCTTCGGCAACCTTCTAGACTCTCAAAATTGTAGCTTCGGGGTTTATTTTTTGAAATGAATTAGGCTTTAAGATATGTCATAAGGGATAGTTTTTGGCTCTATTTATAGGTTTCAGCATTGTTGTGGCAGGGAAATGCCTTTTCCACGTGTCGAAGTTGTATTCCGTAGTGTAGACGATTTTTTTTTGATTTGCCAAATCATATAAATGGCTTTTCCATGATGTGGGAACCAAAAATCCGAATTTGGCGAAAACACAGAAGAAATGTCATAACCAAATAAGGAACATGGATACAAAGTAACCTGAACCAAGACTCCTTTCTTAATTACCAGAAGCTTAGAGACCACAAGAGGACCAGAACAAGCTTAAGTGTTCCTCAAACTCCAAGAGTATCCATGGATGGGATCAAAACCACCCAAGATGACCTCAAACTTGAATATAGCATAAGAAATGTCTATGGATGAACTTTATACCTCAAATAACTAATAAATTAGAAAAGAGTGATGGATCAAAAAAACTGCATTGCTTCCTTCCACCAATATGAACTTTCTTCTTCCGCAAGCTCCACCAAAATCCAAAGAATAGGTCTTAAATCAATAATATGATCTAATCCTTGAGATTAATTGCTTAAATATTGAGAAAAACCTAAAATATGGGCTTGGGCGACAACTGCTGCCGCATCGTGGCCTTCCTTTTGCCACACCACAACGGCCATCAAAACACACATTCTAGAAATCAACATGGCACTTCTCGAAACTCCATTCTCCATGTCGTCACACAAGTTTTTCCTAAAAACCTTACCTTTGATCCTTCTAAGTGCTTAATTGATCCATTCTGAAAACGGGTGTTACAATTCTCCATCGCTTAAATTATATTTTCTCCTAGAAGTTGGTCCTTAAAAATTAGCTCTTATATACACCACAACCTTCGTATGGGTTCTTCGCGTCCCATTATAGTTGTAATGGATACAAAAGTATCTTACTATGGTTTTCAGTTCCCACATCAAGGCCTTCCTGAACAAAAGCACAGTCTGCTATTTGACTAGACACCTAACAATTGATATCTCCACTGTTGTAAGACTGGATTGATACCCTAACCAGAAAACCATTTCTGAAGCTATTGCCAACTAAACTTCTAGGGAAAACACGCCCCCTATAGGAGAGATGAAAATTAACCTCATTACGAGACACTAACTCCCTAAACATAAATCGAAGACTCCAAGGTCGTGCCTGACAATCAGGAGAAAATTTTCATCATATAATCAACCACACTGAAAAAAGTTCACATATTTGATCTGACCAACATCTCCTAATCCTCACGCCGACCTACTGATCATCATAAATACAAAATCCATAGCCGACCTCTACTGCTAACCTCGTATACAATGCACTGGCAAAATCCTAAACGGAACCCAACCAAAAATACACCAAACTATATTATATACCAACTTGGATCTACCAGCCCTAATCCACTAACTACTAATAGCTCTTGGGCTTCCCCCAATCCGCCAACCACTAATAACTTTCGAGATTACCCTTAATTTGCGAACCACTAACAACTCCCGGTCTTACCCCCGATCTGCCAACCACTAACAACTCTCGTTCTTACCTCAATCCACCAATCACTAACAACTCTTGAGCTTACTCCTGAACTGCCAACCACTAACAACTATAATCATTTTCTTATAGGTACATTGAACCTATGAACTTAACTATCCATATCATGCCTTTAGGTCATCACTTGGACCCCCAGGTCCTAAACAAACAAGAACAAATAAGGAGATCCGCACCACAACCATTGACCATGGCCTTCTGATATTCCCAGACTCTAAACATGGAAAAATCATAAAGAACCACTATGCAACCTATAACTAAGACCATACAGAAAATATCTACCAACTGCAAATGAACTTGCCTTAGAACTTTGAAGATTAAACAATCATGTAAAGGTCACTAACTTGATAATTCTGTCGAATATTGGAACCTGATCCAAAATTCTCCTGCTACAAATTCTCCACTCTCCCTAATATACAAATCATCAAAATGAAAATCAAGCTCCAACTCGAACTAACTAAGGCACTACTTATTCCTTCTCATAAGGAAAAAACCGAAATGGAGTAAGATAGTTCTTCGAACATTTAACCTCAATCTAAAAACCTTCATCAAATAATAAGAGGTAGAGGGATCAAATTGAAAGTTCTGAGTATATGTCACCTCGATACTACAGTCCATCGAGAAGCTCTTAACACTTACAATGCGAATGCATATATAAGACAACATTTATCTAGAGGGAAACTTCCAAAATCTAAAACCAATTTCAAAATGAAAAATATATTGGAAACATACCCACAATTAACATAGTCACCACACATGGATCATATGCAGCAAACTGGTGGGCTCTTTCTTCAATCCTAGGAATCTCAGCTATCACATAGCATTCGTTTGGCATCTACCATGCTAAAGGTGTAGGGTTCTTCATCTCATCGTAAATGAGAAAGGAACAATGAGTTATGATGTGGCTCTCCTAGTTGCAATTAAAACAAACTCGCACACTCTTCCTGCAATTCCTGCCAAAATGTCCTCCATTGCAACACCTACGTCATGAAAAATATCGACAACTTCCATCATGAAACTTCCCACACTTATCACACAAGGAAATCCTCTACTCTACTACTCTTGATATTGAGTCTATAGACTTGAACCGCTTGGCAGGTGAATGTGACTGCTCTGAAACTGACCACTCATCTCATTTTTGAATCTCTATCGCAATATCTCTCTTCCACGCATTCGACTATAACTCAGCCAAGGTCTGGTATGGGGTGTTCGCCGCGAACTCACTAATATCGGTTGTGAGCATAATCAAGTAATGGGTTATCTGCACCTGCTTTGAGGGCAGATACTTTTGAAAAAATAGTGCCCTCTCATGAAACATCCTACTAATCTTGGTCAATAACAATTTCATCTACTTGAGTGACATGTATTCATGTTTTAGTTGCTCTCCCTCCACATGTGGGACATATTCCGCCTGAAAAATCTCAAATAATTGCTATCATGTCACTACAACTTGCTCTAGATGCGGTAAGGTCTGATTCCAAACTTCCACTAATCTTTTGCTTCCAAGCAGAGAATGTTCATCGTAAACTTCACTTTCTGGTCAACCAGACATGAACATGTGTAGAAACATCCCTACACGCCTCAAATCTATCTCAAAGAAACCATTGAGTCCTTGTATCGACTAAATTCTGCAGGCTTCATGTCATTGAACTCTCGATACTACGTTGTCCCACCTCTCTGAAGTTCTACAACATCAATAGCACCCTGTGTGATGGTCTCATAACATCAAGAAATTCCTTAATTGACGAGGACTTGACCGACGCAAACAACTCTAAAACTGGCCCTCTGATCTCCATGGCCACCTCGACAACAATTATTTCATTGATCTCCTCATCACTCGGATCATTCCTCTCTAGGTAGTCCATATAACAACAACTCAATTACAGCATATAAAGCAAGTACGTATATTTTGGGAAATCACTTTTTTCGAGCTCTGGCTGACTGTACCCATAGCATCTTCCCTTTCCTTCCTTAAGAATTAATATTTTACGAAAGTTTTTATGAAAATTCTCATATCCTTAGTTTGAGTCAGGAATCACACGAGTGTTCATCGAAATCCCTCAAACTAGGGCTCTGATACCAACTTGTAACTTCCCATTTTCACAAACAAAGTTTTCATTAATAATTAAGGTAAAACCTCAATTTCCATAAAACCCATGTTAAGAAAACCCATTTATTCTCTAATACTATTGTTTGAAAGTCAAAGTAATATAATATTTGTGAAATATCTAATGCTGCTAATGATTGTGTACAATCATACCTTCACAATTTAATGATCACCAATGGTACCTGAAAAACATTTAATCAACAAATATAAGTCAAAGCTTAGTGAGTTCCCCCCAAAAGCTCTATTGATTATTAGCAACCTTGTGGACTATCAACATTCCTAGAGTTATTAGTAACTCAATAAATACACACAACAAAAATCAACAAATATGACTCAGCCAGTCTATTATGCACCCTGCTGTGACATATGTAATATAATGAGAAGACTAGCTACAACATATCGCGCCTCATACAATACTCTACTCCACCACTAACAGATCACTAATGAATGCATAACTATATGTAATTAAAGATGAGATAGACAGTCAAACATGTAATCCCACTTTAGATCCACAACCAAAAAAAGAACAGACAAGAAAGCCTGGATCAAGTGTTTTCAGACTATCCTACATGAATAGATACAACCCTTAAGGCACTCAACTAGATGATTTCTGACCACCTGTTACTCTAATCAACATGACACTACTCCAATGTCTTAACAAATAAGGATTTATCAACTATCTCAAGCTATCAGCAGCTCACATACGGTAAATTCAGATTTTAACAAACCTGAGCAATTGGCAGCTCATATATAACAAATTGCGTTATCAACAACCTCAAGTTATCAATAGCTCAAATACAACGTATGGTATTTGTAATAAAATGAGGAAAACTCACCTTAATCGAAGACCCAATGAACACATCAACACCCTTGACTCCCTGCACTGCCGCACCCCTGAACCGACTAACAAAAAAAATAGATACTTAATCAATAACCTAAGTTCTTCAAGTTTGATCGAAAGTCAAATTAGGAAAAGTCAACAGTCCAAAAAGTCAACAGTCAACCATGGCAACGCTCAGCATGATGTAGAGACCTCTTAACCTCAATGTATTTTTGTTAAGTTTCCAAGCATACATTGATTTTCTTATGTAGACCAATTTTCAAAACTTTATATTTCCAATTTTTCCTTTTCAATTTAACATATATATATATATATATATATATATATATATATATATATATATATATATATATATATATATATATATATATATATATATATATATATATATATATATAGATTGAGAGAGAGAGAGAGAGCATGCTTGTTGTAATTTTTCCAATCCCCATACCTCACACATTAATTATACAACGCCCTCATTATATATAATAACAACTAAAGCACATAAAATAAAATAGGAAGAAAGGGAACGAACTCACCTCGGGTATGTAGTCGGAAGAACAAAATCGATTGTAGTGGTTTACCTTGAAATATGTGTTGGAAACTAAAAACTGGAATTGTTTTACTTTCATACTCCTATTGGAACTTTGTGTGCGAAACGATTGGCAGAAACAATGTACAAGAGATTCAAATGTTTAAATCATGTGTGAGACATAAGTAAAATTATGAATAGTTTAGGTATATTGATTTACTGATTCAAAAAGGGCAAATGTCACCCATCGAACTTTTCGTATTTATTTTAAAAGGTCACTAAATTATTATTTTTTGTACATTTAGGGAATGAAGTATGAATTTACCGTTTTAAAAGGTCCTTATTTGACTTGATACCGGATAACCAGGTAAAATCTGGTCCTCTACCCCTCTTCACGTCGTTACCCTCTTCAAACTCACCTCCATCGTCTCCCTTATTCCTTCCTTCATCTACCTTCTAGGGTTCTTTGGCATCGATTTCGTTCAATCCTTCATCGGCACCTCATGTGTAGACTGTCGGAGAGCGGCTTCGATTCGACGGGAGACGTTAGAGAGAAAACCGGGGAGGTCGTTATTAGGGTTACCACTTGAAGGATTTGATTACAATTCGATATTGGGGCAGTGTTGTGAGATGCTTATTGGTCATGTTTAGGTACCTGTCGGAATCGTATGACCATCGTTGTTGAATGATGGCGAGTATATGGTGCCCATGGCTACGACAGAGGGATATTTGGTTGCGATTTGCTCGACTTCAAAGCATAAAATGCTCAATCGCTGGAAAAAAATCTCAACATCAGATTCACATGTAGCACAAGTGCTGCAATGGGGATGAACATGGTGTCAAAAGGCATCCAAAAAGTTCTAGATTTTCTTTAAATCGACCAAATCGGGTTTTCATTCGATTTCAAGCCCTTGAGGATAAAATTCTGTACAAAATCTGAAATTTGAAATTGCTGTATAACAGGTTTTAATCTTAAGTAGCATTACAATGAAACTGATGTACAAAGAATCTGAAATCAACAATTGAAGCTCGGATTAACAAAAACAGAAGATGAATTGGATTGTTCTGATTCATGTTTATGTTGCTCCAATTCGCGTTTCTGGTACACCGATTCATGAAGAAGATGAGTTAGATTGTTCCGATTCACCACAAATGATTCTAAAGTGAGAAGTACTTCAATTTAGTTCCGGGGATAAGTTTAGAGAAGGGAAACATGTTACTGTTATAGGGGAGGAGGTTGGAGGAGATGATTCTACAGTCTGAGATTAAAACTTGTTATAGTGGGTCAAGTGACTTTTTTAACAAATCTAACGATAGTTTATTCCCTTAATGTTAAAAAAATAAAAAAATAAATTGGATGACCTTTTAAAATAAATACGAAAAGTTTGATGGGCTAATATGATATTTGTCCATTCAAAAAATAAAAGTAAAAATACAAATAAAACCACAAAGTCCAAATTCTCTTGTAATTTGATATTCGGTAAAAATGTATTACGTTATTGTAATTTGATATTTGAATATTTCAGCTTATGAATTAATTTATAAGTTAGCTTTGCATAAAGTACTTTAAAATAATTTTTTTGATAAACTTATGAACTTTTTCTTAGATATTCAAAATATGCTTTTATTGTATCCATTTTTCTTTTTTACTTATATATATATATATATATATATATATATATATATATATATATATATATATATATATAACTTTCTATATCATTTTATATTGTAATTTATAATATATACTAATTTTTATCAAATATTATTAATTCATAAATTAATTTATCATTTAAGTAACATCTAATCTATCAAACGTGAATTAGTTTTTTTTAACTAAAATTTAACTTTCTTTCTATTAGTTTACCAAAAATAACATAAAATTCAGTATTTTATTTAGTAAAAGCTAATATAGTATGATGAAAATCAACTCTTATTATATTAGAAACAATAAACATCACAAAAAGAAAACTAAAATATTATGGTTGTGGTGAGCTTGTTGGCCACAAAGGCACAAGGGTAGTACTTAGTAGGCCGGTAGCTACGGTCACATTCTAGCATCCATTGACAAGGAAGATTAAATGGGCCTAATCTTAGCAAGGAATCGTTTGGACCCAAGCCTATTCTATTATACCAGCAGCCTAATTTGCATTAGCAAATAGGACACCATTACAAACGACAAAATTTATTAATTTTAAAAACCAAAAGGAAAAAATAACGGAAAATTACTAATCTAATCAAAATTTTTAATTATTTATCTAAAATTAGACTACGAAACAGTAGACATTATAGAGTTGACTACAATCAACCAGGATTAACTACGGTCAACTCCCGAAAACTATTATTTTATCTCAATGAGCTACTATTTCGTAGCCCGTCTACTGTTTTGTGATCCATTGATCCATAATATATAATTTCTTATTTTTCAGTTTAGGTTATTTTTTCATTACGCTATCTACTATTTTCTCTCAATGTAGAACCCGAAGAACAATGAGATACATCCGTTTTTAATCAAAATTTTACCGTATTGTTGATTAGAAGTAGATGGGGATCTTTTTTTTTTTTTTTTTTTTTTTTTTTTTTTTTTTTTTTTTAAACCGGAAATAAGAAAACCGTAGGTTTCATACGAAACCTATGGTGTACAAGTCCACAATGCACATATTGTGCAGTGTCGACTTGTACACCGTAGGTTTTGATGAACTCTACGAATTTTTTTTTGTTTTTTTTTTAAATTGTTATAACCTGTAAGAAATTATATGTATATTATGATCTCATGATTTTCTTTCAAAAAATAAATAAATAAATAAGGAAACCGTAGGTATTTTGGAAACCTACGATGTACAACCATTTAATGCACAGTTTGTGCATTAAAATGTTGTACACCGTAAGTTTCTTTAAACCTACAGGTTTTTTTTCGGGTTTTAAAATAAAAAAAGCTTATAACCAATAAACACTAGTATATATTGTTGATTCCGTGATTTGTTTTGGAAAAAAAACGTACAATCACTTAATGCGTATTTTGTGCATCAAATGGTTGTACACCCTAGTTTTCCTTAAACCTATGTTTTTTTAATTATTTTTTTCGTTTTAAAAAAAAAAAAATTTGTTCTACGAACACACACGAGTTACATCAACATTCCCAATTGGAATGAATTGGCTAACTACAAACACGCACGGATTACCAATAACGTCAATCATTAAAGTGATCCATTAGTCGATACAAATAGTGTACCCGAACCAGCTGCATTGTGAGGTAATAAATATTTGTTATTTAACTTTTTCATTAATATTCTTTTAATTTGAACTCAATTAATTTTACAGGACAAATGCATGGTCATCATACCCTTATGCACAATATGTACTTGAAAGAAGAATGAACCAGTCTAATGGTTATCAGGTTACAAATATTAGTAGTTACAAATTTGAAGTGAGTTTAAATTTAACCACTGAAATGGTACAAGTTAAATGTGGTATTTGTAGTTGCGCAAAATGGAAAATATGCGACATACCTTGTGAACATGGTATAACATCACTACGAAGGCTTACAATTGAAGATATACAACAATTGGTAAATTTGAAGTTGACTTTTGCGGTTTATTGAAATGCATTCGAATCTGAGATGGACAATCCTATTCAAATCCTTATGCATTGAGCAATTGTTGTTGAACCTATAGTCGTCTTACCACCATTTGCATGTTAGTAGAATGTTATATTATGTTTATTATTAATGTTATGTTTATTTGTTATGTTTATTGTTATGTTTATTTATAATTCTAATTTATTAATGTTATATCTAATTTCCTTTCGGTTTTAATGATATCTTTATTTGTTATGTATATTTATAATTGTAATAAAAAACGGACTTAAGAAGATATTGTTACGGTAACCTAAAAAATCCAATTTATGTTATTTTATGTCGGTATTAACAGCATCGCATTTGAAATCCAAATATTTTCCGAGCAACAACTATGTACAAATAATGTAATCAACATATAAATAATGAAAATCAGATTTCAAAACATACTTTTATAGTAACCTAAAAATGACACTTTATGTTATTTTATATTGTTTTTAACATCGTGAAGTCTACTTTGAAGAGTAAAAAATAATGAGATAACGATATCAGATTTCAAATCCAAATACTTTCTCACGAACAACTATGTACAAAGAACATAATAAATATATAAAACATGAAAATCAGACTTCAAAAGATACTTTTATTCTAACCTAAAAATGACAATTTATGTTATTTTATGTCGATTTAACAGCACAAAACCTACTTTGGTGGGTAAAAATAATGAGATAACGATATCGACTTTGAAATCCGGTCAGATGGACAAATATATACAAAGAACATAATCAACATATAAAACATGAAAATAAGAGTTCAAAACATAATTTTATGGTAAGCTAAAACTTACAATTTATGTTATTTTATGACGTTTTTAATAGTATGAAGCAGACTTTGGAGGGTAAAACCAATGAGGCTACGATATCGGATTTAAAACTCGAATATTTTTTGACGAAAAACTATGTGGAAACAACGTAATCAACATATCGGACTTAAAAATATAATTTTATGGTAGGCTAAAAATGACACTTTTTAACATTTTTTAAGTCGTTTTTACAGCCTGAAATCTACTTTGGAAGGTAAAAGCAATGAGGTAAACATATCGGATTTGAAAACCGGATATTTTCCCTTACAGACTGGCAAATATATAACTGCCACACCCCTGAACCGGAGAAACTGCGGAAAGGTCTGGGGGTTGGGTGACTTCATCTTGTAATATCATCACATTGTATATAATTGAAATGACACATCATCATCATCACATATAGAATCTTACAACAACACTAGGTTTACATCATTGTACTTGTTTATAAAATTTACATCCCAAAAATATAAAGTCTATGATAGTAACAAATTGCAACAAAAATCCACATGTTCTTGATGTCCACGTACTTAACGATTTCCTAAGAATACAAGTTATTTTGAAAACGTCAACGTATATGATATTGGTGAGTTCATAAGCATGTTTTAAGAAAATTCTTGTATCACTTTGTAAACACCACAAAATCTGATATTTTCTGTAAAATGGTTTGAAAGTTTTGTGTCAAATCTTGTGTATAGCATGCGTGTTTCTGCTTTGAAAATGTATAAAAAGAGTATTCCGGAAAATCCTATATTTTCTTTTGTAAGTAGAAGGTACTGTATAACTATATGTTTTTCCCAGAAAATCTAATATTTCCTGTTTATGAAAGTGTTGTGGTCTTAAAACCCGAAGACCGGATTCCAGTGTATGCATGTATGTTTTTGTATAATCAAAACTGTTTATGTATGCCGTAAATTTTACAGTGGAATTAATCTCTATGTGAGTTGTTATAACCATACTTGATAATGACTGATTTGCCTGTCTTGACGTTTTTCAAGCGCCGACTTATTTAAGGTAAGGTTTGTCACCCTAGATTGGCTTAGGGGTCGTTTGATTTGCACTTACCCAGTCTGGTCAGAGTTGACTGCTGACCCGGTCAATAGTCAGACTGTTTGATGGGCCTTCATTGTGGCTGACTCGGTAAGTAATCAATGACCAAGGAGTTGACTCGGTCCAAAAAAAAAAAGAGGCTGACCGACATTTTTCTTCTCCTGCGCCCTAACACAAATCGCCGCTATTCTTCCTTTTCCTTCAACATTCAGCGCAACGCAGCAACAACTCCATCGACGATTACCTCCGGCTTCCGGCGAACCTCCTGTGCCGACGAAGTAACAACCCCAGTGAGGAGATCGACTGCAGGTATGCTTGTTCGAGCTTTTTTTTTTTTTTTTTTCTGAAATCACAAAACCCCTTCAATGTTTGCTGACAAATCGACGATTACCTCCAGCTTCCGGCGAACCTCCTGTCCGACGAAGTAACAGCTCCGGCGAAGTAACAGCCCCGATGAGGAAATCGACTGCAGGTACGCTTGTTCGTGCCTTTTTTTTTTTCCTGAAATCACAAAACCCCTTCAATGTTTGCTGTCAAATTGATGATTTCATTCTGAAATTAGTGTTTGAAATTACTTCTTTCATTATTTTTGGATTCAAGTAGAACAAAGGGTTGGCACAGGTGTATGTGTATTACCAATGTTTGCTGTCAAATTAGTGTTTGCTGTCAAATTGTTTATGAAATCTGATTTTATCTATATGAAGGAATGAATTGTTGGTGGCATAGGTGTATGTGTATTACCAATGTTTGCTGTCAAATTAGTGTTTGCTGTCAAATTGTTTATGAAATCTGATTTTATCTATATGAAAGAATGAATTGCTTGTGTATGAAATCTGTATGCACTAATGTGTGAAATCACAGCCCCTTATATAGTTGTTAAATCGAATGAATTGTTTACTGTGTGTATATGATATGTTTATGTGCATATGTGTGTAAGATCAAAATGCTCAAGAGAATGATTAGAATTTGTTACATAGGTGTATGTGTATTACCAAACTGATATATGAGATCTTGTCTTCAGGTTATATACAGTGTATATGATATCTCCCAAGTATTGTCTTCAAGTTTTATTAACTTTAGGTTAGACAAAAAAATATATGTTTTATCTTATTGACATCAAGCAAATAGTGTTTGTAAATGTGTGTTATGTGGATGATTAGATTTTTTTTTCTTTTTACAATAGATATGGCAGACAAAAGAATTAGGGTTAGTTGGAAGTCGGAATTGGTGGACAAAACTTTTTTAGAAGCATGTATACAAGAATTAACAAGAAATGGCCGGGAGGGTAGCGGACTAAAAGCAAGCTCATGGGCTGTGGTCACGGAGAAATTGAAAACGGATCATAATTTTATTTTCGACAAAAAACAAATGAAAAACTGATATGACTATTTAAAAGCAAAGTATGCAGTGTGGTTAAAACTTAAAAACAAAACAGGAAATATTTATAATCCCGTTACGAATTCTTTTAACATGACTAATGAAGAATGGGAAGCGGAAGCGAAGGTACATATATACATATTTTTTAAAGTAGATTATTTTTTTACTACTTTAATAATATTTATTAAATTTGTCAAACAGTTGAACAAGTACGTAGATAAGCTGAGAAATGCACCCCTCCCTTGCCTTGAACATTGTACCCAACTATTTGATGGGGCGACCTCGACCGGTGTTCACAGTTGGGGGCCATCTTCAACATTACCTCATCCCAATGAAACCTTCAGTACACATGATTTTGAGGATACAGAGATGGATGAGCCAGCACCTCATGCAGATACCCCAAGCTCAACAGTACCTCAACCTACTAGTGAGGAATCATCTGGGCGGACAAAAAACAAGGGGGGCAAACGAAATGGTCCTAAAGAAACCACACTTGATGATGAGTTGAAAGAAGTTGGAAAAGAGATTATCAAGGCTGCACAAGCATTCACCGAAGCAAATAATCTTGACAAGGAGATGGATGCTTGTATGGCGAAGTTGACAAGCTTGGAGTGGGGAGAATATGATCCGAAACACACCACTGCTCTTATGTTATTTGCTGAAAGTGCTGGTAATAGGAAAATTTGGTTGCGTCTTAACTTGTCAACTTGCGAGTCGTGGGTAACAAATGCAGGAAAAAAGTTTGGATTAGTTGGTTGCCTTTAGTATTTACATGTTACGTTTGACTTTAGTATGTTATGGTTCATTGTTAGACATTAGTATTCTATGGATTGTTTTTCTTAGGTGCGGTTATGTTTTTCGTATTTACATGTTACGATTTGTTATGTTATGGATTGTTATGTTATTGATTGTTATGTTATGGATTGGTATGTTATTGATTGCTATGTTATTGATTAAAATGTAATTTGTATTTGACATCTAACAGGACACATGGATAAAGAAGGTGACTTTTTATATTTTCTTATATTCTCGTGGTATTGGTTGATGTTGGTCCGACAAAGGCAAAGAATAATTAAAAGAATAAGAGCTAGCGAACAGGTAGCAAAGGGATATGTGTATACGCAAGATTTGATACACGGATGTCCTATACAATGTTACGATATGATACGTCTTTCACAAGATGCATTTGTACTGTTATGCAATCACTTTACACAAATAAATTGGTTGCAATCTAGTAGGACGATAAGCGTTGAAGAGAAGATGGCTATGTTTTTACATGTTATTGGACATAATGAACGTTTTCGAGCCGTTAAAGAAAGATTTCATCACTCCACACAAACGATTCATCAATGTTTTCATGAGGTCTTACGTGCAATGATGTGTTTTGCACGAGAAATTATAGTACCAACCTCGTCTAATTCAACAACAAATACCTCAGAACGACATAGACGACTAATGCAAATATTTCCCGGAGCAATAGGTGCACTAGATGGAACACTTGTACATGCAGTTGTGCCTGTTGATCAACAAACTCGTTATAGGGGAAGAGGAAAAGGTGAATGTTATCAAAATGTAATTGGAATTTGTAATTTTGATATGATATTCACCTTTGTATGGGCTGGATGGGAGGGCATAGCACATGATTCTAAAGTTTTGAAAGAAGTTGCATTTAACCCAACTTCCGGATTTCCATTCCCTCCACCAGGTTTGTAACTTTACTATACATTTTATTATCTATATTATTTATATGATAAATTTGTCATGCATCTACAGATAAATATTACCTTTGTGATGCCGCATACACCAACACCCGTGGATTTATGGCCCCCTACCGCAATACTAGGTATTGGTTAGCCGATTTTCGAAGAAACAGAGCTTTGACTAAGGAAGAAATGTTCAATTATGCTCATGCACAACTTAGAAATTACATTGAACGTGCTTATGGTGTATTGAAGGCGAGATTTCCAATTTTAAAACAAATGGCTCCTTATCCTTTTCCAGTGCAAAGAGACATAGTCATTTCTTGTGTTGCGGTCCATAATTTTATAAGGAAATATGATATTGAAGATGAATTATTTACGAACTTTGAACAAAACACTATGGTTAGTCATAATGTGGGTGGTGGAGGAAATGAGGGTCAAAACATAGAAGGCATAGAATGGGGTTCAGAAGCCGTTAACTATATGACTAATTTGCGTGACCAGATTGCTAATCAGTTATTTTCAAATGGTTCACGTTAAATGGTGTACTTTTTTTATTATGTATGACAATTTGTATTTGGATTTTTTATTACACTTTGTATTTGGATTTTAATTGATGTATGTTTAATTTGGATTTTATATGATAATTTGTGGTTTTATAATTTTTTTATCCAGCACAAGAGACAACATAAGGGTAATATGGTCATTTTTTCATTTAGCACAACCATTCAGATAAATAATCAAACAACATAAACTCAGTCAGATATGGACTCAGTCAGCATTTCTAACCCAGTCAGCTTCTAACCCAGTCAGCTCTAACCCAGTCAGCAACTGCCACACCCCTGAACCGGAGAAACTGCGGAAAGGTCTGGGGGTTGGGTGACTTCATCTTGTAATATCATCACATTGTATATAATTGAAACGATACAACATCATCATCACATATAGAGTCTTACAACAACACTAGGTTTACATCATTGTACTTGTTTATAAAATTTACATCCCAAAAATATAAAGTGTATGATAGTAACAAATTGCAACAAAAATCCACAAGTTCTTGATGTCCACTTACTTAACGATTTCCTAAGAATACAAGTTATTTTGAAAACGTCAACGTATATAATATTGGTGAGTTCATAAGCATGTTTTAAGAAAATTCTTGTATCACTTTGTAAACACCACAAAATCTGATATTTTCTGTAAAATGGTTTGAAAGTTTTGTGTCAAATCTTGTGTATAGCATGCGTGTTTCTGTTTTGAAAATGTATAAAAAGAGTATTCCGGAAAATCCTATATTTTCTTTTGTAAGTAGAAGGTATTGTATAACTATATGTTTTTCCCAGAAAATCTGATATTTTCTGTTTATAAAAGTGTTGTGGTCTTAAAACCCGAAGACCGGATTCCAGTGTATGCATGTATGTTTTTGTATAATCAAAACTGTTTATGTATGCCGTAAATTTTACAGTGGAATTAATCTCTATGTGAGTTGTTATAACCATACTTGATAATGACTGATTTGCCTGTCTTGACATTTTTCAGGCGCCGACTTATTTAAGGTAAGGTTTGTCACCCTAGATTGGCTTAGTCTAACTGTAGTGAACAGCTCAGGTGTGTGTGTGTGTGGGGGGGTCAACCCTGTATAGATCCATACACAAACTCTCGCTCTCCCTCCAGGAGACTCTGGTTATAACTACATGCTTATGGTTGTAGACTAGAGAGGTATGTGTGAATGAAATGTCTCGCAAGAGCCTTAACTGAATTTACGCAACTATTGTATTACACTATGTAACACAGTGAATAATGTTTCCGTGTATGTTTTAAGTTTACTAGGCTAAACAAGCATGTAAATGGACCATAACGGCCTAATAAACATGTAATTTATATTCCAGGAGCAATAATCATATAAATGGACCGCAAAGGCCCAATAAACATGTAATGTATTTTTCAGGCCCAATTAGCATGTAAATGGATCACAAAGGCATAATAAACATGTAGTGTATATTTTCAGGCCTAATTCAAAGTGAAAGTTACGTATTTAGTCCATTTGTTATTAAGTTGGTTGTTTAAGCTCAATTGTTTACCAAAATAACATAAAAGACCCACTTTTTGTAAGAATGACATTTTTGGTCCATAAAACCGAAAATTTACAAGTTAGGCACATTTTTGGTAAAAATGACACTTTAGGTCCCTTAAAACCAAAAGTTTACATATAAAGGCTTATTTAAATTAAAATAACATTTTAGCCCACTTTTGTTAGAAATGGATTTTTTGGCCCAATCTTTGATGAAAATTTACATTTGCGTCCCAATGTATAGAAATTTACATATTTGGCCTAAATTTGTTTAAAATGCAAATTTAATCCACAAAAATCAATGATTACCCTTTTTAGGCCCTTGACAACCATGAATGGCTAAGTGAAACCCATTTTGCCAAAATGGACATATTTAGCCCATATAAAACCGTGAAGGCCGATCTTTAAGCCCATTTTGTGAAAATTAACACTTTTGGCCCATTTAAAAATATAAGTATATTTAAGACCCATTTTTATATAAAATGGCTCCTTTGGTCCTTGTAAAACCGTGAATGCCCTAAAGGCTTTACCTTTTTGTTTATTTGTCAAAAATGGCCCCTAAAACGACTTGGTATTGTTTCTAGTGTATCATAACATGTTTTAAACTTCCCTTTTTAATAGTAAGTTGCATGTAATGATTTGTTTTGCAAATATCACCAAGATATAGAAGATCTTTTGAACTTATGTAGTTTCAACACATAGTCACAACATATAACATGGAAAACAGACATAAACATGCATAAATATCCTCCCCCCAAAACACAGTAGAAACCGAAAATAAGGGGTATGAACGCACTTTGAGGTGTTGGATACGGTTTTGGTGAAGAGTTGGAAGGATTTTTTGGCCTTAGCAAGCTTCTTGAGAGGAGTTTTCAAGCTTAAGGTGTTCTAAGAGCATGAATCACAAAATAAGAGTGGTTTAAGGAGAGGTTTCTAGTGTAAACTTGGATTAAAAGTTATAGGGCTTCACAATAACTTACCAAGTTGATGAGAAGCCTGAAGTGGATCTCTTGAAGCACACACCAATTCACGATTTTTAGGAGGAAAAATGAGAGACTTTCTTTGGAGAGTTGAGAGGATAATATGTTTGAAAATGAAGAAGGATGGTGGTGGTGGAGGCTTTTATGTTCGAGAGTGAGAAGAGAAGAGAGAGAGAGAGAGAGAGAGAGAGAGAGAGAGAGGGGGGGGACAAAATGTTGCATGGAGATATGGGAATGCCTTGTTATATGATGTGTAATGTGCTTGGATATTCAACATGTAATGTTGAGGTGTTTCCATTATATTATCCCAACTTTTCCTTTTTTTGTATAGAGCCGTCAATAAGAGGTAAAGAGGAAATTAGGGACCTTGGGATTGATCTTGCTTTGGCCCATTAGGTATTTTTGATCCATATGGGCTCAAATAGGTGTTTACGGCCCAACATGACAAAAAGAATGGGTTTACGGTCCATTTAGGTTGAAGAAAATTGTTTACATCCCAATAAGGCCCATGAAAAGTCTTATGGTGCAAAATGTTATAGTTTAATGGGTGTGGGTCCAATTAGGGCCCAAACAAGGATTACTTACCCAAAGTAATCCAAATTGAGAGTTTATTGGCCCATTAGGCCCAATAAATGATTTCTGGCCCAATAAAGGTTTGAACCGGGAAATTAGGGTTACAACCCAACATTGAGTGAATATAGTTCATTGAATCGGATTTTAGGGATTCACGAGTGATTTTTGATTTGAACAATTTTTTTTGAATTGAATAACATGTGTAGCATCAATCTTAAAGTTACAAGATACATCAAGAGTTTATCACACATAGACGGAATTTCCTAGCCTAAAATGCTAGTTGTGACATCATCCCCCCGTTAAAGGGAATTTTGTCCCCAAATTCTTTTGAAGGTTATTCTTAGGAATTAGAGAAAAAGTGAAGGTACTTTTTCTTCATTTGGACTTCCTGCTCCCATGTGAATTCCGGTCCGCGCTTAGCATTCTATCGAACCTTCACAATCAGAATGCGGCTTTGCTTCATATGCTTCACTTTCCTGTCCATTGTTTCAACTGGCTCTTCAACGAACAAGAGATTCTCATTTACTTCGATCTCATCCAAGGGAACAACAAGAGTTTCATCTTATAAGAAATTTTTCAGATTTGACATGTGGAATATGGGGTGTACATTGCTGAGCTCCACAGGTAGCTGTAACTTATATGCCACCGGACCAATCCGGGCACGAATATCAAATGGCCCGATGTATCATGGATTCAGTTGTCCATGCTTCCCAAAATGGATCATCCCTTTCTAGGGAGAGACCTTCAATAACACCCAATCTACGACTTGAAATAACAAAGGCTTTCAGTGCTTATCATCATAACTCTTTTATCGGTCTCGCGATGCTTGGAGTCATGCCTTGATTTGAACTATTTTCTATGTCGTTTCCCAAATGATGTCGGGGCATGTAAGAGTCTATTTGGTGTTTGTCCTCTTGCCAAATGGGTGTCTCCCACCTCAGCCCAACAAAGAGGCGATCTGCATTTGCGGTCATTCAAATCCTCAAAAGGAGTAACCTTAGTGCTCGTGTGGTAGTTGTTATTGTATGAGAACTCTATTAAGGGAAAGTGAGTATCCCATGTCCTGCCAAAATCAATCATACAGGCTCGGAGCATATCTTCAAGCGTTTAAATGGTTCGCTCACTTTGTTCGTCAGGTTGAGGATGATAGGCAGTGCTCATGTCTAGTTGTGTTCCTAATGCTTTATAGAGCGTCTGCAAAAATTGTGAAGTAAATCTAATATCTCGATCCGAGATAATAGATGTCGGCACCCCATGAAGTCTCACAATATACTTTATATAGATTCTTGTTAACCTCTCCATTTTGTACATCTCATTTATTGGTAGGAAATGGGTGGATTTAGTTAGCCTATCGACAGTCACCCAGATAGCATCCAATCTGTCCACTATCTTAGGTAATTTGCTTATGAAATCCATGGTAATCCTTTCCCGTTTCCACTCGGGTATTACTAGTTGTTGTAACAATCCCGAGGGCTTCTGATATTCCATTTTTAGTTTGGCATAAGTGAGGCACTTGCCCACGTAAGTGGAAATCTTTGATTTCATGTTCGGACACCAATAATGTTGTTTATTGTCCAGGTACATCTTATCGGACCCTGGATGGACAAAGTATAGTGTTTTCTGTGTTTCGTTCATGACAACATCCCTAAATCCTCCAAATTTTGGGATCAAGATACCCTCCATGAAGTAATAAGCTCCATCTCCTTTGACTTCTAGATTCTTATCCATGCCACATGGGGCTTCATTTGCAACATTCTTTGGCTTCAATGCTTCTAATTGAGCTTCCTTGATTTGTAAGGTTAGATGAGAATGGATGGTTATCGATAATGTTTTCACCCATCAACCTGATTATTCTTTCCTACTCAGGGCATCGATTACCACATTAGCCTTTGCTGGGTGGTACTTGATCTTGCATTCATAATCATTTTAGAGTTCAACCCACCTTCGCTGACTCATGTTCAACTCCTTTTGATTTATAATGTGCTGGAGGTTTTTGTGGTCCGTGAAGATGGTGCACTTTGTACCATACAGGTAGTGCCTCTAAATCTTTATGGCGAAGACCACGGCTCCTAGCTCAAGATCATGGGTGGTGTATTTTACTTTGTGTGTCTTCAATTGCCTAGATGCATAAGCTATCACTTTTCCATGCTGCATAAGAACACATCCTAACCCTTGATTCGAAGCGTCACAATATACTACGAAGTCTTTGGTTCCCTCTAGTAAAGATAGCACTGGAGCACTACAGAGGGCTCACTTCAAGGTTTGGAAATCATCTTATTGTTTGTCCGTCCATTTGAAGGGTACACCTTTTGTGTTATAGTGGTGAGGGGCTTGGCTATCTTGGAGAAGTTCTGAATAAACCTTGAGTAGTAGCCCGCAAGACCAAGAATTGTTGGGTTTCTGTTGGTGTCTTCAGAATCGTCCAGCCTTGATTTTGGAAGGATCCACATAGATCCCTTCCTCACTGACTACATGACCCAAGAAGTTCACCCTGTGAATCCAGAACTCGCATTTAGAGAGTTTTGCATATATATTTTCAGCACTTAGAGTTTTCAAGATGTAGCGTAGGTGCTGACCGTGCTCCTCCTTACTTCGAGAGTATATGAGTATATCATCAATGCGGGGGGATTTGTCAGATCGAAGGGCATAACCACGAATTCGTACTGGCCGTATCGGGTTCGGAAAGCAATTTTTGGAATATCCTTTTCCTGGACTCGGAGTGATGATAACTAGACCGTAGATCTATTTTGGAGAAATAACTAGCTCCTTGAAGCTGGTCGAAAATATCATCAATTCCTGGAAATGGATATCGATTTTTAATAGTGAGTTTGTTCAACTCCCAATAGTCGATGCACATTCTGAAGGATCCGTCCTTCTTATTGACAAACAAGGCCGGAGCTCCCTAGAGTAAGAAGCTTGGTATGATAAATCCTTTTTTAAGAAGTTCGCTTAATTGACTGGATAACTCATATATCTCGGTGGGAGCTAACATGTAGGGTGATTTGGCAATTGATGTGGCTCTCGGTATTAGGTCAATTCGAAATTTAACCTGTCTTTCTGGGAGTATTCCCGGAAGGTCTTCAGGAAACACATCCAGAAAGTTGCGTGCCACTAGAATATCTTTGATGTTATTTCCTCATTTGGCTTATCCACAACGTGAGCAAGGAAGGCATAGTTTTTCTTATGCATACATTTTTGTGTCTTGATGCACGAGATAAGACAGAGATTGGCACCAGGTTTATCACCAAAGATTATTAGGGTTTCGTGGTTGGGGAGGTGAAGGCGAATGTCAATCTCGTGGCACATAATGTCAGCATGGTATGGGCTTAACCAATACATCCCGATTATCACATCAAAGCTCCTAATATTTATTGGCATCAAATCTATTTGAAATGAATGGTTGTTTAATGTTAATGTGCACCCTACGTAAACGTCTTTGGTTGTTTCATTTTTCCCATTAGCCATCTCCACTGTGAAGGCTTTGTTTTGCTTCTGGGGTTGTTGGTTTAGTAAGTGTTTGAATTTATTACTCAAAAAACTCTGCTCAGCTCTACTATCAAATAAAATGCATGTGTAAGTGTTGTTAAAGAGGAACGTACCAGTGACCGCTCAGCTCTCCTTGACCCAAGGTCAGGGCCCTACCCGATCCTCCTGCCCCTTGGTTGTTGTCTTTGGGGAAATTGCGTCTAAAATGGCCAGTTTCTCCACATCCATAACAAGTACAATTTGCCTCAACTTTCTTCTTGTTGTTGTTGTTGTTGTCGTTGTTGGTGGTGGTGGTTGTGTTTTTTTTGTTTGGCTATTAGTTCTGTTGGGGTTGAGATCTGCATGAAAGACCCCAACTTTCGTATTTATGAAAGTCCCAAACTTTCATACTTCACAATACTATTACTCCAAAACATGCTACTTGTATATTCATAAAAGCAATATTTTACATTGATAAAGAGGTTACAAACTATTGGACACAAACCGACTATTACAAAGTGTTATATATTACATAACTACCCAGGATATTGTAATTTATACAAACATAAACTAAAGTACAAAAGTATTATTACACACTATTCTAATTCTTTCAACAATATATGATTATATTGGTTACTTATCATCTGCAATTGTTAAACATTGATAGGGTAAGCGGTGACGCTTAATGAGTTCAATAATAGATACAATATAATGTTATGTCATATATATACTTCAATATGGCAGAAGCAAAGAGAATCAAGGAGCAACAAAGGCATATGTGAATCATGTGTTAAGCTTTCCATATCAAACAATGACTTGATTCAAAGGTATACAATCAATGAGACATAACAATTTCCAAACTTGATATACATCAATAAAACTTCGGCCCAAATGGCACAGAAGACATAAGATTTCTGATTAATATCTTGGTAGATTTCAGCCTTATAGCCCTGTCTAACCATTTACCAATACCATAGAATAGAAGTCATTCTCTTACGGAGACATGCTCTACATGGCCAGAGGCTACGTACCAGTACCAAAGTGAATCTAAGTCCTTTCACTGATCACATGGTCAAAGGTATTACTTTTGCTATAATAATAGCGAATAAAATAACACGGGAAAATAACTCGGAATAATAACACTGAAAAGCACATAGCATATATAAAACATAACATACAATTGTTCCTATATATTAAACTCACCTTGAAATAACGGGGGTTAAAATAATAATTTGGGCAACACTTCGGCTCCAAATATGACTTTCTGGGATGAAACCGGGGTTTTTAGTTGAAAACTGGACTTTCTGGGCAGTGTTTTGACTTGAAAATAAGATTTTCTTGGGAACTTCGGGATTTCTGGGCTTGCTACATATGTCGGGGATGATACCAGGACTTCGAGGGGTTAAAAGTGGGTTAAATGGGTGAAAGAGGGTGTAAAAGAGTGAAAATAAGCAAAAATTTCCAGAGAATCTCGCTTACTATTTATAGTAGGCTGAAGCCTCGGAGCACGCTGGGCGTACTGAAGTATGATGGGCGTACGCGAGGTGTCACCAGCTCGGAATTTGGGCCTCAGATGTGGCTTCTATGTGGCGACCTTGCGAAGACGGTAGACGTGGCTGACTCTGGACCAGATACATGCGAGGTACGCTGGGCGTAGCCTTGTGTACGCGGGGCGTATGGCCTCAGATAAGATTTTGATTTTTCATTTATTTATATTTAATAACTTCAAAAATTCATATCTTTTGCGTACGAACTCCGTTTTTGACGTTATTTATATGTACGCATAGGTGAGAATATACTCTATAATTTTCGTTTAGACTCCATCAGCTAATTTTGACTTTATTTTTAATATTATTATTTTTAACAGACCGGGACAGGAAAATCCGTTAAAATTCATAACTTCTTCATCCGACATCCATTTTCGTCAGAATTTTTACCATTGTACTACAAACAATGAGATCTTAAATTCTCATTTAGGTTGTATCGGTTAAATATCGCTCCATGTAAAATTCGAGTTTTTAACTGTCTACTCCTAATCCGAAACTTAGAAAAATCATAACTTCCTCATACAAAGTCAGATTTTGGCGTTCTTTTTATCGAACTTCTCGGTTTAACGAATACTACGAATTTCATTTAGATCACTAAGGCTAAAAATTAGTTTATCAAAACTCACTTTTTACGTAATTCGGCGCCGTGTCGGTTTTATCGCGAATATTCGATTGGTCATAACTTCTTCGTTATAACTCGGATTTCGAAGAGGTTTTCACCTACAAGTTTCTAATGAGATTATTTAAAACTTTCAATAATAAAATTTTTCTTATTTCAAATTTTATATTTTCGCTAAATTTCATTATTTGACTTTTAATTGGAATCTCATAAGACTTCCAATATTTTCTAAGTGATTCTAAACATAGTTTTACTTCATTTCTAGTAAAAACTATCTGTTAGAAATCAACACTCAATTTCACATAGTATTTCACAATTTTATTCATTACAAAACACGATTTCAAAACATGTATGCTACACTGCAGTACCGAGCGGTGTTCTCCTTGCGGTTGTAGTTGGTACACTGTATTTCTCTACACTCGTCGTAGTGGTGGTAGTTGCATTTGTTATATTTTGCTAAAGCTCTTGAGTATTGTCTGGTAGTGGTTTGCACAGTTGAGGCTGGAGCAGTTGGCACTGACATAACTTTAGCGGTAGCAACGTTAACTGCTACGGTTTGCTGCTTTTTGGAGGATCCTTGGTTCTGTTGCCCTTTTCGTATGTTGTCCCTATTATTCTTGTTATTCCCTTCCTTCTTGATCTTAGTCTTAGTAGTTTTGACTCATTGCTTGTTGCCATGGTCATAGAGCTTTTGAGCTAGCCTTTTCGCATTGTCAAAAGTCTTTGGGTTTGACACAATCATGTTTCCTTGGATTAGTGAAGTTAATCCCCAAATGAACTGCTCGATCTTCTTCTCTTCTGATGTGATCATACCCGGGCACAAAAGGGCTAGTTCACTGAACCTTGAGATGTAAGCCTCGATATTTGAGTTTTGTAATGTGAGGTTCCATAACTCCTGCTCCAATTTATATATTTCCCCACAGGGACAGTACTATGCCATCAACATTTCCTTGAGCTCCTCTCATGGCATGGCATTTGCCACTAGGAGTGTCTTAGCCTACACATGACCATTCCACCATGAGAGCGCTTGGTCGACAACCATGAAAGCTGCAAATTTCACCTTGCATTCTTCAAGACATCCACAGATCTCAAAGAATGACTCTATCTTTCCCATACATCGTTTTAAAGTTATCATGCCTCACGTTCCATTGAGCGTTCGGGGTTTGGCGTTTGAAAAGTCCTTGTAGGTGCAAAATTTTTTAGGACCTTGGTTTGAGCTTCCAGTCCCTTGACCATTACCTCCACTGTTGTTTCCATTATGAATATGTGCCAATGTTACGATGGCCACAACCGATATTGCTGCCTGGAATGCAACAGATTCTACCTCCGGTGGAGGTGGTGGTGCAGGTGGTGTCGTGTTGTTTCAGTGATTCGGTCTTTGAGGCATCTTCTGTCATAGAACAGAAAGATGGTGAGTACATAGTTGTTTGTGGTTTCGAGTTCCTTTGGCATATAGTGGTTTTCGTGGTTCGACTGTGCATATAAGTGATTTCATATAATATCATGAAACAAGGAATGTAAATACATAACAGATAACAACATCACAAATAAAACATAGTGATGAGATGAAAATTCTCTTTGACCGTTTAGATCTTACACAAGTTTATCAGAATCATGCAAACAAAATAACAAACAAAAGAATGAACCAACAACGAGTTGAATGATTCAATAGATTGACGCCTCAGCAGAGCTCGATGAAGAACATCCGTTGTAGAGGCTTTTAGGGTTACAATCGATAGAAACAATAAACGTTATGAATGATCGACTAAACAGCTACGTATGAAGATGAATGCAAGCATCTATAAATACTAAAACCCTAATAATTAGATCACGGATTGACAAGCCCAATCCAGATACATAACTGGGCTAAGGAACGAGCCCAAGATGCAACCCATAATAGACCCAACAATCTCCCCCTTTGCGTCAATTGGGGCGAGACCTTAGTTCGGCTTACTTGAACCTACAGCACTAGCTTTCTTCACGGTTTTGAACAAGCAAGGAATGATGGACAGAAGAGTTTGTTGGAAATGAATATACCAGTGGATCATGTCGTTGAAGTATTTCTTATCACTTTCATAATTTTGCTTGCATCAATTGATGATCCCCATAACATGCTCCAAACACGAAGTGGTGTAAAGATGTTTGTCAGCCAAAGCGAATAGACATTTCTGACCTTCTGCCCTAGTGAACATGACTGAGTTTCACTGTGGATCAATCTTCACCATCTGCATTTTACTTGCAGAACTGACTGGAGTGATAGTGGGCTTCTTTCTGAGTACACTTGCAACTTCTTGATCCAACTTGGCAACCTCCAAAATGTAACACACCAACATCCTCTTGAGGTGATCTATGATTGGCCCATATTCCGTTTCATTGGTGAAGAGGATGTTGTGCAGGATGATCCAGTCATGAGGATTTATATTGGGAAGATCAGCGAGAGAAATGGCATGTTTGGCTTTATCGGACCCCCTCAAGACTTTGAATCTAACATTTGTGAAGTTACCCCCTGAACGAGTTTGAGGACCCGAACGTTGATAATCTTATGTGCACTCCACGTCTGATACTGAGGTTGAGGAGTCCTTAGATAGAAATCAACAAGTTCCCTATCAACCTTCGGGTGAGGATGAGGGACTTCAACTATGTGGGAGAATGCATGAAAGATGAAAGCCTTTCTGGTCAAGGGCATGTCAAACTGAGAATCAACCGAATTGACCCTGTCCAAGGAGATCACGGGTTCAAGCCAAAGGATGCTGGGGGACTCGATAGCTTCTTTGACAATCTATTCAAGAGGCCAAGGAGGGAATATGGTTTTTCAACTTTCAAGGAGATCATGAGCCTCCTTCATCTTCCTTTCATTAGCTTCGGCCTCCCTAGAAATCCGAGCATTCGTATCAAGTTCCTTCTCCCTGACCTGTTTCTTCAGAATGTTAGAAATGGTTTCTTTGTCTTCACTTCCATCACTGTCATCAAGAACCTGTTTGCGTTTGTCTTGAGCACCCGAACCTGATGCAGGTCCAGTTGTTGGTTCGGTTGCTTTAGGTGGAACTAATGAAGAAACTGGAAGTGGTTGAGATTGAGCTTTGGAAATAAGAGAAGGTTGAGATTGAGCTCTGCCCTTTGAAGTCTTTTCTCCCCCTTTGTTTCGGGTGGTCCACTTGCTCAGGAAGCCCCTCAATTCGGCTAATCGGGTCATGAGCTTCAATTATATTTGAGAGGGCTCCATGGACATCTGAAACACAACTCTTGACCACATCTTTCTCTGACCGAAGAGAATCAACCTTCTCTGATTGGGAGAGTTGATGACTTGTAAGTTGGAGCTCAGACGTTTTGTGGGCAAGCTCATCCCTTGAAGAATATTTCGTTGCAAGGGTTTGTTGGAACTTGAGCAGACGATCTTCAACGGATGACTGAAATGATTGGTTGTCTTCTTTGAGGGTTTGGCGAAGACTGGCGAAATGTTGTTTTTCTTTTTCTAAGGAAGTGGCCAGCTTCTCCACAACCGAACTAACCGTTGTGGCATTAGATTCGGTTGCCCCTGCAAAGACTCCAAAATGATGTTAGCATCTTGAAATAGTTTTTCGAATTTTTCGGTCGCCGCAACACAAGCCTTTGTTGATTTGTCGATAGCAGTAGTAGTGGAGTTGATTGAGGATTCGTGTGCCTTGGTGAAAGTATCCACCATCCCCTTAATGACAGCTCCCGAGATATGGGACTTTGAGGAAGAGGAAGAAGCGACGAGATTATCAATCTTCTAGTGGAGTTCCTTGATGTGCTTTTTGGTGACAGGAGCATCATCATCATCATCGCTTTGAACCTAGTAGGGGCTGTAGTAAATGGAATCGAAGGTCATCTCTTCCCCTCCTAGAAATGTCTCGGTTTCGGCTGAGTGAGTGGGAGATAAAGGTGATGTGGATGGTTCAGTGATGGGAGTAGGTTTGGGTGCTGAAGTTGGTTCGAGTGTAGGTGTAGGTTCGGGTGCTGAAGTACAATCCCCCGTATCAGATACGTTGGTTCGAACTCCAGTAGTTGTTGTTTTGGTGGCTTCAGAGAAAATGGGTGGTGGTATAGGAATAGAAGTGGGTGGAATATGAGTAGAGGTAGTTATGGGGGGAATAGAAATAGATGAGGTTATGATGGGAATGGAAACAAATATAGTGATAGGTGGAGAAGAGACAAGTTTGGTTGTAACAGGTACCTCATGTATAGGAGATCGGGGAGGTGAGTCGCCTCGAATCGACTCTTCTGATTCTGAACCTTCATCCTCTGATTCGCTCGAGGAAGAAGCAAGAACAAGTTTACGCTTAGGCTATGTTTTCTTCTTCTTCGGTGGAGGTGATTGGGCTGCTTTTGTTAACTTTCTCTTCTTAGGAGTAGGGCCTATTGCTCCTTTTGCTACTTTCTTGATTTTCCCCTTCTCTGGTTTCTTGCCCCTGGTAGCAGGTTTGTCTGCTTCATTGATAGACTGAATCATCTCGGGAGTCAACTCTCTCGGACCCGAAGGAGGAAACTCTTTGTAGGTTTTGAAGATTCGGCTCTCCTTGGATACACCGGTGTACATGGACTCTGGAATTGAGCCAACAAAAATGAATTTGGATGGATCAGTTACAATAATCTTGGTGGTATGAAACACACCAATCGAGGAAAGAGGAGAATTGGCCACAGTGGGGACATGATATTTTTCCATAGCCCATTTGGCGATGAGCATCCAAAACATGGCATAAGAGATTTTAGTGTGCCGAGAAGTAGAGCCGAGGCTTTGAATCAACTGTTGCCAAAGGACCGAGCCATAATCGAGGTTGATCCCATTATACAGACCATAAAGAATGGTCATGAATAAACGGATGGTCCCGTCAGAACCTGCACTCCACTCAGATAAACCTTTGAATAAAATCATGAAAAAGCCGTTCCATTGGGGAGGAAGGCATGACTTCTTGAATTTCGTCACAGGTGTAAGGATTTCTGTGTAACCCATGTTGTAAAACATGGAGAAAACTTAACCCACAGAGATTGAATCAGGGTTAACCCTTGATTCATCAGGTTCAAACCCTAGAAGCCAGCAAAATCGTTGCTTTGAGATGGAGATTTTGTTGTCAAGAATGTCGAAGTAGATACGATCAACAGATTTGTCGTAGTGAGCCGTGGAGAAAACCTGCGAGAGACATTCCATAGGCACGATTTCAACCTTGGAGAGTGCGAGAATTAGTGGAGAGTATTTGAGACACTCCACTATGGGATACATAAAGGCATCATAAGAGATTGGGTTGATATCGATGACCAAGCTTTGCTAAGGTCTGATTGGGAGAATGGTAGATCGAGAAGATGTTTCATGAACTGAGGAGGAATCCGCCATTGTTTAATGCTTCAAAAAAAGAAGATGAACAGTGGGAGAAAAACCTTTGTTTGCTCTCAGAAATGTGGGTTGTGGTGAAGAGGGAAAACATTCGGGGTTGAACCCTTTATATCGGTTATGGAGGAGAGAGAAAAATTCGCTCCCAAATCTTCTCGGAACTCGGAACGGTGCTTGATGTGATTGAAAATTGACAGTTGGCGTCCCCGATGATTACGCATGAGAGAGAATACTATTTCCGTTTAGCAAGCGTGCCCGTCAAATCAGTTTTGATACTGTTAATCTTCCGGCTGAGTCAGCATCTTATCTTTTAAATGAGCTGTCATCAGTAAAGAAAAGCAAAGACTTATAAAAACCACAACATTCCCTTGTTGAGTACATCATTAAGAACCGAAGCTACATAAAGGAAAGTAGTTGGTAGAGAACCGAACATACTTTTGGAAAATCAAAGATTTTCGTGCATAGAGTGTCAAAGATAAAGAAATAAAGCTATATCTACGTCGGAATTTGTGATTTCAATATAGACACGAAACAATGGATCTCGGGCACGAATCTCTTCCTTCTAAGTCAAGAGAGACTTTAAAGTGTCTGTTTGGTTTCCCGTTGAATTACGATCACACACTTGTTAAGAAGTGTTGAAAGGCTTCTTTTGATGAGGCTTAGAAGGGTGGCTTTCGCTTCAGTGCAGAATTCTGGATCTTGACATAAGAACGAAACTGAACGAAATAGCTGTGAGACCGATGTGGTCTGTTGAACAAGTAGGTTTGGACTATATTCAGTGACTTGATGGAAACGTTTGGTATGAAATCCCCATAAAAAAAATTTAAAACTGGATTCTAAGGGAAGAAATGTTATGGTATCTAACAATTTCATAAGAATCACACAAAAAGAAAATTAGAGATTTCATGGTACAACCACTTGGGTGGATTCGTTAATTCATGGGTGAAAGCTAGAGCAATTTTAATTGTTCACCGTCAATGCATTGTGGGTATTGAATTGTGGGTTTCACTTAGCACGTAGTGACACGAAGCTAAGATCATAAACACAGAGATTGTGTAACCATAAACCTCAATGGTTATATCTGAGAGTCTCAAGGGTTACATGTATGAACCGAAATATAATGGAGAAAAATGTTTGAGGTGTCGTAAAGAAAGCAAAGTACCTCTACTATAAAAAGAGTGACCAAGTAGAAAACTCTTAACTCATATGAGAAAAGAGTAAGGTAGCTCATGATTAGAATAAATTTAGCAGCCTAATTGGGAAGACAAGGTTTGTGTATGCCCAGTCAGTAAGGCTTTATTCAAAATCAAGTGAGGCTTTGGACAACATGCAGCAGCATGCTTCTAGGGACACTTAGCTAGTACAAAGTGTGAGAATGATACCTGCCCCATCGATATTCTAGAAACTGTTAACATAAACAAAAGTAGAGACGAAAGATATAATTTTTTTTGTTGGAATTTTGATATTTTTGAAAAGAGAAAAACAAAAACATGACAAACAAAAAATAAAAATAAAAAAAGATTGTTGGAAAAGAATTGTACAAAACTATACAACCAAATACATCACATTTTTGAGTTAAGTGAAAACAAGTTTAGTGGGACCGAACCCGAAATAGACCGAGCGTTCGGTTCATTTTGGTTCCGGTGTGAACCACGCCCGAAATAGACCGAGCGTTCGGTTCATTTTTCTTCAGGTAGGGCTTTGGTGAAGATGTCGTCCAGTTGATCCGTTGTTCGAACAAAGTGAATTTCGACGTTTCCATCTTCCACATGATCCTTAATAAAGTGATACCTTAGTGCTATATGCTTGGTCTTGGAGTGTTGCACTGGGTTATGATAGATCCTAATTGCACTTTCTGAGTCACAATATAGTGGGATATTTTTCATATTGATTCCATAATCCCCGAGTTGGCTTTGGATCCAAATCATTTGTAATGTGCAGGAGGCGGCTGCAATGTACTCTGCTTCGGCTGCAGACAGAGAAACACATGTTTGTTTCTTCGATTGCCAGCTAACCAACTTCCCGTCTAGGAATTAGCAGCCTTCTGTGGTGCAGTCTAGACCACATCCTCCTAAGTCTGCATCTGAATAGGCTTGAACAAAGAAACCTGAGTTTGAGGGATACCAGAGACCAAGAGAGGTGGTTCGCTTCAAATATCGGAAGATATTCTTCACTGCCAGCATGTGTGGTTCACGAGGATTTGCTTCAAACCTGGCACAATAGCATACTGAAAACATGATATCGAGCTTGCTAGCTGTAAGGTATATTAGGGAACCAATCATTTGATGATATAGCGTGATGTCGACTGCCGGTTTCTCCAAAGAAGGTGTGAGTTTGGTGTCGAACGCCATAGGGACTTTGACCTTTGAGTCTCCCATCATGCCGAATTTAGCAAGGAGAGTCTTTGTGTATGCTTCCTGGTTGAGAAAGATTCCTTCGGGTCCCTGTCTAATATTTAAACCAAGGAAAAAGTTAACCGGCCCCATTGAGCTCATTTCAAATTTAGTCTCCATCAACTTCTTGAATTCAACTGTTAAGCTGGGATTCGTGGAGTCGAAGATGATATCGTCAACATATATTTGAACAATCATAAGGTGGTTACCTTCCTTTTTACGAAAGAAGGTTGGGTCAACCAAACCTTATTTGAATTTAGATATCTTTAAAAACTTAGTTAAAGTTTCATACCACGTCATAGGAGCTTGTTTTAGACCATAAACTACCTTATCCAAGATATAGCAGTGATTTGGATGCTTTTCATTTACAAAACCAGGAGGTTGCTCCACGTACACGGTTTCTTCAAGTTCACCATTCAGAAAGGCACACTTCACATCCATCTAGTAGACCTCAAAGTTCTTGTGTGCGGCATAGGCAAGAAATATTCGAACTGATTCCAATCTTGCAACTGGAGTGAATGTCTCTTCGTAATCGATTCCTTCTTCCTGGCAATATCCTTTCACCAGTAGCCGAGCCTTATTCCGGATCACATTTCCCTCCTTGTCCAATTTGTTTCTGAATACCCATTTGAGACCGACAACTGAGGCATCTTTCGGTGTTGGAATAAGCCTCTAGACCTTATTTCTTTCGAACTCATTGAGTTCGTCTTGCATTGCCTGAACCCAATCACAATGATCGAGAGGAGTATTGACGGTCTTTGGATCTATTTTGGAGACGAATTAATTAAACATGCATAATTCTACTTTGGAGAATAGAGCAGTTTGCTTCGCTTTTAGTTGTGATCGAGTTAGAACCTTTTCTGATGCATCACCCACTATTTGAGATGCAGGGTGATCTCTGGTCCATTTGGTGAGAGGAGGATAATTTGGATCATAAGAGGGATCCAACTCAACATTTACTTCTTCTTCCAACTCTGATTGTAAATCATCATCATAAAGCATATCGGAATTCTCCCCCTCGACAGATGATGAAACTTGTGGATGTGAACCAAAAAATCCTTCTTCTATTGGGCTTGTAGGCTGTTCCGGACTTTCGGGTGTTATAGTACTTTCTGTTCCTTCTGGACTTTCAGTTGCTACAGGACTTTCGGGTCGTTCCGGACTTTCGGGTGCAACCGGGATTTCGGGTCGTTTCGGACTTTCGGGTGCAACCGGGCTTTTGGGTCGTTCTGGACTATCGGGTCGTTCCAAAATTTCGGTTCTATCAAATATTGGATTCTCCCCCTGGATTTGTGAGTCCTGTTGATCTGAAGAGACTTGATTCTCTCCCTCGACTGAGGTATTGCTTTGAGGAGGTTAGTTTCTAACCGGTTCTTCTTTTGTAATCTGTTTGGCTGCATCTTCAACAATCTTCTTAAGATGATCCATTTTGTTGTCTGCAGCCCCAGCTTCAAAATGAATAGCCTTCTCAGGTTCATCAAATAAATCCATGAACTGGTCAAAAAGATTGGCGATTGATGTTGTGACCTGACCGGTTTGAGAGAAAATCTCTCTAATTGTCCCTTCGGTAGACTTTAACTTCTTGACATAATTGTCATCAAACGTCACATAATATGTTTCTTCAATATGTTTAGAACGCTTATTCAGAACCCTGTATACCTTTGAAGTAAGAGAGTATCCCAGAAAGATGCCTTCATCGGCTTTGACATCGAATTTGTTGCGATGCTCTTTGGAGTTGAAGATGAAGCACCTCGAGCCGAATACATAGAAGAACTTGACATTCGGCTTCCTGTTGTTAAGAATCTCATAGGGGTGATAGAGAAACGCTTATTGAGATAAGACCTGTTTTGAGAGTAGCAAGCTGCAGCAATGGCATCTGCCCAGAAATATAGAGGAAGAGAGGCAAAACTTAGCATGGTTCGGGCTGCTTCACACAGGGATCGGTTTCGCCTTTCGACAATTCCGTTCTGTTGAGGAGTATAGGGGGATGAGAAATTGTGACTTGTGCCTTTTTCTGCTATGAAATCTTCCAATCCTTTGTTCTTGAAGTCTAGTCCATTATCGCTCCTGATGTTTCGAACGACTTTTCTCAGTTGCACTTCAACCTGCTTGATAAAGATCTTTAGCTTGGGAGTTGCCTTAGATTTGAGCTTTAGAAAGAACACCCAAGTAAATCGTGAGAAGTCATCAACAATAACAAGGATGTATTTGTTACCGCCAATGCTCTCAATTGAGGATGGACCACATAAGTCGATGTGAAGCAACTCAAGTGGTTCAACAACTTTTGTATTTATGGTTGTTGGGTGACTTTGGCGACTTTGTTTCCCCATTTCACAAGCAGCACATAAATGTTCTCAATCGAACTTGAGCAGTAGAAGACCCCGAACATGATCACCGATGACTAGCTTGTTGATGTCTTTGAAGTTGAGGTGCGAGAGCCTTCGGTGCCACAACCAGCTTTTGTCTGAATGAGCTTTAGACAATAGACATATGGTTGGTTTTCCTTTGATTGGGTTGAGATTCAGAGGGAACATTTCACCTTTCGTTCTGACTTGAGAATCACTTTGTTGGTCCTCTTCTCTATTATTTCTGAACCTTCGTCATCGAACGAAACTTTGAGACCTGTACCTCCCACCAGTTGAGACACACTGATGAGGTTATGCTACAATCCCTCTACATAAGCCACCTTCCTGATTGTAAAATCTCCATTGGTTATCATCCCATAACCCTTGATCGTTCCATAGGAGTTGTTACCAAACTTGACGTTACCACCATTTTGAAAGGACCGAAACTCCCTTAGTTCTTCCTTTCTTCCTGTCATGTGACGCGAGCAACCACTATCTATGTACCATTCTTCGTCGAACTGCTCGTCACTTATAACCTGTAAAAATTAAACAGATTTAGGAACCCAAATTTTATTGGGTCCTAGTGATCCTTTCACAGAAACAGGAATAACAAAAGAAGCATCAACAAGATAAGTTCATTTTATTAAAGTTGTTTTATCTTTCCTCTTAATAGTAAACACTTTGATTTTATTAGGGTTAGTTTCATGTGTTTTGGATTTAGGTTCAGGAGTTTGGACTTTAGCTTTCTTTCGGTCTTCATATGCTGAAGAAATCTTACTTTTTCCTTTCAAATCCTTCATCGATTGTGAGCTTGGTGTAGGACAATAATTAGGCTTAGAAGAGGAATGAGAACGAGAAGAATTAGAGGAATAGAATTTAGAATGAGAATATTTCCTGACTTGTGGTTTGAAATGATCCTTTCGGTTTTGATCATTTGAGGGACCGAAGCCGAACCTTCGGTTGCTGTTTGTTGATGGGCCGAAACTGCCTTTTCGGTTGTTGTGAGTTTCTGGACCGAAACTGGATCTTCTACTATAAGAGCTTGATAGACTGAACTCAAGTCTTTCTCTGTTGTTGTTTGGTGGACCGAAACCGGGCGTTCGGTTGCTGTTGCTATTGGGACCGAACCTATTCATTCGGTCTTGTACTTTCTGTTGCCCGAAAGTCTACTTTTGGTTCTTTTGATCCAACTGACCGAAGCTCCTTTTATCCTTATTCTCTTCTCCTTTTGGCTTGTAGTTTCTATTAAAGTGATTGTAGTGAGGATTTTGGGAGCACCAAAATTGATTTCTCTCTGAGAGATTTTTCTTGTATCTCAGATTCCTCTGGCGATTTTGATTGTTCACCTGTTTCGGTTGTTTGTGAATATTTACCTTCTTTTTCGGCTTCTGAACAACAGGTTTACTTTTCATGGAAGAGGTTTCGCTTGTTGAGGAGACGTATTCCAGTAGAACCTCTTTTGTTCCACTGGTACTGGGTACGTCATAGTTGGTAGGTTTATTTAGTGGTTCTGCCACGTATCTACCTTTGTCCTTCCATGATGTTCGCTCCGAAAAACCAACTGTTTCATCTGCATTGTCTATCGGTGCAGACCAGAAATACTCACATCTGCATTATCTTCATTCACTAGTGCAGTGAGTTCGGCTGTCTGATGTTCAGTTACTCATGTGACCTTATAAAATTGATTAGGAGTTGTTCTTACCTTTTGGTAAACAACGGCTTTTTCTTTAAGGACTGGGGACTTACTTTTGGATAAACGAGCGAATTCCACAGAATTTTCAGAAATCAAGTTTTTGTTGTTTTCAGGTTCGCTCTTAATAAAATCTGAACAGTCAACCTCATCCTCTACAAAGATTTCATTCATGTCATCGTCCTCCTTGAGTCCAGATGCATTTTCAACATCAATTTTATTTTCTGAACTTAATTTGGTACTCAATAAGTCAAATTTTTGTATGGTTTGGCTCTGAGTTTCAACTTGTCATATTCGTCCAAAAGGTCTCTAAGCATGTCCTTATGGTCTTTGGACTTAATAAATGATTCAATTTTGTCCAGACCAAATATATAAGTTGGACTTACATCATCATAAGATACAACACTTTTACAGTTGTATGCTTCAGCATCAATTTCATCCTCCTTTAGCTCAAGAAAGGGAAAAATCATGCGATGTATTTTCTGGCCTATTTCACAGTTCAAATGCAGTTGTGTAATGTTAGTATAAAGTCTTTTTGCAATCAAACAAAAAACGTTTCTTTGTTTTAATAATTTAAGATTGTCTCTTTACAAATAGATATTTTCATCCCTGGACCTAACCAGCTCCATCTCTTTCTGCTCAATCCACATTCTTCGCTCCTCACTCTTGGATGACACCCTGCTCATTTGGTCTGTTAGATTAGAATTTGTGACACGTGTTTGAGTTAAACAACTATCTAGATTTGAAATTCTTGAAGTCAAGTTATTTAATTCTTTTTCATACGATGTTTGTGGGATTTTAAATGAAACAAAATGGATTGTATCTTCTTGATCAGTTCATTGATCTACACACTGAGAGGCTTCGCTGTAAAGCACACATCCTCTCACTCCTTAGTCACTTCGTTTCCACCATCAGTATTGTATCCCCTCATCTGGGATACATCTGTCACCATCAAACATCTTCCACTAGCGTCACCACTCTTCGCCACATAAGCCTTTCCATGAGAAGGCTTTCTCACTTCATCATCTTCTGAGTCGGTCGACCACACCTGTACGCCACCGAATTCATCATCATCTACCGAACCCTGTACAATTAGAGCATTCATAGAGGGATTAGTAGTAGTTTTCTTCCTTTTGATCTCCTCCAGTCTTTTCAGGAGACTCTCTTCTTCGTCATTCTCATCATCTTTCTCTGCCATTTTCTTCAACACGCAATCTTTTGCGTAGTGATTTTTCCTTCCACAGTAAAAACAGCTGACACCAGAATCAGCTTCACCCTGCGCTTCTTTCTTTGATTCTTCAACCTTCGGCTCCTCTTTTGCCTTTTCAGAGTTGTAGCTTCCTTGCTAATTTTGGTTCTTGTTGGTAGAAAACTTCTTCTTGATGAACCTCTTGGGATTTGACACCATCATTGCATAGTCTTCAGATGTCAGATCGTAGTCTCCCAGATTCAGATATTCTTCTTCTTCTGCCGCCCCTTCGACAGAAGGGCCAAGGACCCAAAGTTTGAGACCACACTCTTCTCTTGTAACATAGTCTTTAATTGGGATTTCATAATCCCCACAAGTTTCGCCAAAGAATATGAGTTAAACTGCTCGTGTGCTTTAATTGTCGACACAACCACCCTCCATTCGGGTCTTAAGCCATTTAAGAAAGTGACCTTCTGTTCGATGAGTTTTCTTTCTATATCGTGTTTGATCATCTTACTGCGAAGATGATTGAACCGATTGAACGTTTGTGTTACAACCTCCTCTGGCTTCTGCTTGAACTCTCCAAATTCTGAGAGAAGTAGGGTCTAAATCGAGTACTACAGATCTTCATCTGTGGAATACAGTTCTCGCAGCCGATCCTAGATTTCCTTTGCCGTACCACATGAACTTACTAATCGAAACGTGTCGGATTGAAGGGCGAATCGAATTAGTCTCAATGGCTTAATGTTGCATTGGAACTTTTCCTTTTTGTCCTGAGCGACGTCCTTCAGATCTTTTAAAAGATCATTGTACTCCTTCTGAGTTTTAATGATTCTTGAAGTGCTTGAATGAGCGAATGGGCCAACTGTGATTGCTTCCCATATCAGATACCCATTATCTTCCGATCTAATAATGTAATCTTCAAAATGGTGTGTCCACACTTCATAGTCTTGAACGTAGAGAATTGGGATCTTGGTTGTTGTTCCAATGCTATTAGAGATGTTGATGGGATTGGATTTGAGAATCGTCCAAGCTTGATTGTTTAACCTATTATAAGATCAGACTTCGTAACACGTAATATTAGGGCAAGATTAATAATTAATGAGATAGTCAATTAAGGAATGACAGCTCAATAAATATCAATGAATGTGGAATGAACCCTAATCACTTCTTTGACAGAAGAGATGTGTATGAATTACACAGTCTCCCGCTCTGATACCAATTGATGAGATGAAAATTCTCTTTGATCGTTTAGATCTTACATAGGTTTATCAGAATCATGCAAACAAAATAACAAACAAAAGAATGAACCAACAATGAGCTGAATGATTCAATAAATTCACTCCTCAGCAGAGCTCGATGAAGAACTTCCGTTGTAGAGGCTTTTAGGGTTACAATCGATAGAAACAATAAACATTATGAATGATCAACTAAACAGCTACGTACCAAGATGCATGCAAGCATCTATAAATACTAAAAACCTAATAATTAAATCATGAATTGACAAGCCTAATCCGGATACAAAACTGGGCTAAGGAACGAGCCCAAGATGCAACACATAATAGACCCAACACATAAAACTATTTCATTAAAGATATAATATTCGTAGTACAGAGTATGAAAATTTTCCTTTAAAAAAAGCATATAGTACATATAGAGAATGCATAATCCGACAACACAGCGGCTCTATGAGTAGTGTACTCACTTAATCATAAAGTCGGTTCTACATACAATAGTGACTGGAAAGAGAGTCCTATCAACAGTGTTAGCGATGCTCAAATGTCGAACTGACGCACCAGAAGTTCGGCCAATTCGTTCGACTCCTGAGTGATCACATCTTCCCTCTTCCTTGCTCGAATGGCCCTAGCTTCGGCCACAAAAAGTTGTTGCTTGAGGTTGGCTACTTCTTGCTCGAGAGAGAGAGAGAGAGAGAGAGAGAGAGAGAGAGAGAGAGATAGAGAGAGAGAGTGTGTGAGAGAGTATACGGCCAGTAGTGCTCTCCTGTACTACGTGCTGGTTTAGTGGGGTCTCCGTAGGGTGGGGTTCACTAGGGGTTTCCTTAATATCTTCTCCTTCATCTGATTCCTCGTCATATTCGCCATCCTCATAGTCTGTTACCACATACTCTTCAGGCCTCACTTCTGGATTCTCTTCTTGAACCATTTGTGGTTCTTCTTCAACCGATCCACTGGCCTCTAAGGCCTGATAGTATAGGTCACCGTGCTGGTGCTCGACCATGATATCTGTGCGAGAAATGGAGGTGTGAGAAGTTTGTAAGGGGGTATATGTAGATAGCATGCCAAAAAAACTCCTATAGTGTTTTAACTTTTTATGTTTGAGTTCCTTAAATTTTTTTGTATACGAGGTAAGTTTCTAGAGCCATTTCCCACCATGATCACTCCCAAACACATGTTGGTCGTATTTTGAATAAATATTGTTGATCGGGCTATATTTATCCTCAATACGACTACATAACTGTCCGGGTTTAACCACAATGTTCAATTCCTCCAAATACTTTTATTGTTATTCTAATGATGCACACATAGGTATGTATTTTAATTATTTTGTTCAGATTAGTTTAGCCCCAATGTATTTATAGTTGCATATGTTGTATGATTAGATATGCCAGTTCACTATAAACATTGCTCTGATACCAATCTGTCACACCCCTGAACTGGAGAAATGACGAAATATCTGGGAGTTGGGTGACTTCATCTTTTAATACATTCATAGTGTATATAATTGAAACGAGACAACATCATCATCACACATAGAATATTACAACAGTACTGGGTTTACACCAATGTACTTGTTTATAAAAGTTACATCCCAAAAAGATAAAGTGTATGATAACAACAAATTGCAAAAAAATCCACACGTTCTTGATGTCCACCTGCTTAACGATTTCCTGAGAATATTGGTTATTTTGAAAACATCAACATATATAATGTTGGTGAGTCCATATGCATGGTGTAAGAAAAGTCATGTATCACTTTGTCAACACCAGAAAATACGATATTTTTTTGTAAATCGGTTTGAAAGTTTTGTGTCAAATCTTGTGTATAGCATGTGTGTTTCTGTTTTAAAAATGTATAACAAGAGTATTCCAGAAAATCCTATATTTTCTGTTGTAAGTAGAAGGTACTGTATAATTGAATGTTTTTGTAACATACATGTTTAGTTATTGTGTTTTGTTAGTTTAAAAGTGAATATTATTATATAATATATGATTTTGAACGTTGAGTTTTAACAAGATAGTTTATGAGATTTGAAGTAAAACTATGTTTAGAATCATTCGGAAAAGTGATGGGAAGTCTTATGAGATTCTAATAAAAAGTAAAATATTGAAATTAACGAAACTGTAAAATTGAAGTCGGAAATAAGTAAAACTAATGTAATTGAAAGTTGCAAATTATCTCGTTAGAAAATTTTAGGCGAAAACCTCACTGAAATCCGAGTTATAACGAAGAAGTTATGACTTATTGAAGTTTCATGACAGAACTGACATGACGCCATATGACGTAAAATGTGAGTTTATGATAAACTAATTTTTAGCTTTAGTGATCTAAATGAAAGTCGTAATATTCGTTAAACCGAGAACATTCATGAAAAAAAGAACGTTAAATATGATTTCGGATGAGAAAGTTATGATTTTTCTAAAAATCAACGTAACAGTATACAACTCAAAATTCGAATTACAGACCGAGAAATTTTTAGCTGACATAAACTAAACGAGAATCGAAGATCTCGTCAATAGTAGTCCAACGGTAAAAAAAAACAGACGAAAACGGACATCAGATGAAGAAATTATGAATTTTTAACGGACCTTTCCTATCCCGGCTTGTTAAAAATATAATATTAAAAATGAAGTTAAAAATAGACAATGGAGTCTAAACGAAAGTTGTAGATGTAAGTCCCCAAATATGCCTGTGTATCAATCAGATCCGTTTGATGGTGTGGAATCCCAATCAAACGGATGATGTCAGATCAAATAGAAGAGAATGAGAAGAAGAAGAAGAAGATGAATCTATGTATGATATGATTAGAATGAAGATCCGGATACAAAGATTCACACACACAAAACTTCTCTCTAGTTTCTCTCTCTAGAACACCTTCAAATGCACACACTTAAGCTCCTTGGTGTTCCTAACTCTCCGTCACACCCCTCACCCCTATATATATATATATATATATATATATATATATATATATATATATATATATATATATATATATATATATATATATATACTTGGGCCGCAAATTAGGTTTACGGTTGTAAACACTGGGTTTACGGTCGTAAACGTGTTTACGGCCGTAAACACACTTCCTGACCGTAAACTCATAAAATATTACAGAAATTACAATCAACTAGAAAAGCAAAGTATAAACCATATTTTTGACCCAACAATCTCCCCCTTGGTTTATAATTTTCTTTTCTTTTCTTAAATGACCCAACAAGCTCCTCCTAAAAAGTAGCTGGCTTTTCTTATCAATTTTCAATGGGAGATTGGCTTCAACATTAATCTTCAAATTCTTCACAACTTCAAGATGAACTTGATGAATCTTCAATAAAGACTTCATATTGAGTGGTTGGGCTTTTCTTCAGAATTTGGCTTTGAACACACGTCGGGTGAGGAGGCTTGATGTACTGATTCTTGAAAGATAGCACTTTCAACTTGACAAATCTTCAGAGAGAACAAATCTTCTAGATCACTTCAGCAGGTTTAAGATAGCAGCAGACTGATTGAGGAGGCTTCAATGCAATCTGTCACATATTCTTCAAGTCAGCTTGACCTTTCTTCTAAGGTTGAAGGATTGAATGTCGAAAGAATAATCTTCATTTCTTGCTCCTTCGAATGCGAATTCTTCGATGCTCACAGATGAAGCCTTGGCTCAGAATTCTTCGACACAAACTTTATGAGTCTTATCTATACATGAAATCACTTTTCAAGACAAAACAAAACTAAAAGAACATTTATCATAGAAACAAAAATATTTTTGGAATTTTGATTTTCTTGAACAAGAAATAAAACATAAATAACACTATTATTTGGATTTTTTTAATTTTCTGTTTTTTTTTTTAATTCTACCCTAATATTTAAATTAGAAGAAACTATGAACAAATTTAACAAAAATAAAAATGATATCTAACTTTAAGAAAAGAAAAGAAAGCTATAAACCAAGGGGGAGATTGTTGGGTCAAAAATATGGTTTATACTTTGTTTTTTTTGTTGATTGTAATTTTTTGTAATATTTTATAAGTTTACCGTCAAGAAGTGTGTTTACGACCGTAAACCTAGTTTGCAGCCCAAGTATATATATATATATATATATATATATATATATATATATATATATATATATATATATATATATATATATATATATATATATATATATATATATATGGGTGAGGGGTGTGAGGGAGAGTTATGAACACCAAGGAGCTTAAGTGTGTGCATTTGAAGGTGTTCTAGAGAGAGAAATTAGAGATAAGTTTTGTGTGTGAGAATCTTTGTATCCAGATCTTCATTCTAATCATATCATACATAGATTCATCATCTTCTTCTTCTTCTCCTTCTCTTCTATTGAATCTGACATCATCCATTTGATTGGGATTCTGCACCATCAAAGGGATTTGATTGATACATAGGCATATTTGGGGACTTACAATTGGTATCAGAGCGTAAACTGGTATCAAAACTCATTCGATCGAGATATTGAGTGTTCAAGCTGTTATTCTCATTGTTTGATCATTAAATTCTACATTCCAGGCGTTGAAGGAACTGATTTTATCTGAAAGCTCGAGTTTTGAAGGCTATTTGAGAGTTTACTGCCAACCGTAAACTCAGTTTACCGTTGTAAAAGGGTATATTCAAAAACCGTAATCTCTTAATATTCAAGCACCGTAAACAGGATTGAAGAACAGTAAACCCATAAACCGTAAACTCCATAAACCATGAACTTATACCGTACACTCAGTTTACGGTCGCAAACATATCAACCGTAAACTCTCTTTACGACTATAAACATTTTATTTTTATAGATTAACCGTAAACCTTTTTGGAACTTCAAATCACTTCAATTTTAAATGGATTCTCAAAGTCAAACTCAATTTCAAGAACTTGATGTTGTTATCGGCACGACTACTCGTATTCCAAGGTTGATGTCTGCTGATGGTTTTCCAGAGTGGAAGTATAAGATAGAAAAATACATTAAGATGAAAGATTTCAAGATCTAGAGAAGCCTTCTTAGAGATCCTGTCAGAATTACTGTGAATATTGGAGGTCAATTGGTTGACAAATCTATTGACAATTATACTGATGAGGATTTTGAGTTGATTGAAGAACAGGAAAGATCCTTAGCCACCTTAACCATGGCATTATCCCCTGATATTGCTCAAGGTTTTCATGAGTACTCTTCAGCTAAATCTCTATGGGAAGAACTTATTGAGGTCTATGAGGGAAATGAAGATATGAAAGAGAGTCGGCAGGACATGCTGAGACAGAAATTCAACATGTTCAACATCATTCCAGGAGAGACTCTTGAAGCTCAATTGCAATGATTCACTGCACTCACAATTGACATGAACATTTCAGGGATTTTCTTGACCAAGTCAGAAATCAACAAGAAAGTTCTGAATGCTCTTCCTAGGTCATGGGATATGAATGTTGTTGTGATTAAGAAAACCAAGGATTTGAGTCATCTCCCTCTTGCAGAAGTCATGGCGGTTATCAAGGCATGTGACATTGATGATAAACAGAGAGAAATCAACCGTGTGAATTCTTATTATACTGCAAATCTTGGAGTTTCATCCAATAATGCTCTATCATCATAAATGACTCCCTCAGGTCAAGCTTTCGCAGTTCAACAACTTCATATTCAAACTTTCAATGTTGTACCATCCATCCCTCACCATCAAACACAAAATGTGTCATTCACTATCCCTCAACCCATTTTTGCTCCCAATGTGTCAGTTAAAGCCTCTACTTCGAACTCCAAAGAATCTGATGAAAATCTGGCTCTAGCTGCTGGGCTAGTCAATTGTTACAATTCCTTTGTTGCTGGAGATCTTCCACCTCAACTATCATTTGCTGATTTGGACCAGATACATCCTGAAGATGTAGAGGAAATGGACATTACATGGCAAATTGCCATGGATATTTTCAGAGCCAAACAAATCGCCAAGAAAACCGGAAAAAACAATTGGGCCATGAATGCTGACAAGAAGGTGGGATTCAATATAAGCATGCTAAGATGTTTCAACTGCCACGAGCAAGGTCATTTTGCTCGTGATTGCCCAAAACCAGATCGCAGAATCAACAACAACAGGCAGATGGTTGCAGTAGGAAACAACCGTGCAGGAGCTACAACTAGTGGAGAAACAGCTATGGTTGCACAATCATTTGACTGGGAGGACCAAATTCAAGCCTTGAATATCTCAGGTCCATAAAATGCTCACCTAGCTCAAATTGATGATACTTTTTCAAAGAATGCTGATGCTGATCCCGAAGCAGAGATGATGGAATTACAGCTTACCCTAATGGTATCTACCTCTTCCGAGCCCAAGAAAAGCGACGTAAATCTACCATCTTCTTCTTTTGCTTGTAATGAATATGTTACACTTCTTCGTGATGAAATACAAGTCTTACGTAGGAAAGTAGAGGACCTTAAGTATGAGGGCTATCAACTTAGGAAAGGACAAAAACCTCTTAAGGCCCAACTAGAAGCTAAAATAAAGGATTTTCGAAAAATTCAATCAGAATACAGTGAAAAATGTAAACTATATGATTATGTTAAAAGACAATTTGATGCAGTAACCAAAGAACTTGACGCTTTAAAAATTAAGAATGATACAATAGATGTTTGTTTCAAAAATTACACTACATCAAGTAAGACAGTTGAGTCCTTGTGTGAAACCCAATTAAAATTCAAAGAAAATCAAAACAAGGGTCTAGGGTATGATTGTGTTCCTCCACCTTTCAATCATAACTACACATCCATCCCTATGACAGAGGACGAAACTGACAAGGAGTCACATCTTCGATATGGCAAACCAACCAGTTTTGTTTCAAGAGGTTTTATTAACATTGAAAATACTAATGTTTCTACTTCCTCTGCAGATCAACCATTAGATCAGGCAAAGCACGAAGCTGGAGAACCTAATTTTGTTTTTAAACCTGATGTTTCTATCATGAATAATTTTGATTGTGTTTCTGATGTTAAGACTGAAAATGTTTCTTGTGTTGGCTCATCATATGATAGTATTGAATTTAACTTTTTCGATATGTTTGATGAATTGTTTGGTAATTCTGATGCTTGTGATTCTCACTTATTTCTCAATCTAATTCTCATGCATGTTCTTCTGAGTAGAGTAAGAGTGTCTGTAAATAAAATAAATCTGAAAAATGCAATACAAGTTCAAATAATAAACAGATTTGTTTTAATTGTGGTTTTGGTGGTCACATAGCTAGGAATTGTCAAAATAGGATCTTTGTAAACTATCTGTCACCAAGAGGGGAGAATGAGTCTTGAGGAAGGTCTTTAATTAGAAAACCCTCAAGAACTCGTTCTCAAAATAATGATCAGAAAGATAATAAAAACAGAAAAAGGGCTGGTCTTCAAACAAATAAAAAGGTTTTTACTGACAAAACTCAAAACTGTTTGCCAAAACCGAACAAGGTTCCACCAAGATCGGTTTCGTCAAAAAGCAATTCTAGATCTTCTACTAGTTTTGGTAGAACATCTAGAAGGTTTGTGCAAACTCCTGTGAAGTCTATTTCAAAACCACCAGAGAATGTTGTAAAACCTAAACTTCAATGGAAGCCCAAATCACTTTCTAATTCATTGTTACCACCCTCTGAAGTGATTAAGAATGAAGATCCTGATTTTCAAATTTTAAAATCTAAATCAGAAAAAGTGAAAAGGAAACCCAGGATAGTGATGACCTGGGTCCCTAAATCTAAATGATTCCGCTTATTTTGCAGAGACAATTGCGGAGGAATGTCGTTCGTCCTTGGTACGTCGACAACGGCTGCTCCCGACATATGACTGGAGACATCTCCCAACTTAGCGAAATTCAATCTTTTAATGGGGGTTATGTTTCCTTTGCGGGCGGAGATGGTGGAAAGCTCACACAGCGCGGAACTGTTATGAATGGAGTGCTGAGCTTCGAAAATGTCAACTATGCTCCCAAGTTAAAGCATAGTTTGTTGAGCGTTTCTCAAATATGTAACAAAGGCTACTCAACTCATTTTACTGATAAAGAGTGTATGATTCTCAAGCCTAGCATTGTCATCCCAGAAGAGTGGATTCTAGTCAAATCTAAACGGGATTGATATGCTTATATCATCGATATGAATAGCAATCTCCCTGAACAAGTCACTTGTCTTTTCTCAAAGGTCTCCGGACACAATGCAATGTTGTGGCATCGAAGACTAGGTCATGCTAAAGCGAAAAACTTGAATCGTCTTGCAAAAAATGAGATGGTCCGAGGCCTTCCTGTCAAAGACTTTATCACGTTTAAAAAGTGTCTTTCCTATGCTCAAGGCAAACATCATCGGAAACCACACCTGCCCAAGCAAGTCAATTCCATAAGTCAAGTGCTCCAATTGTTACACATGGTCTTATTTAGACCGGTCAACATCCTGAGCATTAACCGAAGTTCATACTGTCTCGCTGTGATCGATGATTTCTCTCGATTTACATGGGTCTTCTTCTTATCCAACAAAGAAGGGGTTGCTGATCTAATAAAGAAGTTTGTGGTGATGATTGAGAAGCAGACTAACAATCAAATGAAGGCGCTTCGCACTGACAATGGAACTGAATTTAAGAATTCGATTCTTGACCATTTTTGCGCAGAAAAGGGGATAGTACGTCAATATAACTCTGCTCACACGCCTCAACAAAACGGTGTTGCTGAAAAGAGAAATAGAATGTTGAAAGACACCGCAAGGACGATGTTGTGTGATTCCAAACTACCTGTTTTCTTTTGGGCCGAGGCGATTAACACTGCTTGCTACGTGCAAAACCATGTTCTAATCAACAAAGCACAGATGAAGACTCTGTATGAAATGCTTTATGGACACAAGCTTTCTGTCAGCCATTTCCACGTATTTGGCTGTCCTTGCACCCTTCTTCACTTAGATTCCAACCCTAAATTTAATGCCAAAGCTGATGACTGTTATTTTGTGGGGTATGACGCGCGCACCGCGTATAGAGTTTACAACAAGAGGACGAAACAGATTGTTGAATCCTATGACGTGCGTTGGCTGGAGGAGAATGAAACAGATGCTCGAGTGGGTCCCGACTGGTTATTTGATTACACATCTCTTTTCAAATCATTTAATGTGTCTTCAGATAGTTCAAGTGGATCCTCCTCTAGTTTGAAGCTTGTGTATGAAGACGAAGACGAAGAAGTTGTCTACAGACCCCCATCGGTTGAGGGGGAGTTCATTGCTACACGTGATGAAGAGTCCTCTGCTACACCCGAAGGGGAGCCATCTGATCAAACATCTACTCCAAAGTCTAAAGTTCAAGATGGAACTCCTGATACTGATGTTACACCTCTTACCCTTATTGAAAGAGAGTTCATGTCTAGAGATACTTCCGCTGCCACTTCAACTTTTATGGAACTACTCTTTCCTGAAGAAATTGCAAATGAGTTTGTAGCAGAGTCATCAAATAGAACTCAATCAGCAGATGATGGAGGTTTCAATATTCACACTCTTCCTGTTTCTCTTAATGATATCAGCCAAGTCATACCTTCCAGAATCCAACGCGATCACCCGATCGAAAATGTCATTGGCTAGCTAGGAGATGGAGTTAAAACCAGAAGTCAGAGTGAGATGTTAATGCATGTCTCTACTCTTGCTTTATATGTCAAATAGAGCCGAAGAACATTGACATGGCTCTGAATGATCCCAGCTGGGTGGATGTGATGCATGAGGAGCTTAATCAGTTTGAAAAGCTCGGGGTTCGGAAGCTGGTTGACTTACCAAAGGGCAAAAGGGATCTTGACACGCGTTGGGTCTATCATAATAAGCAAGATGATTCAAGAGTGATCGTCAGAAATAAAGCAAGGTTAGTCGTTCGTGGGTTTCGACAGATTGAGGGTCTTGATTATACTGAGGTATTTGCTCCCGTGGCTCGGTTGGAGGCTATTCGCATCTTTCTCGCATATGCTTCTTTCATGAATTTCACAGTATACCAAATGGATGTCAAGATTGCCTTCTTGTATGGAAAGGTGAAGGAAGAAATCTATGTTGATCAACCCTCTGGGTTTATTGAATCAAAATTCCCTAATCGTGTCTACAAGTTGGACAAAGCATTGTATGGGTCACATCAAGCTCCTCGTGCATGGTATGCGACTCTTACAAAGCATTTGCTCGAGCATGGATACTCTCGCGGTACCATTGATCAAACTTTGTTCATTAAGCATGTGGGTAATGATCAGATACTTGTTCAGATCAATGTTGACGACATTATCTTTGGGTCAACTTGTCCACAACTTTGCAAGGAGTTTGAAGGCGTAATGAAGAAAAGGTTTGAGATGAGTTATCTTGGGGAGATGACCATGTTTTTGGGTCTTCAGGTCAAACAATCTTCTACTGGAATCCTTATTCATCAAGAAAAGTATGTGGATGATATACTGGAGAAGTTCGAGTTTAGAGATGCGAAAACTGCTCTTACACCCATGGCAGAGAGACCTTTACTGGCTCCTGATCTTGAAGGTGAATCCGTAGATCAGACGTATTATCGATCGATGATCGGTTCACTCATGTATCTGACTGCTAGACGTCCAGACATAATGTTTGCAGTCTGTCAATGCGCACGCTTCTAGGCCAATCCTAAAATTTCTCATCTTATTGCTGTTAAACGAATTTTTCGGTATCTCAAAGGTTGCCCAAAACTGGGCCTTTGGTATCCGAAAAATCCAAAATTTGATCTTTATGCTTTTGCAGACAGCAACTATGGTGAGTGTGAGCTTGATAGAAAATCGACGTCAGGATGATGCCAACTTATTGGAGATAGACTGGTCTCATGGCAGTGCAAGAAGCAGCATACGGTCTCAACCTCAACAGTAGAAGCAGAATATGTCGCTGCGTCTGCTTGTTGTTCTCAAGTCATATGGATCCAACATCAGCTGTTGGACTATGGTTTGAACTTTCTAAAAACCCCAATTCACTGTGACAATGAGGCTGCTATTCAAATCACTAAAAATCCAGTCCAACATTCCAAAACCAAGCACATTGACATCAAAATTCATTTTATCCGAGATTGTTATGAGCGTTCAGTCATCAGGTTAGAACATGTTCACACTGACAATAATGTGGCGGACCTATTCACAAAGCCCTTTAATAAAGCTCGATTCGATGTGCTTGTGGGATTTTTAAAAATGATTCGTTTTAAGGATTAATTTTTAGGTTTTCTTAGTTTAAATTTGTGCATTTTTAGTCATTTCATTCTTTCCCATGCACAAAGTTAGGGGGAGAAATAATCAAAAATCCAAAAACATAAAAAAAAAATTGTTTCTGTTTTTTTTTTTTTTTTTCAGAAAAACTCTCAAAAATCCAAAAACATCAAAAATTCAGAATTTTTTAAAAAATATTGTTGCTAATAGTTTTGTTTGTTGTTGAAGGACTAGGAAGTGATATTATCAAGTGATAACAGGAAACTTGAGTCTACGTAATGTACCCAAAGTTGAAGGGTCTATGCTCTGGTTTAATGTGTCGGTAGGCACGAAAGATTCTAAATGGACTTGACTAGGCAGAGTTGAACTTAGGAAGTTTAAAGACTTGACAAATTTTAACCTAGTTAGATCCGTTCAACATGACAATACGATGCTCGGATAGGTTGAGTAGGGAGATATATATAGGAATCTACTCGTCACATTAATTGAACCCGTATCTGGAACCGTGGTTTAACTTTTCCTCCATGTGCGGATTCTGTCATTAATTCCGGTATTGATGGGGCAACTGGTAAATTCCGATAAATTAGGTCTGTAGAAAATCATTTTCTTTCTTTCTATCTGTTAGTCATATGTTACCTCCTCTGCGTGATTGGAAGAGATCTGACGTGGACTATAACATATGCAACTCTATTTCTCTACATACTATACATACATACATACATACATACATATATATATATATATATATATATATATATGAAATTCCTTTTATCTGTTAGACATATGTTGTCTCCTTTGCGTGACTAACAATCCGACCTGGTACACATCATATTCACTATAAATGATAATACTCTGAATCTATCTTCTCCCCTAATGATGGTCTTCTTATATGATGTAAAGAGTACTCTGGAAGTCCTTGATTACCGGGGCATATCTAGAAGCGGGAGACATGCTCCAGTACAATTAAAATTGAACACTCAAAGATTGTCTACAGATCTCGCTGCTCAATCTAGGTGGACAACAATATCCCTAGTCGTCGTCAGATGAATGGTCCTTAAGATATATTATCTAAGGAATTAGGATCAAGTATAATTTTTAGGAACTTAAGTTCACCTTGCCATGTAACAAATAGTATGTCCTAAATCTGTCACAATTTTTCGTGTTTAAGTGGACCACAATACCGACGATCGATCAGACAAAGATGTGAATATGAAAGGTATCGACAAGTGGATAAAGATTATCTAACAAATTTGATCCCGATATCACAAGATGAAGTCAAAAGTTTACTTACGCGTATTATTTAGTTAAAATTTATTTTATTATATTGTTGAGGATATTTTTATTTTAATTTTTATTTTTGAAATTAGGATATTTTTGATGTTAATTTTAATTTTATTTTTTACTTTTATTTTAATAATCCTCAAAAAGTTTTATTTTTGAAATTATGTTTAGAAATTGGACTGATAATCTAATAGTGTATACGGTTTGAAAAGTCAAAGTGGTATAAAAGTAGGAGTATACTATGGTAAACCCTTTTTACTGCTTCCCTCATTCAAAAACCGTAAACAACTCCTCTTTTCTCTCTAATCTTCGAAAATCATGTAACACCCCGAGATTCAGGTATTATTCTTTCATCCTTGTTCTTTGTGTTTGGCCATGTTTAGCCCTCGAGTGAACTTTTGTTTAGCAAGTGAGTACGCTAGGCGTACCATAAGGGTACACTGCGCGTACTTAAGCGCATAAAAAGAACGCATTATCGCCAAGGTACGTTGGGCGTACCAAGAGCTACGCCGGGCGTACCCGACCCAGGTGTAAAACCCTAATTCTATGTTGTGCACTATTTAAAGGGTGCTAAGGCTCATTTCTCAGCCTGCATATCAGGGAGTGAAACCCTAAAAGAGAGCCCCCATCGTCCTTAGTGTGTGAGACTGTTGTTTTGAGCTTTTTGTGTGCCTTTGTTATTTAGTGAAGAAGAAGGAAATGAGTCTTTGGAAGCTAAAGCTTGAGGTGCCATTTTGGATCTGAGATCTACAGAGAAAGGGACTACACTTAGAGGCGGAGGTTAGACCAGCGTTACCGAGTCAGAGATTACCGAGATATCCGAGGTGAGTCTTCTCACTATACTTTACCTAGTGTGGTAACAAAGTTATGTGATAGAGTATTTTAGAGTTATATGCCAGTGTAATTGCGTGTTACTTATGTGCTATGATTTATTGTGAGATGTGCTATGCATGATTCATAGTTACAGAGTTAGGACTTTCGGGTCCATAGAGTTAGGACTTTCGAGTCCACAGAGTTAGGGCCAGACAGCCCATAGAGAGTTGGAGCTAGAGGGCCCCACTTAGACACCTAGACCTGAGGGTCAACAAAATTACAGCCTCGAGTGGCTATTATGTGTTAGAGTGGTATTTTGGGGAACTCACTAAGCATTTATGTTTACAGTGTTATATGTTATGTGTTTCAGGTACCAGTGATGATCGCGGGAAGGCGCCGGCATGATTCGTACACACGCACACCGGAGTTTATATATATTTTGATCTTGGGTTTTGTGCTGATAGAATGTTGATACAATGCTTTATTTATGTGAACAAATGATATTTTATGGGTTACAAAAGTGAAAAATTATTCAAATTTTTACGGTGTTACAAGTTGGTTACAAGTTGGTATCAGAGCCTTGGTTTGAGGGATTCGGATACATCTTCGGGCATATCTGAACTCAAACTGGGGATTTGAGGAATTTTTTAATAATAAAAAAAATATTTTTGAAAAAGTGTAAAAAGAGTTTTGAGACAAACAGAGCAGAACCGTGTGTATGATCAGCCAGCACCAAATGATGATTTCCTAAAATACCCTCATAATAAGTGATTATCAGATATATTATGCATGCTATATGATGAGTTACGATGTGCATGCTATATTAGACTAGATATTCTTATTAAGACTAGAGTGGCCTGATATATGATGCTTTAGTCTAGGGGTTTTGCTGCTAGAGATGCTTAGGAGTGATTTAGATAGCATCGAGGTGCTTATGAGAGTTTTGCTAGTGAGTAGCACATGATAGAGAGAGTAGAGTACTTGGAATTTGGGGCTTAAGGAGGATGACTTGGGATGAATGCCAATGCGGTATGGAAAGTAGTATTAGGCCCGTACTACTGAAGATACCGGGTCGATGCGCAGTCCAAGTAAGAATCCTTGGGGCACCAAGGAACGAGTAGGGTGGATTTATCGAGTGTGATTATACTCGAAGGGGGTCTCTAATATTCTTATGTTTTATTTCAGAAGGAGACCATGGTTGGGACGCGCCACACACCAGGGATCAGCAGTTCGAGCGATGAGGAAATTCGTAGGATCATCCAGGAGAAGGTGGCTGTGGCCATCAGGGCAGAGATACCAGAGATGTTCGGGTCTATCAAGACCAATCTGATGGAGACATTTGATGAGAGATACGGTGCTCTTTCTAAGGCTTCTGTTGTTGCGGCCACTACAGATATAGCTGCGACTAGGTCGCAGGGTGGTGATGCGTTGTTGTTCCGAGAGTTCAGCAACACAAAACCACCGGAGTTTGACGGGACCCAGGACCCAATCGCAGCGATGAGATGGATTTCAGACATAGAGGGGTGTTTCTTTACTTACTCATCTCCAGAGCATTTGAGAGTCCGGTTCGCGCTGAACCAGCTTCGCTTGGGAGTAAAGGACTGGTGGAAGTTTTTGACTCCGCATTTTACGTCTGCTGAGCTTGCTGCGGTGACCTGGGAGAGGTTTACCACTATGTTCCGAGATGAGTACGTTCCCCAGGTAGAGAGTGAGCATTTGTCCCAGGAGTTTCTAACCCTTAAACAGGGTACTGAGTCTGTTACGGTGATTACGAGGATGTTCCATGAGCAGGCGATGTTTTGTCCAGAGCACGTGTCCTCCGAGCAGGTACGCATGAGCAGATATTTGAGCATTATGAGGAGGGATATACATGAGTTCGTGGCGAACTCGACCAACCGGACATTTGCCAAGCTTCAGGCAAATGCATGGATGAGGGAGATAGAGCTGGACACCCAAGCCAGGGAGGAGGCTGAGTCTCAGGGGAGGGATCGGCAGCCGACTCAGTCTCAGCCGGCAGCCAAGCTGGCCAAACTCATTGATTCAGGATCTGGGAACCAAAAGGGCGGCACTTGTGTCAAGTGCGGCAAGAGTCACGATGGGATATGCAGAGCAAGGTCTTGCTACAAGTGTGGCAAGGAGGGGCACATGGCCAAGGATGTTCCCAAGGGTTTTTCAGTCTGTTTTCATTGCAACCAGAGTGGAAACTGGAAGGCAGGGTGTCCACAGTTGTGGGGGTCAGCGCAGGGAGCATTTCCAGGATCAACCCCTACTACAGTGAGAGCTGCGAATGTTCAGCCTGTAAAGGTTGAGGCACCGAAGGCACGCTGGAGAGCCTTCCAGTTGACTGCGGAGGAGGTCCGTGCAACGCCCGATGTTATGGCCGGTATGTACTCTTTCATGTATTCTTTTATATTCTGTGATGATTGTGCTTATATTATGTTATACGTAGGTACCTTCCTTGTGAATTCTGTACCTGCTCTAGTGTTATTTGACTCGGGTGCGAGTCGATCTTTTGTATCGTTGGCCTTTAGCCGACACATCAGTATTAGTCGAGAGGCGATGAGTCGACCTCTGAGAGTTTCCATACCGGATGAGAGAGCGGTGTATGCCACCGAGGTGATTCGTGGTTGTGTACTTGATATTTTCGGGGTTGAGTTTCCGATAGTTTTGGTCCCTATTGCGATGGGGCATGTCTGTGTCATCATGGGCATGGACTGGTTGAGCAGATTTGGAGTGATCATCGACTGCGAGCGACAACTGGTGACCATGCGAGACCCTAGTGGGGGAGTTCTTACGGTGTACGGTGAGGGTACACGTTCCGGTTCAGCGTTTTGCTCAGCCGCCAGGGCAAGGCAGAGTCTTCAGCAGGGATGTAAGGGATTCATAGCGTATGTGATAGATGCGAGGGTTGAGACGTAGAGACCGAGGTCTATGGGAGAGGTTCCAATAGTGCATGAGTTCCTGGATGTATTTCCGGAGGAGTTTCCGGGCGTACCTCCTGTGTGGCATGTGGAGTTCAGTATTGATCTGGTTCCGGGGGCCGCGCCTATCGCCAAGGCGCCCTATCGCCTTGTGCCTCCAAAGATGCAGGAGTTATCCTCGCAGCTGCTGGAGCTGCTGGGAAAGAGGTTTATTCGGCCGAGTAGTTCACCGTGGGGAGCTCCTATCCTTTTTGTTAAGAAAAATGATGGTTCACACCGGATGTGCATTGATTACCGGGAGTTGAACAAATTGACGGTCAAGAACCATTACCCGTTGCCGAGGATTGACGATTTGTTCGATCAGTTGCAGGGAGCATCTTGGTTTTCCAAGATCGAATTGAGGTCTGGATATTATCAGGTGGGGGTGCGAGATGAGGATATCCAGAAGATTGCGTTTAGGAATCATTACAGGCATTATGAGTTCGTGGTGATGCCTTTCGGGCTCACCAACGCACCAGCGGTGTTCATGGATCTCATGAACAGGGTGTGTAGACCGATGTTGGATCGCTCGGTGATCGTATTCATCGATGACATTTTGATGTATTCGAGATCTAGGGAGCAGCATGAGGAGCATTTGAGGGAGATCCTAGGGGTCTTGAGATCGGAGAGGCTTTATGCCAAGTTCTCCAAGTGTGATTTCTGGTTACGAGAGGTCGAGTTCCTGGGACATCTCGTTAACCAGAAAGGGATATTGGTCGACCCGGCGAAAATTGAGGCGGTGATGAGTTGGGAGGTGCCGAGGTCATCCACGGAGATCTGGAGTTTTCTAGGACTGGCAGGCTATTATCGGAGATTCATCAGGGATTTCTCCAAGATCTCCGTGCCACTCACTAAGTTGACCCGGAAGGATGTAGTTTTTGCTTGGGGTCCAGAGCAGCAGGCCTCCTTCGAGACACTTCGCCAGAGATTATGCGAAGCCCCGGTGTTAGCCCTTCCGGAAGGAATGGAGGATTTTGTAGTATATTGTGATGCGTCGATATCAGGATTGGGAGCAGTACTTATGCAGAGGGGTCATGTGATAGCGTATGCATCGAGGCAGCTGAAGCCTCATGAGGTGAGGTATCCTACCCATGATTTAGAGTTGGGGGCAGTGGTGTTCACCCTCAAGATCTGGCGTCACTATTTATATGGGGTCCGGTGTACCATATACACGGATCACAAGAGCCTGAAGTACTTGATGGATCAGCCCAACCTGAATATGCGACAGAGGAGATGGCTGGATGTGGTAAAGGATTATGATTGCAAGATCCTGTACCACCCGGGAAAAGCCAACGTTGTGGCCGATGCCTTGAGTCGTAGGGATGAGAGTGTTCTGATGCGGGAGATTTGTATGAGGTTGACGGTGATGACTCCGGTGTTGGACACCATTCGAGGAGCTTAGACCAAGGCCATTAGACCAGAAAACCAGAAGAGAGAGCAGGTTATCGGGCAAGTATCAGAGTTCATTATCGATGGTCGGGGGCTTATGACGCTTTAGGGTCGGATTTGGGTGCTGCATGTGGGAGGAACGCGTACCATTTTGATGGAAGAGGCTCATCGATCGAAGTTCTCGATCCATCCCGGGGCCACTAAGATGTATTTGGACATGAAAGGGAGTATTGGTGGCCCTGTATGAAGAGGGACGTTGCATGGTTCGTGGATAGGTGCCTAACCTATCGTAGGGTTAAGGCTGAGCATCACAGACCGCACGGCAAGTTGCAGCCGTTAGAGATTCCTGAGTGGAAGTGGGAACATATTGCCATGGACTTTATCACCAAATTGCCAAGGACTGCGAGGGGTGTCGATGCAATTTGGGTGATTGTAGATCGGTTGACGAAGAGCGCTCATTTCCTCGCTATTAGCGAAAGCTCTTTCACAGAGAGGTTGGCAGAGATGTATGTAAGGGAAGTAGTAGCACAGCATGGAGTACCGATCTCGATTGTCTCGGACCGGGATGTGCGTTTCACCTCTAGATTCTAGAAGCAAGTCCATGAGGAATTAGGTACTAGACTGCTTTTCAGTACCTCATACCACCCCCAGACTGACGAACAGAGTGAGCGGACGATTCAGACGCTCGAGGATATGCTTCGGGCATGTGTGTTGGACTTCGGCGGGAGCTGGGACACGTACTCACCCTTGGCGGAGTTTTCCTACAATAACAGCCATCATTCAAGCATTGGTATGCCACCCTTTGAGCTGTTGTATGGGAGGAGGTGTCGAACCCCCATTTGTTGGGGAGAAGTGGGGCAGCGTGTGATGGGTAGTACGGAGATAGTGCTTCAGACGTTAGAGCAGATCCAACAGGTCAGACAGAGGTTATTGACCACTCAGAGTCGCCAGAAGAGTTATGCTGATAGGCGACGATCCGAGCTCGAGTTTCAGGTCGGTGATTTGGTGCTTTTGAAGGTATCTCCTTGGAAAGGTGTGATCCGATTCAGAAAGAGGGGCAAGATGGGACCCCGGTATATTGGGCCGTTTAGAGTGATCGCGAGGGTGGGCAGGGTAGCGTAGTGCTTGGAGCTACCTGCAGAGTTGGGTCAGATTCATGACACCTTCCACGTGTCATTGTTGCGAAAGTGTATAGCAGATGAGTCGGCAGCAGTGCCATTGGAGGATATTCAGGTGGATGCGAGCCTGAATTATGCTGAGAGACCGGTGGTGATCAGGGATCGGAAGATCAAGGTTTTGAGGAGCAAGGAAGTGCCTCTGGTTTTGGTTCAGTGGCAGCATCGGAAGCGGTCCGAGAAGACTTGGGAGTCAGAGTCAGAGATGCGGGGGCAGCATCCAGAGTTGTTCGAGGAATGAGACTTCGGGGACGAAGTCTGGTTCGAGTGGGGGAGAATTGTAACACCCCGAGATTCAGGTATTATTCTTTCATCCTTGTCCTTTGTGTTTGGTCATGTTTAGCCCTCGAGTGAACTTTTTTTTAGCAAGTGAGTACGTTGGGCATACCATAGGGGTACGATGCGCGTACTCAAGTGCTTAAAAAGAACGCTTATCGCCAAGGTACGTTGGGCGCACCAAGAGCTACACCGGGCGTACCCGGCCCAGGTGCAAAACCCTAATTCTGTGTTGTGCACTATTTAAAGGGTGCTAAGGCTCATTTATCAGCCTCCATATCAAGGAGTGAAACCCTAAAAGAGAGCCCCCATCGTCCTTAGTGTGTGAGAGTGTTGTTTTGAGCTTTTTTTTGGGAGTCTATGGAAGCTAAAGCTTAAGGTGCCATTTTGGATCTGAGACCTACAGAGCAAGGGACTACACTTAGAGGCGAAGGTTAGACCAGCGTTACTAAGTCAAAGATTACCGAGATACCCGAGGTGAGTCTTCTCACTATACTTTACCTAGTGTCGTAACAGAGTTATGTGATAGAGTATTTTAGAGTTATATGCCAGTGTAATTTCATGTTACTTATGTGCTATGATTTATTGTGATATGTGCTATACATGATTCAGAGTTACAAAGTTAGGACTTTCGGGTCCACAGAGTTAGGACTTTCAAGTCCACAGAGTTAGGGTCAGAGGGCCTGTAGAGAGTTGGGGCTGGAGGGCCCCACTGAGACACCTAGACCAGAGGGTCAACAGAGTTATAGCCTCGAGTGGCTATTATGTGTTAGAGTGGTATTTTGGGGAACTCACTAAGCATTTATGCTTACAGTGTTCTGTGTTATGTGTTTCAGGTACCAGTGATGATCGCGGAAAGGCGCCGACATGATTCGTACACACGCACACCAGAGTTTATATATATATATATATATATATATATATATATATATATATATATATATATATATATATATATATATATATATATATATATATTGATCTTGGGTTTTGTACTGATACAATGTTTTATTTATGATTACAAATGATATTTTATGGGTTAAAAAGTGAAAAATTGTTCAAATTTTTATGGTGTTACAAATCAAGTGTTAGCTTTCTCAAAATCGTTTAGTCCACGTCAAAGGTACGTCAATTCCGACCATGAACTTGTAATTTTTTTGTTCGAATCAACTTAGAATCATAGGAGTAATTTGTGTTTAAAGTCTATCGGAGTTTACGGTGTTAGAATGTTCATAGACTGCAAACTCATACACCGAAAATTCATAGACCGTAAACAGTCCCTTGATCTTACGATCGTAAACTAGGTTTGACCTTACGGCCATAAACCCTGTTTACGGTCCATTGACCTAGTTTGACCGTAAACTATATTTTGACCTCTGTTGACCGTAAACCCTTGTTGACTTGTTAGTTGGGAAAAATTAAGAAAACATTAAGCATTTCAATTTTAGATACCTTGTTTTCTTACTTGGCTTGTTTAGTGCAGATAATGGCATATCTTAAGACAGTTGAGATGCACAACCTTGCAATAGTGTTGGATGATCCACCAGAGGCTCACAAAGATTTCATGTCCATGATGTATCATTTACGAGAATGCTGCTTGGCCTATGCTATCACAGTGAATCCTGTCATCTATGAAGTCTTATTCAAGAATTTTGGAGAACAGCCAAGGTGATCGAGAAGAATAAAGAAATGATTATTGAAGCTGTAGTGCAAAACTGCAATGTAAGGATTTCGGAGCAATATATCAGAGACACACTGATGATCCAACTGAAGCTGATGTTGAAGAAATTCGAATAATTCTTGAAAGGATGGGATATGAGGGCTCTTATCCTCTTACCATGAAAAAGCTTCTGCCTCCTTACTGGCGCATCTTGGCTCACGTGTTCATTAGCTGTGTATCAGGAAGGAGATCAAGAGCAGATGAGATCTCAATCAGAAGCACAAGAGGAATTGTGTCTTTGGGAGCCGACAGCAAATTTAACTTCTCGAAATATGTATTTGATAAGTTTGTAGTGAACATTGATGCTATGACTCGGGGAAACAGAGACGCATTTCTGCTGTATCCCCAATTCATTCAAGCTTTCATTGATGATCAATTCTCGGATATGGTCAAGTCTGGTGAAAAGATGGACACAAAGTCCTTAGGCCCTCACACTGTTGGTCTTATAAAAAAATCGAAAGGCAAAACTGGTGTTTCAAGGTCTACATCCCTTGGTGAAGTTCGGACAATTTGCAGAGATCATTGAGTCTTCCGAATCCCATGAAACTTATGAGAAGACTCTATCAGAGCCGACTTCATCTGAAAAGGTGTGCTGTGAATTTATCATCACTGCTTCCGATCATGAAGATGACGAGACTCTTGCTCCAAAGACTCAAGTTGATGATGAACTCGAATTGCAATCTGTTCAGGTTCAAAGTGACTACAATGAGGGTTCGAGAAAAGATTACAAAGAAGATGAGGATGTTGACTTAACGGGATTTGATAGAGATGATATCCCACTGAACTTTGATGGCAATGAAGACTCTCTGCCTGAAATAAACCTCGACAATTTTCTTGACGATGTCAATGAAGTTGCTCATGTGACCACTGAGACAAGGGTAGAAGAAGATGTTTTCGTAGTCTCTCCTTCTGTTTCCAATCCAGCGGCGGAAATAGTAATTCCTATGGTGATAGTGTCTGGGACTCCTCCCCTTGACACTGGTTTACCTACGTCCATGCCAATGGAAGAAGATACCACCACCACTAATGCCACTCCTACTCCAAACAAACGCCGTAGACTCGTACTGAGGTTAGCAACTCAGAATAAAATAACCCAAAGTGCTATCGCTCTACCAACAATCATGCCAACTATTGTCTCTGCCAAACCCATCAGTGAGGGTCCCAGTACTATATTTGAAGCTAGTGGTTCCTCATTTCAAGAAGATCTCTCAACTCCTAGACCAAACAAAGATGATGCCTCAGTTAAGCTAGCTCATCTGATAGCTGAAGATCAATTTTCGACACCACTTCCTCGTGGAAAGGGAATCTTCATCGGAGGTGACAACACAAGAGATGACTCCCCATCACTCCATGGACTTCAAAGCTAGCTCGACACCATCAAAAAGAAAAATGTAGAACTTGATCAAATAAATATTGAGCTAGTCATCAAGATCGCAGACCTCCAATCTGAAAATACCGAGCTCAATATTCAAATGGCCGAACTTAATGAAGAAAATGCTCTGAAGACAAAGCAAATTGCAGATCTTTAGACACAATATGGTCATCTGGCTGCAAATCTCCTAGAATTGCAAAAGAAGCTTGAAGGCAGGTTTGGTGATGATTTCAGGACAACTGCTGAAGAACCTCATTTCGATCCCCCTGTTCCAGATACTCGCCATGTTGATGCTCCCATTTCCTCTCAACCAATCAGATCCCTAATCGTTGTAGATTGTTTTGAAGTGGATCCAGAACTGGCCTCCAGAGCTGCAAAGGCAAAAGGTGCTAAAAGGAAGAAAGTTGTTGATAAATCGACCGACAAAAACAAATGGTTATTTAAAAGAAGTGTGGATCATAAATCACCTTGGGATAGGCCTCGCATAACTTTCACTGATCTAAGCACTCAAACTTTCAGAGACGCATATGGTGATAGGTCAGGAATCATATCGTGGGGATTTCATGACACGCAGGACATGTTTATGGTAAGAAGGAAGAACGGGAATAAAGAATTATACAAGGATGCTCATGATTTCCACTCCTTTACCAAGGTTGATCTTATTGAGCTATCCAAAGCTCCCTTCTCTAATCCATCAAAAAATCCCAATGCCAGCCAATTCAAATCTTTCTTGTAAGATCAATTGGCTAAGGGTTTTCCATCAATGAAAACTGTGGAGACTTTTGTTGAAGTCCACAAGCGTGTTTTTGATCCTGAAACCAGCGAGCCTATTCGGGCAGTGATGTGGCCTGCTACTGCTCATGTCAAACACATCCCTGTTCCTTAAAATTGTCCTGATGGATCTCTACACTCTATACATTATTGGGTGTATGATGAAACATCAGATGCTGCTGTTATCAAGCTCAAAGAAGATTGCATTCGCTTGTATGACAAAAGGGATCTACTCCAGTTTGGTGAGCGGGACATTCATCAGCTTGCAATTCATTAGATTATTCTTGTTGATGAGCTATTTGAGCCTGCTACAAAGGAATATACAAGGATGGTGGCTACAATTATCGAAAAGAGAATATGGATGAGCTATGGGCAGATCCGATATGCTGGTTGTTGACAAAGACTAAATCCAAGCCTACTCCAAACCAAGGGGGATATTGAAGGGTCATGTAAATGGTTTGGGCTAGGCTTTGCATGTGATTTGTTTTGGTCATATGTCTGTAATTGCACTTTTATGTCAGTTAGTATTTTGTATTGTTCACGACCGTAAACACGTTTACGGCCGTAAACGTGTTTAGGGCAGCAAACTATGTTTACGGTCCTGACAAGTATAAATAGTCTAGGATTTGGTCTTTTGTATGGTTCGATGCCATAGAGTTTACCGCTAGTCTTTGAGTTTTACCTGATGCTTCTAGTGTTTAATCGTGTGCAAGCTCAATTCATTCATCTTATTGTTGTTATTCTTGTCTTGTGATTGTTTGATTGTTTGATCCCAGTATCACAAGATGAAGTCAAAAGTTTACTTACGCGTATTATTTAGTTAAAATTTCTTTTATTTTATTCTTGAGGTTATTTTTATTTTTATTTTTGAAATTAGGATATTTTTTATATTAATTTTAATTTTATTTTTTACTTTTATTTTAATAATCCTCAAAACGTTTTATTTTTGAAATTCTGTTTGTAAATTGGACTGATAATCTAATAGTGTATGAGGTTTGGAAAGTCAAAGTGGTATAAAAGTGGGAGTTTACTCCGGTAAACGCTTTTTACTGCCTCCCTCATTCAGAAACCGTAAACAACTCCTCTTTTCTCTCTAATCTTCGAAAATCAAGTGTTAGCTTTCTTAAAATCATTTAGTCCACATCAAAGGTACGTCAATTCCAACCATGAACTTGTAATTTTTTGTTCGAATCGACTTAGAATCATAGGAGTAATTAGTGTTCAAAGTCTGTCGGAGTTTACGGTGTTAGAATGTTTATAGACCGCAAACTCATACACCGCAAATTCATAGACCGTAAATGGTTCCTTGATCTTACGACCATAAACTAGGTTTCACCTTACGACCGTAAACCCTGTTTACCATCCATTGACCTAGTTTGACCGTAAACTATATTTTGACCTCTGCTGACCGTAAACCCTTGTTGACTTGTTAGTTGGGCAAAATTAAGAAAACTTTGAGCATTTCAATTTTAGATACCTTGTTTTCTTACTTGGATTGTTTAGTGCAGAGAATGGCATATCTTAAGACAGCTGAGATGCACAAACTTGCAATAGTGTTGAATGATCCACCAAAGGCTCACAAAGATTTCATGTCCATGATGTATCGTTTACAAGAATGCTACTTGGCCTATGTTATCACAGTGAATCCTATCATGTATGGAAGTCTTAATCCAGAATTTTGGAGAACAGCCAAGGTGATCGAGAAGAATAAAGAAATGATTATTGAAGCTGTAGTGCAAAACTGCAATGTTAGAATTTCGAAGCAATATATTAGAGACACATTGATGATCCTTGATGAATCTGATTATCCAACTGAAGTTGAAGCTCAATATATTTCAAAAATTCTTGAAAGGATGGGATATGAGGGTTCTTATCCTCCTACAGTGAAAAAGCTTCTGCCTCCTTACTGGCGCTTCTTCGCTCACGTGTTCATTAGTTGTGTGTCAGGAAGGAGATCAGGAGCAGATGAGATCTCAATCAGAAACAAAGGAGCAATTGTGTCTTTGGCAGTCGGTAACAAATTTAAGTTCTCAAAATATGTCTTTGATGACTTTCTAGTGAACATTGGTGCTATCACTCGGGGAAACAGAGACGCATTTATGATGTATCCCTTATTCATTCAAGCTTTCATTGATGATCAATTCCCAGACATGGTCAAGTCTGGTGAAAAGATGGACACAAAGTCCTTAGGCCCTCACACTGTTGGTCTTATTAAACAAAATCGAAAGGGAAAAGTGGTGTTTCAAGGTCCACATCTCTTGGTGAAGTTCAGATAATTTGCAGAGATCAATGAGTCTTCCGAATCCCATGAAACATTTGAGAAGACTCTATCATATCCGACTTCATCAGAAAAGGTGTCCTCTGAATTTATCATCACTGCTTCTGATCATGAAGATGACGAGACTCCTGCTCCAAAGACTCAAGTTGATGATGAACTCGAATTGCAATCTGGTCAAGTTCAGAGTGACTACAATGAGGGTTCGAGAAAAGATGAGAAAGAAGATGAGGATGTTGACTTAACGGAATTTGATAGAGATGATATCTTGCTGAACTTTGATGGCAATGATTACTCTCTGCCTGAAATAAACCTCGGAAATTTGCTTGACGATGTCAATGAAGTTGCTCATGTGACCACTGAGACAAGGGTAGAAAAAGATGTTTTCATAGTCTCTCCTTCTGTTTCCAATCCAACGGCGGAAATAGTAATTCCTATGGTGACAATGTCAGGGATTCCTCCCCTTGACACTGGTTTACCTACATCCATGCCAATGGAAGAAGATCTCACCACCACTCAAGCCACTCCTCCTCCAAAAAAACATTCTAGAGTCGTACTGAGGTTAGCAACTCAGAATACGACGACCCAAAGTGCTACAGCTCCACCAACAATCACGCCTGCTATTGTCTCAGCCGAACCCATTAGTGAGGGTCCCAGTACTGTATTTGAAGCTGGTGGTTCCTCATTTCAAGCAGATCTCTCATCTCCTAAACCAAACAAAGACGATGCCTCAATCAAGCTAGCTCATCTATTAGCTGAAGATCAATTTTCGACACCACTTCCTCGTGGCAAGGGAATATTCATCGGAGGTGACAACACAAGAGATGACTACCCATCATTCCATGAACTTCAAAGCTAGCTCGACGCCATCACATAGAAAAATGTAGAACTTGATCAAATAAATATTAAGCTAGTCATCAAGATCGCAGACCTCCAATCTGAAAATACTGAGCTCAATATTCAAATGACCAAACTTAATGAAGAAAATGCTCTGAAGACAAAGCAAATTGCAGATCTTCAGACACAATATGGTCGTCTGGCTGCAAATCTCCTAGAGTTGCAAAAGAAGCTTGAAGGCAGGTTTGGTGATGATTTCAGGACAACTGCTGATGAACCTCATGTCGATCCCCCTGTTCCAGATACTTGCCATGTTGATGCTCCCATTTCCTCTCAACCTATCAGATCCCCAATCGTTGTAGATTGTTTTAAAGTGGATCTAGAACTGGCCTCTAGAGTTGTAAAGGCAAAAGGTGCTAAAAGGAAGAAAGCTGATGATAAATCGACCGACAAATACAAATGGTTATTTAAAAGAAGTGTGGGTCATAAATCACCTTGGGATAGGCCTCGCATAACTTTCACTGACTTAAGCGCTCAAACTTTCAGAGACATATATGGTGATAGGTCAGGAATCATATCGTGGGGATTTCATAACACGCAGGACATGTTTATGGTAAAAAGGAAGAGCGGGAATAAAGAATTATACAAGAATGCTCATGATTTCCACTCCTTTACCAAGGTTGATCTTATTGAGCTATCCAAAGCTCCCTTCTCAAATTCGTCAAAAAATCCCAAAGCCAACCAATTCAAATCTTTCTTGGAAGATCAAGAGGTCAATGGTTTTCCGTCAATGAAAACTGCGGAGTCTTTTGTTGAAGTCCACAAGCGTGTTTTTGATCCCGAAACCAGCGAGCCTATTCGAGCAGTGATGTGGCCTGCTACTGCTCAAGTCAAACACATCCCTGTTCCTTAAAATTTCCTGATGGATCTCTACACTCTATGCATTACTGGGTGTATGATGAAACATCAGATGCTGCTGTTATCAAGCTCAAAGAAGATTGCATTCACATGTATGACAAAATGGATCTACTCCAGTTTGGTGAGCGGGACATTCATCAGCTTGCAAGTCATCAGATTATTGTTGTTGATGAGCTATTTGAGCCTGCTACAAAGGAATATACAAGGATGGTGGCTACAATTATCGACAAGAGAATATGGAATGGAGCTATAGGGAGATCCGATGTGCTGGTTGTTGACAAAGACTAAATCCAAGCCTGCTCCAAACCAAGGGGGAGATAGAAGGGTCATGTAATGGGTTTAGGCTAGGCTTTGCATGTGATTTGTTTTGGTCTTATGTCTGTAATTTTGTATTTTGTATTGTTCACGACCATAAACACGTTTATGGCAGCAAACTATATTTATGGTCCTGGCAAGTAGAAATAGTCTAGGAGTTGGTCATTTGTATGGTTCGATGCCATAGAGTTTATGGCTAGTCATTCATCTTATTGTTGTTATTCTAGTGTTTAATCATGTGCAAGCTCAATTCATTCATCTTATTGTTGTTATTCTCGTCTTTTGATTGTTTGATTGTTTGATCCCAGTATCACAAGATGAAGTCAAAAGTTTACTTACACGTATTATTTAGTTAAAATTTATTTTATTTTATTCTTAAGGTTATTTTTATTTTTATTTTTATTTTTATTTTTATTTTTGAAATTAGGATATTTTTTATGTTAATTTTAATTTTATTTTTTACTTTTATTTTAATAATCCTCAAAAAGTTTTATTTTTGAAATTCTGTTTGGAAATTGGACTGATAATCTAATAGTGTATGCAATTTGAAAAGTCAAAGTGGTATGAAAGTGGGAGTTTACTCCGGTAAACCCTTTTTACTGCCTCCCTCATTCAGAAACCGTAAACACCTCCTCTTTTCTCTCTAATCTTCGAAAATCAAGTGTTAGCTTTCTCAAAATCATTTAGTCCACATCAAAGGTACGTCAATTCCAACCATGAACTTGTAATTTTTTGTTCGAATCGACTTAGAATCATAGGAGTAATTTGTGTTTAAAGTCTGTCGGAGTTTACGGTGTTAGAATGTTCGTAGACCGCAAACTCATACACCACAAATTCATAGACCGTAAACGGTCCCTTGATTTTATGACCGTAAACTAGGTTTGACCTTACGGCCGTAAACCCTGTTTACCATCCATTGACCTAGTTTGACCGTAAACTATATTTTGACCTCTACTGACCGTAAACCCTTGTTGACTTGTTAGTTGGGCAAAATTAAGAAAACTTTGATCATTTCAATTTTAGATACCTTGTTTTATTACTTGGATTGTTTAGTGCAGAGAATGGCATATCTTAAGACAGTTGAGATGCATAACCTTGCAATAGTGTTGAATGATCCACCAGAGGCTCACACAGATTTCATGTCCATGATGTATCGTTTACGAGAATGTTACTTGGGCTATGTTATCACGGTGAATCCTGTCATCTATGGAAGTCTTATTCAAGAATTTTGGAGAACGGCCAAGGTGATCGAGAAGAATAAAGAAATGATTATTGAAGCTGTAGTTCAAAACTGCAATGTTAGAATTTCGGAGCAATATATCAGAGACACATTGATGATCCTTGATGAATCTTATTATCCAACTGAAGCTGAAGCTGAAGAAATTTCAAAAATTCTTGAAAGGATGGGATATGAGGGTTCTTATCCTCCTACCGTGAAAAAGCTTCTGCCTCCTTACTGGCGCTTCTTGGCTCACGTGTTCATTAGTTGTGTGTCAGGAAGGAGATCAGGAGGAAATGAGATCTCAATCACAAACACAAGAGCAATTGTGTCTTTGGTAGCCGGCAACAAATTTAACTTCTCAAAATATGTCTATGATGATTTTCTAGTGAACCTTGGTGCTATGACTCGGGGAAACAGAGACACATTTCTGCTGTATCCCCGATTCATTCAAGCTTTCATTGATGATCAATTCCCGGACATGGTCAAGTCTGGTGAAAAGATGGACACAAAGTCCTTAGGCCCTCACACTGTTGGTCTTATCAAACAAAATCGAAAGGGAAAAGTGGTGTTTCAAGGTCTACATCGCTTGGTGAAGTTCGGACAATTTGCAGAGATTAATGAGTCTTCCGATTCCCATGAAACTTCAAGCTGTTATTCTCAGTGTTTGATCATTAAATTGTACGTTCTAGGCATTGAAGGAACTGATTTTATCTGAATACTCGAGTTTTGAAGGCTATTTGAGAGTTTACTACCAACCGTAAACTCAGTTTACTGTCGTAAAAGGATATATTCAAAAACCGTAATCTCTTAATATAATCATAATTTTTACACTTGTTGATATACTCTTCCTGAAGTTTCCTAAAGTCCTTGGTTTTTGGTTCTAATTCAGCCTTCAGGGGTTTCTGTCCTTTCCTGAGTTGATATCCTTTATATCTCAGGTCCTCAACTTCCCTTTTTAATAAATAAATTTGTTCCCGAAGAAATTTAATCGTATCTTCACTAGATAGCGTACATGAAACTTTACATGACTGAGAACATGAAACTTCATTGACCGGGAGGTTTGTGGAACTCATTGTTTTTCGACAATTCAAAGTGTTAAGTTCTTCAAGTATATCAGCCAGAATAAGACGATTGAGATCTTTTGTCTTCTTGATGTCAGCCACGTCCATATCTCACGATTTCGGAAGTGCATTCAGCAGCTTTTTGTTTATCTCATATTTGGTCAAGACGATCCCAGCTATATTCATCTCAGTAGAGGGTGTGGTAAATCGCTGCAACTGAGTTTCGAGGGTTTCTCCAGGGATATAATCGAACATGTTGAAATTTTGTCTTAAAATCTCCTAACGACTCTCTTTCATGTTTTCAATTCCTTCGTAAACTTCAAAAACTATTAAAAGCACAACTTGAAGTTAAAAGTCAAACTTAAATTTAAAAATGCCCTTTGACTATAAACCTCAAAAGTCAAATTTAAAAGGTCAAACTTAAAAGTCAAACCAAAAAGCTAAATTTGAAATTTTAAAAGTCAAATGAGAAAGTCAAAGTACAAAGTCAAAGGTCAAACTTTAAAGTCAAAGTCAAAATTTTAAGTAAAAAGTCAAAAATAAAATTCAAAAATTAAAAATTAAATTTTTTGGTTGAAAAAGAAATTTAAAAAAGAAAGAAATTGATTTTTGGGCTGAATTTGACAAAATTGCGAAAGTCTTGTGCGAATGGTAGTGGTTAAGTTTAATATTTCGGAGTTAAGGAACAAAGTCGTTGCTGGTGGAGTTGGTAAAATTCCGTGTTGATGAATCAAAGGTCATGGGTTCGATCCCTGCCTCCCCTAAGCTTCGCGTCCTTTTTTATTAAAGCGCTAAGCGCTGATGTAAGCCTGCTGCTGAGCCGAGCCGTGATCCACCGAGCCGAGGTCGCCGTAAACCGCCGGCCGCAAACATCCTCCGACCTTGAACATGTTTCCGGCCGTAAACTCTGGCCGTTAACATGTTTTCGTCCATAAACTCCGTCCCGTAAACCCTTCAAAGACCGTAAACTCTCCTTCAAAGACTGTAAACTCTTCAGAAATCGCTAATTTTGATGAAAAACAGCGTTTTTTCACCCTTTTTGCTCCAAAACTCGATCAAAAACTCGTTTTTAGGAAAAACACGAAGAACAAACCCCCCTTATTTTTGCAAGATCTATCCAAAAATGCAAAAATCTCTTCAAAATATGATTAAATAAGCTCCAGATCTGAAAAAATTGATTGATACAACCGAGCTCTAATACCAATTGTAAGTCCCCAAATATGTTTGTGTATCAATCAGATCCGTTTGATGGTGTGGAATCCCAATCAAACGGATGATGTCAGATCAAATAGAAGAGAAGGAGAAGAAGAAGATGATGATGAATCTATGTATGATATGATTAGAATGAAGATCCGGATACAAAGATTCACATACACAAAACTTCCCTCTAGTTTCTCTCTCTAAAACACCTTCAAATGCACACACTTATGCTCCTTGGTGTTCATAACTCTCCCTCACACCCCTCACCCATATATATATATATATATATATATATATATATATATATATATATATATATATATATATATATATACTTGGGCCACAAACTGGGTTTACGGTCATAAACACTGGGTTTACGGTCGTAAACTCTGTTTACGGTCATAAACACACTTCCTGACCGTTAACTCATAAAATATTACAGAAAATTACAATCAACTAGAAAAGCAAAGTATAAACCATATTTTTGACTCAACAGTAAAACATAATATCATCTATGCGTGGATATAAAGAAAGTAAAAAATGGAGCTCGTATGCAAAAGATATGAATTTTTGAAGTTTTAGGCAAAAACTTAAAGGTTGGAAGAACGCCCAATGTACCAAGTGGTATGCGTAGCGTACATATATACGCCCAGCATACTTCATACGTACGTCCAGCTTACTACGGATGATGGACACGTATCATGCAAGTATGACACGCTCAAGGCCCGAGAACCGAACTAATGCCATGTTGCTTGGTACGCCCCATGTACTAGGCTTACGCTCAACGTAGAGCGTTGCTACGCTGTACACCCCACGTATTGAAAATTACGCCCCACGTAACTTGGGGCTTCGGGTAGTATAAATAGGGGTGTGAGGCTGCCGACTTATGTTTACAAAGAAATAGTTACATTTTTTCACCCTATACTCTCTTTCAAACTACCCTAACACCCCCAAATCCTAGGAAACATCCGTAACACCCGAAGTAAGTCCTGACGTACCGAACACTCGAGAAAATAATATTTTCAAGTTGAAACTCTGCCCGCACAAGGCTTGATTTTCAACTAAAACCCACGGTTTCGTCATAGAAAGTCATTTTTAGACACGGAGTGCTGCCCATATTATCATTTTATCATTCGATTATTTGATGGTGAGTTCAATATAGGGACAATTATATGTTATGTGTTATATATTCAATGTGCTTGATCATATAGATCATGACTCGTGTCACTTCTTTTATTGGCTTTGAGCCTTTGGCCATGTAGCGCATGTCTCCAATTATTCTTGTATCAGATTTATGCCTTTATCCATGTTGACCATGTCTCGTATCACTTCTGGTATTGGCTTTGTGCCTTTGGCCATGTAGAGCATGATTAATATAACATTTGGTATTGACATAGGGGTATGTAGGGCTGAAATCCTGTATATTCTAGCAAAATGATAATCTGAAATTGTATTTTCTGTGCCACTTGGGTGAAGCTTTATTGATGTATGTCAAGTTGAAATTGTTATGTTTCATTCATTGTAAACCTTGGAATCAAATCATTGGTTGATATGGAAAGCCTGGCATGTGATACACATATGGCTTTGTTGTTCTTTGTACCGCTTTGCTTTTGTTTTATATATATATATATATATATATATATATATATATATATATATATATATATATATATATATATATATATATGGCATATCGTTATATTGTAACTGTTATTAAACTCAATAAGCATCACCTGCTTATCCCTCTAAATGTTTATGGTATTTTAGGTGATAAGTATCCAGTATAGTCATATACTGGTAGAAGATGTAGATTAGTTAATATCAACGATTTTGTACATATAAATTCCTAGGAAATTATGTAATATATAAAACTCTGTAAAAATCTTAATAGTTGGTTTGTATCCAGTCTTTTTAAATTATATTATCAATATGGATGTAGCATATTTTGAGTAATAATATTGTAAAGGTATTAGAGAAGTGGTTCTCTCAATCATGATATCAAAGCAGTAGTTTAGGTGAACTATATTCCATGGATTGGTATTTAGACTTAAACTATTGGAAGTTCAATATATAAACAGATTCATTATAAGTATATGTATACAAACCATAGGAAATACTTAAGTAAAATATTAGGTAATGATAAATCCTAATATTCTAAAAATACTATATTACTCCAAATTTTCAGAATAATGGCTGAACAAGTGAGTAGCCATATGTCAGATGTAGGTGGAGATCGCCATCCTGATGAAGTAAATACTCCAATATCCCCTCGTGAGGAGCAACTTATGGATAAACTTACTGGTGTTATTTGGCATACTCTCGAAGAACACAAAAAGGATAGTGATAAAGGCAAAGAGAAAGCCACGGGAGAATCTTCAAAAGGGTAGGCGAAACATACCTCATTCAAAACTTTCAAGAGTAATGGTGCTACGGAGTTTTCAGGTGTTCTTAATCTCATGGTTGTTCTTACATGGATCCAAAACAAAGAAAAAGTATTATGTATGTCTCATGTGATTAATGAAAACAAGGCTGTCTATGCTTCTGCAATGCTCATCGGAAAAGCCTTAGTATGGTAAGAAGCAACATTTGAATCTCTCAACAAGAATGACCAAGAGAATTTATCTTGGGAAATGTTGAAAATTTGCTTGCTAGGAAAGTACTGTCCTCTAGACATGAGGATAAGATTGGAGAAATAATTCCTCAAGCTTCAACAAAGAGGAATGACTGTGAATGATTATGAAACCCAATTCAATCAAAAAGCACGGTTTGTTGCAAAGTATATTCCAACTGAATACCATAAAACTTAGTTATTCATGGAAGGACTACGGTATAAAATCCGCGATTTCATGGTTAATTGGGGTGTTCTGCCATTTGATAAAGCTGTTGAGTATGCCCGAAAGCGCGAGAATGAGTTGGAAATATGTGGTGCCACTCTTTCTGTTCCGAAGCATCTACGTATTGATCGAACTATTCCTATTTCTTCTATTCCATCAGGTCAATTCGCTCGATATGATCCTGACAAACAGGTGCAATATCATAATACCTCTTGTGGCCACAGTAGGTCACAATCGTTTTCTCTTCATTCACCATTTGTCAAAATTGTGGAAAGAATCATCAGGGCGAATGCAGATTAGAAAAAAGATTAGTGATTTGTTATGGATGTGGAGAAAGAGGCCACATGAACTCTGTTTGCCCGATGAAGAATGTTACATACTTTTCGTGTGTTGTTACTGGCCACAGGAAGTGCTTCTGCCCTACTCTTACTTTTTAAATGGAGGGGAGTCAAGCTTCCATTCAACAGCCAAAGAGTACTTCAACTAAAAAGGTGGAAGTGCCAAAAGCTAAAGGTCGTGCATTTCAGATTACCACAGAAAAGGCACAAGAGGACCCAAATCTTGTGACCAATACATTTCTAGTCAACTCTAGACCTGCTCACATCTTATTTGATTCTGGGGCCTCAGATGCTTTTGTGTATCATGAATTTGCGCATTCCTTTCAAATTGTTTGCTATGCATTCGCGCAACCATTTCATGTAGATACTGCGGGAAGTATATCATTACTTGCTGATAAAATCTATAGGGATTGTGACATAAAAATTGAAGGCTAATTTTTTTTGCTAACCTGGTTCCTATGTCCTTGCCTAACTTTGATATTATTTTCGGCATGGATTAGTTGTCAAAGAACCATACAGAACTCTTGTGCTATGAAAAGATAGTACACATTCCTGTTGAAGGGGGAAATCCTATTTATGTCTACGGTTAACTAAGACTTAAAATCTTTATAATAATTTATTTCCTAAAAGCTCGTAAATTTATATCGAAAGGGTGTTGTATTTATCTAGCCTATACAATTGATATCTCAAAAGAGGGGAAGAAAACTGTATATGATATTCCTGTTGTTAATGAATATCCAAATGTTTTCCCCAATGAATTGCTTGGACTACCTCCAGATAGGCAAGTAGAATTCCGAATTGATCTTGTACCTGGTGTTGTTCCAATTGCAAAGATTCTTTATCGTCGTGCGCTAGCTGAGATGAAGGAAATGATGATCCAACTGCAGGTTTTACTTGACAAAGGCTTTATTCAACTGAGTAACTCTCCCTGGGGTGCTCCGGTATTGTTTGTCAAGAAGAAGGACGGATCGATGTGAATGTGTTTTGAGTACCGCGAGCTAAATAAGGTAACTATCAAGAACAAGTATCCACTACCTCGCATAGATGACTTGTTTGATCAACTTCAGGGTGTTAGCTATTTCTCGAAGATTAATTTAAGGTTTGACTATCATTAGTTGAAAGTACATGAGCAGGATGTACTAAACACTGCTTTTCGTACTCGTTATGGGCATTATGAATTCCTTGTCATGCCATTCGATTTGACAAATGCTCCTGTTGTATTCATGGATATCATGAATCGCGTATGTCGCCCAATGCTCGATAAATATGTCATCGTATTCATTGATGATATTCTAATTTATTCCAAGCCTAAATCTGATCATGCCATTCATATTTGTGAAATATTAGAACTTCTTCGAAAGGAGAAACTATATGCTAAATTCACGAAATGTAAATTTCGGCTTCGTCAAATTTAATTTCTCGGCCATGTGATTTTTGGTGACGGTATATCAGTAGATCCTACCAAAATTAAAGTCATTCAAAATTTGGAAGTGCCTCGTAATGCTTCTGAAATTTGCAGTTTCTTGGGTCTCGTAGGGTATTATCGGAGATTCATTAAAAAAGTTTCACGTATAGTTGTACCTCTCATAAGTCGTACACGAAAGGAAGTAAAGTTTGAATGGGGTGAAGCCTAGGAAAAAGCAGTCTCAACTCTAAAAGATCTTTTAACTCATGCTCCGATCTTATCACTCCCAGAAGGTGATAATGATTTTTCCATGTATAGTAATGTTTCAAGGATGGGACACAGTTATGTGTTGATGCGGTGTGGTAGAGTAATAGCCTATGCCTCAAGACAACTGAAAGAGTATGAAAAGAATTATCCCACCCATGACCTCGAACTCGCTACAGTAGTGTTTTCCCTAAGACTTTGGAGGCATTGTCTTTTTGGTACAAAATGCCAATTGTTTGCTGACCACAAAAGTCTTAAGTATATATTCAGTCATCAAACTTTGAATATGAGACAACTACAAGCAATGAAGTTGATCAAAGACTATGACTGTGAAATCTTGTATCATCCTAGAAAGGCCTATGTAGTTGCTGTCACACTTTGTAGGAAGGTTTATCATAATAGTGTGTGTTATGTTATTACTCACACTACAGTAAAGTTCACTATTCTTGATGAACTAGAAAAATGACAAGTAGAGGCCTTAAATCCAGAAAATGTGAAGGAACGGATGGTACATTATGCTGATATTTTACTTGATGATCCACGTGGACTAAACGTATTTAAGAATCGACTATGGATTCCAGAAATTGGTGGATTAAGACAGACGATTTTGGATGAAGCCCATAAGTCTAAAGTGTTTATACATCCTGTTACAAGTAAAATGTACTAAGATGTACGGGTTGATTATTGGTGGGAAGGATTAAAGAGAGACAATGGAATATATGTACAGGTATGTAGTATGTTTACAAGTCAAAGCGGAACACCAAACGCCATATGGGAGTCCAGAAGGTATTAATGTCCCCATATGGAAATGGGAGGATCTGTCCATGGAATTTATTACCAAATTGCCAAAGACTGCGAGACAGAATGATAGCATTTGGGTAATTGTCGACCGACTGAGTAAAAGTGCACATTTTCTTGCCATGTGTGAAACAGCTCCAATGGAGAAATGTAATGAAATTGTTGCAAGACATGGTGTGCCACTAAAGATTATTTCTGATCATGATACTCGCTTCACTTCTCATTTTTGGGCTACTATGTAATGTGAATTGGGATTGCGGATTTCTCTCAGCAAAACTTATCATCCCCAGATAGATGGTTAGACGGAGAGAACAATTCAAACAATGGAAGATATGCTTCATGTATGTGTCCTGGAATTTGGTGGTAACTGGGACAACTACTTACCTCTTCTTCGATTTTCATATAATAATAGTTACCACACTTCAATAAAAATGTCATCATATGAAGCATTATATGGTCGTAAATACCATACTCCATTATGTTGGCGTCATGTAGGACAGAAAAATCCTTGGAGGCCCTGAAACGATTCAAGACACTACTGAAAAAATTCAAATTGTACAAGAAAGAATGAAAGCGGCCCAAGATCGACAGAACTCCTATGCAGAAAAGAGGAGACAACCGATAGAATTCTAGGTGGGTGATTTTGTAATGCTGAAGGTATCCCCATGGAAGGCATTATGCGATTTGGGAAGAAAGGAAAATTGAGGGCTAGATTTAATGGTCCTTTCAAAATCATCCATAGAATCGGTAAGTAAGCATTCCTTTTGGAATTACCCGAAGATTTGACATGTATTCATGACGTGTTTCATGTGAGTTATCTACGTTAATGTTTAAGCATATACAATGAAACGGTCCCATTATCCGAGGTCAAAACTGGATAATAAATTAAGATATGTAGAAGAACATGAAGACAACGTAAACGAAATAATGGTTGATTTAGGTAACAAAGAAGTAGAGTTGGTTCTTCTCAAGTGGAAACACCATCCAAGCCCAAGTTATACTTGGGAAAATAAGAATGAGATAAGAGTGAAATATCCCCTTTTGTTTAAATCGTTGTAATTTCGGGGATAAAATCCTCAAAAGGAGGAGGTATTTGTAACATACACGCTCAGTTATCGTTGAGTTCTAACAAGATAGTTTTAAGAGATTTGAAGTAAAACTATGTTTATAATCATTCGGAAAAGTGATGGGAAGTCTTATGAAATTCCAATCAAAAGTCAAATATTGAAATTAACGAAAATGTAAAATTTAAGTCGGAAATAAGTAAAACTGATGTTATTAATAGTTGTAAATTATTTCGTTAGAAACATTTAGGAGAAATCTCACCGAAATCCGAGTTATAATGAATAACTTATGACTTATTGAAGTTTCGCGACAGAACCGACATGACGTCATATGATGTAAAAAGTTAGTTTACGATAAACTACTTTTTAGCTTTAGTGATCTAAATGAAAGTCGTAATATTCGTTAAACCGAAAACTTTTATAAAAAGAACGTCCAAATCTGATTTTGTATGAGGAAGTTATGATTTTTCTAAGAATCGACATAGTAGTATACACCTCGAAATTCGAAATATCGATCGAGAAATTTTTAGCTGACACAAACTAAACGAGAATCGAAGATCTCATCAATAGTAGTTCAACGGTAAAAAGATAAACGAAAACGAACGTCGGATGAAGAAAAATTATGAATTTTTAACGGATTTTTCCTGTCCCGTTTTGTTAAAAATATAATATTAAAAATGAAGTCAAATTAGATGAAGGAGTCTAAACGAAAGTTGTAGAGCATAATTTATCTATGCGTGGATATAGAGAACGTCAAAAATAGAGCTCGTATGCAAAAGATACAGATTTTTGAAGTTTTCAGCACAAACTTCGAGGTTGGAAGAACGCCCAACGTACCAAGTGGTACGCGTAGCGTATAGATATATGCCCGGCGTACGACGAATGATGGACACGTATCATGCAGATGCGACACGGCCTAGGCCCGAGAACCGAACCAATGCAACATCGCTTGGTACGCCCCACGTACTAGGCTTACGCTCAACGTAGAGGGTTGCTACGCTGTATGCCCCGCATACTGAAAATTACGCCCAACGTAACTTGGGGCTTCAGGTAGTATAAATAGGGGTGCAAGACAGCCGACTTATGTCTACAAAAAAAACCTACACATTTGCACCCTCTACTCTCTTTTAAAATACCATAATACCCCCCCCCCCCCCCCCGAAGCCTAGGAAACATCCCTAATACCCAAAGCAAGTCCTGACGCACCAAAGACCCAAGAAAATAATATTTTCAAGTTGAAACTCTGCCCGCGCAAGGCCCAGTTTTCAATTAAAACCCCCAGTTTCGTCAAAGAAAGTCATTTTTAGACACAAAGTGCTGCCCAAATTATCATTTTATCATTCGGTTATTTCATGGTGAGTTCAATAAAGGGAGAATTATATGTTATGTGTTATATGTTCAATGTGCTTTCCTGTGTTATTCTGTTTTTATATCGTTGATCATATAGAGCATGACTCGTATCACTTATGGTATTGTCTTTGAGCCTTTGGCCATGTAGAGCATGTCTCGTATTATTCTGGTATCAAATTTATGCCTTTGTGCATGTAAAGCATGTCTCGTATCACTTCTGGTATTGGCTTTGTGCCTTTGGCCATGCAGAGCATGACTCATATAACTTCTGGTATTGACATATGGGTATGTAGGGATGAAATCCTGTATATTCTAGCAAAATGATAATCCGAAATTGTATTTTCTATGCCACTTGGGTGAAGCTTTATTGATGTATGTCAAGTTGAAATTGTTATGTTTCATTGATTGTAAACCTTGGAATCAAATCATTGGTGATATGGAAAAGCCTGACATATGATACACATATGCATTTGTTGTTCTTTGTACCTCTTTGGTTTTGTCATATATATATATATATATATATATATATATATATATATATATATATATATATATATATATATATATATATATATGGTATAACGTAATATTGTAACTGTTATTGAACTCAGTAAGCGTCACCCGCTTATCCCTCTCAATGTTTAAACTATTACAGGTGATAAGTATCCAATATAGTCATATAGTGGTAGAAAATGTAGATTAGTTAATATTATCGCTTTTGTACTTAGTGTATAAATTCCTGGGAAATTATGTAATATATAAAACTTTGTAAAAATCTTAATAGTTGGTTTGTATCCAATCTTTTTAAACTATATTATGAATATGCATGTAGCATATTTGGAGTAATAATAATATTGTAAAGGTATTAAAGAAGTGGTTCTCTCATTTTTTTCCTAGAAAATCTGATATTTTCTGTTTATAAAAGTGTTGTGGTTCTAAAACCCTAAGACAGGATTCCAGTGTATGTATGTATGTTTTTGTATAATTAAAACTATATGTGTATTTCGTAAATTTTACAGTGGAGTTAGTCTCTATGTGAGTCATTATAACCATACTTGATATTGACTGATTTTCCTGTCTTGACCTTTTTCAGGTGCCGACTTGTTTAAGGTAAGGTTTGTCAGCCTAGACTAGTCTAGTCTAACTGTAGCGAACAGCTCAGGTGTGTGGGGTCAACCTCGTATAGATCTATACTCAAACTCTTGCTCTCCCTCCATGAGACTCTGGTTATAACTACATGCTTATGGTTGTACACTAGATATATATGTATGAATGTAATGTCTCACAAGAGCCTAAACTGAACTTAAGCGAATATTGTATTACACTATGTAACATATTGAATAATGTTTCCGTGTATGTTTTAAGGTTACTAGGCCCAACAAGCACGTAAATGGACCGCAAATGCCCAATAAACATGTAATGTATATTCCAGGACCAATAAGCATGTAAATGGACCACAAAGGCCTAATAATATATAATGTATATTCCAGACCCAATTAACATGTAAATGGATCACAAAGGCCCAATAAACGTGTAATGTATATTCCAGATCCAATTGAAAATGAAAATGCAATATTTAGTCTGTTTGTTATTACGTTGGTTGTTTCAGCTCAATTGTTTACCAAAATAACATAAAGGTCCTCTTTTTGTAAGAATGACATTTTTTGTCCATAAAACCGAAAATTTACAATTTAGGCACATTTTTGGTAAAAATGACACTTTAGGTCCCTTAAAACCAAAAGTTTACATAAAAGGGAGTATTTTAATTAAAATAACATTTTTAGCCCAATTTTGTTAGAAATGACATTTTCAGCCCAATCTTTGATGAAAATTTTCATTTTCGATCCAATGTATAACAATTTACATATTTGGCCCAAATTTGTTTAAAATGCCAATTTAATCCACAAAAGTCAATAATTACCCTTTTTAGGCCCTTGAAAACCATGAATGGCTAAGTGAACCCCATTTTTCACATATTGGACATACTTAGCCCAAATAAAACCGTGAAGGCCAGTCTTTAAGCCCATTTTAAAATTAACACTTTTGGCCCTTTTAAAACCACAAGTATCTTTAAGACCCATTTTTATATAAAATGACTCTTTTGGTCCTTGTAATATCATGAATGCCCTAAAGGCATCATCTTTTGTTTATTTGTCAAAAATGGCCCTTAAAACGGTTTTGTATTGTTTCTAGTTTATCATAACATGTTTTAAACTTTCCATTTTCATTGTAATATACACGTAATGATTTGGTTTGCAAATATCACGAAGTTATATAAGATCTTTCGAACTTATGTAGTTTCAACACATAGTCACAACATATAACATGGAAAACACACATAAACATGCATAAACACATAGATCTAACAAAAAGCACCATGTATCCTCCCCCAAAACATAGTAAAAACTGAAAATAGGGGGTATGAACTTACTTTGGGGTGCTGGATTCGGTTTTAGTGAAGAGTTGGAAGGAGTTTTCAGCCTTAGCAAGCTTCTTGAGACGAGTTTTCGAGCATGAATCACAAAATGAGAGTGGTTTAAGGAGAGATTTCTAGTGTAAACTTGGATTAAAAGTTATAGGGCTTCACAATAACTTACCAAGTTGATGAGAAGCTTGAAGTGGATCTCTTAAAGCACACACCAATTCATGATTTTTAGGAGAAAACATGAGAGACTTTCTTTGGAGAGTTGAGAGGATAATGTGTTTATAAATGAAGAAGGATAGTGGTGGTTGAGGCTCTTATGGCCGAGAGTGAGAAGAGAAGAAAGAGAGGGACAAGATGTTGCATGGAGATATGGGAGTGCCTTGTTATATGATGTGTAATGTGCTTGGATATTCAACATGTAATGTTGAAGTGTCTCCATGATATTATGCCATCTTTTCCTTTTTTTTTGTATTGGGCTGCTAAAGAGACGTAAAGAGGAAAATAGGGACCTTGGGCTTGTTCTTGCTTTGGCCCATTAGTGAGTTTTGATCCCTATGGGCCCACGTAGGTGTTTACGGCCCAACATGATAAAAAGAATGGGTTTGCGGCCCATTTAGGTTCATGAAAATTGTTTACGACCCAATAAGGCCCATGAAAAGTCTTATGGTCCAAAATGTTATATTTTAATGGGTGTGGGTCCAATTAGGGCCCAAACGAGGATCCTTAATCGAAAGTAATCCAAATTGAGAGTTTATTGGTCCATTAGGCCCAATAAATGATTTCTTGCACAATAAAGGTTTGAACCGGGAAATTAGGGTTACAACCCAACATTGAGTGAATAAAGTGCATTGAATTGGATTTTAGGGCTTCACGAGTGATTTTTGATTCGAATAGTTGTTTTTTAATTGAATAACATGTGTAGCATCAATCTTAAAGTTACAAGATACATCAAGAGTTGATCAAACATAGACAAAACTTCCTAACCCAAAATGCTAGTTGTAACAATAACAAACATAATAGATTACTCATTACACTAACAAATGGAAAATATATTACAAAGACAATGGCAAATATATTACAAACATAATATATTACAAAGATAATGACAAATATATTACAAACATCATTAATTAAAGGGAATTAAAATTACATTAGCAATAAAACAGCCATCAAAGTGTTTGGTATATCCCATTCAGATGGAGGGGGAAAAGGGTCAACGGTTTGTCTCTGGTAGACGAGCTGAAATACATCAGTATGGTAAAATACTTGAACCATATCAACTAATTCATGCATGTTTGATTGACGTGCTGCAGTGATAGCATGACCACATGCTATACCAAGACTGAGCCATTGTCCACATGACCATGTATAACCGTTAAGGTCTACAACACAAATTGTTTTAAAATAAAAAACTAGATAAATATATGGAGGCAAAGGAGACGAGATCTGTTGGGGGATCTCTGTTGCTTGCTACCCAATAGACTTTTGCATCCTTTTTTGAAGAACCATTTCAGCATACGGTGTGAGTACGGTAGTCAAATACCTTGAAAATTAAATATGCTTATAAAAGGTTGTTGTACAAGTTATTTAATACTTTTATATTGTATCTGAGTATGGTAGTCTATTACATGTACTCACGAATCCCCTCGATAAGAATTATTATCGGTACATTACATTGATTGAGCGATAAGACTAAAAAAATTTGAGGAACTTCCATGTCGAGTATATTCCAACGGATGTTAGGGAAATAAGATCTTGCCCATTTAGGATGATCGATATTTGTAAGCACTTCACGAGCTTCACGACTTAGCCTAGCGAAATTTTGTTCAAAACTAAACATAGTGTATGCTTTTAATGTCATCCACAACAAAGTTTCCAATGATCGACTAGAGCCTATACTTGTGCATAAATAATTGTGGAAGCTCTTACAAGTGTACCCATGATAAGAATCAGTGAAAACATGATCTATGAAAGAACTAATGACATCGTCTATATTGGATATGAACGCTACTTCCGTACCCTATCTGAGAATTTCTTTTAACCTCATAAGGAACCATGTACAACTTATGGGATTATTTTCAACCTCTATACCAAATGTTATAGGGAAAGTCTAATTGTTCCCATCTTTAGAAACATCTACAAACATTGTTTTTAGGTAGTCCCCTCTCAGATGGACACTACCTATGAAGATGACAGGAAAGAAACAGTTTATGAATGCATGGACTTGTATTTTTTAGGAGTGCAAACCAATTAGTTTAAATGTAGAAATATTAAAAAATGTAAAGAAACAATAGAAATTTGGAAAAAAAAATATACCACCCATCCAATAGCTAGAAAACAAGATTGGAAACGGTCCATCAAATCCGTTTTGATGTGAGTGCGAGTATGTCGGTTGGTTCGTCTTAAATTATGAAAGTAAACACGCAAGTTGTTAAATCTTTCTTCATGCGGATCCATAATGTATTGTCACTTCGAACAGTAGATTTATCGTTTCACACAATATTTCTATGTAAGGTATCTGACAGTTGTACTACTCTTTGACATTACTTAACTACGGTTCCATAGACCTTGACTACTACTTTGTAGCCCGCATAATATATTGTCTTCTCGAACAATAGATTTGTCATTTCAAACGTGTTTTGAGGTGTAGGAGGGCTGTTAGATTTCGATGAAAGCTGGGGTTAGGAAAGAAATTAGCGATGGAGACTCTATGATTCAGCTTGTAGATTGAGAGAGAGAGAGAGAGAGAGAGAGAGAGAGAGAGAGAGAAGGAGGGAGAGAGAAAGAGAGAGATGGGCCCAATTTTATAATTAATAATAATAATTTTTAAAAAATGAAAGAAAATTGAAACTAAATTCATTAAGGGTATAATAGACTTTTTAGTTTGAACAGAAGCCAAAACTACAAGTAAATTAGCTCAAAAGGACCACTAACACAAAAATAATCGAGATTTAAGTTAAAACCCCAATAAAATACACAGGACCATTTTTGCAATTTTGTCTTATAATAAATATATACAATAGGTGGGTACAACTCTTGGTACACACTGTACAAATATACCAATGAATAAACTATAACTTTAATCCTTTAATTTAATATAATTTGTTATTTACAACTCCTGTATTTTGTAAATATTATTTTAACCCTTCAACTTTTTTTATTTTGTAAAATACATTTTCAACCCCTTTATTTCTTTAAATATTACTTTCATTCCTTAACTTTGAACTCTATAAATGTCATTCTAACCGCATTCATTTTCTAAACTTTCGTTTTTATCCCATATAGTATATATAGTTTGATTTATTTAATAACTTTTGTTTGTTAACATTAAAAAAATATTTGTTTTTGTTATGTATGTGTCAGTATAAATTAAAGGTGGTCAAGGTTTGCATGTATTCAAATTCGAGATTATCTATGTTACTATTATTTTTTTTATATGATCTAGTGTTTAATTTTATGTACACTTCTTATGTACACTTCTTACGTATAGGTCGGATCATATATAATAAATTTTTATTTATTTAAACTTTATTAATTAATTAAAAAAATATACATTGCGGCAAAACCCTCAGCAATGGGCATAAATACTAGTTATATATAATGTGTAATGTTGTGTTTGAGATAAATTGAATGTATTTGGCTGTCGTGTCACATGTATAACAAGCTATCGTGTCACATGTATAAATAATATACGTTTGTGTTTGTTGGGCCGGGTTAATAGGCTGAAGGTCGTTTTATAGAATAGGTTATTCCCAAGAGGTCCACTGTTTATATTAATGCTAATTAAGTCCATTTAATAAATGTTGTCATCTATTAAATCAATGCTTGTATAATTGTATTGGCTAGCTATAATCTTTTACTATATGTGGTCACCACCCACAAATGATATCTTCAAGATTTCATTTTTTAAACTAGAACCGTTTTACTTCGTGTTAGACTCAAGGGAGTGGTACGGTAGAAACCGCACTCCTTGTCACATAGGCAGGGAAATACCATCTCTCTATGTGGTTTCGAGTGCGGTTAGGCCGCATCTCACCCATTTAAGGATGCGATTTTTTTTTTTTTTTTTTTTTTTTTTTTTTGTAACGACAAATCTAACATACTTTTAAATTACTCATTAAATCTTCTTATGTCCACAATGGGATTTGGACCCCTCAACCTCAATAAGAGAGGACACCACCGGATACCGTTGGACTACAAGTCCTTTGGTGAATGTTGATTGGTTGGTGGGATTAATGATCGTTGAACGGTCATATATATATATATATATATATATATATATATATATATATATATATATATATATATATATATATATATATATATATATATATATATATATATATATATATATATATATATATATATATATATATATATCCCATTTCCTTTCTTTCTTATAAATTATATCATATACTTCATTATTTTTCAAACCAAAATCACTCATCTCTCTCGAAATTAATAGAAAAAAATCACCATTCTCTCTCAAAATGTCATCTTCATCTTTTGAAGAATTTCATATTATTTTTGATAATACTATTGCTTGTGCTCAAATGGCGGAACAAACATATAATACTTTATGTAATAACACAGATAAAAGTTCTCAACGGAGAACACGAATATATATTTGCAAAAATCGTGAAGAGGACATTTAACGTTTGGTACAAGACTACTTTCAATATCAAGGGTACTATTTTTGTAGGCGCCTCAGAATGTTCAAACGTTTATACGAACGTATAGTTGAAGATGTAACGAGGGAGTGTTGTTTTTTCCAACAACGTTAAGATGCTAGAGGTACACCCGCTTTAACTCCCTTACAAAAATGCATAACCGCACTTCGTCAGTTAGCATATAACATTACGTCTGATGCGTTGGATGAGAGTTTTAGGATGTTCGGTAGGACTGCACGGGATAGTCTACCCTATTTATGCAAAACTGTGATTTAGTTTTATGGTACAAAATATTTACGTACGCCAACACATAATGACATCTTACAAGTGTGTGACAACTTGTAAATTCTATCTTGTAAGTCAATTCATGTCAACCAAAAGTTCAAACTTGTTTATGTTATCTTTTGGCCTTGTTAAGGGCCATTTTATGAGTTCTAAGCCCTGTACACTTAAGGATTGGATGTTAAGAAGTGTTAGCTTGAGATCAGAGGAATGCATTCGAACTAGAAAACTCATCAAAAGGTGTTCACGACCGTGAACCCATGTTTAGTCGTGAACCCTCCCCCCCCCCCCCCCTCTCTCTCAATATATATATATATATATATATATATATATATATATATATATATATATATTCTTCATTTAACCCTCATTTCTTACATCCTTGGCCGAAAACCTCGCAAGTTCTCTCAAGTATCATCCAACAAAGGCTCTCATTTGTGTACTCAAGCATCCTATATCTATCTTTCATAGCAATCACTCACTAACAAGTGAGTTCATACCCCTACAATCAACATTTTACATGTATTAAATGCTTTTTAGGGGGAAATACAAGTTGAAACACAATAGAATTGTGTTTATTTATACATTTGATTACTTGCAAACAAAAGGACTTTACTATTTTCAAACATTGTTAAACTTCATTTCAAAACCCCTTTCAAGCTACTTATAAACTCTTCTACTTTCAAAACCATATTCATATAGATATTTGTGTATAAATATGCTTTAATGGACTTAGGACTGATGTTTATGACCTTGAATCTTGTTCTATAACGACCCAATTTTCACGTCCAAAAATTTCATTTTTGATTAAGCGATTGCAAAACATTTGTAACAAAATATCATCCAATCATATCATTTAATAAAAACATGTCTCGTATCTAAAAACCAAATCGTAAAAATATAATAATGTCAGAGTACAAATCCCAGAATAACTCATAGTGCGGAAAAGAAAGAGTGTGTGTATGATGTGCCCCTACAGCGCCATCTCATTTTCCTTCGCTGAAGAGGTACCTGAAACCAAAACTGTAAACTGTAAGCAGTAAGCTTAGTGAGTTCCCCCCATTGTACAACATTCCATAAAATCACATAGCATACATACTGCCAGGCAATTATCGGGTGCCCGACCTACCAGGTACGACCATTCTGGCATGCCTACCTACCCATGCAGCCATCCTGGGGTGTCGTCCTACCCATTCGGCCATTCTGGGGTGCCGTCCTACCCATGTCAAGCCATTATGGGGTGTTGACCTACTCATCGGTCCTAATAACCGACCCTCGGGAACTATTCCACCCCTTACTGCTACTATCACATATATCATAACATAAGCATACTATCAGACATATCTGAGGTGTCCGAACTACCCTTTGGTCCTAAAAACCGAACTTGGGGACTGTTCCCCTCTTACTACCGCTATAACATATATCATATCATGCCAGCATATAAACATATCAACACATATTATCAGACATATCTGGTGTGTCTGAGCTACCCTTCGGTCCTAATAACCGAAATGTACTACTATCACATATAACATATCATGCCAGCATATAACATATCAAGTAGTAGCAAACCTAGACGATATCACAAAGATAATCATCTAACATAAAACTCCTACTAGTGGGCCGACATTGTGGCCGTAGACCCACCGTTACTGGAAGGTAACTCACCTCGTAGTAGCTGCGGATCTGTGCGGGAATCCTATGACTGCTGCTGTTGTTACTCTGGAAATCCTCTGGCTATAATTCCCACAAAACACTTAGTCATACATTTCTATCTGTTCTTAGGGTAAAATGACCATTTTACCCCTAACCAAATCAAATTCAAAGTCAACTTCTAGTTGACCTAACTCGATGAGTTGGCTCACCAACTCGCTGAGTCCTGATCCTTCTATTTGTCCTTATACTTGTATCTACTCGTCAAGTTAGGCGATGACTCGACAAGTTTTCATTCTAAATGAACATTGACTAAATCCTCATCTCACTCGTCGAGTTGTATGAACAACTCGTCGAGTTCATCTTCAACTGATACACAGGTCCTGTCCTCGACTCGCCTAGTTGTATGAACAACTCACCGAGTTCATCTTCAGCCTTAAGAAGTTTGCCTTGGACTCGCCGAGTCTTCTCCTGCACTCGCCGAGTCCCATGAACTTCTAGAATAATGGCTTAGTCTAGAACGTTGGGTCACTCCCCGGGACCCCCTTAAAACCTTTCCACACTTAACCGGGTCCTTATAACCCTCAACTGATATGGGACAGAAACCTTGGACTCGCCGGGTCCAAGAATGGACTCGTCGAGTTGGTCACATCCTCTCACTAAATCTTCGATTTCTGAAGTATAATCCTTGATCAAAAGATAGATCTATGCTTCTACAATCGATATAGCACGTAAAGTTACAACCTTTACGTGCTTGCATGGGACTTTGAGCTCAAAATGTCCTTAAACAAGCTCTTTCAATGCATCAGGCCTTCTTTGAGTGCAAGATCCACTCCTTTCTGCCTTGTAACCCCTCTAAAGACCTAGATCCGAAACATCAACTCCAAACCATGCTTGTAATCATGGTTGGTGACCAAAATGGCTTAGAAAAGCCCTAAACCTCCACAAAATGGGATCTATCAAAAGAACAAACAAGGTATAGACTTTATACCTTTTATAGGCTGCAAATGATGCTCAAAATTGGATCCTTCTAGCCTCCTCTTAATCCTTCAAGCTTTTCCTTCCTTCCTTGGGTTACAAAACCACCAAAATCACTCCAAATGCCTTAGATTGCTTCAATAATGGCTAGGGTTTGCTCTCGGGGTCTTCTGGGAGCAAATGGGATGAAGGAGGCTGAGTTAAGATGTTTAAATATGGTGCAAACCCTCGGGTTAGCGTTTTTGTCCAGATAGGGCCTACTCGCCGAGTCCGGGACCCGACTCGTTGAGTCCACAACTTAAACCTCACGTCTCATCCCGCTTCTACTCAAAGAGTTGGTCCTTCAAATCGCCGACTCCAAGGCCAAAATGAAAAATATCAATAAAAGAATACGTACCAAGAACCAGGTGCTACAAATCTCCCCACTTATTTTAGACTTCGTCCTCGAAGTCTGTTGATCGATCCTGAAATAGTTCGGGGTAATGTTCCATCATCTCGTCCACCGGCTCCCAAGTTCACTCGGACCCCTTCCGGTGCTGCCATTGCACCTTCACGAGTTCCTCTCTTTTGTTCCTCAAATCCTTCGACTTCCGGTCGAGGATTGCCACCGGTCAGTCAATGTAGTTCAGGCTGTCATCAACCTACATGTCCTCCAAGGGTACTAATGCTGAGGCGTCCACCAGGGACTTTTGCAGCTGAGAAACATGGAAAGTGCTATGTATCTGACTGAGTTCGGCAGGCAAATCCAGCCTATACGCCACCTTGCCCACCCGGGCTATAACCCTGAACGGTCCAATGTACTTGGGGCCCAACTTGCCCCGCTTCCTGAATCGGATAACGCCTTTCCATGGCGACACCTTCAAGAGAACCATGTCCCAGACCTGGAACTCCAGGTCTGATCGACGCTTATCGGCATAGCTTTTCTGCCGACTCTGAGCAGTTTGAAGCCTGATCCGGACCTGCTGAATCTTCTCTATCGTCTTGAGCACTACCATAGTGCTCCCCATTACCCTCTGGACAACCTCACCCCAACATATTGGGGTCCTGCACTTCCTCCCAAATAGCATCTCAAAGGGAGGATGATCAATTCTCGCATGATAACTATTGTTATAGGAGAACTGTGCCAATGGAAGGTTGGTATCCCAACTATCTCCGAAGTCTAATACGCATGCTCGCAACATATCCTCCAGGGTCTGGATGGTCTGCTCGCTCTGACCATCCGTCTGCAGGTGAAAGGCGGTGCTAAAATGTAGACGAGTACCCAACTCATCATGAAACTTCCTCCAAAACCTAGAAGTGAACCGCACATCCCTGTCTGAAATCACAGAAACTGGCACACCGTGCCGCGCCACCACCTCTCGCATATAGATGTTGGCCAACTTCTCAGCCGAGATGCTCTCCTGAATCCGGATAAAAATGGGCGCTCTTGGTCAATTGATCGACGATGACCCATATCGAATCCACTCCCCACGCGTTTCTGGGAAGCTTAGTGATAAATTCCATCATGATGTCTTCCTATTTCCACAGCGGAATATCCAACGGCTGCATCTTGCCGTGAGGTCTCTGATGCTCCGCCTTGACCTTCCTGTAGGTCAAGCACCGCTCCACGAACCATGCCACATCCTGCTTCGTGAAGGGCCACCAATAGTCCAGATGAAGATCCCTATACATCTTCGTCGCCCCGGGATGAATGGAGAACCAAGATTTGTGTGCCTCCTCCATTAGAACCTGGTGCACACCCCCGTGGTATGGCACCCACACCCTATGGTGTAGTGTCACTAATCCTCGGCTGTTATAGTCGAAGGATGAAACCTACCCCAGGATCCGCTCGCTCTTCCGATGTTCCTCCTTCATGGCCTCCTACTGGGCCTCCCTAATCCGCTCCAACCGTGGAGTTACCACTGTCATCCTCAGCCAGATATCCCGTATCGGCACTGCCTTGCGGCTGAGCGCGTCAACCTCCACATTGACCTTACCCGGGTGATAAAGGATCTCGTAATCATAATCCTTCACCACGTCCATCCACCGACGCTGACTCATGTTTACATTTGGCTGATCCATGAGGTACCTCAAACTCTTATGGTCCGTGTAGATGGTACAACGAACCCCATAGAGGTAATGACGCCAAATCTTGAGGGCAAATACAACAGCCCTCAACTCCAAATCATGCGTCGGGTAGTTCGCCTCGTGAGGCTTCAGCTGCCTCAACGCGTAGGCGATGACATGCCCTCTTTGCATCAATACTACGCCTAAACCTGAGATGGATGCATCGCAGTACACAACAAAATCCTCCATACCCTCTGGCAAGGCTAAGATTGGTACCTCACACAATCTCTGTCTCAGTGTCTCGAACGCGGCCTGCTGCTCAGGCCCCCAGCGAAAGACCACAGGGATACAACTATCTTGGAGAAACCCTGGATGAATCTCCGATAGTAGCCGACTAATCCTAGGAAACTCCGAATCTCTGATGGAGACTTCGGAACCTCCCATCTCATCACAGCCTCCACCTTGGTCGGGTCCACTGAGATCCCATTCTGGTTGACGAGATGCCCAAGGAACTACACCTCGCATAACCAGAACTCACACTTGGAGAACTTAGCATACAAGTTCTCCCTCCTCAAAGTCTCCAGAACCTCTTGCAGATGTTCCTCGTGCTCCTCCTGCGTCTTGGAGTAAACCAAGATATCATCAATAAATACTATCTCATACTTGTCTAATATCGGTCTACACACGTGGTTCATGAGGTCCATGAACGCGGCAGGAGCATTGGTGAGCCCGAAGGGTATCACCGCAAACTCGTAGTGGCCACAGTGCGTCCAAAACGCAGTCTTCTGTACATCCTACTCTCTGACCCTCATCTGATGATATCCTGAATGTAGATCAATCCTGGAGAACCAAGATGCTCCATGTAGCTGGTTAAAGAGGTCATCAATCCTCGGGAGTGGGTAATGGTTCTTCACCATTACCTTATTCAGCTCCCGGTAATTTATACACCTCCGATGCGACCCGTCCTTCTTCCTTAAAAACAGAATCGGGGCTACCCATGAAGAGCTACTTGGTCTAATGAATCCCTTGTCTAACAGCTCCTGCAGTTGTGTACACAACTCCTACATCTCACGAGGAGCCAACCGATACGGTGCCTTGGCTATCGGAGCCGCACTAGGGACTAGGTCGATCCTGAATTCCACCTACCTCTCCGGAGGTATCCCTAGCAATTCCTCGGGGAATACATCCGTAAACTTTCTCACTATGGGCACATCGCCCACTGTCGCCTTACCCGCCTCCCGAGTGTCCATAACATAAGCGATATATCCTATGCATCCCTGCTGAAGGTAACGCCTAGCTCTCGCTGTTGAACATACCGCTGGTCCTTGTTGTGGCCTCTCGCCCTGAACTACCAACTCTCCCCCACTTGGGGTCCTGATCTGAACTAGCTATTGTGCGCAATCTATCACCGCCCCATTGGGGCTCAACCAATCCATGCCTATAATCACCTTGTTCCCTCTCAACGGAATAGGAAACAGGTCCACCAGATAATGCTCCTCGAATAATCTTAGCACACAGTCTCGGAATACCGTCAATGCTCGCACCGATCGGTCATCTGCAATCTCTACCTCTAAAGGGCAATCCAACATGCTCGAAGACTCAGAAAACTTCTTGCTAAGCGCAAGAGAGACAAATGATCGGGTAGCCCCCGAATCAAATAGTACCTGAACTAGGATACCGTTCACATGGAACGGTCCTAAACAAAGCACATACATAACATATCAAAATCACAGCAACGCATCATAAAGCATAATGATAAGAAATCATACCCATCACCACATCGGGTGCAGTGCGAGCCTCCTCGGTAGTCAACTGGAATGCCTTGCTCCTCACCACTAGATCCTCTGCCTTGCCCTGCCGTTCGTCAGTGATCCGCAGGGTTGCTGGAGCTGGCGCCTTCACTGGCGCTGATGTTGCTGTCAACTAGGGGTAGTTGGCCTTCTTGTGGCCCTTCTGGTTGCAGTGGAAACATAGCAACTCAAACGTCTGAATAACCAGTGCAGGGGCAGTACAATCCCTGTTGAAATGCCCCATCTTGCCGCACATGTAGCAGCCCGGCGATCCCAATCTACAAGCCCCATCATGTGGCCTGCCGCATTTCCAGCAGCGGCCCGGTCCTGATTGGCCTTTCGGCCTACCGTCTGATCCCTTGGGATTCTTCCCCGAAGCCCCAGTCATCTGATCCTCCTCTATCTTTTTTTCCTGACATGCTCAAGATCAATCTCCCTCTCCCTTGCCCTGGCAATCATGGAATCCAGGGTAGGGCATGCTGAAAAACTAACATGCTCCCAAATGTTGGCCCGTTGCATGTCGTGGTAGCAGGTCCTCCTCATATCCTCATCTCCCACATATTGGGGCACCATCAATACCCTCTTCCGGAACTTGGCGGTGATCTCTGCCACAGTCTCCGTAGTCTGTCTCGTGTCCAAAAACTCCCTGGCCAAATACTGAAGCTCTACAGCTGGCGCAAACTCTGCTCGGAAACGGGTCACAAAATCTGACCATGTCATAGCCTCAACAGTCGAGGCTTCTAGAGAGTCACCAATCGACTAACACCAATCCCTAGCCCAGTCCCTTAAACACCTTGCTGCAAAATCGTACCTTCGACCCCTCGGGGCAGAAGCTGGTCAACTGCGCGGACACATTGTCCGCAATCCATCGTCTGGTAGGAAGGATGTCCTTTGCCTCGTGGAAATCGGGTGCACCACTGCCCCTGAAGTCCTTAAAGGACAGCGTGCGGGATCCTGATTGGCTAGATGTCATATCACTCCTGAACGCCCTGAGGCAATCTTCCATCAGCTCGACTATCCCTTCCTTGATCGACCCGAAGATGATGGGCGTCGACTCAAGGATGCCTGTGGTGATATCTGACCCGATGAACTCGTGTAGCCTCTCATCTACTGGCTTGGAACCAGATCCTGAACCTGATCCCTCTCCTGAACTGCCAACTACTGGCCTCTAACGTAGTACCACCATTCTGCAAAACATAATACCAACCGTTAGTGATACCGATACATCTCGAGGGATCACATCCACTATAAGTTCCCTAGTCTTGTCGTAGCCTTCCTTAATTTAGGTACGAATCCTCTGCTTTCAGTAGTATGGGCCCAAACTACCGTCCACATCTATCCGTACCTTGCTCAAGCACTGCCTTGACTTCACCAAATCCCTTTCACCACTGCTGATTCTCTGCTATTCCCATCCTAGGCTTATTCTAGGAAAAATCTCTAACTCCACCCAAACCGGTCCTTAGCTGCTAAAGGCCTCCTTGTAATGCCAATTAGCTATTACCTGAATACCATCACATGTGATGAGGATTAGATAATTCTTCAAGTAACAGACTCTTCCCTACAACAGTTAGACTCATACGAGAGCTACGCAATAGGACCAAATCCAGCACTCTGAGATAATTCAACCCTGATCACATGTGGCATGACATATTCACCTAATGGCTAACTTTCATCACTTAGAGTCACACGAAGCACAAAGCAAGCGAAATTCAGATGCAGGAAAACTACTCAAGCAAATCTGTCCTCATATTGAGAAGCTGAACTAGCATATAATGTTGAGTTCATACTACCAGGCATAACATAAACATGCTATCCTACTACTGTTTACTCAATACTAGCATGCAATTCTCATAAGCTGAAGCACATAAAGCAGGCACATAAGGCATCATTCCTAGATCCTTAGTCCTATTCTAGCATGCTGTTCTACTAAAACTGATAAACATAAGATAACTAGTATGGGTACTATGGGGAATACTTACTTGAGCTCGGCTGGTTGCGCACATCACACACTTGTTCCTTCTCAAAATATTTTATCTTAGCTTTCAGAAAGTTATTTTCCTTGTAAAAATATTTTAGTCCCTTGGTTTGAGTCCAAACACCCCCGAAGGTGTGTCTGAATCCCTCAAACCAGGGCTCTGATACCAACTTGAAACGACCCAATTTTCACGTTTAAAAGTTTCATTTTTGATTAAGTGATTTGCAAAAAATTTGTAAAAAAATATCATCCAAACATATCATTTAATAAAAACATGTCTTGTATCTGAAAACCGAATCGTAAAAACATAATAATGTCAGAGTACAAAACCCAGAATAACTCATAGTGCGGAAAACAAAGAGTGTGTGTATGATGTGCCGCTACTGCGCCACCTCCTTCCCCTTTGCTGACGAGGTACTTGAAACCAAAACTATAAACTGTAAGCACGAAGCTTAGTGAGTTCCCCCATTGTACCACATTCCATACAATCACATAGCATACATACTTCCGGGCAATTCTAGTGTGCCCGACCTACGCGGTATGACCATTCTGGGGTGCCGACCTACCCATGGGGCCATTCTGGGGTGCCGTGCTACCTATGCGGCCATTTTGGGGTGCTGTCCTACCCATGTCAAGCCATTCTGGGGTGCTGACCTACCCGTCGGTCCTAACAACCGACCCTTAGGGACTATTCCACCCCTTACTACTACTATCGCATATATCATAACATAAACATACTATCAGACATATCTAGGGTGTCCGAACTACCCTTCGGTCCTAACAACTGACCTTGGGGACTATTCCCCTTCTACTACCACTATCACATATATTATATCATGCCAACATATAAACATATAAGCACATATTATCATACATATCTGGGGTGTCTGATCTACCCTTCGATCCTAACAACTGAAATCTACTACTATCACATTTAACATATCATGCCAGCATATAACATATCAGGTAGTAGCAAACCTTGATGATATCACAAAGACAATCATCTAACATACAACTCCTACTGGTAGGCCGACATTGTGGCTGTAGACCCACCGCTACTGGAAGGTAACTCACCTCGTAGTAGCTGTTGATCTGTGCGGGAATCCCCTGACCAAATCAAAGTCAAAGTCAACTTCTAGTTGACTTGACTCGCCGAGTTGGCTCGCCAACTCGTCGAGTCCGTATCCTTCCATTTGTCCTTGTACTCATCTCTACTCGTCGAGTTAAGCGATGACTCGACAATCCACATCTGACTCACCGAGTTGTGTGAACAACTCGCCGAGTTCATCTTCAACATTACAGGTCCTTTCCTTGACTCGCCGAGTTGTATAAACAACTCGTCGAGTTCATCTTCATCCTTCAGAAGTTTTCCTTGGACTCGCCGAGTCTGCTCATGCACTCGCCAAGTCTCATGAACTTCCAGAACAATGGCTTAGTCCAGAACATTGGGTCGCTCCCCGGAACCCCCTTAAAACCTTTAACACTCAACTGGGTCCTTATGACCCTTAACTGATATGAGATAGAAACCTTGGACTCGTCGAGTCCAAGAATGGACTCGTCGAGTTGGTCACATCCTCTCACTAAATCTTCGATTTCTGATGTACAACCCTTGATCAAAAGATAGATCTATGCTTCTACAATCGATCTAGCACGTAAAGTTACAACCTTTACGTGCTTGCATGGGACTTTGAGCTCAAAATGTCCTTAAACAAGCTCTTTTAATGCATGGGGCCTTCTTTGAGTGAAATAGCCACTCGTTTCTGTCTTGTAACCCCTCTAAAGATCTAGATTCGAAACATCAACTCAAAACCATGCTTGCAATCATGGTTGGTGACCAAAATGGCTTAGAAAAACCCTAAAACTCCACAAAATGGGATCTATCAAAAGAACAAACAAGGTATAGACTTTATACCTTTCGTAGCCTGCAAATGATGCTCAAAATCGGATCCTTCTAGCCTCCTCTTGATCCTTCAAGCTTTTCCTTCCTTCCTTGGGTCACAAAAGCACCAAAATCACTCCAAATGCCTTAGATTGCTTCAATAACGGCTAGGATTTGCTATCGGGGTCTTCTGGGAGCAAATGGGACGAAGGAGGCCGAGTTAAGGTATTTAAATATGCTGCAAACCCTCGGGTTAGGGTTTTTGTCAAGAAAGGGCCTACTCACCAAGTCTGGGACCCGACTCATCTAGTCCACAACTTAAACGTCACGTCTCATCCCGCTTCTACTCGGCGAGTTGGTCCTTTAGCTCGTTGAGTCCAAGGCCAAAATGCAAAATATCAATAAAAGATTACATACCAAGAACCAGGTGCTACATGTTCCTTGTTTGGTTGTGGGTTTAGGGTAGGATTCATTAGTCTGTTTGTCAATTGACTTATAATTATACATACTAAATACTTATATGAATATTAAATCTCATTCTCAAGGTTATACTTAATTTAATTGTTTGTGCTTAACAATTGTGTCTTTTCAACAAGTCAGTTATACAACAAACATACTAGTAAACTATAATAGGTATAGTTTAGAGATCATACATATTCATTTACAAGAACAAGAAGTAACACTATACAAATACATTTACCAAAGGAACATCTACATTTACAAACGGAACATATACATTTACCAAAGAAACATATACATTTACATAAGGAACACACACACACACACACACACACACATATATATATATATATATATATATATATATATACAAGAAACAGAAGGAACATACACAATATATATGTACATGATAACGAAAATGTGCGATACTACTTCATGGTATATCACTATAATTGTTGTGTACATTTTATAAACAGATTCTCCTGGAGGGAGAGTGTGAGTTTGTGTATACATCTATACGAGATTGACCATCCCACACATTGATGCTAGCTATAGTGGACCTGCAGGTCTATTGGTGACAAATGCTATATCATTTCGACGTCCGAAGAGCGTCGTGTCTTATACTAGGTCAATCAAGCATGGTTATAACCTCAATCACATTTTAATGTAAATTAAGCAACTCGGTTATAAGGCAGTAAAACTATTAGTAGAGTATTCTTAACTAGTACAAACATTTCATTTTCATTATTACAAAAGAACAAACATACAAACAATCGGGTCTTGATAAGAAGACTACATTTTATTATAAGCAAAAAATATAGGATTTTCTGGGAAAAATAAACAAAGATTTTAATGATACAAATAAAAAAATTTCTGTAAAACAAATGCAACATAATGACACGAAAATAAATACGATCTCACCAACATTTTTATGTTGACATTCTCTTTCAAAATAACTTGTATTTCTTAAGGAACCAGTAAAACATGTACACTCATTCAGCTTTTGAGGAGATGGAGCGGAAATCAAGACTCGTCTTATTCTTTAGTTATACATTCATTTGTGTCTATCATTTAAACTTTATAAATAACACAATTGTATTAACTATACTATTTAATGCAATCGATGTTGTTGCTTGATTTGCTATTATGCATTGTTATGATACTGTACATGATGTCCTCCACCCCGGAATGTTTCCGCCATCTCGGTTTTGGAGGTGTGAAAGATTGGTATCAGGGGTATTGTTTATAGTGAACTAAGTATATCAACCCATATAAGATATACAACTATAAATACAATGGGATTAAAATAATCTGACCAAGAGTAATACTTTTAAAATATAACAAATATTTTACTAAAAGTAGACATACATGCATTCACACTAAGACCAGTATCATACTAGAACAGAATAAAAGTATTGTAATTGTTGAACAACACAAGTAGGCTTGGGGGTATATGGTCAGGTCTGGGAATGACATAGCCTGATCAACTATGTCAATCCGAGAAGTGATTAGCATATGCCCAGGAATGTTTGTGGTGTTGCCGCAAGTCTAAAAAATTACTAACTCTATCAACAAAGAAACATTATGAACACAAAACAAACTTAAAAATACTATAGGAGTATTTTGTGGTACTATAATTAATTTATGTGAAAACTAAAGACCATTGTTAGTAGGTCTATAATTACTGGGTGGATACACTAAGGTTATATATAATAAGGATTATATAGGCTTAGAATATGTGGTTTTCGCTTTACTTCCTGTTCATTGTTTGGCTGTGGACATAGAGTTCGATCACTTATTCGAAGGCCTATCCTATCTAAAGTTATATATAACTGGTATGCACTATGTAATTATAGAACTATCTGGTAAGGATCACTCCCCTATAAGTATTAATAGTTTATACATATATTAATAGCCTCTTTTACCACTATTCTCACGTAGATATCATGGCGGGATTTCATCCTCCTGGAGATCTGTACTTCCCTAACCAAGGGAATGGAGGTTGGATAGAGGCCGAACCAGATGAAGAATTCGAGGAAGAATGTACGAAGATTCAAACTCAGAGCCTGAAGTCAATGATCAACCTCTAGTGGCTCTGATGCCAAATCCTAACCCTCGGCCTGAATTTCAAGGCCCGACGCCTTGGTGGGCAGTAAGTTTGGGTAGGTGGAGCCATGAATAGGGTCAACCCCTTCCGTATAATGGAGACCGCAACTTCTATAACCTGAGCGAGGGAGGCTCCACAGACAGAATCATTCCAATCTTGGTTAGAGTTAGATGCAAACACTGGAGCTAATACGGTTCGTATTTGCCAACTTTAAGCAGCTCAAAGGAGAACCCTGAATCACAATGAGGGTCTGCTATGGGAGTTAACTGCAACTCAAGCTGAATTCAGAGAGCTACGGGCACATCAGGCAGTATTTGAGAGGCACATGCTAGAAATGGTGCGTCGGTTGGTAGAATCAAGGGCTCGTCCGAGCGGTTCCCATCGCTATTAGAGGATGCTATACCCGCCCTTTCTTTTGGTTTAAGTAATAGCCTTCGTAGATTCTCTAAGTAGCACACTTTCCTGTAAATATTATTGTCTAGAAAGAACTATTTCACTAGATCTTTATGATGTCAAGTTTTCCCTCTGTTGGTACGTTGTGAGACATACTCCAAGGTCAAATTTTCCGAACTCTATGTAAATTTTATACCAACTATAAGGACAGATGTGTTATTTCTTTTAACAATCATCTATATCGAACTCTATTCTAGTTTAATATTATTCCACTTGGTGATTCTACTGAAGTCTTATCGCCATTTCGTCTTTTATAGCTAAAGGATGCCGCTTTGCAAATGTCCCAACTGAAATCCCCCAATAACTCCACCTCCTCGACCGCCTCCACCACAGCTCAATGCAGCGATGTTCCAAGCTGCTGTGACGGCAACTTTAACCGCAGTCGTGATGTAGATTAATTTTGGTGGCGCTAGTGGAGCTGGAACAGGTACCCACTCCATCCAAGGTGATAGAAAAACGCGTACGAGGGAGTGTACCTACAAGGACTTCACCAACTGCAAACCCATGATCTTTAATGGAGCTGGGGGAGTCATTGCCCTACTGCAAATGGATTGAGAAGTTGGAGTCGATCTTTGAGATCTGCTCCTGCTCGGAAGGAAGCAAAGTAAAATTTGCTGCTTGTACCTTTTCTAATAGATCTCTGACATGGTGGAATGGCCAAGTCAAGTCACTCACCCTGGTAGTGGCTAACGGGATGGGTTGGGATACGCTGAAGGACCTCATGACAGCAGAATACTGCTCGAGGGGTGAAATTCTGAAGCTTGAGCAAGAGCTTTGGGGCCATAAGATGAAAGATTCCGACATAGTGGTCTATACGGCAAGGTTTAGTGATTTCGCGACCTTATGTCCAAGTATCGTCCTTATGGAAAGCAAGAAGATCGAGAGATATATTTGGTGAATGGTACCTCCATTTAAAGAGATTGTTTTGTCTTGAAATCCCACTACATTCGATAGTGCCAAGCGATTGGCACAGAGACTTGTAGACCATGGAGTCCAACCACAAGCAACAACAACAACCCCTACTGTCCCGGAACCAGACAAAACAAGTGATAACAACTGGAAGTTCTGGGATAGGAAGAAAAGCCAATCAGCACAACACACCGCCAAGAAACAACAAGTTGTGGCTGTTCATGTTGCAATGACCCCTACAGTTCCTACACCAGCGAAATAATATGCAGGGAGCCTGCCCAAGTGCAACAAGTGCAATTTCCTAAACAACGACCCTTGCCGCGAAATGCACTGTGTTAACTGTAATAGGAAGGGGCATACAACCTATTTCTGCAAAGCACCAGCTAGACCAATTACCTAGGTCCCTGGCACAGGAGCAAGCCAGGCCTACTACGGTTGTCGTGAAACCGAGCACTTCAAAAGAAATTGCGCTAAGGCCAGGAATGCGGGCGGAGCAGGAAGACTTCTTGCTATTCATCCGAGGAAGCAGTGACGAACCCACCATGGTCATGGGTACATTTCTCCTCAATAACTCATATGCATGCATACTATTCAATAGTGTAGCGGAGAGGAGTTTCGTGAATCAAGAATTTAAACACTTACTTAACTAAGCACTGCAAGTGCTAAAAGAAACGTTCGTCATATAAATGGAAAATGGGAAGACTGATGCCTCTAGCAAAATTTTCATAGGATTTACCCTCTCTCTAGATAACCATTCATTTCCAATTAACTTCATGTTTGTCACAATTAAAAGTTTCAACGTCATCGTTGGCATGGACTGGTTAATTCTCCATCATGCTTACATTTTGTGTTTTGAGAAAGCCATCCATCTAAATTTGCAAAGTAGTGAAACCTTAGTGATCTACTGTGACAAACCAGACACAAACCTTTGAATCATTTCATGCATTCAATCCCAGAAGTACTTACGAAAGGAGTACCATGCATTCTTAGCTCACATTTTTGAAGCGATCAAAGAGGTAAAAGACTTGAAGAGCATCCCAGATGTCTGCAATTTCCTCGACATCTTTCCTGAAGATCTCCTAGGGGTACCCCCGCAGCGGCAAGTCGAGTTCAGAATCGACTTAATTCTTGGGGCTATCCCTGTAGCCAAGTCACCTTATCATCTAGCACCTACGGAGATACAAGAGCTATCCAATCAATAGCATGAACTCCTCAGCAAAGGATTTAAAAGGCCAAGCTTCTCACCCTAGAGAGCACTGGTCTTATTCGTAAGCTAGAAAGACGGATCGTTCTGTACGTACATCGACTACCAGAAGCTTAACAAGTTAACAATTAAGTATCGCTATCCTCTTCCGCGCGTTGACGACTTCTTCGACCAACTCCAAGGAGCGAGAAAATTTTCTAAAATTGACTTAAGATCAGGGTACCTTCACCTACGAGTTCTAGAGGAAGATATTCCCAAAACAACCTTCCGAACTCGCTATGGTCACTACAAGTTCATAGTGATGCCCTTCGGATTAAGGGATGCGCCCGCAATATTGATGGATTTAATGAACATGGTGTTCCATCCTTACTTGGATAAGTTCGTGATTGTATTCATCGATGATATACTTATCTATTCGTGCAGTAATGAGGAACATAGCCAATATCTACGTCAGATCTTCGAAACACTACACGCATAGAGATTGTATACAAAGTTCTTTAAATGTGAATTTTGGATTCGAAGAGTTGAATTTCTGGGTCATGTGGTGAGCAAAGAGGGTATTCAGATGGATCCTTCCAAGATTAAGGCAATCGAGAACGGGTCAGCACCAAGAACGCCCACAGAAAGTTGTCAATTTCTTGGCGTCACTGGCTACTACCGCAGGTTTATTCAAAACTTCTCAAGAATAGCTAAGCCACTTACCACCCTAACGCAAAAGGGTGTAAATTTTAGCTAGGGAGAAAAACAAGATAATGCGTTCCAAACGCTCAAGCAAGCCCTGTGTAGCGCACCGATACTATCCCTCCCATAAGTGATATAAGATTTCATAGTGTACTGTGACACTTCCAACCAAGGGCTTGGTCGTGTTCTGATGCAACGGGGAAAGGTCATCTCCTATGCCTCGAGACAGCTGAAGAAACATCAAGTTAACTACACTACACACGATCTTGAGCTAGGAGCAGTTATTTTTACCCTAAAGATCTGCAGACACTACTTGTATGGAACAAAAAGGACTATGATTACAGACCACAAAAGCCTTCAACATATTTTCAATCAGAAGGAACTCAACATGAGACAACGATGGTGGGTCGAACTACTAAATAACTACGAGTGCAAAATTTATCATCCCAGTAAAGCCAATGTAGTAGCGGACGCCCTAAGTTGGAAGGAATACTCAGGTCCTAGAGCTAAATCATTGACTATGCCAATCCATTTGCACCTGTCCACACAAATAAAAGAGGTTCAAAAGGAAGACTTGGAACCTGAGAATGTGGCGGGTGAAGCCTTAAGAGGAATGGACAAAAATTTAGAAGTCAAGGGTAACGAAGCTCTATATCTCATGGGTCGGATCTGGATGCCAAGTCATGGTGATTTCAGAGGCATGGTCATGGAGGAAGTGCACAACACTTGATATTGCGTTCACCCAGGTTCAAATAAGATGTATCTGGATCTTAAAAAGTTATACTGGTGGCCTAACATGAAAGCAGAAATTGCTAACTTTGTGGGCAAGTGTCTTACTTGTGCTAAGGTCAATGTCAAATACCAGAAACCTTGAGGTATACTACAACAACAACTGGAGTGGAAGTGGGAACGGATTACTATGGACTTGAACATAACCAAGTTTCCTAAGGCGACAGGTGGTCGCGATACCATGTGGGTGATCGTTGACAGGTTAATCAAGTCTGTACACTTCCTACCGATCAAAGAAACAGACAAGATGGAGAATCTAACCAGAACCTACATTAGAGAGATTGTACGACTGCATGGGGTTCCTATATCTATTATCTCTAACAGAGACAGTAGGTTCACCTCGAGATTCTGGCATTCGCTGCAAAAGACTTTGGGGACTAGGCTGGACATGAGTACAAATTACCACCCACAAGTTGATGGACAGAGTGAGAGGACTATATAAAATCTAGAAGATATGTTATGAGCCTGTGTGATTGACTTTGGAAAGGCATGGGATACTCATTTACCCCTTGTCGAGCTCTCCTATAATAACAGTTATCACAAAAGCATCACAGGTGCTCCCTTTGAAGCTCTCTATGGCAGGAAGTGCAGGTCCCCTCTATGATAGGCTGAGGTGGGTGACACCCAGTTAGCTAAAGGACAAGTTCCTGAAAACATTCTCACCGATCCAGAAATCATCTGAGAGACGATAGAAAAGATTGTACAAATTCGTGAGAGACTGAAAGCCTCGCGGGATCGAAAAAAAAGCTACGCTGATAAACGACGAAAACCCTTGGAATTCCAGGTCGGTGACTTTGATCTATTGAAAGTCTCACCCCGGAAGGGCATGATACGCTTTGAAAGGCGTGGAAAACTTAATCCAACGTACATTGGGCCTTTTGAGATTCTCGCAAGAATCGGCCCAATAGCTTACAAACTTCGCCTCCCGCAAGAACTTAACAATGTATACTCCACCTTCCATGTATCGAACCTAAAGAAGTATCATTCTGATGAGACACTTTTCATAACTCTTGAAAAGATCGAGCTAAATGAGAACTTACACTTCATGGAGGAACCCGGAGAAATCATGGATAGGGAAGTCAAGCAAACAGAACAGAGCCGTATCTCAATAGTGAAGGTCCGCTGGAATGCAAAGCGAGGACCCAAATTCACTTGGGAGCAAGAGGATCAAATGAAACTTAAGTATCCTCATCTTTTCCCTTAGGCTATGTGTATTTATTAATCTTAATTTCAGGACGAAATTCCCTTTAACAGGGGGATAATGTGACAACCTGTAAATTCTATATTGTAAGTCAATTCATGTCAACCAAAAGTTTAGACTTGTTTCTGTTATCTTTTATCCTTTTTAAAGGTCATTTTATGAGTTCTAAGCCTTGTAAACTTAAGGATTGGATGTTAAGAAGTGTTAGCTTGAGATCAGAGGAATATATTCGAACCAGAAAACTCATCAAAGGGTGTTCACGGATGCAAACAAGGTTTGCGGCCGTGAACCTCTCTCTCTCTCTCTCTCTCTCCCTATATATATATATATATATATATATATATATATATATATATATTCATTTATCCCTCATTTCTTACATCCCTTTCCAAAAACCTCTCAAGTTCTCTCAAGTTTCATCCAACAAAGGCTCTCATTTCACCCCAAAAATGTAAGAATCTCATCCCTATTCTTGTTTATGCTTAAAACCCCTTTGATTCCATCATTGATTCATCACTTTTCATCACCATCTACATGATCCTCAAGGGTTCTGGCTGTGAACCCTTCATCAAGGGCTGTAAACACTTCAAATCATCAAGCTAGGGCCGTGAACCCTTAATAGGATCTTTGGCCATGAACCACTCTAAGCCCGTGAACTCCATCTTGTTTGGCCGTGAACACCTTACAGCCTTCTAGTTTCATTTCTAACACTTTATTGTAAGTGTTTCCTACTTCTTAAGAACGTTTCCCTTACACTTTAGTTGTTAATGCACTAATTATCTATATATATATATATATATATATATATATATATATATATATATATATATATATATATATATTATATGCCTAATAGGATCTATTTGTGCTTCAGGACTTCATTTGTAAACTCAAACATCCTATATCTATCTTTCATAGGAATCACTCAATAACATGTGAGTTCATACCCCTAAAATCAACCTTTTACATGTTTTAAATGCTTTTTAAGGGGAATTACAAGTTGAAACACAATAGAATTGTATTTGTTTATACATTTGATTACTTGCAAACAAAAGCACTTTACTATTTTCAAACATTGTTAAACTTCATTTCAAAACCCTTTTTCAAACTACTTATAAACTCTTTTACTTTCAAAACCATATTCATATAGATATTTGTGTATAAATATGCTTTAATGGACTTAGGACTAAGAATAATGACCTTGACTCCTGTTTCTTGTTTGGTTGTGGGCTTAGGGTCGGATTCACTAGTCCGATTGTCGATTAACTTATAATTATACATACTAAATACTTATATGAATATTAAATCTTATTCTCAAGGTTATACTTAACTTAATTTTTTATGCTTAACAATTGAGTCTTTTCAACAAGTCAATTATACAACAAACATACTAGTAAACTATAATAGGTATAGTTTAGAGATCATATATATTCATTTATAAGAACAAGAAGTAACACTATACATATACATTTACCAAAGGAACATATACATTTACAAACAGAACATACACATTTATCAAAGGAACATATACATTTACAAATAGAACATATACATTTACAAATGGAACACACACATACATATACAAGAAACATAAGGAACATACACACTATACATGTACATGATAACTAAAATTGTTGTGTCACGTTTTGTGAGATACTACTTCATAGCATAGCACTACAATTGTTGTGTTACGTTTTGTAACCGGAGTCTCCTGGATGAAGAGCGTGAGTTTGTGTATAGATCTATACGGTATTGACCATCCCACGCCTTGTTGCTAGCTACAGTGGGACCTGCAGGTCTACAGGTGACAAATGTCATATTATTTTGACGTCCGAGGAGCATCGTGTCTTATACTAGGTTGATCAAGCATGGTTACAACCTCAATCACTTTTTAACCTAAATTAAGCAGCTCGATTATAAGGCAGTAAAACTATCAGTAGAATATTATTAACTAGTACAAACATTTCATTTTCATTATTACAAGAGAACAAACATACAAACAGTCGGGTCTTGATAAGAAGACTACATTTTATTATAAGTATAAAATATAGGATTTTCTGGGAAAAATAAACAAAAATTTTCATGATACAAATACAAACATTTCTTTAAAACAAATGCAACATAATGTCACTAAAATACTTATGATCTCGCCAACTTTTTTATGCTGACGTTCTCTTTCAAATTAACTTGTATTCTCAGGGGACTAGTAGGACAGGTACACTCGTTCACCTTTTGAGGAGATGGAGCGGAAATCAAGACTCGTCTTATTCTTTTGTTATACATTCATTTTTGGTGTCATTTAAACTTTATAAATAACACACTTGTATTAACTATACTATTTAATACAATGGATGTTGTTGCTTGATTTACTATTATGCATTGTTATGATACTGTACATGACGTCCTACACCCCCGAATGCTTCCGCCATCTTGGTTTGGGGGTGTGACAAATTGCAAGCTCATCATGCTAGTGTGCATTGGTTTCCTGGAATGCTAGGAAGTTTAAATTGTCTCCATTAGGCATAGGAAAATTTCACTATCTCACACCATGGGTAATTTACCTGAGGTGATCATTATCACCCAATGGTCATACTTGAAGCAGTTGCATCATAATATTTGCGGATTTGGCATTCTTTTTTTTTTGGTTCTCTTGGCTCGATTAACGACATCAACGTTCTTAATCGTTCACCTATATTTAACAACATATATGATGGATCTGCACCAGATTCTTCTTTTGAAGTGCATGGAACGCCATATAAGTATGGTTATTATCTGGTTGATAAGATTTATCCTGAATATGTTGTGCTTGTTAAATCGTTTACGTGTCTACATGGTTCTAGACGAGAAAAAAAATTCAAGAGAGCTCAAGAAAGAGCTAAGAAGGATGTCGAGCATGCTTTTGGAGCTCTTAAGAAACGTTGGTTCGTATCAAAAAAACCAACAATTTATTTTGGCGAGGAAAAACTTCAAGAAATCATATATACATGTCTCATATTGCATAACATTATTATTGAAGATGAAGGGAGAGTTATATGTGCGTTTGACGAGGAAGAAACGGTACCTGAGACACAACCAATATAAATTGGTGACGAAGAGTATATGAATATGAGAGTAGAGATATGTTGCATTGAAAGATTTCACAATCTTTGCACAGACTTGGTGGAACACATTTACAAGATTCAACACATTAACCTTAATTTGGATCCATTGGATGACCCGGAAAACGACTTTATGTAGTATGATTTAGTTATTTTATTTATGTTTTTTTTAAGTTATTTTAGTCGTTTAATGTATGTTTTTTAAGTTTGTAGGATTTTTAATGTCATGTGTTTTTTATTTTATTTTATTTTTTGTTTTTATTATTATTGCAATGTAATGTTTTTTTTGTATCTTCAAGTAATGAAAAATTATGTTTTTTTTACTAAAAAAGAAGTTTTGTTCAATTAAATTGTTAAAAAAAAAAGTGTCACTTCGTAGGTGTGATAAGAAACCACACTTGTATGGTAAAAAGTGATGTGACGCATATATTACAGTGAAAAAAGTATGGTTTCGATGACACCACTCCTTCCAGCCTTATATTGTTTGTTAGTAAAAAGGTTAACTTGTTTTAATTCATTTTAGTAATCAGGTTTTTAAGTTATTTATTTTTAATTGTATTTCATTGTTGAGGGACTTATTTGTTTGTTCTTATTATCCTCCCTAATAAATAAAGAACATTTTGACACTTGTCACACTCTTATTGATTTTATCACATTTCATTTTGTGGTTATTTTCAATTAATTTTTTTCCACATAACATTTTGTGGTTGTTTTATTTTTATTATATTAAATGTATTAATTGTAATAAATATAATAATAAATGCATTTTACTTCATTAACTGACTTTTCTTCTAATTTCAAAATTTGTAAATTAAAGTGTTTTCGTTTTTTTATGTATTTATCTAAATTATTTGTTTAAACTTAAAAGAGAAAAAACATTTTAATTTTAATAATTAAATATTTTTTTCTTATAAATTCAACTTCTCAAATGTTTATAATTTTATATATATTTTTTTAAATAAACCTATATAATACATGAGTCTTACATCTAATATTATAATAATTGGATGGTATTGATTGTCATTTTATGCTATTAAACACTTACTCAAATGTATAGCCTCAAATGGCAAGAGCGTATTTCATTTATGTTGGATTGCTCATTTTAGCTTGTTTACATTTATGAGATTTTTTAATATGTGCTTTAAGAGTATATAAGAAATATTAAATATCACAAATATTACCATATTAGGTGTGAGACTCATGTATTATATGGGTTTATTTAAAAAAAAAAAATATGAAATTTTAACAATTTGAGAAGTTTGAATTTATAAGAAAAATAAGAAAAAAAAATAAATTATTAAACTAATAAGACTTTAATACATTGTATACATTACATATATATATATATATATATATATATATATATATATATATATATATATCATTTCTAATAAATACCTTACATATATGTTACCTTACATATTAAATGTGAAAATTTAATTTAATAAAATAAAAATTACAATAAAATGACAAGTGGAAAATAGAAAATTCAAAAAATCTAGAAAATGACATGTGTCCAAAAATAGGAGAAGAAGACATGTGGTAAAAAAATCTTCATTTATTAAGGAGGATTTAAATTAAATTTGAAATTCATTTATTATCAGGAATATTGTTATAATTAAATGTGAAATACATTAATAGTTCCATAATAAATGAATTTCATATTTAATTATGATAATATTTATGATATTTAATGTTTTTTATAAGTGCCCTTAGGATATATATTAGAAAATCCCTACATGTATCTCTAGCTTCCTACTAGACATATTTTAGCAATATTTCCGTGATTCAAAAAAAGAAAAAATGATTTTTCTATTTTAACCGTTGCACTTCGAAAGGATTTTAGGCATTGATTTATGAGGAAATGACTTACGAGGTAATAATCTTTATCGCTTTGTTCATATTTAGGTAACTTTTTTATTTTTATACATATGTGACCATTTAAATTGTTATATATGCTCACATATTGCTAATATCACCGACTTAACATGTGACAATGCTAATATATAAACAAATTAACAAGTTAAATGGTTAAATATATGAAAAAAAAGTTGATTAAATATGAACAAAAAGAGAAGTTAATTACCTTGATAAGTGATTTTTCTCAGTGATTTGGTCTTTCATATTTGTATGTATAATATATTTGATACATTATCTTTAAAATATCCTTAATTTCCTAGATATTAATCAATTTTAAACTTTATTTTTTAATTAATAAATATGTTTTTCTTTTGTGAAATATATTATATAACTTTTAATAACTTTATTTCTTTTATTTTTTAAGCATATACATTATTTTTAAAGTAAACAATATCTAACAATAAATTTAAATAAATTAAATATGTAACAATAAGTATGAGAAGCCTTTTAATATATATATATATATATATATATATATATATATATATATATATATATATATATATATATAGTAAATAAAAAAGAAAAAATGTATAATGTAAATGTTTTAAAATTATTCAGACTTTTTAATAATTTTTAATTAGAAGTTTATAAACTTTTAATTTATTTAATACAACGTTTTAAACTAGTATTGAACAAAAGTATTTTAAAATGCTATAAAAAATTATTATACTATCATACAAAATCTATGAAACATCTATGAAACAGTTTAAAAATGTTGTAAAAGAACGTTTAAAAATAAATGTATGAAATTTATAAAAACAATTGTATGAAAATCTTAAAAAAAACAAGTTAAATACTTGTAAGAAAATTTTGAAATATTTTTAAAATATTTGGTTTAAAGACACTTATATTAAAATTATATGAAATGACAAAAAAAGTTAAAAAAAGTTATAAACAAAGATTTAAAACATTGTATTAGAAAATCCGTAGGAAAAAATATCATAAAATTTTTGTACGAAATTATAAATTTTATTAAGAAATTTATAAAAAAAATTTGTTCACATTTAAACAACTTTTTTTATATGTATTCGCCCATTTAACTTGTTAAATGTGTTCATATATATTACCTTTGATACATGTTATAGACCATTTAACTTGTTAAATATGTTCACATATTACTATTGTCTTCCGCTATAGCAAGTGACAATGGTAATATGTGAAGATATTTAACAAGTTAAATTGTTAGATGTGTACAAAAAAATTGAAGTTACCTAAATGTGTATAAAACGAAAATGTAATTACATTTGCAAGTCATTTTCTTTGATTTATTTAATGAATCATTAACTAAGTATATGGGAAATTTTGTTTTATTTTGTTTTTTTTTTTTCCAACAAGCCAAGATAACTATGGATCATCATAACGTTCATTTTGTGGTTAAACAGGAACCCAAAACTACACGTTAGCAGATTCAAAGATTCTTTAGTTATAAAAGCATTAATATATGGTAAATCCAACATATACCCATAATGAGACTTGCCGGTGATCACTTGAACATTACTCACTCTAATAAAGAAGTTATGTCATATATAATCTTCAACATTAGTTAATCCGCCATTAGTGAAAATATATTTAAGAACATAATTTGGAACCTTTCAGCCTTGCACGTAACATCAAACGATTAGAAGATCAGAAAATGAGTTACTACAATATAAATTTTGAAGGGGGTTTTATAGAAGCTTGATCTTCTAATTCACAACAATTGGATTTGAGAGTGAAGAGTCCACCTTTACGTGCATTAAACTCCAACATATTTTTTTTCTCCTGTGCAAAAGGAATGAAACAAAATAACCAAGTTGGCTTATAAAGATTTGAATATGACTAATAAATTTGATAAATCTGAATAAACTTTTTTTTGTAGCCTATTCATTCATCCTTATTAGAAAGGGTAGGGTCCTTGATATTAGGTGAGAACGATTTCATGTTATAACCTTCATGATTTCATCTTATAACTTTTCCATTATTGAAGTGACAGATTTGACGGTCGCTAGAAGACATTTTTCGAGAGGCATAACTCCATCACTAAACATAGGGGTTGATACCAAAACTTTATAATGAAACCTTATAAGCTAAGATTTTCAACATTAAAATCTTACTAAAATTATTTACAATTTGAAAGATTGGGTTGAGAATATTCTTCTAAAATTCACTAGTGTCAAAATTCAGTATAGAAGTGCAACTGTCGGAAGTAGACCACTTATGAAAAAGGCATTGACAAGAAGGCCAACGTTTTTTAGAGATTCTTACTATGTGTAGACAATCTTTACATATAGTATGGGGAAACGTGGGGGTGGGGTGGTCTCTTCAGCCCCTTAAAGGGTTCGACCATGTCCAATAGAAAAAATAACGATTGTTAGGCAAATTACATAAAAATTACTATATTTTTCTATTATTACTTAAATGGTTTTAGGAGTTGATTACTATTTTTTAATAAGGATAAGATTCTGAATTTTTTTACTGTGTAAAATATAGTGTTGTATTTTTTGTGGGTATAAATTTTAACTTACCACTTTAATATATTGAACTCGAACTACCATCTTGGGCAAGCCCAATATCTTTGATTTATTCAATATCTTGGAGTGCCATCCTTTTTCTTGTAAAATATTGCGGAGGGACTCAAGTCTTAATAAAAAAGGAATAGACCAAGTCAATAACACGTGGTCAATGCCTCTTCAACGCTGAAGACATCCGAGAGTCGTGTCAATCAAAGATCAAGGAGAATCCTAAGAATTTCGGAGTTTTAGTTATTCTTGTTATGTATAAAAGAGTAGCCGATCAATGCACAAACATATACTTCCGCTTCTTCTTCTTCTTCTTTGATTCTTTCAAGACTTGAACGCAATCACATTCTTTCTAAGATCAGGTAGCACTTGAACCCTTTCTTTATGATTTAATATAAGTTCTAAGGCAAGTGACTTTATCACCTCCCGTTGTTTTATGTCGGAGATCGAAAAGGATTAAAGGTTTTCCTTCTACATCATCATGTTCTTACTTTAATTTTACTCATTTATGATTGTTTAAACTATTACAACACTTTTTACATATTAATTTGATTGTTTTTCTACTTTTACATCAAATTTATCATGATATTATGTGGTATCTTGATACCTTTTCGAGTATCTTGCTACATTCTTATGCAAAATCATTCATTAATCACTTTAGCACTATTTTTTTTTCCAAAATTACACTTATTCATATTACGTAATATTACATTTTCATTATAAACTTTTCCGTGAATTTTATTTTTCTACCTAGGATCCTAAGCACGACTAAGATCTTGACATATTCTATGAATCTTAAGCACTCTAGCTTTTAACAATTCATTTTTAACATCACACCACACTTACTAATTTGGTTATGAAATTAGTTTGTTAAACTTTAATCAACATAATTTGGCACCATCAGTGGGATAATTGGTGTTATTACATTTTTCTCCTTAAAGTTACTTGAAAAGTTTTTTTTTTCATATTTTCAATCACTTACACATTTTTGCACAAAAATGCATTCTTTACCAATATGTACTTCTAGCACTATTCCATCCGTACTGGTATGAGCCTTCCCCCACCTCCTACAACCACCTCTATAATGAAGGAATGTTAAGATCCCTATAAGGACAATCCCAACATCATCACTAGTCTAATACTCAGGAAGCGCAACTAAAGAAATACCTATTATAGACTCGAACACTGACATCATAGCCATGTTGACCTGAATTTTTGATACAAGAAAAGTGACCCTTTGTGCTATCTAAAGTTTTCGAGTTTCCGAGATCATATCCTTTCTGAAGTAATGGAGGTTTCAAGTTTGATGTGAATCCGAAGTAGAGAGAATGACCGACGAATTGAAGACTTGTACTTCTTGTGTTGTAGTGTTTGTCTTGCTTGTTGTAATAGTATTAGGAGACCAGATCAACCATAAGGCATTGTTATGCAGTTGATATACAATACGTATTTTACTTTATTGTGTCTTTTTGTCCATTTTGCTCATATATAATATAAATAGGAGTATCAACCATGTAATGAGTGCGCATTTGATCAATCAAGAATCACATTTGACATTCTCTCATTCCTTTTTTCTATTTGTTCATTCTCTTTACTTTACATTAATTAGTTGCACTAAATAATAGATTATTACTCTTCATCATTCAAGGCTTGACTGCTTTTATCCGGACTTGACTAGAATCTATTATCAACCTCTATTGTTGTAGTTCACTAAAGGTTTTAGTAATTAAATCTTGTATAGAAATATCATCAAGATATATATTGATCTATCATTTGGTATCTCAGCCTGAGTGGTTTCCTTTTGAATCCACAACATCAGATTATCATTGATTAAGAATACCTTGGTTTCTTAATCATTTTTTTTTATTAGGATTAAACTTCTTCTATATAAAACTTATGCTCAAAACAACACAATGATGGCTGCTCCTAACCCTAAATCAATCACAGTGTTTAGCTTAAATCACCAACAATATGGGTTGCACAACAGGAGCCCCATTATTGATTGTCGAAGAATATGATCATTGAAAGATTCTTGAAAGGAAAGGAAAAAGGTGCCAAAATTTGGAGTTTTGTTACCAAATTTCCTCATGTTCCTGCTCATCAAGCTATTAGAGGTGCTATTACAAATCTTATTAGCCAATAAGAAGTTCATCCTGCACCTCCAAAGTTGATGGATGTAGAAAATATGCATGCAGATAATGTTGATTTTTTTACAAATATGTCTTTGGTATCCATCCATCTTTTTTTGAACACTTTTATGTTGTGCGAATATCCTAATGAGGTATGGGCTATGCTCAAAGATCTGTTTGAGGGTTCATAAAATTTCAAAAACAAACTGATGACTTCTATGGTGAATGAGTATAACATGTTCATAACCTCTACTGGTGACTCCATGTCTTCTGAGGGAAATCATTACTTGATTCTGGTGAACAACATGATACCTCATCTCATAACATGAAATCCAATTGAGCACAATTTGAAGTTCATCAACAACCTTGTAATGTTAAGTAATGTCTCCAATGTAATGGTTCGCTCAATAAGTTGACACTATTTCAACTCTTTATCGAGATATAAGGACATGAATCAAACGTTGTTGAAACTCTTTGTGAGTCATCTAGAGGACCACTAGCTCTTGTGAGCACTATTAGCACATTTTCTCTAATCTATGCTCCTTCAGATCCATCTCTTCTGAAGCTACAACAGATGAAATTTGATTTCAACAAGAGTTTTCTTTACTATCCATGAAGTACAACAACATGCATCAATGTGAAAAAAAAATCATAAACCCTTTCCGAATAAACCTCGACCCTCCTATCCCGCATCAAAGAAACAACCATAATTTCCAAAATCTACCTGGTAAACCCTCATTCGACATACTAGCTTATCCAAACAATATACCACAAATTCCTCATCTGACCCCTTCTTCTTTTGGAAAAAAATATTGTCTGTCACAAATGTGGGTTCAAAAATCACTATGCTTTGGATTATCATGCAAACTCCTCCAGCCATACCTAAGTTCAAGGATTGTACTTACTATGCTATAAACGTTCAAGATACAGTTACAAGTGAGAATACATTCATTTCCATTGTCTTACACAATATTGATGGGTAATGGTCGCAGGGTGATGAAAAAAGAGTATAATGATGGAAGAAACTTGTGTCTCATGGATCAAAATGATGTTGAATGTTATAAAGGGTATTTTTCTTCTAGTTTGGACGATGATGATGCTATTACTAAACCAAACTATTATTATATGGCCATGAGCGACCCACTTGTTTGAAGCATCATCCAATAGATATGTGATATTATCTCTAAAAATCATTTTGATATTACTGTCAGTGAGCCTTATTTGACTAACATTCAATTAGATATGACATTTATCTTGAAAGCTTATGAGGATTCCATAGATGAAATAGAAAAGATAAACAATGAGTTAATCAGTTTTAGAATGAGATTTGATAGACTCCTTAGAAAATTAACATGTAATAGCTAAGGATGAGTGTATTATCTTAAGTAACAAATGTGGACTTTCTGTTAGTGAAATAAATGTTGTAGTTGCTAATAATATGCGTCTTAATGTTGAAATTGATAAACCTCATAAGTCCATTGATATAGTTAAGGCCCATGAACATATGACTTAGAATTTCTATCATCCCTAGTCTGAATCTCCTTGTCTAAGATCTGAGTTTCTGAAACTAGTTGCCACTGATGTCAAGGAGATTCAAAACCTGACACATGTGGGTGACATTCTGAAGCATACTTATTTGGAAACCACTATTTCCCCTTTTTCATCTATGCAAGCACGATCTGTGCATTTTAAATCTTTAATTCATGATTTCACAACTATCAGTGTTTTATGTCCTGATTCCATATAAATCCCACCTCTAATATCCTTGGATCTAAATCAATATCAATATATCCTCAAGGGCACAAGAGGTACAAGAGTTTTCATTCTGAACTCTCAACCTCATAACAACTGTGTCATTGATGAAATCATCCCCGAGATCACTAGACAGGACTCTGATAAGAGTATCAAAAACATCGGTTCCATTTGGGCAACCATCGAGAGTTATTCCAATGAAGAATTTATCAGTGTGAATGCCAATTTTTTTTCTTCAAATTCATGGTTTCTGAACTCAAATGTTGTTTCAAAATCTACCTTACTTCCGTTTTAACCAAGCTTTAAGAATCCTTCGATAGGATAGTCATCAAAATCCTCTGGTATCAAGAAAAATCAGAAACTGTGGCTGAACAAGAAGGATATTGTTCATCCAAAAGGTGAAGCTATGAAAGTTGTAGAATCTGAAATTAGATCCACAAATGACTCTAGATTCCTTCAAACGAAAAAGAATAACGAGAAGAGCATGTTCCCAATAGTAGTTAGATGGATAGTTAGGAATCATAAAAATTTGTTCCTACTAAAATTTTGAAAGGAGCTTCTGTTGTTGACAACTTTGTTACGTCTAGTCATACCTCGTAAAAGCCTCAGAAGCTTAAGGTGATTCCATCAACCCTAATCCCAATTATGACCATTCTCCTCATAAATCATCTATTCTGAAATCTCCGACTGACACTCATTTTCCTTAGAAATCAACTATTTCAAGATTGTTAGTTTCTATTCGTTCTCCTCGAAAATCGTCATTTCCGAGGTCATCACTAGTAAATTATTCTTCAAAATTGCTTTCTCCAAACTTCACTTCTACATCATAAGGAAAAATCTACAAGAACGGTTACTCTTCAAAATCCAAAGATTATGCTAGTCATTCCATTCAAAATAAAACTACTAGATATTCAGATAAAAGGCCTCAAATAAAAGCTTTTCCGATATATGAATGGAGAGTTAAAGAAACAAATTTTTTTTCTTAAGATTGAATATGATTTCTGGATATAAGAAAAGACTATGACATGCCGTGTTTTTCCAAAAGAACATTAGAAACTGCCATCCAAAAGCCCTGTTATTCCGAAGTCTTTAACTAAGTCTAAAGCCAAACTTAAGGTCCCTATTGTTACCAAGGAGCCTAAGAAATTTAAATCCCTCTAAATTGTTGCAAGTACTATGTGTAGAGGAACAAGATACAATATTATATATTGATAGTATTTTTTTCACACACATGAATGGTAAGATTGACTTATTGCATGAAAACAAGCTTTCTTCGAAAGGTGTTTATGTTGCTTTCGAAAATAACTTAAACTTTTTCATCGGAGGTTGTGTTATATTCACAAATGGAAACTTCAGTATTTCCAAATTCGCTTACATTGTTGGCCTTAATCTAAGTTTTATTTGTGTGGCCCAACTCACTGATGCACATCATAGATTTAAATTTTGCAACAAACATATCTACATCATGACTGAATTTCGGTCGAAGTGTCTCATATATTTGGATCAAAACATGGATATGTATCTCCTAGATATAAATCTCATTTTCAGAAAACCTCAAATATGATTTTTATCCAAAGCAGTTCATGATGTTAGTTGGCTGTGGAATCAGATGATTGCTAATCTGAACTTCTTATATATATATATATATATATATATATATATATATATATATGTATGTATGTATGAATGATCTTGTAGTTGGTGAAATGGTCCGAGGATTAACTCTCCTCGAATTTGAAAATAAGCACCTTTGTGTTGCATGTGAGTATGGGAAGAAATCAAAGAAAGGTCATCAAGGTCTAATTAAGAAATTCATTTACGAACCTCTCGAGCTTCTTCATATTGACCTATCTTGTCTATCAGTTGTTGAGAGTCTTTAATGCTAAAAGTATATACTTGTGATTATTGATGACCATACTCGGTTCACCTGAGTCTTCTTTATTTGTTTTAAATACGAGACTACCTCCGAGCTTATCCACTTCAATAAAGAAGTAGATGTGTTGAAAAAACTTCCAGTAAGAAGAGTTCAAATTGATAATGGAGTAGATTTCACTAATGCACCTTTTAAAAAATTCTTAGTTGAAAAGCGTATTGATCATAATCTATCTGCTCCCTATACGCCATAAAAAATGGTGTCGTCAAATAGGTACATAGAACTCTGGTTGAAGTTACTCGATTAATGTTGAACTTCACAAATTTACCTCTTTATCTTTGGGCTGAAGCTTTCAATACTACTTGCTTCACTCAAAATCAACGCATCATCAATTACCGTCTTAACAATAATCTGTATAAAGCCATGAATGGTAGAAAAAAATAGTATTTCATTTTTGCATGTTTTTGGTTTCAATTGTCTTATAAAGAGCAATAAATACCCGTTGACTAAATTTCAACCAAAAGCCAATGAAGAAATCTTCCTTGGCTATTATGAAAAATATAAGGCTTATCGAGTTCTATGTCGATTAAGAAGGGTGATGGAGTAAAGCTTCGACATTACATTTGATTACAACTTCATTTTCTAATTAGAATTAGTTGACATTACAACAAACATCATGGAGTCGGATGCTTCACCTGCTAGTTCTCCTATTTGGAAAATCATCTATGAAGTTTACTTTGAAACTATGTTTGGTTTTCCAAAAACTCATTCAACTTCCAAAATTCTTCGAACTCCAAGTTCACCGAAATTTCACAACATTTCTGGTCCACCACCTTCCATTCCGACATTTGACTTAGAAGTGTACCCTTATCAATTTGAGGAGGAGAATAGTAATCCAAGTAATCTAACCTTCGAGTCAAATAATGATATATTCCAAGATGTAGTAGACCAATTTGCAGACGTTGAACCCTTTCTGAACAACAACGATGATGACCTCAACTTTTTTAATTTTCTAAACTATGATGCCGAGATATCTGGTTCAAAAGTTCTGGGGGATCAACATCCATTAATTCAAGAAATTCAGGGTTAGCAACATAATTTTGTAATTAATGTCAAATCATATGCTGTTGAACAACTTTTGAGACTTCACATGTGGACAAAGGATCATCCCCTAATCAGGTCATTAGAAATCCGAATGTAGTATTGCAAACAAGATCTGCTATTGACATTCAAAACGAGTGTCATCATGCCTCTTTTATCTCTCTTATTGAAATGAAGTCCATCAAGGAGGCTTTGGATCATTCCAATTGGATAATTTCCATGCAAGACATGTTAGAAGATTTCAAAAGCGATATGGTTTGCACTTTGGTTCCTCGTCACTCAGATCATCTCGTGGTTGGTACACGATATGTTTTTTGAGACAACTTGGAAGATGTTGGGATAATCATACATAAAAAGTCAAGGCTCATGGCTAAAAATTTCATTCAGATTGAAGGTTAGGATTATAAAGAAACCTTTTCTCTTTTTGCTCGAATTGAATCCATTCAGATCTTTTTTTCCTATATTGCTCACAATGCCTTAAAACTCTATCAGATAGTCGTCAAAAATGGTTATCTGAATGGAGAACTTAAAGAAAAAGTTTATCTTCAATAACCACCTAGTTTTCTCAATCTTGCTTTCCCTAATTACTGTTATAAACTTCAAAAAGTAGTGTATGGAATTTAATCTTATAACCCAAGATCCTGAACTTTGAGACCAGAGCATCTTTAGAATGCCAAGCTGGATACTTAATATCTAGGAAGGCTCCCATCTTCACAAATAGGGAATCTCCTAGGATGGGAGGTCCTGTCCTCGAAGACCATGAAGGGATATTAAACATCTCACCTAGTACCTAAGATATTAGGATAAGTCCAATCATGGCAAAGGAACTTAGGCAACTAAGAGATATGATCTCAAGCGTACCATGTGTCATTCAACTAATACCGAAGCTCTCCCCTATCAGCCACATGATTTTAAGATTCACACCCCAATATGCAACATTAATGTTCCAAAGAGGTTTCAGGCATGAAACATGAAGATGCGTGATGGGACCATGGATTTTAAAGAGCATATCACCCAATACAAGAGAACACATGGAGATAGTCCCAATTCCACAACATCTCAAAGAAGCTTGTTTATACAAGGGTTTAGGTTCAACCAGGGATGCTAGACGCTTCTATGTGACTTTTATTGATGATTACAATATATATGATTATGTCTACTTAATCAACCATAAGTTAGAAACCTTTGAAAAGTTCAAAGAATTTAAACAAGAAGTGGAGAATCAACTGTTCAAGAACATTAAGATGCTTCAACCTGATCGAGGTGGAAAGTATCTTAGTACAGAGTTACTTGACTGTCTTAAGGAATGTAGAATTGTTTTCATAATTGACACCTCCCAGGACACCATAGGTTAATAGTGTAGTTGAGAGGCACAATCGAACCTTGTTGGACATGGTTCATTCCATGATGAATCGAGCTCCGTTACCAATCTCATTTTTGGGGTATGCATTAGAGACTTCCACCCATATCCTTAATCTAGTCCCTACCAAGAAGGCTTCCAAAACACCTCACGAGATGTAGACTGGGAAAGTTCCCACTTTAGACTACATCAAGATTTGGGGTTGCGAGGTTTTCGTGAGGCGCAAGACTCACGATAAGCTCGAACCTCGAATTAAGCGGTGTATTTTCATAGGCTACCCATAGTAATCCTTTGGTTACCTCTTCTATAGAGCCAGTGAGAATCTGGTCTTTGTGAAAAGAGGAGGGGTCTTTCTAGAGAGAGAATTTGTAAGCCAATGAAATAGTGGGAGGCAAATTGACCTTAAAGATCTTCAAGAGTCAAGCGGTGAAGGAACCTTAGACATTAGCGATCAACTAGAGGAGGAAACTCATATTGAACCAACTGACGAGTCTGTACCTCTGAGGCATTCCACTAGAGTTAGAAATTCGCCTACGCATTATTATGGTTTCCATATTACTGCGAAAGGTGACACATTTATCAGTGATAGTACATTGGTAAATTTGGATGAACCTAATAATTATAGGGAAGCCATGGCAGGCCCTGAGTATGCTAACTAGAAAGAGGCTATGGACAACGAGATTCAGTCCATGTATGACAATCAAATTTGGAACTTGGTTAACAATGTACTAGGTCATAAGGCAGTCAGGTGCAAATGGATCTTCAAGAAGAAGACCGACATGGATGTAAAAGTGGACACTTATAAGGTGAGATTGGTTGTGAAGGGTTTCACTCAAACTCAGGGAGCTAACTATGATGAAAGGCGAGATTGGTTATGAAGGGCTTCACTCAAACTCAGGGAGCTAACTATGATGATACTTCTCACCAGTAGCAAAGAATAAGTCTATTAGGGTTATTCTAGCCATTGCTACATTTCATGATTATGAAATATGGAAAATCGATGTCAAAACCTCTTTCCGTAATGGAAAGTTAGATAAAGATGTTTATATAAGTTAGCCATATGGTTTTGTCAATGCAAGGTACCCTGATAGAGTGTGCAAGCCTCAGAAATCCATTTATGGATTGAAATAAGCATCTCGTGGATGGAATCTTTGTTTTGATGAGAAATTCAAAGAGTTTGATTGTTTAAGAAGTGAGGATGAGTCCTGTGTATATGTCAGAGCTAGTGGAAGTATAGTTAGCTTTTTGGTACTATATGTGGATGACATACTACTCATAGGAAATGACATCCCAACTTAGTAGGAGATTAAATCCTGTCTTGGGAAGTGTTTCGTTATGAAGGACCTTAGAGAAGCTACATATATCCTAAGGATAAGGATATTAAGAGATAGGAGTAAAAGACTAAGTGGACTTAGTCAGCGCACCTACTTGGACAATGTGTTGCAGAGCTTCAACATGCAGAATTCCAAGAAAGGTGATATACTGATCCAAAGCAATGCAAAACTAGGTAAGGCTCAAAGCCCGAGTATAGAGGATGAGATAGATGAGATGTTTCGATTACCATATGCTTCCGCTATTGGCTAGATCATGTATGCTATGACTTGTACCCGCCTTGATGAGGCCTTTTCTTGGATCATGGTCAGCAGATATCAGGGGAACCCTAGCAAGGCTCACTAGACTGCGGTAAAGAACATTCTCAAGTACATGCAAAGGACTAAGGATTGGATTATTACCCTTGGTGGGAGTGATGACTTGAGAGTAGTAGGGTATAGTGATGACGAATTTCAGACCAACAAGGATAATTTCCGCCCTTAGTCGGTCTAGGTGTTTACATAAATGGAGGAGTGATTAACTGGAAACTTTCCAAACAGGAGACAGTAGCTGATTTGACATGTGAATTAGATTACATAGCAGCAAGTGAAGTAGCGAAGGAGGCGATATGGCTGAAGAACTTCATCGGATACCTTGGGGTTGTACCAGCTATAAAGGAGCCTATGGAGATTTTCTATGAAAACAATAGTGTGGTTACCTTAGCCAAGAAACCAAGAGATCATGGCAGATCCAGACACATTGACAGAAAGTATCACTTCATAAGACACAAGATAGAAGAATGACTCCTTGTGGCTAAGAGGGTATCGTCAGAAGAGAACCCAATAGATCCCCTCACGAAGGGACTGGCTAGGGTTAGGCATTTGTAGCATGCAAGGCGCATCAGGATGAAGGACGATATTAGTTTTGCTGATTAGATATCTATTTCTGAAACTTTTAAAATGTAATTGACATTTGATGGTTAAATAAAAGTTGTTGTTTATTTATAAGTAAGTTGTTTCTATCTTGTGTCAATCGTTTACTATTGTTTCATCTTTTCATGTTTTGACTTCCAAAATAATTACTTTATTCAAACTCTCCACAGTCAATCATACTTTTGACGTAGGTATGAATCAAGATTGTCATGAGTTGGAATTGTAGACGTCTAAGGTGTTGGACATAGAAAAAGTTGCTATAACATTCATGAGTGCTCATAAGTTTTGAGTATTGGATTAAACCCACACTCACTTTTATCACTTCATGGAATTTATCTCAACTGATCGTGAGATGGTAATATCATGTAAGTCTTCAAACCTAGAGATATGAGTTGTTGACTATGAATTGGGTGTACACTGATTGCATGAAAACGCATCGAAAAACTTGATGTTATAAAATGTGCCTTTATGTATGATTCAATAAGTAGTTACTATAAGCATATGAGTCGAATTTTATCTGTTCCTTTTAGTCCTTGGAGGAATAAAAGTGAGATATGGGCCCCTCAATGATTTTGTTTTGACCTATGTGTCGGGCCTAGTCAGATCCAAATTGATGTGTTTAGTTTAGTTCTATGTCAAACAAATCGGAAATCGGGAAACAAACTATTGGACAATATGTACGACGTGTTCAATATATTTGTCTGAATGATATCTTGAGAATAGAGGATTATCTGATCACTTATTGAAAATGGCACTTCATAGTTCAATGGAGTTTTAGGGGCTACGATTGTTGGTCGGTTCCTAAAGTCATACTTGCAACTATAGTTATCAGACATATCCAAGTGGGAGACATCCATTTGGTTTGCACTTCTCCGAAACAATTTGAATGGATAATCTTTTGAGAATAATATATTTATGATTTATTAATATATTATAAGTTATAATATATAAATATGAAATCATATTATTTAATTAGTATTGATCAAGAATTAATTTGGAATTGATTTAGTGATCAAATGGAACTAATTAAATATGGACTCTTGAAAGACCCCAACTTTCGTATTTTTGAAAGACCCAAACTTTCATACTTCACAATATCATTACTCCAAAATATGCTATTTGCATATTCATAAAAGCAATATTTTACATTTATAAAGGGAATTACAAACTATTGGATACAAATCGTTTATTACAAAGTGTTATATATATTACATAACTACCCAGGATATTGTAATTTATACAAACATAAACTGTAGTACAAAAGTACTATTACAAACTATTCTAAATCTTTCAATAGTATGAGAACATACTAGTTACTTATCACCTACAATTGTTAAACATTGATAGGGTAAGCGGTGACGCTTACTGAGTTCAATAATAGATACAATATAACGTTATGCCATATATATACTTCAATGTGGCAAACGCAAAGAAGAGTAACAAGACATATGTGAGATCATGTGACAAGCGTTCATATCAATCAAAGACTTTATTCAAAGATATACTTTTCAATGCTTGCTATACATCAATAATACTTTGGCCCAAATGGAATAGAAGACATGCAATTTCTGATTAACATCTTGTTAGATTTTAGGCTTATAGTCTTGTCTAACCATTTGCCAATGCCATAGAATAGAAGTCATTCTCTTACGGAGACATGCTCTACATGGCCAGAGGCTACGTACCAGTACCAATGTGAATGTAAGTCCTTTCACTGATCACATGGTCAAAGGTATTACAATTGCTATAAACATACTAAATAAAGTCACACGGGAAAATAACTTAGAATAATAACACTGAAAAGAACATAGCACATATAACACATAACATACAATTGTTCCTATATATTGAACTCACCTTAAGTTAACCGGGGGTTAAAATAGTAATTTGGACAGCACTTCTGCTTTAAATATGTCTTTCTATGTTGAAAACAGGGAGCTTAATTGAAAACCGGGCCCTACAAAGGTAGGGCTTCAAAACCAAAAAGATAAAATTTTCGGGCTTCTCGAGGGTCTCGGGACGTGTTTCGGGTGCTAAAATTGATACTGGGGCTTCGGGGAAAGTCAAAATGAAGAAAATATGGAAAGAGGGGCTAAAAGTGGCAAATTTCCAAAGTTAGTCGGCAAGGTTCGCAACCTCCCTTTATATAGGGCCGAGGCTGAAGTCGGTTGGGACGGAAGCAGGCAGCGAAGCAGCTCGATGGCATCAGCAGCGAGGGCCACGTCGCATCTACGAGGCTCGGATGCGAGGAGTGACAAGGCAGGCGCGAAGACTCGGACGCGAGGAGGCGTGGAGGAGCGAGCTTCGGACACCAAGGCGAGGCGCGTCGGAATTCCCTTGGACCGCACTTCAGTCGAATTATTAAGTGACAAGCGTTGACTCTGGATTGGGGCACGTCTCGGATGATGCTGCTGCTTCGTGCGAGGTGACGTGTCCGAACACTGTTCATGCGAAAATTCTCGGTTTTCGGGCCCCAAACTTCTAAAGTCCACAACTTTCGCATACGAGCTCCGGTTTTGACGTTCTTTACATGCATGCGTAGCTAAAATTATGCTCTACAACTTTCGTTTAGACTTCGTCGGCTAATTTTGAATTTATATATAATATTATTATTTTTAACAGACTGGGACAGGAAAATCCGTTAAAAATTCATAACTTCTTAATCCGACATCCGTTTTTGTCAGATTTTTTACCGTTGTACTACAAATGACGAGACCTTCGATTCTCGTTTAGGATGTATCAGTCAAATATCGCTCGATCTAAAATTCGAGTTTTTAGTTGTCTACTGCTAAGCTGAAATTTTGAAATATCATAACTTCGTCAAACGAAGTCAGATTTTGGCGTTCGTTTTATCGAATTTCTCGGTTTAACGAATACTACGAATTTCATTTAGATTACTAAGGATAAAAAGTAGTTTATCAAAAAATCCCTTTTTACGTCATTCAGCGTCGTGCTGGTTTTGTCGCGGATCTTCGGTTGGTCATAACTTCTTTGTTATAACTCGGATTTCGACGAGGTTTTCGCCTACAAGTTTCTAACAAGATTCTATAGAACATCAAATAATAAAATTTTACTTATTTAAAATTTAATATTTTCGCTAAATTTCACTATTTGGCTTTTAATTGGAATATCATAAGACTTCCAATATTTTCTGAGTGATTCTAAACATAGTTTGACTTCATTTCTAGTAAAAACCATCCGTTAGAACTTAACACTCAATTTCAGATAGTATTTCACAATTTTATTTATTACGAAACACGATTTCAAAATGTGTATGTTAGAACTCTTATATATATATATATATATATATATATATATATATATATATATATATATATATATATATATATATATATATATATATATATATATATATATATATATATAGAATGGGCTAATGTTCATTTAGGATGGGCTAAGCTTACATGGATAGTCCATGGTGTTTTTAACCCATTGATCCTATGGAAATGAAAGGTAGTGGGTATTAGGGTTTACATGGATGTAACCATAATCCACCATACTATATAAAGAGGTCTTTGGCATATGAAATGGCACTAAAGTGTGTGAGAACAAGGGTAGGCCGATTTCTAGACTACTTCATATTCTCTCAAAGTCTTCCAGGTTGTTTTGGTGATTTGTGATTCCACTTGAGGCATCAACTTTATTGGTGCTAGGCTCTTGAAGCTCCAAGCAATCAACCACAAGAAAAGGTAAGTCATTCTACTAGTTTTCTATGTTAGAAGTACCCTGTGATATGCATTAGGATGAGAACCTTGGAAAAAATCATATTTGCATGTATATTCAAGAAAACATAGATCCAAGGTTTCTAGGGTTTCATGTACACCATAGGAGTGTTAGAATGCTCAAAACCCATCAAATTGTACATGCAATAAAATTTCCAAAGCAAGAAGCCTACATCTAGCATACAATTTGGTACATGAATCATAAAACTAGTTAGAATAATAACTCTTTATTGTAGCTTGTAGTTTTGGCCTTTCAAAAGCTTAGCACGTCAAGTGTGGTGCCTCGAATGGTTCACAAACACCATGAACAAAGGAGGACTTTGTGAGAGAGGCTTAGACACTCCAAAATCAATTTTCTCTCTTCCTAGAACTCTTAAGTGTCACGATTTTGGCTAAGGGGTAAACTTGATATATTGTAGGATTATAAGAGTCATGGGTAAAACCTAATCCATAAATTTGGTTTATGATCCATATCTCATGTGGGCAAACTCTTATGGATACTTACCTAAACTTAACTCAACATGGATTAATAGCCCAAATAATATATATATATATATATATATATATATATATATATATATATATATATATATATATACACACACACACACACACACACACATATATATATATATATATGATTTACATAATCCGTCCTCTTTAATTTAATTAGTCTCTTTTGATCACTAAATTAATTCCAAATTAATTCTTGATCAATACTAATTAAATAATATGATTTCATATTAGTATATTATATTTGTAATATATTAATAAATCATAAATAAACTCTTGTTCAACTATCCATCCTATCAGATTGTTCTGGTGAAGGTAACCCAAATGGACCACGCTACTCTCGGGTCAAGTACATAACAATTATAGTTATTGGCTTAGACGGTAACAACTCAAAATTTCTTCCATTATTTTTAGTCAATCTCCGTTAATAAAATTTGAATTTTATTGACTTTCCGTCAACTTCTTGGGTTAGAAAATCAACTAATACTATAGTTAAAATTCTATACGAGTCGGAAACCAAAAATCGCGTGAAAAACCTGCATTTTTCTCGAAAAACAACATCTGTGCGGCCAGGACGAGTTTATGGACATAAACTCGTGGACAGCCTTAAACCCGATTGCGGTCGGTGCCAGGTGGACCCCACCACCGACCATACCCTCCAGCCTATAAATACATGACCCCCACCCTCATTTGAACATTCTTGGCTGAAAACACTCTCTTTCTCTCTCTAACTCTCGTGACCGTAAGCACCTGAAACCCCTCCTTTCTTCCGAAAAATAACAAAGATCGTCATTTGGTGCCGATTGGGAGCATCTAGAACACGTTTTTGTCGAAATCATGCATCCTTGTTCTTAAGTATACGGCCGTAAACCCTTCAAATCTTCAAAGGTCGTAAACTCTTCAAAGGACAGTTCACGACCGTAAACCGTGTTAACGACCACACACCCACTTCTCGGTCGTAAACCTTGTTCACGGCCGCAAACCCAGTTCACGACCGTAAACCACCCATTCACGGTTGTACACATCTCTTAAGTGCTGGAAAGCATATTCCCTCGATTCAACCAAGTCCCGGTAACATTACTTAACCAAAAACGTGTGTTTTTCTAACACTTTATGTAATGAAATCGCTAATTTAGATACATATATGTACTTATTGATATTAGGATTCCATTAAGTGCCATGTACATCAACTCGAGGATCTTCCAGGTCAATCCTTTGCATCCAACAAACAGTAAGTTCATACCCCTACGCTCTTTGACGTTTTTAAACGTTTTCAGGGGGAATACAAGCCAGACACAAAGGATTTTGGGAACTAAAACAGAAGTGCTTGCAACAAGTAAAACTTGTGCAATTTACACGGATCAATGGGTTTTCGTAAATCATTTAGATACCTTAACCCTTTTGTAACATGTGAATCATAAGGGTTGTTTTCTAATTAAAATTGCATAGTTTTCAAAACAGATCACGAACATAACTTTTCAGTCAAACTATAATAGGTATAATTTGCGGAACTCTTTACCTATTTTACTGATACATACTACTTACATGGTTAAACCTATAAACTATGACATATTTAGTTTAAGATATACATTATCGCAAGAGTACCACAACTAATAATTATTTAAGTATAATTATTTTTACTCTACAAAACATACATTAATTTCAATTACGAAAGAACATTACGATTTATATATTATTACTTGTAAAGTCGTTAACCTAATTAGGAAACAAGTCCTTGGGTGCTTACAAACTTAACTAAGTGGAGGACCACCCTTATGAACCAGAGTCTCCTCGCGGCAGAACCTAGCTTTTTTGTATAGATCTATACGAGATTGACTACCCCGCACCTTGCTGCTAGCTACAATCAGACTGATAGGTCTACGGTTGACAAATTCATAAAGCATATTGGCGTCCGATTCTCGTCGTATCCAGTTTAGTATGGTCATAAAACTCGTCAGTAGTAACAACACATTTATGTAATAATACACTTCTCACGAACAATTGCTTTAATAACATAGGTATCAATAATACTTGTGCCTCACAGTTCAAAACCGTTAAAGCAACATGAATACATACATACAAGGGAAAATAAGGGATTTCCCAAGTTGAGCTTTAGTACATTAGTTACTGGTGGTAACCATGGTTTTCAAAACAGAACATACATTACTTACTGGTGGAAACCATGGTTTTCAAAATTAATCACACTTTACATACAAGAGCGCACAAACATTTATATAAATTCAGTGACTAGTTTTCAAATAAAAAACATGCTTATGAAATCACTAGCTTTATGCTGATATGTTTTCAAAACCGCTTGTAATGTCAGGACATCAGTAGACAGGTACACTAGCCGGCTTTCGGAGAAGATGGAACATTTTGGAGTCTTGTCTTTATCTTTTGCTACTTTTGATGTATACGAACCTCATATCAAACATATGTAAATATTCATATTATAATGTAATGGTTGTGTTTACTTTCATTACTATGATGCAATTGTTGTGATACTACATATGACGTCTTCCACCCCCAGACATTTCCGCCATTTGTTTTTACGGTTTGGGGGTGTGACAAATTGGTATCAGACCTATTGTTTATACTGAAGTTAGTATACTGAAGCTTACATGGTATACAACTATAAACACTGAGGGGTTGAAGTGCTCTGAACTAAATGTATACTTACAAAATATAAGTATTTTACAAAAATCATACAAGTATACCTACATACCAGAAGCAGTATCATAAGTAGAACAAAACAAAAGTATTTTGATGTTGAACACTACGGTTAAACTTGGGTAGTTATGTAATCATCTCTAGGGTCAATATAGCCTGATCAGCTATATTTATTCGAGACATGACCAACATGTGCTTGGGAGTGACTATGGTGTTGCAGCAGGCCTAAAACTTACCAAGTATATACAACAAGATGTCGATAGAACAAAACATACAACTTAAATTACTATAGGAGTAGTTTAACCATAACCAAATACATAGTAGAGATCCATTTCAAGTGTTGCTACTCACTCTTTCTTAGCGATAGTTTACTTGTATTAGTAACGTTTCCTTGTTTATTGCTTAGTAGAACACTTCATCTATCAGGTTGAGATATATCTTGTTTCATATCTCTTGGTTCAAGTCTGAGGGACTTATCATCTTCTTCTTCCTGGTTATTTTAGAACAACATCCCTCCAAAGAAAAGACCCAACAGAAAGAACAGCAACCCTCCAACAGATTCAATGCCATCACCTCCTCAGTTTGATCCTGCTATGTTCCAGGCAGTAGTCACGGTCGCTGTGGCTGCCGCAATGTCACAGATTAATTCTGGCAGCTCTAGCAGGTCAACAAGCGGTGCCCATCTCCTCAATATGGAAGGTGGTCAGGGACATCAAAAGGAGTGTTCCTACAAGGACTTTATGAATGCAAAGCTCAGGTCCTTCGACGGCAATGGAGGTGTTATTGCCCTTACTCACTGGATCAAGAAGATCGAATCTGTCTTCGAGATCTATGCATGTTCCGAAGCCAGCAAGGTGAAATTCGCCACCTACACCTTCATTGACAGAGCATTGACCTGGTGGAATGGTCGGGTCAAATCCTGAACCCTTCCAGTGACAAATGCCGTGGGTTGGGAGAACTTGAAGGAGATTATGCTTGTTGAATATTGACCAAGGGGTGAAATGCAGAAACTGGAGCACGAGCTCTGGAACCTTAAGATGAAGGGTTCTGACATTTCCTCCTACACAACTAGGTTCTGCAATCTGGCTCTTCTATGTCCGGGAATGGTCACCCCAGAAAGCAAGAAGATAGAAAGATACATATAGGGTTTGATGCCCCCAACTCAAGGAAATATCTTGGCTGCTAAGCCAACCACTTTTGACAGCACCAAGTGCCTGGCGTAGACTTTGATAGATCACGGGGTTGATCTCGATGAAGTAGCAGCCGCTCTCGAACCACCTAAGGAGAGTGGCGGGAAGAGGAAGTTTTTGAAATAGCAGAAGGGCCAGTCTTCATAGGAGCCCTCCAAGAAACAACAAACGATGGCAGTCCATGCTACTACCACTCCTGCTGCTATTTCTGCAGCTCAAGAACCTACTAGCAGATATGTTGGAACCCTTCCTCGGTGCGACAAGTGAAACTATCATCATCATGGGCCATGGCGTTGAATGTTGTGCAAAAACTGTAGAAAGAAGGGACACACAGCTTGAGGTTGCAAGGCACCAATCCAACCAACCAATCAAGCCCCTGGAACGGGTGTTGGTTAAGCATGTTATGGCTGTGGAGAAGTCGGGCACTACAAGAGAAACTGTCCGATTGCATCAACAGCTGGCAATACAGGGAGAGTAGTAGCAATGGGCCAGGAGGAAGTGGTTGCTGACCCTATCGTTGTTACGGGTACGTTCCTCCTTGATAACTCCTATGCATGCATTCTTTTCGATTTTGGTGGCAGAGAAGTTTTGTTAGTTATGCATTTCAACATCTTCTCAAACATAAACCCCAACCCTTAACCGAAACATTTACCGTCGAGATGGCTAATGGTATGAAAAAGAGCACTAAAAAGATATTCATAGGCTATACGCTTACCCTAAACGACCATTCCTTTCCCATCGACCTCATTCCAGTGTCTATAAAGAGCTTCGATATCATCATCACCATGGATTGGTTAAGCCCTAATCGTGCTGATATCCTATGTTACGAAAAATCCATTTGTCTCAATCTTCCCTCTCCAAAAACATCTGCAAAAGGAATGCACTGCGTTCCTAGACCATGTCATTAACGAAAATCAAGAAGTTAAAGACCTTGAGAGCATCCCCGAAGTCTGTAACTGTCTTGATGTCTTTCTCGAAGAGCTCCCGGGAATCCCTCCTGAGCACCAAGTCGAGTTTTGCATTGACCTAATCCCCAGAGTTACCCCCGTAGCTAAATCCCCATACCGCCTAGCACCATCAGAAATGCAAGAGTTATCTAGCCAGCTCAATGAGCTACTCGACAAAGGATTCATCAGACCGAGTTCCTCAACCTAGGGAGCCCCAATCTTATTTGTGAAAAAGAAGGATGGATCTTTTCGGATGTGCATTGACTATCGCGAACTGAACAAGCTCACTGTAAAAAACCGTTATCCTCTTCCCCGAATCGACGACCTGTTCGATCAACTTCAAGGAGCCAGCTACTTCTCAAAAATAGACTTAAAATTAGGGTACCATCAACTACGAGTCCATGAGGGTTATGTTCCCAAAACAGCATTTTCAGACTTGATATGGTCACTACGAGTTTGTAGTAATGCCCTTTGGTCTAACCAACGCACCGGCAATATTCATGGATCTGATGAATTGGGGGTTCCGCCTTCTCCTAGACAAGTTCATGATAGTGTTCATTAATGATATACTTGTCTATTCCCGAAGCGAGGAAAATCATAGGCAACACCTGAGGCTAGTGCTGGAAACTTTAAGGGCGGAGAATCGTTTCGCGAAACTCTCTAAGTGCGAATTCTGGATTCAAAAAGTTACTAGGTCAAGTCGTGAGCGAGGAAGGCATACATGTGGAATCTTCCAAAATCAAAGAGATAGAGAATTGGTCGGTACCGAAGACGCCCACGGAAATCCATCAATTCTTGGGCCTTGCTGGCTATTATCGCAGGTTCATCCAAAATTTCTCTAAGATTGCTAAGCTGCTAACCACCTTGACTCAGAAAGGTGTACCTTTCTATTGGGGAGAAAAGCAAGACACTACATTCTAGATGTTAAAGCAGGCCCTATGCAGCGCACCTTTCATATCCCTTCCCGAAGGGACAGAGGACTTCGTTGTCTACTGTGATGCATCTAACCAGGACTTAGGCTGTGTGCTCATGCAATGAGGAAAGGTTATTGCTTATGCCTCAAGGCAATTGATACCACACGAAGTCAATTATACAACTCACAACCTAGAGTTAGGAGCAGTGGTCTTCGCATTGAAGATATGGATACATCATGTCTACGGAACCAAGTGCACAATCTTCACCGACCATAAAAGCCTACAACACATTTTTTTTACTAGAAGGAGTTGAACATGAGGCAACAGCAATGGGTAGAGTTGCTATGTGATTATGAGTGCAAAATACACTACCATCCCGACAAATACAATGTGGTGGCAAATACCCTCAGTCGAAAAAAGTACTCTTGTCGTAGGGTGAAGGCACTGAAAATGACCATCCATTCCCATTTGTCCGCACAAATTAGAGAGGCTCAAATGGATGCCTTGAAACCCAAGAATGTGTCAGATGAAGCCTTGACAGGAACAGAGAAGAACTTTGATATCAAGGGAGACGGAGTATATCATTTCATGAACCGCATCTGGACCCCAAAGTTCGATGGTTATAGGGAGGTTGTTATGAACGAGGCTCACAAGACTAGATACATCGTTCACCCAGGTTTGGATAATACGTACCTGGATATTAAGAAGTTATATTGGTGGCCAAACATGAAAGCGGAGATTGCTACCTTCGTGGGAAAGTGCTTGACTTACGCCAAAGTGAAGGTCGAATATCAGAAGCCATCAAGTTTGCTCCAATAGCTGGAGATACCTGAGTGAAAGTGGGAAAGGATTACTATGGATTTTATCACTAAATTACCCAAATCTCCGAGTAGGTATGATACCTATGGGTAATTGTCGATCGATTAACCAAATCCGCCCACTTCCTACCAATCAAAGAAACTTTCAAGATGGAAAGGCTCACGCGAATCTACATCCAATAGATAGTTCGTCTGCATGGTGTGCCTGTGTCCATCATCTCTGATCAAGATAGCAGGTTTAACTCGAGATTTTGGCAGTCACTGCAGAAAGCTCTTGGAACTAAGTTGGATATAAGCACAATATACCATCCACAGACAAACGGCCAGAGTGAGAGGACCATTCAGACTTTGGAAGACATGTTGAGAGCCTGATTCATAGACTTTGGTAAGTCGTGGGACACCCATTTTCCCTTGGTTGAGTCCTCGCATAGCAACAGTTATCATACCAACATCAAGGTTGCACCGTTTGAAGCCCTGTATGGCCGTAAGTTCAGATCCCCTCTATGTTGGGCTGAGGTGGGCGACACGTAGCTAGCCAAGGGACAAGTCCCCGATAGCACTCTCACAGGCCCAAAGATCATCTGTGAAACCACATAAAATATCATACCAATTTGGGAACGACTAAAGGCTTCGAGAGATCGAAAAAAGAGCTACGTCGATAAGAGACGAAACCCCTTGGAGTTCCAAGTTGGAGATCGTGTTCTACTGAAGGTCTCACCCTGGAAAGGCATGATACGCTTTGGAAAGCATGGAAAGCTAAATCCGAGATACATAAGGTCATTCGAGATCCTTTCTAGGATTGGTCCCGTAGCATACAAACTTCGTTTACCTCTAGAGCTTAACAACATCCATCTCGTCGTCCACATCTCGAATCTTAAAAAGAGTTTATCCAATGAGACCCTTATGATCCCTCTCGATGAGATTGAAATCAACGAGAACCTAAACTTCGTGGAAGAACCAACTGAAATCATGGAATCGGGAGATCAAACGAACAAAGCAAAGTCGCATACCAATATTGAAGGTTAGCTGGAATGAAAAGCGGGGACCTGAATTCACTTTGGAGCGGAAACATTCAATGAAACGAAAATATTCTCATCTCTTTCCGAACTCGTGATGTGTATTCTATGTTTGAATTTCGCAACGAAATTCCCTCTAACGGGGGGATGATGTAACACCCCACAATTTCTTCCGTTATTTTTAATCAATCTTCGTTACTAAAATTTGAATTTTATTGATTGTCCATCAAATTCTTGGGTTAGAAAATCAACTAATACTATAGTTAAAATTCTATACAAGTCGGAAACAAAAGATCACATGAAAAATTTGCATTTTTCTTGAAAAACAACGTGTATGCGGCCAGGACGAGTTTACGGCCGTAAACCCGTTCGCAATCGGTGCCAGGTGGACCCCACCACTAACCATACCCTCCAGCCTATAAATATAGGACCCCCCCACATTTGTACCTTCTTGGCCGAAAACACTCTCTTTCTCTCTCTAACTCTCTTGACTGTAAACACCTGAAACCCCTCCTTTCTTCCGAAAAACACCAAAAATCATCATTTGGGGCCGATTGGGAGCATCTGCAACACGTTTTCATCGTAAACAAACATCCTTGCACGACTGTAAACCCTTCAAATCTTCAAAGGTCGTAAACCCTTCAAAGTACAGTTCTCGGCCATAAACCCTGTTCACGGCCACAAACCTAGTTCACAGCCATAAACTCCCATTCACGGCTGTACACAAATCTTAAGTGGTGAAAAGCATGTTCCCTCGATTCAACCAATTCCTGGTAACATTCCTTAACCAAAAACAAGTGTTTTTCTAACACTTTATCTAACGGAATCGCTAATTTAGATTCGTATATGTACTTACTGATATTAGGATTCCGCTAAGTGCCACGTACATCAACTCGAGGATCTTCCAATTCAATCCTTTGCATCCAACAAACAGTGAGTTCATACCCCTATGCTCTTTAACATTTTTAAACATTTTTTCAGGGGGAATACAAGCCAAACACAAAGGATTTTGTGAACTAAAACAGAAATGCTTGCAACAAGTAAAACTTGTGCAATTTACACGGATCAATGGGTTTTCATAAATCATTTTGATACCTTAACCCTTTTGTAACATGAAGAGCATAAGGGTCATTTTTTAATTAAAATTGCATAGTTTTCAGAACAAATCACGAACATAACTTTTTAGTCAAACTATAATAGGTATAGTTTGGGGAACTCTTTACCTATTTTACTAATACATGCTACTAACACGGTTAAATGTACAAACTATGACAAATTTAGTTTAAGATATACATCATCGCAAGAGTACCACAACTAATAATTATTTAAGTATAATTATTTTTACTCTACAAAAAATACATCAATTTCAATTACAAAAGAAAATTACGATTTATATATTATTACTTGTAAAGTCGTTAGCCTAATTGGGAGAAAAGTCCTTGGGCGCTTACAAACTTAAGTAAGTGGAGGACCACCCTTATGAACCAGATTCTCCTCACGAGAGAACATAGATTTTGTGTATAGATCTATACGGGATTGACTACCCCGCACCTTGCTGCTAGCCATAGTCGGACTGGCTGGTCTACGGGTGACAAAGTCATAAAGGATATTGACATTCGATTCACTTCGTATCAAGTTTAGTAAGGTCATAAAACTCGCCAGTAGTAACGACACATTTAAATAATAATACACTTCTCACGAACAATTGCTTAAATAACATAGGTATGAATAATACTTATGCCTCACAGTTTAGAACGGTTAAAGGAACATCAATACATATATAAAAGGGGAAATAAGGGATTTTCCCAATTGAGCTTCACTACATTACTTACTGGTGGTAACCAAGGTTTTCAAAACAGAACGCACATTACTTACTGGTGCTAACCAGGGTTTTCAAAATGAATCATACTTTACATACAATATCAAATAAACATTTATACAAATTCAGTGACTAGTTGTCAAATCAAAAACATGCTTATGAACTCACTAGTTTTATGATGATATGTTTTCAAAACCGCTTGTATTCTCAGGACATCACTAGACAGGTATACTAGCCGGCTTTTGGAGAAGATGTAACATTTTGGAGTCTTCTCTTTATCATGTGCTACTTTTGATGTATATGAAACTCATATCAAACAGATGTAAATGTTCATATTATAATATATTGGTTGTGTTTACTTTGATTAGTATGACGCAATTGTTGTGATACTACATATAACGTCCTCCATCCCAAGACATTTCTGCTGTTTTTTTTTTACGGTTTGCGGGTGTGACATAGACTCCTAATCCGATAATCTCCCACTTAGATAAGTCTAATAACTATTATTTCAAGTACAATTCCAAAATCCTGACCAACAAACGTCGCCCTCAAAAGCCAATGTCGAAATTTGACCTAGTCAAATGATGTGTCCATTAGATAAGGGATCATATATTCCTCCATTCTAGTTTCGTATAAACTAAGACATTGATTATAATCATTCTCTCTGTTCATGTGTTGTTTCCTGATTTCCGATTTATGATGACCAAGTAATTGAACTGATCACATCAGTCTAGGCTTGGCCAAGCACTTAGGGTTGTCATCACTAAATCATCGAGGGACCACATATATCGCTTTGATACCTTTAAGGATAAATGGAATGGATAAACTTCGACTCATATGCCTGCTCTATCTACTCATCAATTCACACACAACAATATGTTTTATAAAACCAAGTTACTGGTGCATTTACATATTATCAATTTGAAACCTACTTGTAAACTGCAACTCATATCTCTCCGTTTCAGTAATATACTATATTATCGTCTCACTATCACTCGTGATAAAATACATGAAGTGATTCAGATGAGCGTGGGTTTAATCCAATACTCTAATCTCATTACAGAAGTGTTCATGAACAATGCAGCAAACTTGTGCTATGTCTAAACGCCTTTAGACAATCTACATAAGATTTCATGATAGTATTTCCTCAATAACTACTTCCAAAGTAGGATCGACTGTAGATGGTTTGAATAATCTTCTTATTCGGGAAGTCAAAACATGGAAAGTGAAACACAAGAATAGTTGAATCCAATATAGTCTCAAAACTTTTGAATATAAGTAAAACACCTTTTATTTAATCACCATATTGATTACACATTATTCATTGTATGATGTTTCGATTTATCAACTTTACACTTGTATTAAAACAATAGTTATCCCACGCTCCAAGCATGCACACTATGTTTTCCTATGGTAATTACTTAGTGAAATAGATCATATGTAAACATTTCCAATGATACTCAGTTCATAATTCCAAATACTTTTCATAAGTGTGAGAATACCAAGTCCTTGCCACTTATTGTAATTTTTTAGATTCTAAGCTTATATGCAGTGATCCTTTTGTAATGACTATGTAAAAAGTCATAGAGACTAGGAAACAGACATTACAACGTATTCCCTTTGGAGATTTGTTACTAGACCAATTCCATAGAAGTGAAGTCTCATATTCAAGGTGCATTCCTTTGAGCATCCTTCTTCCATAAAAGTTTATAACCTACTCATAGATTCTTGATATCCAACTCCTATTATGGAACCTTTTCCATAATTTCCATATGACTACCCATTCTTAATAGAATCCTATCTATTCAGAATTATATCAATATGGTCCATTCATTACTATACCTCCAACTATCCACAAGCAACCAATCCTAGGTAAACCGTTGTTTTCTGTAATTAAAATTTATAACTCGCAACATTTATCATAATAATTATGCTCCCACTATCATAATAATTATTCACTTACTAGCATAACATTTATCCTCCCACTAGCTTTGTCATGTTCCCAGAAATAAGTTGGACTTCTAGAAATCAATACTTACTGACTTTCTTACCAAAATTCAGATTTTTGATACGAGATGCTTCAATAAGCCTTTATCTAAAATCATACACCTTTTATTAGAAAGCTCATATGTGTGTTCAAACTATTCAGAACTTACAACAATAAGTTCTGAACGTTCAAACTATCTTCCATTTCTCACAATTCAAACTATGAAGAGGGATGCCATAATCATAATCGAATTTGAGAATGCAAATATCACAATTGCTATCTCTCCTTAAAATCTACTTAGTGAAAGTGTTTCCTCACAATCATTTTCATGAATTGGAGAGAAACCTTATGACACTTAGATTTTATGGTGTATGTATTCCTATCCGTGTGAATTTTTCATAACCACAATAATAAGATAAAGTTAGTTACAAATCCAAACTCATATGGAATGAACTTGTTCAATCTTAATTTTTTTGTCACTTAGTAGCATAAGGGCCTACCATGTCTTCCAAGATGTTCATAAGATTACCCATACTGATTAATGAACTTTCACTGACCAAGGTGATATGCCATATGCAAAATTAAGAACTCATAGAACTCACATGCATATTCAACTTTAACTGGAATGGGCACAAAAACAAGAATATGCCAACACGATAGGTTAAAGACCTCAAGTAGTGTGGTAGTGATTAATAACAGGTTTATTCTTGATTAGTTCCTGAAGCTTTTCAATATCCTTAATACTTGTTAGAGTTTATGTTAAGTTGTAATGTTATTTTACAAAGGCATTATATTTCATAACTCAATGTCTAGTCCTTTGTACTTTTTTGTATGCTTTAATGTTCTCCTATAAATAGGGGAGTTACTTAGAGTTAGATAAGAACTTTTGTCTATTATTCTCTCTGTAACCTTTGAAGCATAGTACGAGCTGAAACAAGATCATATTTACATCCTGTGTTCTTAATTCACTTTACTCTGATTTACATTTCATTTCTCGATTTAATACTTCATCAATTGGTATCAAAGTAGGAATCATATCTCTGCGATCTATTTTTCATTCTAAATCAAAAGATTTTTGAATCTGTTTTAGATTCAAAAGTTTCCACACCTTTTGTAGTGAATTTGTTCATGATCTACAGTTGTGATTCGATTCTGCATCTGATTAGTTAAATCAAGTGTTCTACTTGAAATCTCTGATCGTCTCAGCAATTTGCTTTCAAAATCACTTAAGCTTTTCAAAAAAAATCATCCGTACGTTCATGGGGAATTTCAAATTGAATTCAATGACATCCTATTCTCATCTGCTAGGATCTTCAAGAAAGATTCTTATTCTCATCCCTAAATACTATGATTAGTGGGCTAATCACATGCAATATTATTTGAACGGGATTGATGAGGAACTTTGGTCATGTATAACTGGAAATGGTAATCCTCCACCAAATGTTCAACCAATTGGATCTTCTTCTGGTACTCCAAGTGTTGAAACTCAATCTGATAGACCGAAAAAACATGAGAAAAGATGTTTGAGAGAATTACGTGGTGGTTTATCTATAGTGGTCTATAACAATGTCAGAAGTTGTAAAATTGCGAAAGATCTCGAATACACTCAAACAAAAGGAAGTGAAAAGACTAAGATCAATTTTGTGAAACACTTTTTGATTGAATTGAAAGAATTCAAACAAAAGGATGGTGAATCGATTGAAAGATACTATTATCGGCTGAATGAATTAATCTACAAGTGTCATCGTCATGGAATCACAACCATGGAATTCAATCTGGCATTCATCATGGGTCTGCGTAAAGAATGGAGGAATGTGACTCTGACAGTAAAAACCCAGCAAAGCTTCGACACTAAATGATCTATACAATCTTCTGAAAACTCACGAAACAGAGTTGAATGAGATGGCTGAAGAGTCGAAACTAACTTTAGGTGGTCCATTGGCACTAGTTTTGAAAGTTGTTGAGAAGGAGCAGGTCGAAAATGAGAGTTCTGATGAAAAAGGTTTCATTATAAATTCAGACAATGAGGCTGTTGCTTTTTACTCGAATAATAGAGTAAATAAGTTTTTCAAGAAACCATTCAATTCTAAGTCGAAAATTAGTGAGGGAAAAGGAAAATTTGTGACGAAAGCTGGAGGAGAAGAGTAAGAAGAAGGATGTGGAGAAAGAAGAGTTGAAAGTTAAGAAGAATTTAATAGGAGATTATGGAATTGATTGTTACTACTTCCATGGAGCAAATCATATCGCTAGTGACTGTCAACTTCGTAAGAAGGAGGAAAAGAAGAAGAAGATAAAAGACGAAGTGTACTATGTTGAGCGTTTGGAGGATGTAAGGGCAAAAGAAAAAGGAATTTCTCTGGTGGCAAAGGGTGGGGATGAAGATGAAGGAACTTACCAGATTTGGTATTCGGGTTCGGATGATGAGGAGATGCGTAACCTAATTATGGTGCCATGTATGCAAAGTATGAGGACGAAGATGAAGAAGTGGTGACTGGTCATTGTTTTTTGACCAAAGAAGGAGATAAATCATCAATGACAACCAATATATGTTCTATTCTTCAATCTTTTAATATTCCTTTGAATGCTTATGATTCTGAATTGATTGCTTTTGATGATACTGTTGCTTATTTCGAAACATTGATTATCTCTGCTAGTCACGAAGCTAAGAAATCGACTTCTCTGTTACTAGAAGTTCAGAAGAAGTTAGACTCCAAGAAGCTAAAAGTAGAATATCTACAATTACAGATTACAAACTTGATGTTTGATATTGATTCTTTGATTAGTGAAGTAAAAATGTTATTAGCCCAATGCAATATCTATTGTAATTCTGCTAAACGTCTTTATGCCAAATTAACTTCTTTGCATCATTCATCTGACATAAGCAAGGAAAAACATAGAAACTTATTACCTTTTCTACTTTACAAAAGAGAGAATGTTGATTGCGTTTCTAATGATTGTGAGAAAACCATTGCAGAATTTGATAGAATTCCTGATGATAGATATGCTTATGGAATTGTGAAAATTGACGAATATCTTGATGCAAACGAATTAGTTGATATTGTGAATGATACCCTGACCAAAATTGAAAAAATTAAAAATTTGAAAAGTACTGAGAATTCGACATCTAACTCTCAATCTAATTTTTCTGATATCAAAGATAATTTTGATTGTTTTAGCGAAATCAGTGAAATTGAGGAGGAGGAAAGTATCGATTGTTCTTAGTTATCTGTCATTAATGTCACATCCAAGGGTAAAGGTAAAGAAATTTGTAATTATTCATTGGTTAAGATTCATACTGAAAAACCCTCAACTTCGAAAGTTTGTGATTTCGATCATTTGAATGTCAGAGATAGTCAAACATATAGCAGTGATGACAAAAATGATGATGAAGTTTCAAAAAAGTCAAAATCAACACACACATATTCAAACAAAACAGAAAATCCACGAATTGTTGTTGATCAGGTGTATAGAGATACAAATTTTTTTGACAAAGTCATGACTAAAAAGGGTCCTCATTATCTCAAAACAAAATGCAGTGGTGTATCCTAATTTCAAGTGCACAAATGATGTTATCTTTCTAATCAAGTGTTTGTAACTACGGAGAATGTTGATAAAATAAAACTTGAATTCAATAAAATGGTTGAAGATGATAACAAGAAAACATCTGATGAAAGTTTCTTTTCAAATCAAAGTATTGTCGAAAATAATCTAAGAAAGAACTCTTATGTTTTTCAAAGACAGAAACCACAACGAAAATGGGTTGAAAAACAAAAGGTTTTAAAAGAAGTTCAAACACAAGCGGTTGACAATGCTGACAAAGTTGTTAAAACATCACAACAAAAATGGGTTAAAAAGAAAAAGATTTTAACAGGATTTCCAAAACAAAGTGTTGAAAAGATTGAAAAAGTTGTTAAAATCAATTCTCAGGAATTTAAAGATCAAATTGAAAAGTTTTCGAAAGAGAATACAATTTCAAAGAGACAAGCTCAAAAGAAAATTTTTGTAAAACTATTGAGTCTCGAATGGAACAAAAAGGGTTGAATAAGAAATTGTCTAAAAACAAAAAGTCTCAATCTATTCAGACAACTTCAACATCAAAATTAGACAATCAGAAAAATACTATTCACATCAAAACTTCTTTATATGAATCCAATCAACAAAATACATTTTGGAAATCTAAACCTCAAACAACCACACATTTTTTGAAAAATCTTAATTATTCATTCACAAAATCTCAAAATCAATATTTCACAAGTCAAAATCAATACTTCCCACGACCACATTTTCCAAATCATTCAAAGAGTTTTCAAAAACGATTTTTACAAAAAAAATGTTGAAGAAAAAATTTATAATCGAAAATCTGAAAACTTGCGTCCTAAGTCAAATGTTCATTTCACTCCACAACATCCAAATTTTCCAAATCCAATAGTAAAACAACCTTCGAAAGTTTCATACCATAAGGGTGTCTCCAATGTAAAGAACATCAACCATTGGCTTGAAGGAAATGGAAAGATGTATCAATCACAAAACTTCTCACAACAACAAATTAAAGAAGCTTATGAGACATATTTTAATGATCTTTCAAATGGAAGTTCGTCTTCGAAAGAATTGAATATTTCAGTGAAACTTGGAAACTAATATCGAAGGCAAAGCTAGTCGAAAAAAATTAAGAAGACGAAGGCGTATGTCAGTAGCAATCCTAAACCTTCGACATATTATGTTTCTATTCCTTTATCCAATGATGTGGACTTAATTGATAATTTCAAATCAAAATTTCGTGATTGGGTTTTAGGTTCTTCATTTCATTGTATTTTTAAAACTAATTTCCAAGGACCCAAACAACGTTGGATACCTAAATTCTTTCATTAATTGCAGGTTTTGTATGACGAGCAATATGATGATAAATGGTACAGTGATAGTGGTTGCTCTCGTCACATGACTGGAAAGAAGGAAATTTTGCATGATTATCGAAGTCTTACAGAATGCAGGAGTGGTTAAATTTGGAAACAATCGCAAGTGTCAGGTGAAAGGTTATGACAAAGTCATGAATGGAAAGTTTACAGTTAATAGAGTGGCATATGTTGAAGGACTTCATAATAACTTGATAAGTGTTTCGCAACTTGTTGTGGGCACTGGCAATCAAGTGATGTTTAATGAGGAACGTAGCATCATTTCGAATGTTCACACATAAGAATTTTTGCTCAAATCCAAAAGAAAAGGAGAAATATTCACGTTAGGTATCAATCCTATTATTGGCAAGCCATCAGTGTGCTTACTTTCGAAAGCTTCATCTGACATTAGCTGTCTTTGGCATCACAGGCTTTCGCATCTGAATTTTTGAAATTTGAACAAACTTGTGGTTCAAGATCTGGTAAGAGGATTACCTATTTTAAAGTATGATAATGATACTTTATGTGCAACCTATGAACAAGGAAAGCAGCATAAGCAAGGTCATCCAATAACCATTGATTCAAAAATTTTCGAACCATTGGAATTACTTCATATTGATTTATGTGGACCATCGACACTTGGAAGTCTTAACAAGAAATGGTACATTCTCGTTATTGTTGATGATTTTTTCTTGATTTACTTGGGTTTATTTTCTCAGGTTGAAATCAGATGTTGCACAAATCATGATTGATTTTATCAAAAAGATGGAAACAAGCTTAAAGAAGAAAGTTTTAAAGATCAAAAGTGATCATGGTTCTGAATTTAAGAACAATGTTATTGATTCATTTTTAGTGGACAAAGGAATTTTGCATAATTTTTCATTACCATATACAATGCAGCAAAATGGTGTTGTTGAAAGGCAAAATCGATCTCTTTGCGAAACTGCTCGAACAATGCTCATTTATGTGAATCTTCCTCATTATCTATGTGTTGAAGCCGTTTCAACTGCATGTTTTACTAAGAACAAATCTTTCATTCATCGATGCTTCAACATTACTCGTTATGAAATAATCAATAACCGAAAACCTAATGTCAAATTCTTTCATGTTTTTGGTTGCAGGTGCTTTATAATGAATCTCAAGGATAATCTTTCGAAATTTCAGTCCAAAGCTGACAAAGGAATTTTCTTGGGATATTCTAATAATTCGGTTGCATATCGAGTGATGAATAAACAAACAAGGAAAATTAAAGAAACTTTCAATCTAACGTTCAGTGATTTTTATATCAAACAAGTTGATTAAATGTTTCGAACGAAATCCAATTATTAATGAATCAAATGATGCCTCTAATAGTCTAGATTCATGTGATCTTAATTATGATTTAATTTTTGGTATTCCTGACAGAGCTACAGATGCTAAGGTAAATGTTCCAGATTATTAGATTTCTGAATCGTCAAAACATTCTGATTTTTCGGTATCAACTCTAGTTGCCATTACTGAACAATTGCAATCATCTTCTTCTAAAACTGGCAAAAGTATGCTTAATAATCAAGTGGTGGGGGAGCACTTGCCTTTGAATTCTAATGTTGATGGGGAGCATTCTCTCGAGGGGGAGAGTAGAAGAATGGATGATAATGTCGAGGGGGAGCAACATGCTAATGAATTTGTCGAGCCAAATATGTCAAACAACAATCACGATGAAATTTTTCATGATCTAAACGATAATGTTTCTGTTACATGTTCTGAAAATGACAAAATGTTTGAAGATGCATCGTTAGATTTTGATCAAGCTTATCCTCTAATGAACAAATGGGTTACAAGTCATTTGAAAATTTCAAGATGGAGTGTTGACAAGGGCTCAGATACGTGTAAAGAATGAGGTACTTAATGCTCATCAAGAGTTTTGCATGCTTAATGTTTTTATTTCGAAAATAGAGCCAAAGACAGGTAAAATTGCAATGGAACACTCATATTGGGTCGTTGCAATGCAATCTGGATTAGTTGAATTCGAAAGAAATAAAGTTTGGAGGTTAATTCGTAAACCTGAAAATGTTTCACTTTTAGGATTAAAATAGATTTTCAAAAATAAAACTGACAAAGATGGAAATATTGTTCGAAATAAAGCGATATTAGTTATAAAATGATATTCGCAACAAGAAGGTATAGATTACGTAGAAACCTTTTCCCCTGTCGCAAGACTTGAGGCAGTTCGAATATTTTTGGCTTATGCGGCTCATAAAGATTTCGAGGTTTATAAAATGCATATGAAGTATGCTTTTCTTAATGGTGAACTTGAAGAAATAGTTTATGTTGAACAACCTCTAGGTTTTGTAAATGAAGAATTTCTTGATCATGTTTATATCTTAGATAAAGCTGTTTATGGGTTAAAACAAGCACCAAAAGCCTGGTATGCAACTCTTACCAATTTCTTAAAACAATCAAAATTTAAATAAGGATCAGTTGACTCCGCATTATTTCGAAACAAAGTTTGAATCACCTAATGTTTGTTCAAATTTATGTTGATAATATTATTTTTGGCTCTACTAACCATGCTTTGTCTAGTGAAATTGAAAATTTGTTGAAAAGTCAGTTTGAAATAAGTATGATGGGCAAAATAAACAATTTTTTAGGCTTAAATATTCAACAATGCAAAGAATGAATTTTCATCAATCAAGAAAAATATACCAAGAATTTACTCGAAAATTCAGAATGATAAATAATACAAAGTTTAGAGTACCAATGGCAGTTGGAACCAGACTAACTCCTTCGTTAGATAAACCGGCTGTTGATCTCACTTTATACGGGAGCATGATTAATTCATTACTTTATCTCACTTCTAGTCGACCTGATATCATGTTTTCTATTTGTAATTGTGCTAGGTATCAAGCATTTCCAAGAGAATCACATTTAACTGCTATGAAAAATATATTTCGGTATCTTAAAGGATTGATTTCGTTAGGATTATGGTATCCTTCGAAATCAGGATATTTTGTTCAAGCATGTTCAGATGTAGATCTTGGAGGATGTAAACTTGATCGAAAGAGTACAAGTGGAGGATGTCAATTATTAGATGGGAATCTTGTAAGCTGACAATCGAAAAAGCAAACTTGTATAGCAATTTCCACTGCTGATGTAGAGTATGTTGCAGCTGCTGCATGCACTTCGCAAATCATATGGATCCAGAGTCAATTGCGTGATTATGCAATTAATATAAAAAAGATTCCATTATATTGTGATTCACAAAGTGCAATACACATTTGTCAAAATCCAGTACAACATTCGAAAACCAAGCATATTGCTCTTCGATATCAATTCATAAAAGATCATGTAGAAGATGGCAATATCGAAGTTCATTTTGTAAAGAAAACTGATCAGCTTGCTGATATCTTTACAAAACATTTGGATGAAAAATCACTTGTTAGAATTTTGTCACACCCCAAAACCGGAACGGCGGAAACGTTCTGGGGTGGATGACGTCATGTCAAGTATCACAACACATGCATTATAGTAATCAAAGTACAACAAAACATTGCATTAATAGTAATAGTTTTACAAGGTTACATTACAAAAATTTAAAGTAATACAAGTAATAGAATAAATACAGCATGGTACAAAGCTATCTTCATCAACAGCTCCGGGGATGTACCTGTCTAATGCTAACCTGAGAATACAAGTTATTTGAAAAGCGAGTATCAGCATTTTTACAAATGCTGGTGAGTTCATAAGCATTTAATGACATTTCATTCAAATAACTTAATAAAGTGATAGTTTAAGAGATTTCAGTGTATTAGAGTTCCTTCCAGAAAATCCTATATTTTCTTTAATAAAAGCAGCCTTCTACCAAGACTGGTCAGTGTAATGTGGTAAGAAGAAGTTTCCCTTAATTGCTAATAATATCAAAATACTAAATTTGATTATTGAGGAAAGCAACGACATCAGGGAATATCATATGCCTCAGCAGTGAGGACTGCTGACTAAGGCAAAGAACCATAGACTCCAGGAAAGGATCAAACATACGACACGCCTGGTTCAGTCTAACAAGTGGAGACACAGTCCCCAGAAGGTACCAAATGAAAAGTACATCTTGCAAGGTCAAAACAGTGAAGACAGACCGCAGACGATACCAAATGAAGGGTACATCTCGCAAGGTCAAAACAGTGAAGACAGACCGCAGACGATACCAAATGAAGGGTACATCTCGCAAGGTCAAAACAGTGACTACAGACCGCAGACAGTATCACATGAAAGACATGTCTAGCAAGGTCAAACAGTGTGACTCTGAAAAAGGTGACATCAGCATACAGTGTAAATTGCTGATGAAATACCGTTACCTTAAAGCCATGAATTATAAGGCAACCCAGGATACTCGTAACCATACTGACTAGAGTACTAGACGCCCTACAAGCATCTATATAATGTGACATTTGTCACCCCTTGGATTGGTAGGCCGTGGACTGTAGCTAGCAGTCAGGGTGCGGGGTTGTCAATCCCGTATAGGCCTATACACACAATGTCCGCTCTCCCTACAGGAGACTCTGGTTACCAACTAGACGACGAAGAAGGCCGCGTCCCGAAGATGCATCCCAAATAGAGGATAGTGTGTTACTAAGAGGGAGTGGGTTAATAATGTAAGTGTAGACTAGAGGTAGAGACTCTTAACAGAATTGACTGAAGAAAACTCGTATGTCTATGCTCGTATACGTAATATATAACTAATGAATCGAACGACCTTCAGATGGACATCTGATCCCACCAGACCACATCTCAACGAAGAAAAGGAAATAGGGCGGACAGGCCTTCCTAAGTCCTTCAATCATTATTTATATACATCTATACAAGCATAAACATACATCTAACTATGCTTGAGTGTGTGTCATACGGTGAAGTATAAGTGTACAGTGGAACATCTGAGTTGTGAAGTATAAGTGTACAGTGGAACATCTGAGTCGTGAAGTATAAGTGTACAGTGGAACATTTGAGTCGTGAAGTATAAGAGTACAGTGGAACATCTGAGTCGTGAAGTATACGTGTACAGTGTGGGATAATCGAACCATGAAGTATAAGCGTACCAAGTATAAGTGTATCACGAAGCAGAGACGACAATAAGTGATGTAAGAACGTCTATCAAGTATAAGTGGAGTAAAGTCGTTATCCAGTATAAGTGAAGGAGAAATCGTATCACTAAGTAAGAGCGTGAATAAGTATAAGCGTCATCAAGTATAAGCGACTATAGGTATAAGTGAAAGTGTTACCGACTCAAAGTATAAAATAAGTATAAGTGAAGCAGCAGTGTTTAACAAGTAAAAGTATACGTCAAAAAGGGAAATCTTTAATGAAAAGCCTTTATGTACAGAGAAAATCACAAATTGTATTCCTTTGTAAAATACGTTTAAAACCTTAGAGGATCTTTCATAAACCAATTTAGGATGAATTTGAATAAATCAGTATAAGTAAAAGTTACGAAACAGGTAAAAGTCATTTTAGTGTCCCACTCGGTAAAACAGTGTAAAAGTGGTAAAATCTTGTGCATGCGGGTTATCAATCATATGCGATTGACATGATAACTGGCATGTTTAACTTGTATTCCCCCCCTATAAAACATTTAAAAGCATTTAAAAGGTTCATTCAGGGGTATGAACTCACCTGGTGTAAGTAGGTCCGACGAAAGTGTCGATTGGGCGTTCGGGGTCACGCAAGGACTTGAACACACACAAGGACCTATTTTAACATATGATAACATATTTTCACATACAATTAGCATATAATATACTAATTAAACAATTATACACACTCAAAGGAGTGGAAAACACTTTTGGTTGAGTGTTTGGGGTCTCGGGTAACGTTTACGGGTGCTAAGGGTCTCTTATCAGTTGTGGGACTTTGCTATACTCACATATCAAGTGTGTAAATGGATTTAAAACATCAACATGGACCAAAAAAGGAGTTTACGACCCAACCTAAGGGAGTTTATGGCCGTAAACTCCCAAGGTTAATTTCTTGGGTGTTTGATGCTTCTAGCTTGTTCATGGGATTTTTCTAAGGACTTTTCATAAAAGGCATGAGTGGATTTGAGGCTTCTAAGGGTACTAAACAAGAGTTTATGGCCTAGGAACTCTCCCAAGGGAGTTTACGGCCGTAAACTCTCAACCTTTGAGTTTAGTGAAGTTTTAAGCCCCTATTACCTTCCTAGAATTTTCTCATGAAGTTTGATGCTATTTTGGGTGATTAAAACCAACATTTGAGGGGGTTTTGGGGAGTTTACGGCCTAGATAAATGCTTGGGCCATAAACTCCAAATCAAGCCTCATTTCATTGTGTTTAAGTCCTTATATCCTTCCTAGCATTTTATAGAAATTGTCTAAGGCCATTTGGGGGACAAAAACCAACATTTTGGGCATGTTTGGGGAGTTTACGGTCTAAGCATGTGCTTGGGCCGTAAACTCATTTTTATCCTTCATTTTGATGTGTTTAAGTGATCCAAACCCAAAGGAATAAGCCCTTAATTTATATGTTAAGCCCTAGTGTGGTTTGGGAGTGTTTTTGAGACATTTAAACAAGGTTTAGAGGTGTTTACGGCCTAAGCATGTGCTTGGGCCGTAAACTCTCTTTTATGCCACAAAATGATTGTTTTAAATGTGAAAACACTCCTAGGCTAATTCTTCTATTTATTTCCAAGCCATTTGGGACAAGTTTGGGTCATTTTGGCCTCATTTTGGGTGTTTACGGCCTAAGGAGGTTCTTAGGCCGTAAACTCCTTTTTCATTGTTTCTAAGTCCGATTTTTGGGCTATAAACTCAATTCAATATGTTTAGAATAAGCTAGGGTAAGTGGACTTACTATTTGGAAGCGTTTGGTTGCGGTTTCGGGGCGAAAACGGGTCTAGAGAGAGAGTATAGAGAGAGAGTGTAAAAAGTATCCAATAGACTCCACTCACCCTTATATAGGGTTTTGAGTTGGGACACAGTGGAAGTCTACCCGATACTGCCGTTAAATGGGGCTTTTGGTCGCACCCGATTTAGTGGTCGTAATAATAAACTAATATTTTCCAAGTAAATGGAAATATGTGCTATGTATTTTATTTCCTTTTATCACGACTTAACGGCATATAAACATACACAATTGAAATGTTTATTAAACTTGAAGACTTCTCATTAATGGAACTTTTGAACAGTGGAATATTCCGTTAACGGTAACGGAGAAATGTAACGGGACAACTTGGGTTGTCACATCATCCCCCCGTTAGAGGGAATTTCGTCCCGAAATTCAGATCTAGGCAAGGAAGTAGGTATGGATGGCCAAGTAGAGGTAAGAGAGTACTTCCTATGTGATTGTCCTTGCATCCCCAAGTGATCTCTGGTCTGTGTGTGTCATTTCAACAGACCCTCGCGTACGGGATGCGGGTTCCGTCTCGTGTAGCTAGTGGGTTCCAACTAATGTATCTACAAGGTTAGGGTTCTCGATGGATTCTATCAAGATGAGTGAGGTACGAAAAGTGTTGTCGGGAATTCACGTATCAAGTCTAAGAAGTGAGTCGATCGAATGTGAACCTTGTGGTATATCCGAAAGTAGTAGCGGCCTGAAAAGGGTCGGACCATGTCTCCATGAGGATTCTCGGATGGTCCTAAGCTCTCGGAAAGGAGTAGAGCTTTCAGTACTAAGAACATAGTGTACTTCTATGGCAAGATCAACACTGGCGTGATCGCCATTACGAAGTTCCTAACATTCTCGCTTGTACTGGATGTGTAGTCCTTCAGGTTAATCCTTAGGAAGCTCAGGTGGTCTTCAGTTTCGTGTTTTCTTTCTACTGGCTGATAGAGACTTTCTAGATCGTCGAGCGGGTTGCGTGACTATGGTTATTGGTTTGCTATAGAGTGTCTATCTCGCGCTTGTGCAAAATGAACCTGCACTAACGAAGCTTAAGATACGGAAACCCTGAGGATCGAGGAGTTAGGGTCTCACTAGATGACCGTTGGACTATCTCGGGAGGTGGTTCTACTATCTCTGCGTGAGATAGTATTCGTGGAACACCTAACAGTCCAATGAATCTCCAAGACTATGGTTTATTCTAGCGTGGAAAGTGCGTGCTCTTGCATAACCCTTCGACTAACACCAGGGCTGGTGTCAAGTCTATAATCTCTTCGAGATCAGGGTCACAAGGCTTAACGCAACTACGTTCGCACTTTACCAAGTATTCTTGGCTACGAAGGTTATCCTGTGGTTCTCGGCATTCTAGTGTCCTCTTCGGAGAATGTATTCCATCGTCTACAGGGCGACGACGATTTCCTCCATGCAATAGGGTAGAGGATGATAGGCACCACTTGTCTATAATGAGGTGGACGAAGTGCCGGAGTAGTGCGGGCATATACTGCAACTACTCATCCGGAGATTCTGGGTTTTCTCGGTCTAGGTTAAATCTAGTGAGTATAGAGTCTTCTCACTCGGAACTTTTAAGAGTTCAACCCGTAGTGATTTTCTTGGCTTCGGCTCCTATGTTATGGAATATGGTGAAGGTGTTTTGCTAAGAGGTCCGTGGTAGAGCTCATACTAAGCCTAACCGCAAATACCGCGTGTATGCGAGCAGTATACACTTGAGGTCGGCGGGACGTTCAGCTGTGCGACTCCACCCCAAACTCACAACCCAACGAGGAACAGGGAATAGGGAGGGAACACACACCTTTAATCTTTTTGATCTCAATTATATGCCGCCCTTATGCATATACCTGATTATAGCGGTCAGTCTCATGAGTTCTATTCTCTAGGTTCACGAACCTAATGTGCGAGGTGCGAAGGGTCTCTCGGGGAAATTATACGGAGTATGCTTCGGTTGGATGTCGTCTTCTAGAGTATCTTGTAGTGTGTTTCACTTCGGTGTTCATCTGACTACGAGGGGTCGGTCAACAGTGTATGGTATCTTCCCTTGGGTGCTTCGGAAGGTTTGAGATAAGAGGGACGATTGACGGATCGTATTAAGTTGGTTTATTTGTGTTAGGTTCAGGTTCGGAAGAACCTTTATTTGTCGATATGGCTATGGAGAAAGTTCTTTTTACACAGCACTTAAGGAGTTACACACGGTTGCACGAAATCAAACCATGATCAATAGAGTCGTCGAAATTGGCACACTTCGACATGATATAAAGTGAAGATCGATAGAGTCATGTGCCGAACAGGCACACAAGTTCGAGGCGTCTCGGGTTTCGTCCTACGTATCACTACAACGGATACTTGGACCGATAGATTCGACGTGGAACTATAGAGAGTTCTAAGTGTTTCCGAATAGAGTATCTTTTCATGAACGGGTTCTCACGAGGCATTTCTATAATCGCCTCACATATACTAGTCATGTACATTTAAGGTGGGGAGGACTGTTGATTGAGCGACCCCGCCCTAAATCCACAACCAAACGAGGAACAGGAGATGAGGCGGCAATTCGCTCACTCTAGGTCTGTCCATCTTAAATATACATGGCCATAACGTATATGTTTAGCCACTATAGTTTTACCTAATAAATTTTAAATTTTATAACAGTGCTGCGACTTTCGCCTTGCTGGAAAGAATTTACATTGAATTAGTCTTTTAATGTATTTAGCTTTGTTATCTGAGATCGAGAGTCGTACCAAAAATCTACCGAGTTCCTTGACGTTTCTCCTAAGCAGTAGTGTCAGGCTCCTTCTGTGTCTTTGTCTTTTCCTTCGGTTGGGCAATCCTTCTTGAAGTGTCTGAACTCGCCACATAGGTGGCAAACCTGTGTGGCCGCCGCATTGGCGATTGATGCAATACGTTCCACCGGAGTTCTGCATACATGAGCAGTATGCCCCTTCATGTGGCACCTAGCACAATAGAGTTCTCGGCAGGCACCATGATGATGGTAGCTGCACCTGCTGCAATGGGGAAGGTCTCCTAGATACGGTCTTCTTAGAGTCGGGAGGGAAGGGTTGACAGGGGTACAGACTACCTCAGCTCGTTGCCCTTCGGAAGGTCCTTGAGCCGAGGTACTTCCCTCCTCTATCTTGAGTTTTCTCTTTAGTGGGTTCAGTTGAGGTTCTTGGGTGGCTGAATATGGAAGTGTGGGTTGATGCTGTCTATTGTCAGGATTGGAATTTCCAACGGGCACCTTGCTAACATTGGCGTTGTTAGCATTCAGGTGAGCCATGACAGCTGCTACGGCTGCTGAAACTGCAGCTTGGAACGTAGCTTCATCAAATAGGAGAGTAGGTTTCTTGCTTGTGGATTGGTTACGCTTCTTCGGTGGCATGGTTTTTCCTACACGGAAAGGAATACAAGGTAATGAGAGACGATGGTTAGCCCTGGACGTTTCTGTCCTGAACGTATTAGGCATAATATTTTTCCCGTGCCTCGGGTATTGGTTGTCTGAGTGTCGACCTACATCCCTATGATGTAGTCGTGGTAATCGAAGTGAGTGTATGAATATCGGAAAAAGGCCATAAGATGCGAGTCGTTCCTACTAAGTTACCTTTATACTGAGAAAGGTTTCACTCTCCGGTCTGGAGAGATTTGAGAACAGTTCGGAACGAAGCTGCGGGAAGAGAGGCTCATGAGGGCTTATGGCTAAATAACCTCATAGAGGTGTGAAGATCCGCTCTAAGCGCATTACTGGCAACGGGAACAAGGCGATTTACCTAACACATAGCGTGAGCAGTGTAATCACTAACTCACTAAATTGTATTATTTTATGGGTGTATTAGCGTGAAGAACACGAGGAAAAAGACACTTCTCGGGGTTCCACGTACTGGCTCCCTCGGTCTGCCTCGTATCCTTGACTGGAATCGGCGTTGGTTTCCTTCGGGTAGTTTCCTAGGGTTCTCTTCTCGTATGGACATATTGAATTTCTACTCCGCCTTCCTTCTGACTCCGATTATGGGTGTCATCACTTCATGATGGATGACCGGGAATCTCCGAAGTTTAGGCGAATTTCCCACCGAAGTCCCTAAAAGAATATGGGCACTTGGTGCTTTCAATAGTCTCGACCCAGTTCACTTATTTCCGAACGGAAATCTTCTGAATGAACTTCTTCGGGGTCGGAATCAACTCTTATGTTATGCACTGAAGTGGGTAGGGTTTTCTACAGGGTTCGTGCGAGAATGGAAATGTCTAAAGAATCCTAATAGATTATTAACATTGCGCTGGATGATCCACATCGAGTCCTGCTACGATTACACAGGGTATACAAATCATATATAGCTTAGATCCGATAGGCCTTCGAATATGTGATACTACTCTAGAACCACATCCCAACGAGGAAAAGGAAATAGAGCGAAACCACACATTCTTAGCCTATGGGATCCTTATTATATATAACCTTGGAAGTATACCCTCTGTAGTTGTAGGTATATCAATAAGTATCTTTTAATTCTCACACCAGGTTATCTATGTATTCCAAATACCCCTATGGTATTTTTAATTCTTGTTCGTTTTCTCATCTTCTGAATGTCATTATGGGATTAGTGTGAATCTTTTAGCGCTCTAAAATACTCCTATAGTATTTTAACTTTATGTTTGGCTCTAACAAATCCTAGTTGGTAAGTTTCAGACCTGTTGCACACCACAATCACTCCCGAGCACACGTTCATCGCATCTCGAATAAAGGTAGTTGATCAGGTTACATTTATTCCAGCGTACGATTACATAACTGCCCAGATTTGTCTGTAGTGCTCAACATCCAAAGACTTTTATTCTTGTTCTTCTTGTGATACTTGTGTTCGAGTGCTTAGATTCCGGATGTTATTATACTTTGGTAAAATATGGTTATATTTTAAAGTATAATTTCTTGGTCAGAGTTTTTTATCCCTTTTGTATTTATAGGCTGTATATCTTTTATGAATTGATATACTTAGCTCACTATAAACAATGCTCTGATACCAATCTGTCACACCCCAAAACCGGAACGGCGGAAACGTTCTGGGGTGGATGACGTCATGTCAAGTATCACAACACATGCATTATAGTAATCAAAGTACAACAAAACATTGCATTAATAGTAATAGTTTTACAAGGTTACATTACAAAAATTTAAAGTAATACAAGTAATAGAATAAATACAGCATGGTACAAAGCTATCTTCATCAACAGCTCCGGGGATGTACCTGTCTAATGCTAACCTGAGAATACAAGTTATTTGAAAAGCGAGTATCAGCATTTTTACAAATGCTGGTGAGTTCATAAGAATTTAATGACATTTCATTCAAATAACTTAATAAAGTGATAGTTTAATAGATTTCAGTGTATTAGAGTTCCTTCCAGAAAATCCTATATTATCTTTAATAAAAGCAGCCTTCTACCAAGACTGGTCAATGTAATGTGGTAAGAAGAAGTTTCCCTTAATTGCTAATAATATCAAAATACTGAATTTGATTATTGAGGAAAGCAACGACATTAGGGAATATCATATGCCTCAGCAGTGAGGACTGCTGACTAAGGCAAAGAACCATAGACTCCAGGAAAGTATCAAACATACGACACGCCTGGTTCAGTCTAACAAGTGGAGACACAGTCCCCAGAAGGTACCAAATGAAAAGTACATCTCGCAAGGTCAAAACAGTGAAGACAGACCGCAGACGATACCAAATGAAGGGTACATCTCGCAAGGTCAAAACAGTGAAGACAGACCGCAGACGATACCAAATGAAGGGTACATCTCGCAAGGTCAAAACAGTGAAGACAGACCGCAGACGATACCAAATGAAGGGTACATCTCGCAAGGTCAAAACAGTGACTACAGACCGCAGACAGTATCACATGAAAGACACGTCTAGCAAGGTCAAACAGTGTGACTCTGAAAAAGGTGACATCAGCATACAGTGTAAATTGCTGACGAAATACCGTTACCTTAAAGCCATGAATTATAAGGCAACCCAGGATACCCATAACCATACTGACTAGAGTACTAGACGCCCTACAAGCATCAATATAATGTGACATTTGTCACCCCTTGGCTTGGTAGGCCGTGGACTGTAGCTAGCAGTCAGGGTGCGGGGTTGTCAATCCCGTATAGGCCTTTACACACAATGTCCGCTCTCCCTACAGGAGACTCTGGTTACCAACTAGACGACGGAGAAGGCCGCGTCCCGAAGATGCATCCCAAATAGAGGATAGTGTGTTACTAAGAGGGAGTGGGTTTCTAATGTAAGTGTAGACTAGAGGTAGAGACTCTTAACAGAATTGACTGAAGAAAACTCGTATGTCTATGCTCGTATACGTAATATATAACTAATGAATTGAACGACCTTCAGATGGACATCCGATCCCACCAGACCACATCTCAACGAAGAAAAGGAAATAGGGCGGACATGCCTTCCTAAGTCCTTCAATCATTATTTATATACATCTATACAAGCATAAACATACATCTAACTACGCTTGAGTGTGTGTCATACGGTGAAGTATAAGTGTACAGTGGAACATCTGAGTTGTGAAGTATAAGTGTACAGTGGAACATCTGAGTCGTGAAGTATAAGTGTACAGTGGAACATCTGAGTCATGAAGTATAAGAGTACAGTGGAACATCTGAGTCGTGAAGTATACGTGTACAGTGTGGGATAATCGAACCATGAAGTATAAGCGTACCAAGTATAAGTGTATCACGAAGCAGAGACAATAAGTGATGTAAGAACGTTTATCAAGTATAAGTGGAGTAAAGTCGTTATCCAGTACAAGTGAAGGAGAAATCGTATCACTAAGTTAGAGCGTGAATAAGTATAAGCGTCATCAAGTATAAGCGACTATAGGTATAAGTGAAAGTGTTACCGAGTCAGAGTATAAAATAAGTATAAGTGAAGCAGCAGTGTTTAACAAGTAAAAGCATACGTCAAAAAGGGAAATCTTTAATGAAAAGCCTTTATGTACAGAGAAAATCACAAATTGTATTCCTTTGTAAAATACGTTTAAAACCTTAGAGGATCTTTCATAAACCAATTTAGGATGAATTTGAATAAATCAGTATAAGTAAAAGTTATGAAACAGGTAAAAGTCATTTTAGTGTCCCATTCGGTAAAACAGTGTAAAAGTGGTAAAATCTTGTGCATGCAGGTTATCAATCATATGCGATTGACATGATAACTGGCATGTTTAACTTGTATTCCCCCCCCCCTATAAAACATTTAAAAGAATTTAAAAGGTTCATTCAGGGGTATGAACTCACCTGGTGTAAGTAGGTCCGACGAAAGTGTCGATTGGGCGTTCGGGGTCACGCAAGGACTTGAACACACACAAGGACCTATTTTAACATATGATAACATATGTTCACATACAATTAGCATATAATATACTAATTAAACAATTATACACACTCAAAGGAGTGGAAAACACTTTTGGTTGAGTGTTTGGGGTCCCGGGTAACGTTTACGGGTGCTAAGAGTCTCTTATCAGTTGTGGGACTTTGCTATACTCACATATCAAGTGTGTAAATGGATTTAAAACACCAACATGGACCAAACAAGGAGTTTACGGCCCAACCTAAGGGAGTTTACGGCCGTAAACTCCCAAGGTTAATTTCTTGGGTGTTTGATGCTTCTAGCTTGTTCATGGGATTTTTCTAAGGACTTTTCATAAAAGGCATGAGTGGATTTGAGGCTTCTAAGGGTACTAAACAAGATTTTACGGCCTAGGAACTCTCCCAAGGGAGTTTACGGCCGTAAACTCTCAACCTTTGAGTTTAGTGAAGTTTTAAGCCCCTATTGCCTTCCTAGAATTTTCTCATGAAGTTTGATGCTATTTTGCGTGATTAAAACCAACATTTGAGGGGGTTTTGGGGAGTTTACGGCCTAGATAAATGCTTGGGCCGTAAACTCCAAATCAAGCCTCATTTCATTGTGTTTATGTCCTTAAATCCTTCCTAGCATTTTATAGAAATAGTCTAAGGCCATTTGGGGGACAAAAACCAACATTTTGGGCATGTTTGGGGAGTTTACGGCCTAAGCATGTGCTTGGGCCGTAAACTCATTTTTATCCTTCATTTTGATGTGTTTAAGTGATCCAAACCCAAAGGAATAAGCCCTTAATTTATATGTTAAGCCCTAGTGTGGTTTGGGAGTGTTTTTGAGACATTTAAACAAGGTTTAGAGGTGTTTACGGCCTAAGCATGTGCTTGGGCCGTAAACTCTCTTTTATGCCACAAAATGATTGTTTTAAATGTGCAAACACTCCTAGGCTAATTCTTCTATTTATTTCCAAGCCATTTGGGACAAGTTTGGGTCATTTTGGCCTCATTTTGGGTGTTTACGGCCTAAGGAGGTTCTTAGGCCGTAAACTCCTTTTTCATTGCTTCTAAGTCCGATTTTTGGGCTATAAACTCAATTCAATATGTTTAGAATAAGCTAGGGTAAGTGGACTTACTATTTGGAAGCGTTTGGTTGCGGTTTCGGGGCGAAAACGGGTCTAGAGAGAGAGTATAGAGAGAGAGTGTAAAAAGTCTCCAATAGACTCCACTCACCCTTATATAGGGTTTTGAGTTGGGACACAGTGGAAGTCTACCCGATACTTCCGTTAAACGGGGCTTTTGGTCGCACCCGATTTAGTGGTCGTAATAATAAACTAATATTTTCCAAGTAAATGGAAATATGTGCTATGTATTTTATTTCCTTTTATCACGACTTAACGGCATATAAACATACACAATTGAAATGTTTATTAAACTTGAAGACTTCTCATTAACGGAACTTTTGGACAGTGGAATATTCCGTTAACGGTAACGGAGAAATGTAACGGGACAACTTGGGTTGTCACAAATTTTGACAGGATTGGGAATGATCGAAGGAGGACCAGGTCAAAAGAATGTTTCAAATAAGTAATATAGTGAAGAAGACGGACCGCTGTCGAAAGTCAAAGGTTATTGTTCATAGTCAACGCTTCCACTGGTGAATTTCTCAAATGAACAAAACTCGCAAGTTTGGTATTTTTTTCGAAAAATCAAAAATCCAAACAGATTTTACTTTTGTTTTGTCTTTAAATTTTCGAAAAATCAAAAACACCAAAAAGATTTTACTTTTGTCAAGTTTTTTTTTTTATTTTCGAAAAATTAAAAAAAAAACAAAAATATTTTATTATTTTTATTATATTTTTTTCTAGTTATTTGATCCAGATTTCCATTATGATCCTTATTGGTTCATGCTTGCTGTTCTAGGGTCATGTATTATTTTGAAAAACTTTGAACTAGCTAGGATGTCCCTAGAAGCATGCTGCAGCATGTCGACTCAAACCTCCATTGACTCAATGTGTGTTTTTGAAAGCCTTAATGAAATAGTCCATCACGAAAATTTTGACACAAATCAAGCATATATTCACATTAGTCTACTCTGCTACCTTATTCTTCTCACATGAGTTAAGAGTTCGTTGCTTTGTCCATCAATAGCAGAGGTGCAATTTGATTCGAAAACCAATCTTTTCCATCCTAAACTTCTAACACAATCACACACTATTACATATCTCCAATAGATCTTTGATCAAACCAATAAAGACTTTAACATATTAAAACTTTGTGTTAATGATATGGATTTATAAGACCCTGATGAAATTGAAACCCATTTATCAATCTTTTTAAGGAATTGGCAGGGAACTATGTTCCAGATTTTCATGAAACATTTGTTTATGTACCAATTTTTTCATATTCTTTCATTTTTTAGTGGTCTTGATCAAATGTTCGAAACCCACGACATTTGTTTCCCAACAGGATCCAACTAAACTTTTGTTCTATGAATATGATTTCAGTGTGAATATTAATTCCTATCTTTAGTCACTTCAAAAATCATCCAAAGCTACTTGTCACTAACTACACTGGTTAAACAAGTAATTTCTGTTACAATTACTCACATTGATGTTAAGTGTGGATATGTAACTAAATTTTCAACCACCCACGAAGCTTATTCAAAAGAGGCCCTTCGATACTTCTCTACAAGTTTTCGATTGTAATTCATGGGAAACCACACAAGCAGTTGATCGTCCCTCTTGATGATTAACGAAGCAACCTTTGCCTGGGGTTTAACTGCCTTTATGTCGATTTTTTTCGACATCACATATCCAAATTTTGTGGTTGTTTGCTTCTTATCTCATTTTTTGGTACACTACACTCATGAAATCCTTTAGGTTCTGAGTATTACCAACTCAGGCTGATGATTTCAAAAGTCTAGCATATGACTTCGCTTTTTATCATATAAGTGAAAGAACCTTTCATACCGAAGGTTTATGACGATTACTATTATATGGGAGTGTGATAAAAGACTGTTTGACATGACGCTTTGTATTCTTTCCGGGTTTCAAGGAGATTTGATGGTTACTTTGTAACGCATGGCTGGTTTATTGGTGTGAGGGTGCGATTTTCAAGGTGCCACATTGGATTTCATTTAATGCTGATCCCGCTTTACATTCAAGTAGGGTCACCTATAAAAGTGGTTTCTAGGGTTCTTCATTCGGTTACACTTTCTAAATTTCCCAAATTATAGAAGAACTCCTTACTCATTCTTCAAGCTTCAAACCTTAATCATGTCTAATCCTTCTCATGCTAATGCTCCATCTCAAACGATAAAAGATGTTTCTTCCCAACCCATTATGAAAATTCAAAGTACAATCTATCAAGTGGAAGGTGATGTTTCTATATATCCTAAGGCGCTACAAATGTTGATCATAGCCCTGAAACTCTTTTTTATCTACTGCGATGTTTAACTCTTTCGATGTTCCACTATCATGGCGATCACTAGCAGGATCGACAGTGACATACAGTAAGGCCTTGGATGTGATTACATTCAACTTGGTGAATAACAAGAAGGTTCATCTTACCAAGAAGCTATTTTGTCAAATTCTTGATATTCCATATTCTCCACCATATGGTGTTCTTACAAATTCTCAATTCATCCACATTTTCAACAAGATGGGTCATCAACCCCCACTTACCAAGATCAGTGAGTTCAAGAAATCAGGTCTTCCTAGTTTTTGGAGTTTTCTCTTTGGTATCTTTCATTGATGTCTAACCGGTCGGAGTGACAAAGGAAGGATGGAAGTTTATGTTATGGTTGTGGCTATTTACTATGATCTGGTCGTGGATTATTCGACACAAATGTGGAAATTTTTTTTGAAGAGTGTCGAGAATACAAATGTTGTACAAGGGATTTCGTGTGCATGGTACTGGAGCTTAATTCTTCGATATATGTATGAAAAAGATGGGATTGAGGTGCCTGTCGATGAATAAAAAGCTGAGTTTTTGAAGTATAACTTTCCAAAGAGGATTGCAGATGATGAAGAGGTTTTTCCTAATATTGCACGAATTCCAGATGCAATGCTCAAGCGTATTGATCCAACAACTTCAATGTTAATGGGGTATTTGATTTCGATTAATCTGTATATTGAAATAGGAGTTTTGTTGGCCAAACCAGATGAGGGGTCTTCAAATAAATATTGTAGGTCTAAGAAGGATGATAAGTTTACCATTGAGAAAACTGAGCTTGCAGTCAAGGAATCTCCAAAGAAGCAATCTGAAGTGCGGGTTCCAGTTTCAACAACTGTTACAAAGCCTACTGAAACTAACATTGTCGAACCACTTACTGAAACCATTCCTTCAAAGTCTGGTGTACTCAAATGACTAAAGATGAAAGCTCGTGGTTCACAAAAGTCACCAGAAAGGTTTTCGAGTTTTTCTCCACCATTCACACGAAAGCCTCACGTAACTCAAAAAGGGGTTATTATTTGAGACGTTCAACCCTTGGTTTCCCCTTCGTTAAAGAAAAAAAGAGTTACAGATATGGCTAAGCATATTTCAAAGAAAATCAAAAAGAAAATTTCGGTTCTTCAGAAGGTATCATCATCAGAAGAAGAAGTTCCTGAAACTCCTGAAGCTGTTCTTTTAGCACATCTTTCGACTCCTGAGTAGACTTCGGTCATACCACCTAAAGTTTCATTAACCAAGTCGTCTCATGAGGAGGTTCGACCTTTATACATTGTTATACATATATCTGATACGGATGTAAATGTCACTATGGGTGAAGGATATTCGACTAAAATTGTTTCATTACCACTATTCATCATTCCTACAATTCCAGTCTTATATTTACCAACTTTTGATTAAATCATCAATCAACCTATCACTTTGTTATTCTCTTCACGATCCACTGATCCACCTAAATCCATCAATGATACTGAGACTGATGATGGAGGTTTTAGAGGAACTTTTTCTGACTTTGAACTAGACCCTAGAGAAGAAGACATCCCATATCATATGTTACTGTCCTGGAAGCAATTCAAGATCTTAAACAAGAAGTTTAACTCTGTTCTTCAATCTCAAGCTGATGCAGGGGGGAAGAAATTTTGTGTCCAGTATTGAAGTTGATGTCATGTTGAAAGCCTAAAAAGCTCGATTGTTCAACAAAGTCAGTGACTTAATTCAAGACTCGGAGTCTCGAATTCAAGAGAAGGTGGATATTAATGATAAAAATAATGAGTTAAGAGTCAAGTCATAGATTCAAGAAGAAGGAGGATTTCATACACATGAAATTAAGGTTTCATTCTATTTTGGGAAAGGCTCAGAAGGGTGTTTTGTCCTTAGTGAAAATTAATCAAGTGCTTAGCATATCGAAAGGGGAACTTTTCGAAAATATGCTACAAAATTTTTGATATTAGGTAGTAAGGGAGAACAAGGATCCTTTTCACTTTTCGATTGCTAATTTTTCGTTGATGAACTTGAATGATTTGATTCAAGTAGCATACACACTCAAGGACCTTGATGCTTCAAAGCTTCAGAATACCAGCAAAGAAGATTTACATTTGGGATTTGGTCACATCAAATTGTTTATAGACAATTATTATGATTGTCTAGCATTGACCGATGTTGAGCTGGTTGCTTTGATTGGATAAGAAGTAACTGTTCCACAAGAGAAGGTTCTAAGTGAAGTAGCATTGAAGAAATATGCAGATGGTGAAATTTGTTTGAAGCCATTCGGATTACTTTTTTCTAGAAAGAGTAAGAATGGAAAAGCAACGAAGTACTTTTTTTCAAACTAGTGAAGTCGAAAGTATACAACTGCTCACTATACAAACTTGATTGTGCATATGAATAGTTGTAAGAAGAATAATAATGGGGATAAAGCCAAATTTAAGAAAGTAATGAATTGGTATGCTGAAATTCGAAGAACATTAAACATGGCATGCCAACTTTTGATCAACTGACTTCGACATTGCTTACAAAGGGGGAGATTGTTAGGGTCAATGTTAGGCTGTAAGATGTCGAAGTTGTAATGTTATTTTAGAAAGGAATTATATTTCGAAACTTAATGTCTAGTCCTTTGTAATTTTTTATATGCTTTAATGTCCTTCTATAACTAGGGGAGTCAGTTAAAGTTAGATAAGAACTTTTGTCTATTATTCTCTTTATAACCTTTGAAGCATAATACGAGCTGAAACAAGATCATATTTACATCCTGTGTTCTTAATTCACTTTACTCTGATTTAAATTTCATTTCTCGATTTAATACATCATCAATACTCTCACTGACCTTTTGACTTATAAGACTCTCTTTTTCAAGAAACATTACTCGACAAACAAATATGCAAGAGTTAGTGCGGTTTCTTATCAACATAAACACTTCACACAATTGGTCTTAGATGGTCTTTGTCTTATCCAAGACATCACATCTGACCAATTTCAAATGTACAAGAGCGACAAACATTTTACTCTACATTTGATAAGTGTTAGAAACCTTTCTTAAGATTATGTCACTCAAGGCACAATATTCGAGTATGACTCCAATACTTGATTTTGGAATGAAGTATGATTTATATTCCTGATTTAACCATTTCAATAAATCACGATTCCTCTTCTTAGTCATACAAGTGCACTAAGGTGTACTTAGATGATCAATTGTGGTACAATTTTCATAATCATTAAAATGATCATAAAACATGATACTCAAGTACTCTATCTTATTTTCAGATTGGATAAAATTTTATATTTCTGCCTAATTGATTCTTTGTATTCTTTCTGCTATACATTGAAACTTTTCTAATGGTTTAGAATTATACTTAATATTGTAAGTATAACCATATTTACTAAGATTTTAGTAAATCATGATGAATAGTCTTATCTTTCTTTTTGGTTGACCTGACCAATGCACAACCAACTGTACCCGATCCCCTAGTCCTTCAATTGAATCACATATACATATAAACAAGGAATCAGTCTTAATTTCCCAAAGATGAAGGTACAATACAAGTTGCACGATTCCAAGTTTCTGGACAATTGAAACTTGGGTGATGAGAATCTTTCCTTATTTGGAAAATTATAACACTACCACAAATAAAAGAATCAAATCCATATTGCTAAAAATAGAAATATACAAACATCAATTTTCAAAAATGTCATTGCAAGGAAATATAAATAAGATAAAATCAAAATTCTTTCTTTATTTATAAAATGCGGAAAACTTTCCTTTCAATGCAAGTACATATGCAAACTATGTTTCTAAATATTCCTAAGCAATCTATCATAACCCCTAAGCAGAAGCTCATAAATTTGATCATCGAACCATGCAATCGAAATCCATATCTTCAGAATCAGACTCAGCATGCTTTTCCTTTAAGCTTCCTTTGAAAAAACATCAAAATGTAATCTTATCACATCATGTGTTAAGAATCTACCAATAGGAACTTAACAGAGTTAGATAGTTGACTTACCTGAAATAAAGTCAAACTTTTTGACTTTACCATCCTTGTGGTCCTTTAGGTAGATACCGCAGCTTCACAACCAATTCCCCTTCTCTTTGCAATAAAAACATATGGACTCTTTGGGAATGGTACACAGGACTATCATAGAATTAGCCTTTCTCTTTGATTCTTTCCCATTGGGAAGAGAAGACTTTTCTAAACTTCCAATGTTGCCATTGTCAATGTCCATGGAAGTTTGGGAAGTAGATCTTCCAATCATTTTTGCTTGACCACTACGCCAAATCATTTCTGATTCAGCAACAATTAGCAAATAGGTAAGATCAATAAGGGTCATGTCACGGTCTGTCATATAGTAGTCTTTAACAAACCGACTATACGAATCAGGAAGTGACTAAAGAATCAAGTCAAAAGCTAACTTCCTCAACACAACGACTCCTAAGTTTCCCATCCTATCAATGTGTGACCTAATCTCCAAGATATGTGATCACACATACCTTCCATCTTGGTTTTTGCTATCCAATAGGGCTTGAGTGACCTTTAACTTTTCAAGTCTTTGAACTTGTGAGTTAGGGAGAACTATTGGAGGTGGTGGAGGAAGTGAAGTTCCACTACAACATGAAGAAGGGATTAATCTTTCACCTTAATTGTCTTGTGGAATATCATCTTCATTAGTAAAGCTTTTTCCAAAAGATTTGGGGAGACCATAGTTGTTTGACTTAGATATCTATAATGGGAGAAATTCAAGTTAGTTTATTTAAGACCTTAATATAACACCCAACATGAAATATTAAGGTTAGGACCCAACACAATATCCTACAATTCGGAAGAGGGATAGCATAATCCAATTGAAAAATATTTGAAGGTAGGTAAATGACGATTTACCAATTTCCACCATGAAAAACGAAAAATGAATTTTAGGTTTTAAATAAATTGAAATTCCTAGATCTTTAAGATTCATTGAACTTTTCAATGGCATGTTTAAATCTCGATTATGTCCTTCAAGTTTGTGACTGGGATGCCGCGGATCACAAACAAGGTGTGAATAACCATGCAAATTAGCTTAGTACACTTGGTCTACAAATCACCTAATCAATGTGCGGGTTAACCATACATGCTCCTTTGATTTATGATTAACATCAAACTACACTTTCCTACACACTGTTAATCCCAAATTAGTGTGCTAGTTAAGTACACGCTCTCCACTAACGACTTAACAAGGTGCAAAATACAATTTCATGGGTTAGTACCAGATTCCCATTTTTCCTGAGTAACTAAAATTAGGAATTTATAAGTGTTTAGTTACTTGATATTTTCGTTATACTTTTAATGATAAATAATTTCCTATCCTACCCGTTCGGCTAACGACCCTCCACCAGTTAAGGAAGCGGTGTGTGAGAACGGACACCCATTAAACCACCATTTTATAGGCAGCAACCTTATACCCTCTTATAGACCGGCTTCGTGAATGACTCCTACTAACGGTAAGACTAACTTTTTACTTATACCTATAATATATTAAACTTTTTAATTTTATATGGTATAAGGGTGTATTTTAAACATTTAAAATACTAGGCGGTTTAATCTTTTAATTAAATTAGACTTTTAATTTAATTAAGCTTAAATCATGTTATTATGGATTTATTAAACTTCTCTTTTAATTAAACACTTTAATTATTTTAATAAAGTTCATAAGGTGTAAATGAACTATTCAAAGCATCTAGGTTATTAAAATTTCAAAATTAAATTTTTTTAACTAAATTTAGGTTATGAAACTAAGAGTTGCATCTTTTGAAACCTTCAATTACTAGAGTTAATATTTTCATAATTTGAGACTTTTTAAATACCAAAACTTAAGGACAAGTTTTGTAACTCTTGGATACTTTTCATTTCCAAAACTTATGAGTTTAATGTCATTTTAATGGATGTAACCTTTCATGGTCCATAACTTCAGGACAAGTTTTGGATGTCTTTAAATTTTAACAAATAGAATTATCATATAATCTAGCATTGGTCTAATTTAACTCATATGACAACGTAATTCATATCAATAATTTACAAGTAACTTTATTTATCATATAAGCAACAAGTAACTTAAAACTTTGATAATTATCTTTTAATTGGAAGAGGAACATCATTACAAAATCTGAAAACATAAGTTTTATGAGTACAAAACAGTTTGTGGTAATAATCCTAAACCAATTCTGGCCAAAAACTCAAAATTATGCAACCAAAGGCATCAATACGTCGAGTTGACCTTTTACTGAGTGGACTCGTCGAGTCAGTCAGTGGACTCGATGAGTTCATCAGTTAGAGGCCAGAAAAAATTGGAAAAAATTGGAAGGACAATATCTCCTATCTGGAATCCAGTTTTTCTTATATTCTTGTAGTAAGATTTAGAAATCCTTTGCTGATATGTGGTTATCCTTATCTCATCAAGAATCATGAGTTCATCCATAACATCAAAAACTTCAGTCAGGATCTTGTTATTTTCTTCTTAGTCATGGTACATTGTGCTAGCTATAAGGATTGTGACTTCTAGGGGAATCATAGTCATAGTTCCAAATACCAAAGTATATGGTATTTACCTTGGGAAATTTTTGGTCGTAGTCCTATCTACCCAAAGGACCATGGGTAATTCTTTAGTACATCTTCATGTCTTCTCCGTGATCCTTTTCTTCAGGTTATTGATTATGATCTTGTTGGTTTACTCATCTTGTCTATTTACTTAAGGATGAACGAGTGTAAAAGTGACCATATTTATTCCCCAACTTATACAGAATTTTTGTGTTCTTTTACCAATAAATTAAGCTCTATTATCATATAAAGTTTCAGATGGGATGATAAACCGTGTAAGGATATTGCATTTGATGAAGGATATCACTTCTCTTTCCCTAACTTGGGCAAAGGCTTCAACTTCTATCCATTTGGAGAAGTAATCAATCATTACTAACATGAATATTTTTCCACTTGGTGCCACAAGAATTTTGCAAACAATATCCATGCCCCACATCATGAATGGCCTTGGAGATATATGTGACTATAGAGTTTTACCTGATTGGTGTAAGATAATGCAATGTCTTTGGCATGCATGACATCTAGTTGATACTCCATTGTGTGTTTCATCATCATTGTCCAATAGTATCTTGTCCTTGATATCCTGGAGAAGAGTGCCATACCCATTGTGTGCTTGCCACATTATCCTTTGTTGAGTTTCTTTAAGGATGATCTTGGCTTCATTATTATCGAAACACCTAATATAAGGGCCTGGTGTTGATTTTTACAATAAGATATATTTAATAATGTTGAATCTAGATGCTTTGATTATGAAGGTTCTTGGTTCAAGATTCTTTAGGATTCAGATCCTTAGCTCTATGATATTGCATGTGTGTCATCTCTTCTTTTCTGTTTGCTATTATGGGTGTAATTACATAATATATTAGAATCTTAATGCCAAGATGAATCTTGAAACCAGAACCAAGATTGCTACTGTGTACACTTCTATGTTTTCCTCTAAAGGTAGCGATTTTATGTCACAATCTTAGAACTTGGATGCTATGTTCTTTACTATCTTCAAATATAAAGCTTTTCTTTTTAGTTTTTTACTGAATATTATCCATTAAATTGGTTAGTGACTAATAATGAATCACCATGTACCTAAAGTTTTTTGATCCCAAGATCTTGAACGATCTGTAAACCCAAACCAATACTTGGTATTCTGTCTTGTTATTAGTTACTTGAAAATCACATCTTACTACATGGTGTATAATGTCCCCTTGTGGTGATTTTAGTACGATTCATTAGAATTAAAAGCTCTTTCATTAGAATTAAAAGCTCTTTCTATCAAGAGGGACTACTTCTTTAGTTCTCATGTATCATGAAGCCATTAAACTTCTTTCTCGGCTTCAAGATGAAGATCCAGACTGAAATGAGCTACAAAGTCTACTAATTCATGGGATTTAATGGTAGACCTTGGATCATGTCTTATGTCGTATGTGCTTAATAGTACATATCGCTTATCCATTCTTCCTAACATCTTAGATTTTCTTATCACAATCTTAATTGGATAGTTAGTTTTTACACAAATATGATGGGCTTCAAAATAATCATGTAAGTTAGTTGAGGTATAAAAAATATATAAGATTAATTTTTCAAGACGATTTTACCTAGTCTCGACATCCAAAAAAAGTCTTACTTATATAATACATAGGATGTTAAGTACCATCTCCTTCATTGACCATGATTGCGCTTGTTGGATGCTTGGATATAACTATGTACAAGAACAATTGTTCTCCACCTTCAAGCATATGTAACAATGGATCCAAAGACAAATAACTCTCAGCTCTTGGGATACCTTTTCATGATTTGATGTCCAATCGAACTTTTTTTTTTGCAAGATGTCATAAAAGGGTTTGTATCTTTCAGATACCTTGGATATAAACATGTTTAGGTTGCCACTCTACCTTTTAATCTTTGGACATCTTTGGTAAAATATGGGGATTATAAATTCAAGATATCCATAATTTGTTTTGAGGAAGCTTCAATTCCCCTCTTTGTTACCATGTAGCCCAATAATTCCCACGATTTAACACCAAAATGACATTTGGAAGGGTTGGGCCTCATGTTGAATTGATATAGGATGTTGAATGCCATTTCATGATCTTGGAGATGATTTTTAGCTTTGTTGGAATTTACTACCATGTCATCTATATAGACTCTCGTAGTTTTTCCAAGTTGGTGTTTGAACATCTTGTTCACTAGTCTTTCTTATGTTGCACCTACATTTTTTAAATCAAAAAGCATTGTTATATAACAATATACACCTGTTGGGGTTATGGAGGACGTATTTTCTTGGTCTAAAGGCTCTATTTGGATTTCTTGATATCTGGCTGAAGCATCCATGAAGGTAAGGATTTCATGACCTACAATTGCATCTATCAAATAATGTATGTGTGCAAGAGGAAATGAATCTTTAGGACATGCTTTACTAATATCTGTAAAATCTACACATGCTCTCCACTTTCCATTCTTATTTTCGACTGCCACTACATTCTCCAACCATCTTTGTATTTTTACTTTTTTGATCATTTTGGCGTTGAGAATCTTTCAACCTCTTCTTGGAAGATTAATTTCCTATCAAGTGCATATCTTCTTCTTCTTCTTCTTTGATGAATTGTCATGAAACTTTGATCAATATATAGCTCAAGGGTCATTACATCCTTTGATATACATGTCATATCTTCATCTTTCCAAAAAAGGTTGATTTTACAGTTTATAAGGACTAAGTAAGATCTTGTTCAAGATCTTAGTCAAAATCTATGCCTACTAGCACTTTGATTTCAGGATCCTCAAGATTTATTGAAATTTCTTTGACTTCAATATCCTTGGCTTCCAAAATGACTTGTGTCGTTTTCTTTAATTGCTACGCTTTCCTAGGAGTGGTTGATTTTTTTCATCAAAGTGATATAGCAATCTTTAGCTTCTTGTTGTTCGCTATTGATTTTTACTATTCCCCATGGTGTTAGCATCTTCACATATTGATGGTAAGTTAAGTGGATATATTTCATGTCGTAGATCTAGGGCACGCCTAAGATATTATTATATAAAGACAAGAAATCAACAACACAAAAATGTTGGATAGAGTTAACTCCCTGTATTTATATTGGCAACTTGATTTCTCTAATGGTATTTTTGGTTTCACCACTAAATCCTACTAGAACTGATGATCTTCTAACTATCTCAAAATTTGTGATGTTCATCTTGTTAAGTGTTTCTAATAGGATGATGTTAACTGATCTGCCATGATATATTAGGATTATTCAAACGAAACTTATGACTACACCATCATGATGTAGATGAAGGAAATTTTCCATACCATCACCGTCAAAAGAGTTCTCTTTTATCAGTTAAGAATGTATTCTTTCTTGGTCTATCATCTTTTTTCATCTTGGAACTTCTTGCATGTCACTTGGCTACATAATAAGAAGTTCCACAAATGTTAGATCTACCAGTGATAAACTTAATTACTTTGGTGTCCAATGGGGGAGATGCTATTTTCTATGGAAGAATTTTTAGGATCATGGGATAATTGGACAGTCTTTTCTATTTTTCTTCCTAATATTTCTTTCAATATCCATTTCTTAGTAGATAGTTAATCTTTTTTTTTAGAGAAAAGTAGTCTTCATAGTAAGCACACCACCTTGACTTATCTTTCCATCATGGGGTCTTTTCACCTTTCTTAGGCCATTTTGCCTTGTCCCTAGGATTCTGCATTGAATAGAGTAGAATTGTAACATTAACAAAAAAAGAGTAATAAGATATCTCAGGATAATTTTCATCTTCCTCTTTATCCTCTAGAGCATTGACCATATGGTTTTCGGATCTCGAGAAAGGTTAAGATCTATAGGATTTTTTTGGAGTAAGATTCATTCTTCCTATTAGGATGATCATAGGACGTGTTTGTTCTCTTCTGGATCTTCTTATCCTCTTATAGCATGATAAATCTCAAGGCTTTATTTCTGAATTCACCCAATTTCTTGCATGGGTTAATGATAAGATCCTCATACAAGGGGGAATTATTCCTTAATCTCATCTTGAATGCTTCCAATAATGTTGCTATGTCCAAATTTAAGATATTTACGACATATTTTCCAAACATGTTCACATAATCTCTCAAGGGATCATCAGTGCCTTGAGTTACTCTTTAATCATTACTTCCTAATATAAGAAAATTGATTATTAAATATGCTACCTAAATGTGCGAAAGAACTGGCGCAAAACAAAATATCACTTTATTGTTCAAATATTTGCATAACATGTTATGTTATTACATACACATCTAAATTATCCAAGACATCCTGAAAGCCAGGAATAATTATTCCTAGTATTATGTTAGATGTATCCTAAGCATCATATTACATTACCCATAACTAACTAGTTGGAAACAAAGCAAGTTATTTATGAAACTGTCCAAAAGCTTACGTAACATTAAATTCATAACATATAATATTAAACTAGTTTTTGCTCTCTTTTTTTTCCTTAAAAATTAATTCTTAATATATTGAAAAATATTATTTTGATAAAATAATATTTTTCAAACTAAATACAAGTGTTGATCTTTGTTAATAATCAAAATTACTTTAATAAATAATCTATTAGTAGTAACTTGATATAAGGTGTGACCATAACGAATCATATATCATTATCAATATCATTTTATAATGACTTTTGGTCATACAAGATCTTGTTTATATATATATATATATATATATATATATATATATATATATATATATATATATATATATATATATATATATAGAGAGAGAGAGAGAGAGAGAGAGAGAGGTAAACAAATCAATTTCGGGTATGTATAAAATTAGTCTATTTTAATCATTTGTATTAATTGAATATTACATTCATCTATATGTTATGAGACATGCTAATATTATGAACTTGTATACTTTAAAGATATGATTATCAATAGCTTAATTTCTAATCATCTAGTTTTTAATTATTATTACTAGTTATGAGATTTCTGTATTAAACAAGTTTATTTTCAAATAAAAAAATTAAATATAAAATCTAAAATTTAGAAAGTTTGAATTTATAAGGTAAAAAAGAAAAATATTAATTTATTGAAATTTTGATATTTAATTTGTTATTTTTAATTTTTTTTGTTTCGTTATTTAATTTAAACAAATAGATAAATAAAATAATTTAATTCAATTTAGAAATTAAAAGTAAAGATATATTAATTAAATCGATATACATTTATTATTATCTTTATTAAATATTTTATCAAATTTAATAAAATAAAAATAAGAAAAAACATCATAAATTGTCCCTGTGGTTTCCCCAAATCTGAAGTTTAATCCTCGTGGTTTAAAAACGCCATAGATGGTCCATGTGCTTTCAAAAGTTATGATGTTTGGTCTTTTTTGCTAACTCAGTTAACTTTCCACCTTTAAATGAATGATATTTTTGTCATTTAACTATCCAGGAACCTTTTATGAGGTTTTTTTTTTTTTTTTTAAATTAAATTTAATATCCAAGGTCTCTCTCTCTCAACCCCTTTCTTCCTCTTGTTCTGATATCACCAGCCACCACCACCGTGTTTCTTACTCTTTGCTATTGATCGAAGCTAGCCAAACACCTCACATAATAACAAAAAGGATTTAAGGCAAATATGGATTGTAACAACTAAAAACTCTCATTAGCATTTTAACAAACACTTTGTGTGTATATTTCAGTGAACTAAAAATTGATAATCATAATAACTTTTATAGTATATGAAGAACAGGAGAGAAAGAGAGATACCTCTGTCATATTTAAACTCGCGTGAATCGAGCAGCAGGTACACCTCAAGAAAATTAGACCCACCTTAACCTTTGAAGATCAGACTGAGATGCCCTTTTTTCCTGTGTGCCTTTCTTCTCATTTGTACAGATTCAAATCAAAGCCCCTTCTTCCTTATGTTCTCAAATTGCATATTGAAAAGGATTATGGTGGTGTTCTGATGATGGACAATGAAAAGGTGTAGGAGAAAAGAGAATGATTTCAATAGAAATGGTGGTCTTAATTCTTCACAGAGAAAAGATGCATGCCCTGGTTCTTGATTTAAAAACTTTTGTGAGATAGATACAACCATATAAGTGGTGGTCAAATTAGGAGGTGGAAGAGAAGATAGATTGTTTGGTCTATTAGTTTCGGTGAATCGGAGTCCTCACTGTGGCAGTGGGTGGTGGCGTGCAATTACAGTTCCACTGCATTGGTCGTTTGTTTTATGCGAACGTGAACTCAAAGTGAGGGGCGGTGAACGGTAATAGATGGCCTGAGGGAGCTGGTATGATGGAGCCACGCAAGCAATAACAGCAGCACTATATATATATATATATATATATATATATATATATATATATATATATATATATATATATATATATATATATATATATATACATAAGAATGAGAGGAAAATAGGGGTTAAGAGACAGAGAGAGAAAGAGAGAGAGGGTGGATCCCTTTTGCATATTATTATTATTATTATTTTTTTTTTTTAAATAAGTGAAAAAATCATAAATAATCCTTGTGGTTGTGAAATGATAAAAATGCTCTTCAATTGATGGACAAAAGTTAACGGAGTTAACTATAAGGACAAAACATCAAAAATTTTGAAAACACAAGGAACATTTATGATGTTTTTTAAACCAGGAGGATTGAGCTTCAAATTTTAAGAAATCACAGGATCCATTTATGATGTTTTTTCTAAAAATAATCATCGAGTAGGAAAAGTAAATCAGAACATCTTAAAAAATAGACAAAAAAAAATTATTTATTTATTAGATTATATAAAATATATATTTCCATTTTAATGAATTTTGGCTCCTATCAATTTAATTATTCCTTATTTTCTCTCTCCTCGTGTTTTACATATACCTGATCTCCATGATCATTATCGACTCACATTTTCTTTTCCAAACTCTCTTGCATCATTCAGTTCCAACTTATAAACTGCAAAATCATAATTAAAAGTTTAAAATATGGCAGCCTTTTCATACCAGCAACACCAATCTTTTGTTCTTGATCAGACTGTTTTCTTTCCATTCCCTACCACCACCACCACCACGACCACCTCTTTCTCTCAATTCAACGAACACCATGATCAAGCTTATCTAGCAAACAAGTTGCAGAGCCCAGATTCTTCAATGTCAACAGTTCTTGATGATCAGAAAGTTTCGACTGGGAATGATCAGTTGTTGGCAAAGAAGAGGAAGGACAAACAAATTTGTTCTCTACACCGTGCTCAGTCTAAAGTAATAACTTGATTACTTTTAAGATTTTTTTTTTTTTTTTTAAATTGAAAATGAAGTAAATAAAAATGATATCGTTATTTAAATTTGAAGGACACAAGCACCAAACTGAAGAAGCAAAAGAAAAGCAATGACTATCAAGAGGAAAAAAAGAAGAAGATTATACCGAAGCAAAGTTCTTGCGAAGAACAAGGGGCAATTGGGTACATTCATGTTAGAGCAAGAAGAGGCCAAGCTACGGATAGCCACAGCCTTGCTGAAAGGGTACCCTTCTTCTCCATGTTCACACCTCAATTTCCAATTATGCCCTCATCTTATTTCATGCATATTCACATTAAATTAATCATTAATTAATATTCTTCTTTTTATTTTAATCTTTTTTGCAGGTAAGGAGGGAGAAAATAAGTGAAAGGATGAAGCTGTTGCAAGCCATTGTTCCAGGTTGTGACAAGGTGAGTTGTTCTTGCTTCTGTCTTTGTTTTTTATTTGAAAATAATTAATTAAATTTAATTAAACTGGAATATTATGAGTTTTTTTTTTCCGACAATTTCATGTGGGATTGATTGATATGCAGGTTACTGGAAAGGCCCTCATGTTGGATGAAATCATCAATTATGTTCAGTCCCTACAAAATCAAGTTGAAGTAATATTATTTTTCTATATTTTAAAAATATATTATTAAGCGAAGAACATAAAATTAAACTTGTTTGCTAATCATTGTAGTAATAAAATAAATTATTTCAGTTTCTCTCCATGAAGCTTGCTTCTGTAAATCCCATGCTATATGACTTTGGAGTGGATATGGAGGCATTCATGCTTAAACCTGATGAGGTAATTAATTAATTATTTCTTTATTTAGGGTTTGTGGAATTATTTATTTTATTTATTTAATAATGATTTCAAAAGTGCTGTATACTATATATGTCCAGAATATGAGCAGCATGGTACTGCCAATCATGCCAATGCCAAGTGTACAGCAATGTAGTACCCACGGCGGAGCCTCCCCTGCCACCTTTGCTCCGGCCACCGATAACTACCCTCACTTGCCACTGTTGATTGATGCTTCAGCACCACCTAATTCACTGTTGTTTCAACAATCCCAAATGCCAAATATTCTTTCCCAGGTATCTTTTCGGACTCATGAATGGTCACAATACAAATTATTGTTATTGTTATTTTATTTTGTTTTATTTATATTCAATTATATAATTTAATTTTCCAGGGAAATGGACAACACTTGTGGGAAGCGGATGAACAAAGACTAAAACTTGACACTCGTTTCGCTATCAACAACAACTTGAATTCTTTTTAATCATGGTGAACACTGTTCTTATTTAATTGTTTTAATTTATATTTATTAAAAATTAACGAATGTTGATGTATCAATGTAATTGAACTAAAACCATAACTAATTATTATCTTTAATTTGTTTTAGTGTATGTAGTTTATGCATGCATGGAGATTTATCAGCTCATCATCGTCGGCTAAGCAAATTAATCAAATTGATGTGAATATCAAGAAAGAAAATAGCTTCCACATTTGATGATCATTATCAAGTATCCTTGAGGCTTGATATATGTGAAGAGAAATAGATCAAGAACTGATGATGAACACAAGGAACCCTATCCATTATGAACACATGTTTATTTAGAATGTTTGTAAAAGAACAATTATTAATTTTTCAATTTTAATTTTTTTGTATTATCAATTGGATTAATTCTACAGTTACTTACTGTTGGTCTCGACCTTTTGTGTTGGTTCATTGCATTCGGCTGTTTTATTTTGCTTTTTGTGTGGGTCTGAAATGTCAGAAAACATAAGCAATATTCAGAAAATATTTGTTTCCATTGCTTCTTCATTGTTATACTCATAATTTAATGTGCTACATTATATAGCATACATCAGATTAGATAGAGCTATGGGTTCAGATTTAGCCTAAATTAATATTTGACAATCTTGTGCAACAAACGGCTTGTTTAATTCACTGGATATCATACTGTACGTGCTAGTTAAATTGACCAAACATTTACATAATGTTTTAAACGACATAAAAAAGCAAACAGTTTGTTTTTACAAATGCATAATACAATAGTACTATCTATCGTGATTCATTACCATATAGATTCAATAGTTTTTTATACATGTTAACTCGTTTATTTTTCACCTTACATTAATATTGTCTATGCTAAATTAGCACACTGAAGCGAGTGAGTTGGATCAAAACTTGTTTAGAATCGACCAACAGGAAGACCAGGATGTTCAGACGGGTATTTATTGACAGAATAAATATGAACTATGACACAAAGCTACCCTAGTTTCATTTTTTTTTTTTAAATAGATTTTTATTCAGCTTAATATTTTATGCAGAAGAATTATATTAAAGATTGTTTTTCGTCCTATTAATTAGCAACTATTAAGCAAGTTCTTTGTCAACTTTGAGTAAGTTTTTTGCAAACTTAATTATCATAAATTATACCATGTCTTAGAACCAAAGTTTTTGATGTAGCCCGAAGGAGTGACTTTTTAAAATGAGAATTCTTATGTTCAAGTCTCTTTTGTATTTAGCATAGGTTAATTAGTTTGTTGTCTAAAAATTTATTTATATATATATATATATATATATATATATATATATATATATATATATATATATATATATATATATATATATATATATATATATATATATATATATATATATATATCAAAATCTCTATGGTGATTTCTCATTTGGAGAACCTAATGTTTATGTTTGATCAGTTTTACAAAACATAGATTTCTTTAAAAAAAATATGCATACCATTAACAGCAATATTTTTTTAATATTTTTTTTTACAAATTCACTGAAATAGTAAATTTAAAAAACATATTTATTATTATTATTTGTTAATTTTAAGATAAATAAAAATATGTTATATTTAGTAAAAACCAAGTTTTAATTTTTTTTTTTTTTTTTTTTTGGTTAAAGTTTGTGGTTTTTAATAAATTTACTAACTTAATGATTAAAAATATTTCTTAAATTTTGGTTTTTGTATCGTTTTGTTTTTATGTGTTTGCTCTTCCCGAAAACGTCCCCCAACCTTTTATAATTAAACATTTTTTGCATGTTAAATCTTTATTTACTCAATTTCATAAATAATCGGTAAAAGTTTATCTTCATAATACTCATCATTTTTACCATCCTTATATATAAATATTGTTTTATTTATTTATTTATTTATTACTTTTGAAGCCAACGAGATGTAATTATTGATTGATCTTTGAATTAGTGGTCAAACTTAACAAAAATAGAATTAAATTGGTATACACATAATAACAGAGAGCACTTCATGGTCAAAGGTTTTAAAAGATGTAGCACCTATGGAAACAATTACTGATTTAAAAAGGTAAAATATTAAATACGCTTAAAAGCCTACAACCAAGTCAATATGGATATTTCACATTTTTATTTGTTTTAAATTACAAAAGCATTTCTAATTTAGTGTCGCCATGTTAGTGGCATTAGTGGTATCAAGTATCAAGTATCAAGTGTTTTTTTTTTTTTTTTTTTTTTTATAATATTGATAAAAAAATTGTTTTAAAGTAACTAAATTGACGTCTGTCTACAATAAATATTTTTAAAAGAACCTTCCTACAATTTCACTTTGTCCACTGTGTTATTAGTACGATGCCTGTAAATTAAATTTTGAGGTAGTTCTCTTGAAAATACCCGATACCCGAATTATCCGTCTGATTGTTTTGAGTATCAGGTAAATCGGTTATTGGGTAAATTTTTCCGGGTAATCGGGTTATCCGATTTTTTTTCGGGTCGGGTAAAGGGTACATTTTTTGGGTTTCGGGTATACCCGAATTACCCAAATTATTTTAAAAATTCCCTTTTTTTTTGTAGAGCTTGTACAATATAACAGGTATTTGATCACGCTTAAACTAACTATCATTATTGTAAAACATAAATATATTTATTATGACAATACGACACTAACAATATTAAAAGTAATTTTATATATCATCACGTTCTTTAAAACTTAACTGTTTTGTAGATTATAGTTTTATTGTAACTAACAAACTCATTATCTTGACCAAACTTTAGAACATGGCAAAACTTATGGCTACATTTATCTTAAACATTTTAAACTTTTAAATTAAGATCTTTAGGTATTTGTTTTTTTAACATCTTATTAGATTATATTAAGTTGTTAAAAAATTACTTTATATCTCATGTATTATTGACTAAAAAATCTCAATGTTCAAAGCTTAAGTAACTTCGTTTATGTGTCGTTTGTTTATATAAACAAGACTAATAAAGCAAAACGTATTTATTTTTTTAAATTTATTTTCAGGTGTAATTCAAAAAAAAAATTATATATTTCGGGTAATACCCGAATTACCCAAACCCGACCCGATACCCGAATTACCCGAAATTAGTTTGGGTAGGGTAACGTGTAATTTTTCTAACATGAAAAACTCGAATTACCCTACCCGAATTACCCGAAACCCGAAAAAATTACCCATTCAACACCCCTATTTTGAGGATTGCATTGAAAAAGATTAGATATCATTACATTTGTCGGTAGATAGATATAAAAAATCGACAGATATGAAGTAGTGAGTAAGTAAGAAGAGAATAAGATCAGAGATAAGAAATAAGATGCGTGAAGAGATGTATTCATTCAGAAAATGAGAACTCCTTTTATAGAGTCTTAGAAGTTACAAGAGTCCTATCTGTTAAACGATGCCATATAAGGCACATTGGATAAAGGAAATTACATTTATAAAACAGATAAAAGACTAAGACAAAATGCTGAAGAGAAAGAACTTTGGTTGTTGATCTTGGCTGTGGATGAGTCTTGACTGCTGATAGCTCGCGAATCAAAGTTGGATGTGGTTGGTGAAGTTAAAGAGGTTCACTTTGTATGTTTTAACAATTTCCCCCTAAGTAACCTCTTCAACTTCCCTTCACTTGTCAAGATTAAGGAACTTGATGAGAATCCACCAGAACTTTCTCACTTCAGTAACCCAAGTGATCCTCCTTGTGATTTCAAACTTGACTTCCGCAGTTGTACGTTTAGACTTGTGAACTACAGTTTGAGTAAGTTCAAGCTATTTTCTCGTGAGGCGATGCATGGCAGTCATGGGAATGAAATATTTGATTTCATCATTTTTTCGTTTGAAGATGACTCCAAGATCTGGGAAGTTTGTTGCGCCAAGTGATCTTTATTGAAATCCTTCAGTCAGCATAGGGGCAGGATCAAGAGGTAGAAGGTCAAACTTCGGGGCAAGAATGGGTGAATCTCCGCATCAATCTTCGCAAAATCGCACACAGTTTCTTTCAGAAACATGTTGGCCGTCTCAAAAGCTATCTTCAATTTGGGATTTTTCTCTGATTTGTTTTGAAACACTCTGGCAATCAAGAAGATTTCCTCCAGATTCATGCAAGGGAAGTCCGCTTGGTTTCTGACATAATCAATGTTTCTTCTGGTGAGAGTGTATTGGAGAAGTCTGCTTTCATAAACTTTTTGTGCTTGAAGTTCTTGACTGCTGAGGGCCTGTCATTTGACCAGATTTTCTCTATTGAAGTTTCATGCTTATCATGAAATCTATCGAGTCTTTTAAATTCCACAGGAAGCCTCTTATCATCCGGAAGACTACGGTTGAATGGTTCAAAAACTATGAAGAATCTTGCATTGGGGGATACGGGAATGTCCCAGTATCCATGCTTTGGGGGTTCTGTAAAGGTGAGATAAGGCTTATAGTCTTCATCCGGTAATCTCCTATGCGGATTGGCCCGGGAGTTGATGAGAGATTCGTTTATTGTCATGTCGAAGCCATTATCTCTCCACACCATCTCAGCAAACTTAGCTACACTCTAGTCATCTTTTTTTGTTTTATTTCAGGGGAGTCAAAAGAATGCTCTGATGACATGTGAGAGGCTAGAGATTTGAAGTGGGGAGGAGTCTCTGGTTGTTGTCGTGGTGGAGATTGATGACTTGGACTCTTTTGAGGTGAGGGTGGAGGAGTTGGAAGTTTTTCTGGAACTATTGGCTGCTGATGTTGTTGTTAGGAGATGCGATCCGAGACATGATCTTCATTTCCCCCTCTTAAGGAAGGATCCTCAGGGACCTCCTCAAGCTATTGCTTTAAGCCACCAATTTTGGAGCAAAAATTGTTAAATTGAGCCTTGAGGACATCTGCAAGTTGTTGGTTGTTGGGGAGTGCAGTGTTGAAGAGAAGGTTGTGGATGTCCTTAGTGAAGTTGAGAATCTCTTGATCGTGGAAGCTGGAGGATAAAGATCTACGGAGGCCATTGATAGTGGATTGTAGGATGGAAATTGTAGATTCATACGCATTATGCGTTTCTTCAACTAATTTCTGGGACTGTGCCGATTGATCCGTGATGATGGATTGAAGATCAGACTTTATGGTGGAGACTTTGGTGATTAGTTTTTCGGCTGTGGAGATGAAATGTTGGTGATCAGCCTTGCGAGTGTTGTCAAGGGCCCAGAGACTCATTACCTTGAGGGAGATGCATTTTGTGGTCAGACGTTCTTGGGCTTCAAGTCTCTCAATACGTTCAATGAGGGACTCCAGGCTAGGTAAGTCCTCAGATTGCGGTTGAGTAGACTTTACCGCAACAAGAATTTCATCTACTTTGTCTTAGAGGTAGAGGAATCCTTTTCTGGAAACAACCTTCTTTTTATTCTTCTTCTCTTTGGGCTTAGAAGTTAAGTGTTGAGAGCCACTTGATTCTTCCTCATCAAAGATCATCATCACATCATCCGAATTCTCTGGCTGGTTGACTTCATGGATATCTATATCATCGAAACCAAAATTGGGGGCTGAACTAACCGCAATTGCGGTACCATCCTCTTGAGAATCATGCGTTGGAGGACGCTTAGATGGACCTACAGTGTGTTGAGTATATTGAGCTTTGCAGACTGTCTCGCCCATTGCGTCTATCCAGGTTTGGACCTTGAGGATTGTAGCCATGGTGTGAGCATTGTGGATGGCGTCAGCCCAGTACTTAGCTACACTTTGAATTTCTTGTTGTTTATGTTGATGTTGCTTGGTTTGTTGATCTTTTCTGGCTTGGAATGACCTTCGTAAGGCAGCATACTTCTTTGCTTCGGATTTAGTTAGGGGTCTATAGTGAGCCCAAGAATTATCAGATTCGGTTCCGTCAATGCCTTGAAATTGCACTGAGGTGTCCCTCGGGATCATAGATCCTTGCACAGTTGTGCTCACCGTACCTAAACCACCTGGAAAGAAAGGATGGAAGCGGAGTAGAATTTCCGAAGCGTCCTTGGTCTCCTTGATCTGTGATCAAGTTGGGCCTTAGCTTCGTTCTTGCATCGGCTGAAGAATCGCCCTGTGGGGGGGGGGGAGGTGTATCAATTGTTTTGATGAAAAGGTCTAGAATGGAGCGCAACTCCGAATCTTGAAAGGAATGACGTCTGGAAGCCCTAGAGACCTTAGGGCAAGAAGAACCAATTAAATCCTCTTGGGATCAAGTTAGGGGTGGGTCTCCATGTTGAGATAAAACGAGCACACTTGATGTGCTCGAGTAGATGGAGAGGGTATCAGCAAATGGGTCTACAGGAACCCCAAGGACTACTGGAGCCTGTTGAGAGGCTATGGTATCAATCCATTCACGTATTTGGCCAGTGGCTAGGTTTGTTTTCAGTTTCTTGAGAATCGCAAAGGGAGCAGAATCGAGATCTGACTCATCTGAGGATTTATTGGACTCGGAGTCACTATCATAAGATATAACATGTTTGAGCTTTCTTTTCTTTGAGGGTTCAGCTTCTTTGGGACCTTTGGTTTTCTTAGAGTTTTTCCTTTTCTTGTGAGTTTCACCTGCGGAATGTTTTCTTCCTTTGCTGCGGGGTTTTTCAAAGTTTTAGCCCATATTCTGTGCTTTTCTGTAAACAAAAATTAGTTTGGAACTTTTTCATAAATTAGACTAAAATTTTAGAAGTTTTTTGGAGATTTCACTTAAATAAATAATTAGACAATTGACGAGTGAATAGTAGCCCTAAAATCAATAATAGTATAGCAAGGTGTTGGTCTCGAGGAGTTAATTGTCACAACTTTAGAAGTTGGGGGTTAAAAGGTAAAATATGGATTCAATTTGTAAAGATTTCTGAGAGCAGGGGCCATTTGTTAAGTAGGCGACTTCATATGAAAATATTTATGGAAGCAAGGGCTAAAGAGTAAATTATGGACCTGAGTTGGAATGGTTTTGGTAGATGTGGGGCCATTTGGTAACATAAGGACTTCAACTGAAAACACTTTGTAGAAGGAGGGGCTACTTGGTAAAATCTAAAACTTGATTTGTAAGAGATTTTAGAAGGTTGGGTTTAAATGGTAAATTTTGGGCTAAGATTGAAAGAAAAATGGAAGGGAGGGGATAAACGATAAACTTGTCACTATGGAACTAAGTTGTGAGGAATCGGGGTATATAACTTGTCACCCTCCCCCCAGTTTCAAACCTTAACCCTAGGGGTGGTGGTTCCAACCACCACCTTCACTCTCTCATCTTCCGGCACCGCACCACCACCTCTATTAAGGTCATCAACCACTGAATGCCGCCACAGAGATGCTACTGGACGTCTTGGTCCGTCGAGACCGAACCTTGAAGATGTGAATGGAGCCTGTTGTCCCCGTTCCTCCGTCATCTTCTTCCACTGCGGTTGTAGTCTTCTACAGATGAACGACATCCATCACCGGTGCTACTCCGATCGCCCCTCGCCACCTCCTGCCCAGTAGACACTAACGTAGCCACTGAAGCTAGTTCCTCCATCGTCGTCGTCCTCCTCCTCCATTTATGAGGTGTTGCTGCATGGTGGTTGCTCGTGCTTTGTGTGTGTGTGTGTGTGTGAATCTTTGTTGCAATCATGTTTGTATGTGCGTTTTCTTGGTTGGCCGGATGGTGAAGAGAGCCACCATGGCAGCCAACCATGGTGGCTACTGCCATTTTGTTTTTCTGCCACCTTTGACCACCGTGTGTGGGTGGTTGTAGGTATATATTGGTGTGTGCATGTTTATTTCCGATGGAGTGTAGTATGACGTGCTCGTTAGCCGAAAAAACCAAGAAAGCCACTACTACCATCGTGAGGTGGTGGCTGCCACCATGTGCCACCGCCGGCCACCACAAGGGTAATTGTGTCTGTGTTTGTATTAGTGTGTGATATTTGGGATTTTGCATTGTAATATTCTAGTTGGTGCTAGAATAATAAAAGAAACTCATAACCACCACCGTGAAGTGGTGGCTACCACCTCATGCCGCCACCAGCCGCCGTGTTGGGTGGTTGTGTGCTTTTGCATGCGTTTAGTTGCTTTTGGGATGCTTGGACAAAAAAATAGACTACAACCATAACCACCACCGTGAGGTGGTGGCCGCTGCCGTTGACGACCACTACCCGAGGTGGTAGTGGGTGGTTCTCGATTTATGAAACCCTAGTGGGCCTAATAAAACCCTGATTTAATCTAAATATTTAATTTTGGGCCTATTGGGTTATGATTGGGTTGGAAACCCTAATTAGGGTTTAGAAAAACCTAATTTTGGATTTAAGGATTATGGGTTGTTGGGACCCACATTTTGAATCGTCGGATTGGGATTATGTATTAAGCCCGACCACACTACATGATTGACCCAATAGATTAATGGACGTAATGTATTAAGTCCTTAATGGGTTAAGTAAGAAACACTTAACCATAATTGTCATTTTATGTGAAAACCCTAATTTCACTTGGTCCTTAAGTTGGGCCTTTTTATTGGGCTTTGGTGATTGGGCCAGTAATGGGTCACTCAAGAACAATCATATATACTAGAATAATTGGATGGGCTTTAGGTTAAGGCCCATGTGAGGGTTTATGCCCAATTTGGAAAATTAGGCTATAGGTGGGCCATAATTGGGCCTTTGTAATTATGAGATATTGGGCCATTAGAAATGCCAAATGTTTAAATTGGACTAAATGGCTGGGCCTTAGAATAAGACCATGTAAAGGTTTGGCCCAATTTTAGGAAATTGGGCCATATGTTGAGCTTTGAATCATAGTTGAATTTTTGGCCTTTATATTGGGCCTTGGGCTTGAATCAAGTTAAGATAGGGGTAAAGCAGTCTTTTACCCCAAGCATGGATATATAGGTATATGTTGGAACCCAATTGCTGATTGGGTGTTATTTTGATGATTGACAGTTCAAGAACCTATCATCCAGTAGCTAGAGTTTTGTCTACAGGGCTTCAGCAATGTGAGGTGAGTTACCTTCCAATAGAAGTAGGTCTAAGGCCACAACGTAGGCCCACTATTAGGAGTGTAGTGGTAATAAGGGGAATATTCCCTATATCTGGTCTATAGGGCCGAGGGGTAGGTCGGACACCTTGTTATGCCTGACAGTATAAATATGTAATGTTTTATGTGGTAGTAGTAGGGGTGAAATAGTCCCCGTAACTAGTTGAGATAAACCGGAGGGGTAGATCAGACACCCCAATATGTCTAACATGGGTAGGTTAGGCACCTCAGTATGCCTAGCAGGGGTAGGTTGAGCACCCCGATATACTCAGCAGGGTAGGTCGCGCACCCAGATATGTCTGGCAGTATGTGTTATGTATGGTATGTCGTATGATGGGGGTACTCACTAAGCTTTGTGCTTACCCTTTTCAGTTTAGTTTTCAGGTACTTCGTTTTCAAATGAAAGGAGCCGACGATCGTAGTGCATCATACTATGTTTTACGCATATGATATCTTTGGGATTACACTATGATATTGTTTTATGATAACACACTTTGATTATTTACACTTTGGTTTTGACATGAGATGTTTTTATACTATTGGTTTTATAATAATCTAATTAAAAATGTAGTTTTGGTCTTGAATTTTGGGATGTTACAATTTTTGTTTCAATGTTTGAGGTACAGAAAACATAATATGAATTTGAGTTTTACGGAAAATGATGTTTTCTTTTGTTTTTTCTGTTGAAGACAAAGACCATATGATTTTTGGATTTTTTGAAGTTAAAAGTAGGGTCCTATTAAAGACGATTTTTGGGTCTTTTTGGTCATCTAATTTACCTTCGAGTCTGTATTTATGGGTATAAGCTTCGCTTTTGTTTATGGGGCTTTTAAAGACATAATTTAGGTCTTTTTGAAGACAAATTGTGGCTTTTTGAAGACAATTTCTACATTTTTCAAGTCATCAAGTTTACTTCAACTCCAATTTTATGGGTTTAAGCTTTGATTTCATCAAGTTTTCTTCTGTATAACCTTCAAAAAGATTGAAGTATTTCCTTTTTATTATTAAGTCATCATTTTTTAGGTTTAATTTCCTTTGCAATTTTGTTTAAGTATTCTCAATTGTAGCCTGTGGTAGTCATGAATATAGTTTATATTGGTTTGGGTCTTGGCGAAATTGGGAGATGCGTGGTGGTTCATGGTAGGTGGACGGTGGAAAGGGAAAGTCTTCAAAAACAAGAACATAAAGTCTGAGTTTCTTCCAGAGCAAAACATGAGGAAATGGAATTTGAAATCATAGGTACATCACCTTTGTCCATAATTTTAATTTGTACAAACTATCTTAGCATTTTAATCGGTGGCGTTTAGATTTATAATTAAATCCTTAAATAGGTATATAATTCCCGAGTTTGATTTTATGGGTCTTAATGTGCTTGATTCATGAGTTGTCGATTTGATCTTGTGTTTTCTAAGTTTAATTCCTTTTACCAGCAAGTGGGGTGTTTTCCGATGGATTTAATTACATGATTTCTAAGATGAGTGATTTGGGGTATGTCGTCTAGAGGAGCAAGATTTGTTGCCTTGTTTGTAGGGGGCGGGGAGTTAAGGTTTAAATTAGTTTTTATTTTTTAATTAATTATAATTGCAAAAATATGGGTAAATATGTAATTTTATCATGGCTTAACAGCACAAAGTTAAAACCTTTAACTATGGCGATCAAGTGCACAACGTTTAAACATATCAGGGACGTTCCGCGTTAATTTTTAAAAATAGGGACTGAACATGCTTTTTTGACACACCTACATGAGGGATAATTTGTCAAATTTACTCTAGTTTTAATTTACCGATTCCTATATTGATTCATTTACCTAGTCAGTTATAAAATACTAATGATTATAAAGAATCTTAATTTCATCATCATGTCATTAATTATCTTTAAATTCATTGTTTAATTCGTATTAAGCGAGATTTAATCTTCATTAATCCTAATGATCGTAAGAATGAAATCACACATAGAACGGTCATCTAATACACATACATTAAAGTTCTTAAATTTATTAACTTAATCATTAGTTATGGTCAAACACTAGTCGTAACTACTAATGGTCTTAGACAACTATGTTTCAAAAAAAAAACTTAGATTGGATATCTAAACTATATTAATTCAATTATATGTAATAAAGTAATAATCAAAAACATGTGGATCTTCTACCAAACTTGAAAAAATAAATTAAATAAAACTAATTATTCGATAAAGGAATCACACCAAATCATAGGCTTACATCTACTCCAGTGAAAACATAAGGGTTTTATCATATAACTAGTAAACTAAAGCAGAAAAACACCACCAAATAGTTGTGAGACACAATATGTCATCAAACAAACCCTAAGTGAAATCTTGATACCTCCAGCTCTCAATTCGTCAAATAATTGCCCCCATTGGTTCTCTAGCTTTGTATCCTATCCAAATACGTTTTTGGATGAATAATTTTGTAATATATTTATTGGAATGAGTTAGGATTGATGGTGTATGAAGGGTTAAGAGATGAGATTATTTAGAAGTGGTGGGTTAAAGGTCTATTTATAGGTTAATTTGAAGGGTTGCGTTTTTATTTGGTCAAAAATTGATAACCTAATTTCATAAACAAATTACTGAATGTCATGTGTTGTTTGGAATAAAAATTTCAATTATTAAAACAATTAAGATGTTTTACTATGTCGAAGGTCTTGGTCGTCCCTAAGACCATAGGAAGAAAAGTTTGATATTTAGAGAACTTTTTAATAATGTTGAACCATTTTTAAATATCAATAAGTGTGTTTCTACTAATTCGGACAAAAATCGTATTAAAGTCGTGAAATTTGTGACTTTATAGAATAAGTCTTAAGATATTCAAAGAGAACCAAGATACTACAGACTATATTAGCATTTTAACAAGATTGTGATCATAAAACTAAGTAAACAAACAATTAAATGTGTAAGAATGTTGTAATTGATAAACTAATAGTAAGCTAATAAAATAAAAAGTAGAACACATGGGTATTTGAGGAAAACCATTAATCAATTTGGATCTCTGATATAAAACCTCAAGAGGTGATGAAATCACATATCTTAGAACTTAAATTAATAAAAATGTGATTATAAGTGTTAACTAATTGTGTTGCAGGTGTAATAGAGCTTAGTGTCGAGATAAAGAATATGAGAGTAGAAGTAACAACATTAGTGTGAGTGCATCCATTAGTCTTATTTATACATGAGATTATAACAAACATTCCTAAACTATATGGGTATTCCTCAATCCATGCTTGATTCGACATTTTAAAAGAACTTCAATGTTCATCAAGCTTTGACCATGTGCTTTCGACCTGGTCAATAATTTTCTAGTCAAGTCTATGAGCCATGCATAAGGCATCACAAGAAAAGTAAAGGCAATCAGAAGATACTTACTAAATCAAATATCTTAGGCTACCCTCGGTGTTAGTTCAAGATATTAAAAGTGATAAGATAAAAATTCTACAAATAACAATTGCCCCCAGAAAATGTAATTAATGAACCTGAGATTTGGAGATTTCTAGATTTTAAATAACTAGTTGTTAGATGCTGAAGAGTTGGGATATTTGTTCAATTTCCTAGCATATTTTGTAACATTCTAAAATTTCAAGACTAAAAACTTCATTTTTAATTAAGTAATTACAAAACCATTAGCTCAAAAACATTTGTAATATCATCCATGTCAGAACCCAATATGTAACTAGTCAAAAATGTCATAGTAAAACAACATCAGTGTATAACTACCGCAGATCTCATGTGCAAAAACCGTGGTGTGATGTGTTGCAATCATGCTGACTCCTTTCCCTTTGAAGAAGAGGTACCTGAAACCAAAACTAAAAATCGTAAGCACAAAGCTTAGTGAGTTCCCCCATCATAACACATACCATATAACAAATACATTGCCAAGCATATCTAGGTGCTAGCCTCCTCATCGATCCATTTCAACCCGGATACTACCGAGCATATATGGGTACTGGCCTCCCCTTCGGTCTATTTCAACCGGCTACTGCCGAGCATATCTTGGTGTTGGCCTCCCCTTCGGTCTATTTCAACCAGATACTGCCGAGCAGATATGGGTGTTGTCCTCCCCTTTGGTCTATTTCAACTGGATACTGGGTCTATTTCACCCCTACCACTAACACATAATATCATAACAAATAAGTACATAAAACATAATATAGAATGGCAAGCTAGAAATTTATCACACAGAAAATCATCTCTACTACAACAACTACTAGTGGGCCGACATTAGTGATTTCGACCCACTCATACAGGAAGGTAACTCACCTCGCAAAGCTGAATGAAAAATCTCACAGTAAGAAATCTCTAGCGGTAGCTCTGACGACTCCTCGAGCTATCATCACCATAATAACACTTAATCAAAAGCCAATAATCCTTCTTAGGGTAAAATGACCATTTTACTCCTGATCTAATTTGGCCAATGCCTATGGCCCAACACCATAACATGAAAGGCCAAAATCTAAATAGTCTTCCCAAACCCACTAGTGGCCCACCAATGGCCCAATTTTCTAAATTGGGCCCAACTCCTCAAATGGGCCTTATTGTAAGCCCAACATACTCTTAGCCCAAAATAAATAATTTCAAATGGCCCATTATGCCCAAAAGGCCCAATACCGTAAATCTCAATTCTAGTCCCATATGCCTTACTCTATAGTGGACCATGAGGCCCAACAAACCAAGACCAAACTTCTAAGGCCCAAAAACCTATATTTATTACACTATATGCATATGTGTGGCGTACCTGGTATGTACGCCCAACATATGTTGGCCTTGACCAGAAGCAGGAAGTTGACTTAGTACGCGCATCGTACTAGGGTGTACGCCCAAAGTACCGGCCAGCTTCCTTAAGACTCGTTTTGTGACTTAATCCATTAAGTCCTAACGTCTAGAACATAGATCCAGGTCCTTTAAGACATCCTAATCCATAAAGTTAGAAACTATATATCTTTACATGCATAGATGGGGGTTAAAACATGATTCAAGTCTTTAACAAACTTTGTGACCATCAAACACTTGCATGATTGTGCCTTAACGATCAAGGTCTGATTTTTATGACTCTAAATGCTTCCAAGAGATCAAAAGGACAACTCTTATGGTCTGTAACTACCAAGACACAAGAAACCTCGACAATGGAGTAAAAAAACCCATAAAACACCCCAACACTACAACTAAGCATACAATGGTCAAGTTTGAAGCTTGATACGTCAAATGAGTCAGAAATGGTGCTAATCTCCTAGATCTACAATCTCTCTTCAAGTTCCTGCTCCTTCATCAAACTTATTTCTCTTCAAAATCACTAAAACAACACCAAAATGCTCTCAAATGGCTACTAAATCTCGAAGGGAGGTCGATCGATACTGGTGTGGTAGCTATTATTGTAGGAAACTCTACCAAGGGAAGGTAGGTATCCCAGCTACCACTGAAGTCTAAAACGCATGCCTACAACATATCCTCCAAAGTCTGGATGGTCCGCTCGTTGTGGCCATCCGTCTACAGGTTTAAGGTCGTGCTAAAGTGCAGACGAGTACGCAACTCGTCATTAAATTTGTTCCAGAATTTGGAAGTAAATCGTACATCCATGTTAGAAATCACAGAAACTAGCACCCCATGCCGAGCTACTACATCCCGGATGTAGATGTCTGCTAACTTCTCAACTGAAATACTCTCCTGGATCGGGATGAAGTGTACAATCTTGGTCAATCAATCCACGATGACTTATATCACTTTAACTCCGTGCGCTGTCCAAGGTAACTTCGTAACGAAGTCCATGGTAATATCCTCCCATTTCCAAACAGGGATATCTAGTGGTAGTTCTTGCCGTGAGGCCTCTAGTGCTAGTCCTTGAACTTCATACAAGTCAAGCACCTCTCAACGTACCAGGCTACACCCCACTCCATGTAGGGCCACCAGTAATTAGGACCAAGATCTCTATACATCTTCGTTGCCCTGAGATGGATGAAAAATATAGATTTGTGTGCCTCCTCCATTAGGACTTGGCGCACGCCACCCGAGTACCAAACCCACAACCTACGATGGAGTGTCAATAAACTGCAACTATCATAGTCGAAGGAGGAAATCTGGCCCACGATACGCTCACTCTTTCGGTGGTCCTCCTTCATGGCCTCATGCTGAGTCTCCCGAATCCGCTCCAAAAGTGGAGTCACTACCGTCATCCTCAGGAATATGTCTCTAATCGGGGCCGCAAATTCCTTGCAGCTAAGTGCATCGGTCACAACATTGGCCTTCCCCGAGTGGTATAGGATGTCGTAATCGTCATCCTTAACCATGTCCAACCACCGTTGTTGTCTCATGTTGAGGTTTGGCTGGTCCATCAGGTACCTCAAACTCCTGTGATTAGTGTAAATCGTACAACGTACCCCATAGAGGTAGTGTTTCCAAATCTTGAAGGCAAAAAACAACTGCCCCCAACTCTAGGTCATATGTTGGGTATTTTTCCTCGTGAAGCTTCAATAGCCTCAAGCCGTAAGTGATGACGTACCCCCTCTACATCAATACTGCACCCAAACCTGAGATAGATGCATCACAATATACTACAAAATCCTCAATGCCTTCTGGCAGAGTTATGATTAGTGCCTCGCTCAACCTCTGCCTCAAAGTCTCGATGACCGTTTATTGCTCAGGCCCCCAGCGGAAAGTCAAAGACTTCTTGGTCAGCCAGGTTAGGGGTACCGCTATCTTCGAGAAATCCTGAATGAACCTCCGGTAATAACCTGCTAAACCGAGGAAGATCCGAATATTGGATGGAGACCTCAGAACCTCCCATCTCATCACGGCCTCCACCTTGGCCGGATCGACCAATATAACATTCTAGTTGACGAGGTGCCCCAGAAACTACACCTGGCACAACCAAAACTTGCACTTGGAGAACTTCGCAAGAAGACTCTCCCTCCTCACTGTCTCCAGTACCTCCCTCAGGTGCTCCTCGTGCTGCTCCTGTATCTTGGAATAAACCAAGATATCATCAATAAAGACTATTATAAACCGATCCAGCATTGGTCTGCATACGCTGTTCATGAGATCCATGAGTGCGGCAGGAGCATTGGTGAGCCCAAATGGCATCACCGCAAACTCATAATGTCCATAGCGAGTCTGGAAAGAAGTCTTTTGTATATCCTCGTCTTTGACTCTCATCTAGTGATATCCTGAACGCAAATTGATATTGGAAAACCAAGATGCCCCCTGAATCTGGTCGAAGATATCGTCAATCCTCGGGAGTGGGTAATGGTTTTTCACCATTACTTTATTCAACTCCCGGTAGTCTATACATATCCGGTGAGACCCGTCCTTCTTCTTCACAAACAGAATCGGGGCTGCCCAGGGTGAATTGCTAGGGCTAATAAATCCTTTGTCTAACCGCTCCTGTAGTTGTGTAGACAACTCTTTCATCTCGGGGGTAGCCAACCGATATGGTGGGTTGGCTATCGGAGCTGCACCTAGAACTAGGTCAATCCTGAACTCCACATGTCTCTCCGGAGGTACCCTAGGAATATTCTCTAGGAACACGTTCGGATACTCCCGCACAACTGGTACATCGCTCACAGTCACCTTACCCTTCTCCCAGGTATCCATAACATAGGCAAAAAAACCGGTACATCCCTGATGAAGGTAGTGTCAAGCCCTCCTTACCAAATACATGATCGGTCCATGTATCCATCTCTCACCCTTAATAACCAGCTCACCCCCACTTGACGTCCTGACCCGAACCAACTACTACTCACAGTCGATCATCGCCCCATTAGGCTCAACCAATCCATGCCTATCATGACCTTGTTCCCACACAAAGGAATAAGAACCAAATCCATGAGATAACGCTCGTCATACATCCTCAGGAAACAATCTCTATAAGCCTCCATGGCCAAACAGATCGGTCGTCCGCAATCTTAACCTCTAACGTACACTCCAACATGCTTGTAGACTTAACAAACCTCTGACTAAGTGCAAGAGAAACGAAAGATCGGGTAGCTCCCGAGTCAAACAAAACCAACAATGGGATAACGTTCACACGAACGATCCTAGAGCAGAATGCATAGAACATATATATCAAAAATGAAATATAATTAAAGATAGGGAGAAGAAACATACCCGTCATCACATCTGGTGCGATACGCGGCTCCTCGGTAATCACCTAGAAGGCTCGACTCCTCACCATAGAAGCATCTAGCTTGCCCTATCAGCCATCGGTGATCCGTAAGGTCACTGGAGCAGGGGCCACCACTGGTGCTCCTGATAACATTCTTGGTCAGTTGGCCTTTTTATGGCCCCATTGGTTACAGTGAAAGCAAAGCATACCTGATATCTGAATAGTGGGGATAGGATTAGTAAAATCCTTTCTGAAGTGTCCAGTCTTGATACACCTTTAGCAGCCTGATCCCCTTGCCCTGAAACCTCCCTCATGCGACTTGTCGCATTTCCCATAGTGGCCCCGACCCTGCTTTCCTTCGACCTCGATTCGAACCCCTTGGGTTTCTTAGCCGAAACCCCGGAAGTCTGCCCAGCCTCCGCTTTCCTCTTATGAAGGTGATCTATATCAATCTCCCTCTCCCATGCCCTAGCTATCATATCATCCAAGGTCTTCCATGCCGAATTGCTGACATACTTCCAAATGTCAGCTCTCTGCATATTATGATCCTGGTTTTTCTTCATCTCCTCATCACACGTGTACTGAGGCACCAACAACACCCTCTTCCTGAACTTAGCGGTAATCTCTGTTACTGTCTCTATAGTCTGCCTCATATCCAAAACTCTCTGGCCAACTGCTAAACGTCCACAACTGGCACAAAGTCGGCATGAAACCTGGCTACAAAACCTGACCATGTCATGGCCTCAATGGTTGGGGCTACCAAAGTATCACTGACCACCGCCCACCAGTCTTAAGCTCTCTCCCTCAAACACCCAATAGCAAAGTTGACTTTTGACTGCTTGGGGCAGAAGCTCGTCATTTGTGCAGACTCCATGTATGCAATCCATCTCCTAGCTACAATAGGGTTTTTCACCCCGTAGAAGTCCAGTGCACCGCATCCCCTGAAATCCGTAAAAGAGAACGTGCAAGTCCCAGACTGGCTAGGTGCCATGTCAATCTTAAATGCCCTAAGTCGGTCCTCCATTAGCTCAATGATACCTTCCTTGATCGACCCAAAAATCATCGGGACCGCCTCAAGTATGCCACTCGTAATTTTGGATGCTATGAACTCGCGTAATCCATCATCAATCGGTTTGGAACTTGTACCCGAACCAAACCCAGATCCTGAGCCTCCTGCTCTTTTACGTGTCACCACCATTCTGAAACAAAACACACAATCATCAGGGTCATACATAACATCAAAAGGTTTCACACTCTACGAATCTTGGTTCCCCATAGCTCCCCAAGTGTCAAGTACGAATCATATGCTTTCAATAGTACGTGCCTATACTACCTTCCGAATATATCCGTACTTTCCCCTTGGTTTGCCTTGGTTTACCAAAGCCGCCTCCTATCCATGTATACGACTTTCAATCAAATAATTTATGATACTAATCTCATCCTAGGCTTGCCCTAGGGTAATCTCCTACCCACTCTCTGCCATCAACTGCATAAAAAGTGCCAGCTATCTCTCCTTAACTAGCTCGCGAATACCATTACATATTAATAAGACCATATAATTTTTCGAATGATTGGTCCTACCCTACGACGGTTGGACTCAGATGAGAGCTTTGAAATAGGGCGAAACCTAACCTTCAGAAATTATTTATCCCTTATAATATGTAACTTAACGTATTGGTTAACTAGTTAATGAAAGATAAATAGACTTTCTAAAAGCACAAAGCAAGCATCATTCGAGCATTGAGTAACCAAAACTAGGCATATCCTAATTAGGCCATCATATCACTGACTAATCAATACTAGCATGCAGTTCAATAAGCACATATAGTAGGCATACAAGGTACCCTTCCTAGATCCTTAGCCCTAATCTAGCATGCAGTACACAAGCACATATAGTAGGCATATAAGGCATCCTTCTAGATCCTAATCCCTAATCTAGGATGCAGTTCAAATTTTCATACTTCATCTCATAACATAATATATGTGGTATCTTAGGGAAAACTTAGTTGTGTTCGGTTGATTGCACACATCACACACCTTGTTCTTCATTTAAAACCCTTATTTAATTTTTAGAAATATTATTTTTCTTGTAAAAATCTCTCAAACCCTCGATTAGATTCTAGACACCCCCGAAGGTGTGTCCGAATCCCTCAAACCAAGGCTCTGATACCAACTTGTAACATCCTGAAATTTCAAGACTAAAAATTTCATTTTTAATTAAGGAATTACAAAACCATTAGTTCAAAAACATTCATAATATCATCGATGTCAAAACCCAATATGTCACTAGTCAAAACATGTCATAGTAAAAGAACATCAGAATATAACTCCCGAAGATCTCATGTGTGGAAACCATGGTGTAATACGCTGCAATCATGCTGAGTCCTTTCCCTTCGTAGAAGAGGTTCCTGAAACCAAAACTGAAAATCGTAAGCACAAACCTTAGTGAGTTACCTCATCATAAGACATAACATATAACAAATAAATTGCCATGTATATCTAGCTACTGGCCTCCCTTTCGATATATTTTAACCGGATACTATCGAGCATATCTGGGTGCTAGCCTCCCCTTCAATTTATTTCAACCGGATGTTGTCTAGAATATTTGGGTGCTGACCTCCCCTTCATTCTATTTCAACTAGATACTGCCGAGCATATCTGGGTGCTGGCCTCCCCTTCGGTCTATTTCAACCGGATACTGGGTCTATTTCAACATTACCACTACCACATAATATCAAAACAAGTAACCACATAAAACATAACAAAAAATGGCAAGATAGACAATTATCATATAGGTAATCATCTCTACACAACAGCTACTAGTGGTTCGGCATTGATGCTTTTGACCTACTCATACTGGAAGGTAACTCACATCGCAAATCTGAATGCAAAATCTCACATTAAGAAATCTCTAACGGTAGCTCTGATAACTCCCCAACCTATCATTACTACAATAACACTTAATCAAAAACTAATAATACTTCTTAGGGTAAAATGACCATTCTACCACTGATCTAATTTGGCCAATGCCTAAGGCTTAACGCCATAACAAGAAAGGCCCAAATCTAAATAGTCTTCCTAAACACACTAGTGGCCCACAAATGGCCTAATTTTCTAAATTGGGCCTAACTCCTCAAATAGGCCTTATCGTAAACTCAACACAATATTAGCCTAAATAAATAATTTCGGATGGCCCATTATGGCCCAAAAGGCCTAATACCGTAAATATTAGTTCTAGGCCCAGAGGCCTTACTCCAAAGTGGGCCATGAGGCCCTACAATCTAGGCCCAAACTTCTAAGTCCCAAAAACCCATATTCGTTACTTTACATGCGTACATGCGGTGTACCTATCATTTACGCCCAACATACATTGGCCTTGACCAGAAGCGGGAGATTGACCCAGTACGTGTAGCGTACCAGGGTGTACGCCCAACATACCGGCCAACTTCCTTAAGACTCCCTTTGTGACTTAATCCATTAAGTTCTAACATCCAGATCATAGATCCATGTCCTTTAAGACATCCTAATCCATAAAGTTACAAACTTTATGTCTTTGCATGCATAGATGGGGGTTAAAACATGATTTAAGTCCTTAAACAAACTTTGTGACCATCAAACACTTGCATGGATTTTGGTATCAATTCACCGGATTTATCACGAGTGATCGCAAGACAATAATATCATATGGTCTTGAAACCTAGATATATGATTTATTGTTTGCAAGTTGGTTGTGCATTGATGATGCGTAAACGCATCAACAGCTTGATGTTATAAAACGCATTGTTGTGCATGATTTGATGAGTGAATGGTAAATGCATATAAGTCGAAGTTTATCTGTTCCTTTTATTATGAGAGGGTAAAATCGATATTTGGGCCCCTCGATGATTTGGTTTGACTTATGTGACGGGCCCGGTCAGGATTGAATTGATGTGTTCAATTAAGTTCTATGTCAGACAAATCTGAGATCGAGAAACAAACTGTTGGACAATAAGTATGACTATGTTTTATGTAATTGTCTGCACGATATCTAGAACGGATGACAATACGATTCCTTATCTAAAGGACAGGTTACTGATAAGATCAGAGTTCGACAACGACTTATGAAATCTACGATTGCTAATCGGATCCTGAAGTCGTACTTGCATTTGTAGTTATTAGACTTATCCAAGTGGGATACTGTTGGATTAGTTTCTAAGTCTATAACTACATTTGATATGTACTTGACCCGGTTATAGCATGGCCATTTTGGGTTGCGTTTACACTAGTGACTAGATAGGATGACTATTGTGGAGAGAGGCTGATTTATTGTTAAGAATAATAAATTAGGGTATAAATATGATTTCTTAATATATTATACGAACAATATATTAATTTGGAATCATATTATTAATTAGTATTAAATCAGAAATTAATTACGAATTAGTTTTGGGATTAAAGGAATTAATTAAAAGTGCAGGGGATGCTTTGTAATTATTTGATAGTTGAGACTTTGGACCATTAGATCACCTTTATTAAGGCTTGGATGAAAATTCTAGAAGGATCTAGGAGTTTTCGTCCAAGGGATTAAGGAAAGGAGTCAATGGGTTTGCTTAGGCCCTAAGCTAAGGGATTAGGGTTTCCACCTTGAAACCTAGTTGACTTCAATTATAAATAGCACCCTAAGGCACTTAAAATTGGCACCCCTTGGAGAAACCCTGTTAGAGCCAATTTTGTGAACTTATTACCCTCCATCCTATCTCTCATATTCATCATTTCACTTAAGTGTGTTTTTGAACCATTAGAGGTAGTACACTTATAGTACTTGCTTTCAAAAGCTAAGGGGATTCAAGAAACAAGTTGCTATTACTACATAACAAAAACGGTATGTATTTTATTCTTTTATGTAAATTTCAAAAATTATAGAAGCATGCTAGGTTTCTTTTTGTGTTCATCAAGTAGTATGTCTAATAGTGAAAACATTAGGGTTGCATGCACATATAGGATTGTTTGTGTAAAACCCATCATAGATCTCCGGTCTGATTATTGGTGGCCATGTATAAACCTGGATGAGGCATGGTATGTGGAGAGGTGCTTGACTAGCAGGAAAGTCAAGGTCGAGCATCAGCGACCCCACATAAAAACAGAGTCGTTAGACTGCGCACATAGTGGATTTGATATGGGTTACCATGCATCAATTGACCAAGAGTGTGCATTTTATCTCAATCGAGGAGAGTATCTATACGGAGAATTTGGTAGGCATCTAGATGGCACGTCTTGGGGTACCGGTTTCTGTAGTCTCCGATAGAGATGTTCGGTTCACTTCAAGGTTCTAAAAGAGATTTCACGAGGACTTAGGTACTCGTTTACACATCAACATAGCTTTCCTTGTAGGTATGCTTCGGGCTTGTGTATTGGACTTCGGTGGGACTTAGGATACATACCCTGCTTTGGTGGAGTTTTCGAATAACAACATTGATCACACCAGCATTGAACTTGAGATGATCTACGGGAGGAAGTGTAGGACCCTGATATGTTGGGGTGAAGTCAGTCAGCGAGTCATGTGGAGTACCGAGGTGGTACTCAAAACGACCATGATAATTTAGCATATACGCGGTAGTCTTCAGACATTGCACAGTCGGTAGAAAAGCTAAGCAAACAGACGTCAGTCAGACTTGAAGTTCCAAGTTGGGGATATGGTACTCCTGAAGGTGTCACCTTGTAAATGTGCCATTCGGTTTAGGAAACGGGGTAAGCTAGGCCCCATGTATATTGTTCCTTTTAGGGTTGAAGCCCGGTGGGTAGGGTGGCTTATCATTTGGATCTCTTGGAAGTACTCATTCAGATTCATAGTACTTTTCATGTCTCTCGGCTACAGAAGTTTTTGGTTGATGAATCCACAGTGGTTCCGTTAGAGGAGATTTAGGTGGATCACCTCCTGACCTACATTGAGAAACCGGTTGCGATCCTTCACCGGAAGATTAAAACCTTGAGGAACAAGGTTGTGTGATTGGTGAAGGTGCAGTGGCAGCACCGAAAGGGTTCATAGTTGACTTTGGAGCCTAAGGAAGAGATGAATGAGCATTACACAGAGTTGTTTTCGGCAGCAGACTACGAGGATGAAGTCTGAATCAAGTTGGGGAGAATTGTAACACCCAATTTGCCAAGTAAAGCCCTTAGCCATTATTTCCTACATTTATACCCTTTGGATCGAGTGTGTTGGGCATACACATGCTACGCTGGGCATACTCTAGTGGCTGCATGAGGCAGGGTGTCCCCTACATACGATGGGCGTACCCATGTGTACGTAGGTGTAGGCGAGCCAGTGGTAAACCCTAATTTTTAGCATTTGCACCCTATTTAAACACATTAAGCTCTCCTAACCTTTCGCCATTCCAGCCTCCATTGTCTCTTGAGCCCTATCTCGAAACCCTTATGCATTTTCCAAAGATATTGAGCTTGTGTGTGTGTGTGTGTATGGTGCTTATTAATGAAGAAAAAGACTTGCAGACTGGCTATAGAAAAGAGGAAGCTTGTAGATCCAGAAGTTATTCATGATTTAAAGCTTATTAGAGGTACAAAGCTCCTACCGTGATTAGTCCATGAGTTAGTTCTAGTTTAGGGTTGATTTCTTAATAAAATTGTCCTTAAAGCGTTTCTTGAGAGTATAAGCTACTCAAGAAGGTTATAATAAAAGATCCTAGGGTTTTTAGTGTCCCTTGAGCATAAAATTTGAGTATTGATGGGTTAAGTTCAACCATGCAAGGGTTGAAGGTGGTTTAACGAAGTTAGTATAATAAAGTCCAAGATTTGATCCTTTTAAGACATTCAAAAGCATAATATTTGCAACTTTATGGCTTAATACACTCTAATAAACTTAGATCTAAAATTGTCCATTAGGTCTTAAATGATTTAGAACTTGGAATAATATTTTTCCCAGCAGCAACCTACGTCGGGCGTACCTAGACATACGTTGTGCGTACACTCCTGAAGTCCCAATGATGCAAGGGTCGTTAGTATACTGGACATACTGGTGGTACCTTGAGCGTACTCACCATAGAGGATTTGGTGTTTAAGCCTCGCGTCATTTTGAACTTAGGGACCTGGGCCTTTGTTGGGCCATAAGCTTTTCGGTGATGGGCCTTCTTGATCGTGGGCCCATTTTGAATATAGTCTATCTTCTAGGCTTGGGGCTAATGGTATTTAGGGCTTGGTGGGTTAGGCCTAATAAGGAAAGGGTTAAGTTGCCTTTTCAGTGTTTGGACTCCCAGTTTGCATTATTGACCTAATTTCTAATTAGGGCTTTATTACTAGTGATTTAGAGTAAGAGGATTTCGCGAGTTGGCATCTTGAGTGTGATTTGATATCTTCAGTCTTAGGTGAGTTTCCTTCACTGTATTCGTGGGTCGAACACACCAATTCTATCCCACTAGATTATGTTTATAGTATCATTATTGTTGCGTGACAATTACATATTGTTTCTATGCCTGCTTGATTTCTTTGTAACTCTTATTATTATGATTATATGTGCAGTGGTATGGGTGAAATTGACCCGATACCAGTTGAAAGATACTAAAGGGGGTGAAATATACCCCGTGCGGATTGAAATAGAAGAGGGCGAAATAGACCCAGTACCGGTTGAAAGATACCGAAGGGGGTGAAATAACCCAATGTTGGTTGAAAGATACCGAAGGGGGTGAAATTGACCGAGTATGTTTTTTATGGTTATATATATATATATATATATATATATATATATATATATATATATATATATATATATATATATATATATATATATATATGTATGTATGGTATGGGGTATTTTGAGGGAACCCACTAAGTTTTTTTGCTTACGGTTTTCATTTTATGTTTCACATACTTCTAGCTCGAAAGGGAAGGACCCGACCTTATCGCACTGCATCCACTAATATTTTTTCATATCTCGTGATTTTGGGATTTTGTACTCTGATAATGTTTTACTAAGATATACTTTCTACTGTTTGATGTGATTATCGTACAATTAGAATGAATTTAAAAATTAAACTATATTTGAATTTTGGGGGATGTTACATTTGGATTTTTAACAAGGATGAAGCTCTCGTAAGGGATTTTGTTCAGCCTTCAGTTATCTCGTCTGGAAGACTAGGAGCATCAGTGGCAGCACATGACACTGTAAGTCTTTTGGCTAAGAGTGTCCCTACTTTTCTTGTCTGATAAGGTTTGGGGATTCGAGACACCATCCAACACTTGATGAAAATTTTCCAAATACCTAAATTCCGAGTTACATTCTGGATAGATTGGCCTTGTGTTAGAAATTTTGTAGTTGCAATTGATATAAGACTTTAGTTTGACCATAGCTATCTCATGAAGTGGAATGGATAGATATTAGAAAATGTAGGACATACTCGTGGGGTTAAAATCAACCCATATTTTTTATGCATAGTTATTTCTATGATTAGAAGGTAGGACTTTAGAACATAAGGGATGTGTATACTATTTTAGTATTTGAATGATTGGTTACTTAAGTTGGTTTTTCGATCCAACGTCTGTATGAGAATTAGTCTGCATGCATCAGTTGGCCATGAGTTCTGTTATCCATTTTGTCGGTAGAATGGTGCAAGGCCGAGAGATCTAAGAGTCTTAGAAGTTATGATTAAGGAATCAGTTGCTCTCAATGTATGTCTTTTCCTTGTGTATGTTACTTGTTTCATCTTCGGACCGTGTCTTCTCTTTAAGGATCGAATATACAACTATATGTGAAGGCTCTTTAAGGATCGAATATACAACTATATGTGAAGGTGGTCATATACCTTAAAGTGTTTTTCTATTACTACATCTAGAGAAATTTTGATTATTGAAAGTGTACATAGGGATGAACTAGGTACATGTATGTTAAGATCTTAAGATCGTATATCAAAGACTCTAGTAAACAGAATTTTGATAGATCGTACAAAGGAAAGTGGATTGGAAACCATAGGTGGTATAGAGAATTCTGAAGGAGAAATTTGAAAGGATATATTTCAAGAATGAAATCTAATTCAAGTGAGGAGGAGTTGTAACACCTGTTTTCAGTTTAATTGTTTTGAGACAGGGCTGATAAATAATATCGACTAATTATATAATTAATGACCCAATTTTGTAAGTTCAACAAGTGAGATAATTAAATAAAAGACAATATATATGATGAATTAATAATAAGATTATTTAAAAGTAAATGTATTTTCTTTTGAATATATATATATATATATATATATATATAGATATATATATATATATATATATATATATATATATATATGTGTGTGTGTGTGTGTGTGTGTGTATGTGTGTGTATGTGTGTGTATGTGTGTATGTACGTCTAGGGCTGTTTTTAATTTTTAGAAACCATTTAGATATTAGGATTAATCAATGCAATGGAATGTGTAAAATTCCAAGACCGTAAGGAGCATTTGTGACAATTTATGAATATGGAGTCGTCTTCTTCTTTTCCATTAGCATATAGAACTGATACGAACATTCCTTCCGCTTTTGGCGACTGTAAAGGTTTATAATCGAAAGCATTTGTCTCTAATAACTCCTACACCATCTCCCTTTGAATTTTGGATCTAACATCTCATCCGCTGGGTGTTAAATTCCTAGATCGATTTAGTTTTCTCCATAGGGATTCTGTAGTTATGGTTTTGAAGGTTTCTCCTTTAAATCTCAAACTAGGTCATCAGGCCATGTAAACCTCTTCTCCACTTTATCCCTTATGGACCTAAGAATACGTGATGACGCTATCGTTGCCAGAGCAGCCTCTGACAACACCCCTAATTGCCAGAAAAGTCATATTACCATTAATTCTATTTTGATGCTTGTTACTATCGATTTTTGTTGAGTTTTGACCCTATGGCCATCTCTAATGATCTCTTTTATCTTCTATAACATTTAAGATAAAGTGTTTTCAGTTTGAATCAAGAATATGGTATCAAAACACTTGAAATCTTCTTATAAGCATTTTATTTTAGGAATTTTGCAAGGACAAGCTCAATCTTTTGTTAAATCTTTTAGATATGTTTTAGGGCATCTAGTTCCCTAAATTTTGCTTGGGTTTGTGTTCAAGTCTAGGATCAAGAAAACAACATCTTTTTATCTGGATTTTGACCAAAAACCCTAGAACCAAAAAGCTCTACTTCTAAATGGTTTTGGCCCATGAAATATGATTTTGAACTAAGTTTTGAGGTCAAAATACAACCCATATCAAGTGTTATTAGTTTTGTAGGATGTGAGTGCTTAAAATGAAGAATAAGCTTAATTGAAGGTTGTGTGTGTTTTTGGTGTTTATGTGTGTGTTAACCTAAGAATATAGTTGAATCATTCAAACCCTGATATATGTATAAAAATATGTATTAAAGTGTGTGGTTTAATGCCTATATAATAATATTAGAGGAAGTATGTGTAAAACATAATAATACAAGAAGGTTATGAAGTAAAAGTATTCATAAATTGTAATATTAGTATTATATGGAAATGATCTATGTAGATTTATTGGTATCAGGTGTATATGTTTGGAGTGGGAGTTCAACCTAGCCACTCTAGTGGTTTGATCTTTATTTGGTGATAGTTGGTCTACGAGTCTGATTAGTGAGTGGAGTTGAGTGTAGCGATGTTTCTTTGGTTATGCAATTTAGGTGAATCTTCTCACTATGCCACATATCCCACTTTATATTCTTGATACGTTAGGATATGGTATTGATAGAGTATGAGCATGCTAGTTGATTAGGGTCACCACTTGTTATGCATGCAAAGTGTGGGATACTTATTATTATCCTATGCTTGACTTGTACGGTCATGAATATTGATTTTATGATACTATTAAGTGTTATGATTGGTTAGGTAATAATTGAAATGGTTGCTCATTGAGTGTTATACGTAGTTAAGTTGGATATCCTTATAACTCTTGGTCTAATGCCCGAATACATGGTTCTTGTCTGATTTATTGCTTTTAGGTGGATCACTTATTCAACTGTCTATATGATGATTGTCTATATATAATTTATATATTGTATGGACAACTAGAATTTGGTGCGTGGCAATTGAGTTAGGATGGGCCCGATATGTATGTTGGGTGAGGCCCTTTGGGTAAGGCCTATTATGTATTTTGGGTGAGACGTGTTAGGTAAGTCCCATTGTGTAAGTTAGGTGAGGCCCATTTCGTGAGACCTGTTAGGTGAGTTAAGGATGGGCCCATCATGTTTATATATGTATGTGGATTGGAGACTTGGTTTCTTGGTGCTAGATTCGAGGCTTTACTTTTATGCATTATATGTATGGTGGAATGTGTGGTATACTAGGGAACTCACTAAGCTCTATGCTTATATTTATGGATGGAATGTTTTGTAGGTATTTCATGAGAAGAGCTCAGCGGGATCATATAGACCAATCAAAGACACTGGTTTATGCTATTTTGTAATTCAAATTTGTTAACATTGTAATTTCAAAAAAATGAATGCTACTTATTATTTTTAAGAAAAACATTGAAATTTCTTAAAGTTATTTTAAGTGAAAATTTATTCTAGAATCTAGGGACGTTACAAATACAAAAAGGAATTAGCATTCAGTTGTGCCTTAATCTTATTGGTGGATACTTGTACAGACGATCAAGCTAATTGTTCTTGCCATCTACTTCCACTCCCCAAATCCAAGTGGGATCAAAGGCCCAAAAGTTTTTCATTCCAAAACACCCTATGGTTATGTTAATATCATTCTAACCAATGTAATTGGATCATTGATGGTTTTGTCTAAATTGTCTAAAAATAAAGTAGTTATTTGAAAGCACCTATTGCTATTTTTAGGGAAAAAATATCATTTTTATGTATCAAAACTCATTACTACAGCTCTCATAGAGAAAATATTGTGACTCTCTTTGACCTTGCTTGCATCCAATGATTGAATAGGTTTAAACCAGGTTTGTCTGTTTTGAATGAATATATACTTCACTTGACGAAACATTTCATATGCTTCCTAATTTCCCAAGACCATCTGGAGGTCCAGGGTCCTCGTTTCCAGTATGATATGAGACACATCAATAGCATCAAAATAATGATTCAACAAATCATCATTATCAGAATGACTGGTTGATTTAGGTTATTCAAAAATGGGACCTTTCAATATATATAATTCATGTTGATTCTAAAGCATAATTCTCAAGCCATCGTACAATTGCTAAATTTATATCCAACCACTTGGGTTGTGGTGACTTGGTAAGGCATGTGGAAGATATGGTGGATAACCTATTGACCCATGTTCAAATCCTGGCACCACTCAGCCCTTGTGGCCATGGAGGTTCGCCTGCAGTGACTCCAGGGCATGAGGCAAAGCTTTATGTTTGCAGCGGGGGATTAGTCGGTGCGCAAAAGCTGGCCCGGAAACCCTCGTTAGGGAAGTTCCCTTTCCAAAAAAAAAATTATATCCATCGAATGTAGCTATAACTTGAAATTAATAACCATAGATGTTGTATAAGGGTATACTAGTATTATCAGTCATCTATAGAATTTAATAAAATTTTATTTAATATTTTTCAATATGTAGTCTTTAAAACTTAATACATTTTACTCTTTCAAAAATATTAATTTCTGAAGGTCTAGCATCCAAGTTATGAAGAAGCAAATAGTTAGGGGACATTTATCTTATCTGCTTGATCGAACAAGGTAGGTAGCGATTACTAATTTTATCAAATGTAATTCCTAAATAAGGGGATCCTAAAAAATGTTTTTTTAACCTGCCATGTATTTTCCCATCTATTCCTCGAACCTCTCATTATTAGGTGACATGTAGCAGACCAGACGCCCAATCAAGTCACCATTCTTGAAAAACTTGTAGCATCGCCATCTATCTAATGTTTAGGTGACGTTTATACCAATAGCTAATACAATAGCCACCTCAACCACCATAAGATAAAATCTAAGTAGTTAGGTGACCCATCATCCATAAGAACTGTACAAAGGCAATGTGAAATATTCTTTAACAGGGACAACATAAACATCCATTATATATATATATATATATATATATATATATATATATATATATATATATATATATATATCATGAATACAATTATAAAAAAACATGGTTTCATTAATATTGGATACATCCAACAATTTATTATACCTAATGTCAAAACATAATTCATATATAATGTTCTTTTGTTTCCAAATAAAACATCATTTTATTAACCTTTAATTGCAATCAACTATACACTAATATCTTATTTTGAAAGTTTAGGTGTTCAACGCTTTAAGAACTAATTATAGTATTTTAGTAAAATTTCATTTTATAGAGAAAATTTGGACTTTTAGATGAGTTTCGAAATAATTACTTTAAATATCCTTTTAATAATTAATATCTTCGACGCTATGAATTTATAGAATAAAACTCATTTGATTTAATAAGTTCATTTTATATATCTTATGTTTAAAAAGTCATATTTTTAGAAACCAAAACTGAGTGATGGTAATTATGTTCTAAATCACATTTAGTATGCTTAAAGCATGATATAAAAAGAATGCGTTTAGTTTAAAACTTAATATCATATATAAAGTTTTGACATAAAAATAGTCGTTTATATTAAAGTTTGATGTTATAATGCTATAAATCGATTTTAGTCTTTTAAAAAAAACCTTTTATTTATTACAAAAGTCTTGTAGTTAGATTTAGGTTAAAACATAATTTAAACTAATTTGATTTTTCAAGGTGACTATTAAGAGTTTTACAATAAAATCCATTTTTAGCAAAATCTCAATGTTGACCATTTTAAAATACTTTTACTAAAGACTCATTTATAAATGTGTTACGTTATAATCCAATTAATTAATTATTAATCTCCAAGTGATGTTAAATTATGATAAAATGTTATTTAGCATGTAAAAATTATTTTCATACACATAACATACAACAACATAAAATCACAATTACGACCATGCATTAAAAAATTGATAAACTACACCATATAGTAGTAATAATTTTTGTAAGCCAACAAAAAAATTATTAAATCATCTTAAAGGACTGAAATGACACTTTAAAAGGTCATCTGGCTCTCACTTATCAAAAACACTATTTCTTGGAAAATGACTTCAAAACTCCATGTGTTGTGATGACATGACACTGAAACCATTCAGAAGCCCAAAAGAATGAGATGTAACTCAAGCTTTGGATTATGGTCTCAAGTGGTTAAGATATAGAATATTCTTCTAAAGGTGACATGTTCTTCAACTTATTATATTTGGTAAAAAGATTAAAACTAGTCTCAACTAGTTTACTACATACAAAATAAACAAATGAAAAATACATACTTATCAGTTACATCTTATGAGTAAATAAGTAACAACCAACAACAATACAATGGTCTTAATGGATAGTTTATAGACAACGACATCAAATCAAATATATGCAAACAAGCAATATGTTTTTAATCCGGCTTAATAGAACCAAATACATATAAAAATTGATTGCATAAAGAATAACAATTATAAAACTACCAGTTGCTATAAATATATTAGGTCCTTTCCAAGCCACAAGAAATAGCTAACATTTTTCCAAAATCAAAGGCTATAAAACTTGATAATAAATCTTTCAAACACTTAAAATAGGTTTTGATACCACTCATGATTTTTTGGAAGCTAATAGTGATCATTTTTTATAAAAACAATTATATGCAACAAACAGAAGCGATTTTAAAATAAATATTATTTTATGATCATTTTAAACAAAAGCATCAAGGATTCAATTACATGAAATAGGAAGATTGTAAAAATCACATATGATATTTAAACGATAACATTTGAAGGCTTTGATCCTACTTAGTTCCTACTTGGTTTTTGGGGGTTGACGAAAATGAAAAAAACTTAAAATAGAGTTTTTCTATAATGTATCTACAACAAGTGTACGTCACTAAGAATGCTAGTCGTCATGTTCTATAAAGTACATCTTAAGCCATTAAGCACTTATCATAAATAATTCCTAAAGGGGAAACACTTACAAAGCACTAATCTCTTTACTAACTTCAAAAGAGAGCAAGTGAGAGAGAGAGAGAGAGAGAGATAGAGACTATGGTTTTGCAATCGCAAGAGAAGAAGCTTCCAACTAATGGAAGATTTTCAATCATTTATATACTGATATACATGTCTTAGAGTCCCTACTTTCAATGAATGCAAAGGAATTTCAAGTAAAGCACATGACATGTGTAACGAAATTCAAAACAAGGAAGCACATCCTTGCCTTCCATGGTTGAGGCTATAGGTAAGAAAATGAGTGCTTGGAGTGACTTTCACTACATCTGATATCCATAAATGTATAAGGCTCGACTAACTAATAAGTATCCAAAACTTGTACCTAACATATTATATCATATCATATTATTAAATAACTAGTTATTCTCTCTAGAAATATTACTGTTATAAAATAATATTATTCCTTATTTAAATGATTGAAAGGCTTCCATTAAATGACATTTTAAAGTGATTCTTGAGCATATAGATTCAACATATGAGCATTCCAAAAGAGTTCGACAAATACTAGTTCCATAATTTTTTTCTAGAAGGACATCCTACAATAGTTCCATAATTTTTTTCTTGAAGGACATCCTACAAGGCGAATTCCACATAGGGCGTTTTCCACAAAGTTAATTCCGAAATATAATTCTAGAAGGGAACTTCCAAAAGGCTATTTATCATAACACTCCAGATAGATTTGAATAGTCTTAAGGGAGCCTGTAAAATTTGTGGTCTAATCATATTTTATGTTAGACACATGATTCTCTCTCTCTCTCTCTCTCTGTATATATATATATATATATATATATATATATATATATATATATATATATATATATATATAGTAATTGTAATCCCTAAGTTTGTATTATTTCAAAGTATATGGAAATTTGTCTAGTTCTCTTTTGGTCGTAGCACGATTTTCCCAATCATATGAGCCGCATAAATCAGTTGAATACATTGACACTAAACTTCAATGAATCAACTTGAGGTTAGCCCTATTATGACTGTCTTACACTCTTACTTGGTATCTATGATGGGAATATGCTACATGAAAGAATATGCTCAAGGAATGTTGACTTTCCTTTATATGTTTACGCAGAAGTTAGGTTCTTCCGTATCAGCCTTTACGGTTTACGATTCAATTGTTAGTGGGTTCACGATCTTTGACAAACACTTCTATATGTTATCAAACCAATATCTCTCCAGTATTTCAACATTAATTAATATTAATCAATATCTCTCCAAACACTCGACATTAATCCATACATGATAGGGTGAGGGTCTCACCTCCTAAGTAGATTTGAGACTATCTAATTGAAATTAAATTTCCCTACCAAGAGGGTATGGATCACATCATTCACTCAATTTATAGGGTTATTTCTCATCCTAAAAGCAAATAAGCTAAAATAGTAAGTATCTATCCAACTATTATCTTCTTGTTTGACTTGGTCTTTGTCTTCGTATTAGTTAGGCTTACACTTAATGTGAAACTTTATAAGGCTAGTTCATTGATAGGCTTTATATATATATATATATATATATATATATATATATATATATATATATATATATATATATATATATATAAAGCCTATCAATGAACTAGCCTTATAAAGTTTCACATTAAGTGTAAGCCTAACTAATACGAAGACAAAGACCAAGTCAAACAAGAAGATAATAGTTGGATGGATACTTACTATTTTAGCTTATTTGCTTTTAGGATGAGAAACTTTATAAGGCTAGTTCATTGATAGGCTTATATATATATATATATATATATATATATATATATATATATATATATATATATATATATATATATATATATATATATATATATATATATATATATATATGTGTGTGTGAGATCGGTTGAGAACTCATAGTTTCCTGAGAACTAAAAGTGGCGCGTTAGATCAAAACTAATTCTTTAAAGGCATGATTGTAATGTTACTGATCTCATTTAATGTTTTTTTTTGTGTCATTGGACACAATTAACATAATAAATCAAATTTCACATTTTTTTTAAATAATTTATTATTTTTTTTTTTTCAAAAAAATGGTGATTTTTTTTTCAGAAAACATGAGATTTTTTTTTTAAAAAAAAAAAAGTAAAAAAGTAATTTAAAAAAAAAAAACTGCAATAAAAAAAAACAAAAAAAACTATCTTTTAACTGCACTCAAAATAATTGTAACTTTTTCAAAAAAAAAAAAAACTCCATTTTTTTAAAAAAACTGCATTTTTTGAAAAATTAAATTTTTAAAAATCAGTAAATTAAAAAAAAAACTTAAATATTAAAAAAAAAACTAATTTCTTTTAACTAAATCATAAAAAATCTTATTTTTATTAATCAATCTATAAACATAATAGTACAAGTATTTTGTTCGATACAAAACGAAATATATAAAATAAAAAAAGCTACAAAGATTCACAGTGTTATCATTTCTTCATATCAAGATTTATATATTTTCTTCAATTTATCACTTTTTGCATCTTCAAAATTTTCCATAAATTCTTTCAAATCTGCAAGAAAAAAATGATTAATGCAAGAACACTCACAAAAATACATATGTATATATCATGTAATATTCACATGTGATTATATAATGTGATATTTACATGTGATTGTATCTTTTAAAATTCAAATGTGAAATTCACAAGAAAATAAAAACAAAGAACATTCACACAAAATGCATGTGTGCATATAGACTTAATTCATATGTCATTCACTCATGAAACACATGTGATTTATATGTGAATTACATGTAATTTATATGTGAATCACATACGATTTATATATGAATCACATGTGATTTATATGTAAATCACATGTATTTCATATTTGATTCACTTTTGAATTACATGTGATTCATATGTGAATCACATGTAATTCATATTTCATATGTGATTCTCTTGTGATTTACATGTAATTCATATATGAATCACATATTATTTATATGTGAATCGCATGTGCTTTATATGTGAATCACATGTAATTAATATGTGAATTATATGTGAATCACATGTAATTTATATGTAAATTACATGTGATTCACTTGTAAATCACAAGTGATTACACGTAAATCACATGTAATTCATAGGTGATTCACTTGTGATTTACATGTGAATCACATGTAATTCATATGTGAATTACATGTGAATCACATCTAATTCATTCCTGATTTACATGTGAATCACATGTAATTCACTTGTAATTTACATGTGGATTACATTTAATTTATATGTGATTCACTTGTGATTTACATGTAAATCACATATAATTCCTTTGTTATATCCATAACTTAGTCTTATTTTATTTTTTCTATAAAACGAAAATAATGCTATTTTTATCAAGACTTTTGGGTTTAATAAACCTTTTATAATTTTGTAAATAATTTAAAGAATAAAGTTAAAATTATATATTTATCTTTATATATTAAATGAAAATTCATTTCGTTCCTACAACTAATGAAACATGGTCATGTAATGTAATTACTCGTTCCATTCTATCCAAATGAATACTTAATTTGAAAGTTGTATGGAATATAATAAGTATCAAGTATCAAATAGTAGAATAAAAGATATTGTTTCCAAAACTTGCTTGAAATGCCAATGTATTTCTCCAGTAGGATCATGTATTCCAACACTGTTTGTTGTTTGATTACTAGAACTCCAGTTCTCTCTAAAGGATTTCAAACTTAACCCTGTAACTCCAACTATTTAAAAAGGTTCGTAAAAAAATGGTCATATAAATTATTATTCTAAATAGATAGGAAAATAAATAAAGAAGTCATTCATTATTCATATTTCTGTTCCATAAACATAGCTATTTGATGATCCTCCCTTGCTGTAAATATCCAAATGAATATACAAATGAGCAAAAAAAGAACAAGTATAAGAAAGGCTCATCCAACCTTGTTAGTCATTTTACACCTCCCAAAACTATAAATACTAAAACAATAGTAACAATAATCCCATAGACTTGTAGGTCATGTAAAAAATAGTAATAATAATCCTAAAAACTATAAATATTATCTACAAGTGAATGCCCTAATCTATACATCTGAATCCATGATAATAAGGATGATGATCTTACTGTGATCCCAATTATTTGCATAAACAAAGTCAATTTCATTGGAAATATAAAAAACATTCTCCATAAATCTCTAAAGAAATGCTCCTACATACACCCCAAGACGAACTATTTTAGATGAAACTGAAAAAAAAAATGAATACAAACGAAGGATTATATGAGAGAATGCTGAGCAGATTTTTTAACTGGCAAAGGTGAAGCATAAAATATCTAGCAAAATTGCAAAAAATAATAGATCTGTATAAGTTCTCACGAGACATTCTCTTCCAACTAATCAACATCTATGTCATCAGTTAACATTGTATCAATGTCATAAGCGTTGACCTTCATTTGCAGATGAAAAATTCAAAATGAAATATCATAAAATCATTATTCATATCATGTTTTGCAACCCTTAAACATAGCAAAAGCAAGCACATAAGCATCCTTGATTTAAAGATTTTACAAGGTTTGCAAACAGTTTGATAATCAGATCATTAATGGATCAGATACTTGAAAATGAAGAGAAAATTACGATGTTATTGAAAAATTGGAAACGTTATCTTAGAATTGAGAATAGCACTGAAAACTGAACATAGAGCTGCAACAGATCTTTGTATCGGAGTCGAGCTTTATTGAGAGCTCCATTGATTTTATCGAAGATAATATCTGAAATCTTGATTGTATTGTATCTTCCAAATGTTTTCCCTTTCATCGTCAACTCGTGTGTTGATTTCTAACTCGTGATGGTCGTGTTGCTAGTCTCATCTATTGATTTCGAATATTAACAAGAAATTGAAATGGTGGATCAGAAAACAATTGCAAACCCTAATTTTTGCAATTGATTGAAATAGGAAGAGGTAAGGTGACGATAGGAAGAGAGAGATTTCTCATAACTGTGTTCTCTTTCAATCTCTCATCGGTGTTATCCTGATCGAAGGAATCATCATCACAAAGGCGTAAAGACGTGTGTGTGTGTGAGGGAGAAAGAGAATAAGGGGAGAGATGATGAGGAAGGAAATTGATTGATATGGTGATGATTACCGGAGGTGGCTATGTATTTCAGATGGTAGCATTAGATCTCATCAAACGATCAACGATGAAGTTAACGTGATGAAAGTGTAGGGAGAGGGAGGGGAGAGAGAGAGAGAGAAAGAGAGAGAGATAAAGAGAGAGAGAGATGGAGGGAGAGATTCGACAAGATTAATCTGATAATAGGGTATCAATTACAGTTTCCTTAAATGCCCCTGATTTATTTTAATAAGATGACCCAGTCCCTTTTGATTTTTAGGTATTTACAAAAATACCACAAAACATCATATATATATATATATATATATATATATATATATATATATATATATATATATATATATATATATATATATATATATATCATACTATATTATAAAGGAAGCATTTTTTCTTTCACCACATTCATTTGAAACTCTCATGACTTTTCAATTTCTTTCTAATAATGTTTATTAGTTGGTTAATAAGATTAAATAAATGTCAAATCTAAAGTGTAATCATATATAAACTAAATTTTTTTATTAAAATAATATATTTACTTCTACTTAGACAGTTATGTTTTTTAACTTGTTACATATTATACTAAATTTATTAGTTTTTAATATATTGTTGGATGTAAACAATTATCAATTTAAAGTTATAACTTTTGAACAATTTGTATAAAATATTAAAATTACAAACTTAATTATAATATTACTGGACCAACTTAAATATAAATTTTAGTTTAATTTAAACAACCCAAATAATATTTTGTAAATAGTTAAAAGTGATAAATCGTAGTGCGTTTCTAATAATGATTATAATTTGGTTAATAAAGTTAAATAAATATCAAACCTTAAGTATAATCATAAGTAAATTAAATTTCAATATTAACATAATATCTTTACTTCTACTTATAAAGTTATGTCTTTAACTATTAAAATATTATACTTAAGTTATTAGATTTAATATGTTGTTGTATATAAACAGTTATCAATTTAAAGCTACAACTTTAGAACAGTTTGGACAAAATAATTAAACTGTTAATTTAAATATAACATTAGAGTGTTAACTTAGATATAAATTTCAATTCCACTTAAAAAACCCAAATAATACATTGTGAATAGTTAAAAGTGAGAAATTGTAGTACTAAATGCAAAAAATAAATTATAATATCAATTTAACTAAAATATTTCTTAAAAATATTTGTATAATTTTTAAAAACTTTCAAATAAGTAGCTTAAAATAACTTACAATAACAATAGTTAAAAATAACTCTATATAAATGATTACATTGTTACCTTTAAAATAAAAAAAACAACGTCTAACGTTTTAAATAATTATAATGTTAGAAATTACAATGCTAAGAAAATAATTTTAAAAATAATAGTTAACAACAACAAAAACTATAAATAACATTAAGACATATATTATATTTAATTTTATTAATGAGTAACTCACGAGTAGAAGTGATTCAAACGGTTGAGATTATACAGTTATAATAGATGTATTATCATATAATTCAAAATAATCAATATATTATATCAATTTAGTATACAAATTATTATATCAAAATTAACAACAATGTTATTGTTATATTAAAAATACATATATTTGTAAATATTTCAACTATATAGGTGCTTTTGTGCAACGCGCAGACATTCGCCTAGTATACTTATAAAGGAAATATTTTTCCTTTAACCACATTCATTTCAAATTCTCATTTACTTTTCCTTTCACCACATCATTTGAAACTCTTATGACTTTACAATTTATCTCTAATAATGATTATAAGTTGGTTAATAAAGTTAAATAAATATGAAACCTAAAGTGTAATCATATAAAAACTAAATTTTAATATTAAAAAAATATCTTTATTTCTACTTATAAAGTTATGTTTTTTTAACTTTGAACATATTATACTTAATTTATTAGTTTTAATATATTGTTGGATGTAAACCATTATCATTTCAAAACTATAATTTTTGAACAATTTGTATAAAATACTTATATTATTAATTTAAATATAACATTAAAGGGTCAACTAAAATATAAATTTTAGTTTAACTTAAATAACACAAAGAATATTTTTATAAATAGTTAAAATTGATAAATTGTAGTGTCTTTATAATAATGATTATAAGTTCGTTATTAAGGTTAAATAAATATCAAACCTAAAGTGTAATCATAAATAAACTAAAATTCAATATTAAAATAATATCTTTTACTTCTACTTATAAAGTTATGTTTTTAACTTATAACCTATTATACTTAATTTATTAGATTTAATATATTTTTGTATGTAAACTATTATCAGTTTAAAACTACAACTTTTGAAAAGGTTGGACAAAATACTTGAATTGTTAATTTAAATATAACATTATAGTGTCAACTTAAATATAATTTCAATTCCACTTAAAAGCCCAAAGAATATTTTGTGATTAGTTAAAAGTGGTAAATGGTAGTGCTAATTGTAATATCAATTTAACTAAAATATTTCCTGAAGATATTGTTATAATCATTAAAAGTTTTTAAATAAGTAGCTTAAAATAACAGTAGTTAAAAATAACTCTATATAAATGATTATATTGTTACATTTAAAAAAAATGTTTGATGTTTTAAATAATTAAGATGATAGAAATTAGAACGTTAAGAAACTAAAATTAAAAAAAAATTAATTAACAATAACAGCAACTATAAATAACATTAAACCTTATATTATATTTAATTCTATTCATGAGTAACTCGCAGGTAGAAATCATTTAAACGATTGAGATTATGCAGTTATAATAGATGTATATATTGTCACATAATTCAAAATAATCAATATATTATATTAATTTAGTATAAAAATTATTATATCAAATTTAACAACAACGTTATTGTTAATTCATGAGTAACTAGCGAGTAGAAGTCATTCAAACGATCGAGATTATGCAGTTATAATAGATGTATATATTATCATATAATTCAGAATAATCAATATATTATATTAATTTAGTATAAAAATTATTATATCAAATTAAACAACAACGTTATTGTTATATTTAAAAACATATATTTGTAAAGATTTCAAGTATATATGTGTTTCCACGCAACACGCGGTCATTTTGCCTAGTATACTTATAAAATGAGCAATTTTCCTTTCACCACATTCATTTGAAGCTCTCATGACTTTTCAGTTTCTTTACAATAATATTATAAAAAAATTAAATAATGTTCTATAAACAACAAAGGGTGCTTTGTTATAACATCTTCATTCCATATCGATGGTGAGAGTAAACAAGAGAACATTTCCTCATCTATAAATATGAAAGGTTGTGAAGTATTTCAAAGGGACCGAACCATGAGAACTTCTTTATGCCTACCTTTGTAGGATTTTGAGGATATTATTTGGTGAGATTATCTATATTGGCAAGTGTCCAGTTATGTTTTAGAATTCCAAAATGGTTTTGACCCAGAATTTTTTTAGGTTCAAACTGTGTTTCAGTAGAAAAAAAGTTATGCAGTTTAGTATATTGAGCTGAATCAGTGCTGGATCAATTTGGAACAATAAAAGGAAACATTTTCCTTTCACCACATACATTTGAAACTCCCATGATTTTTCAAATTATTTCTAATAATATTATAAATAAGTTACATAATGTTATATAAATATAAAAAAAAACATCTACCTAAACCTAAAATTATAATTGTTTGAAAAATCACTTTGATTCAAAAGCAAAAAATATATACAAATCAGGTTTCATTTGAAAAACAAGTAACGTAGTTTGGTATATTGAGTTGAATCGGTCCGAGTTTGATCAATTTGGACTGATAAATGAAGCATTTTCCTTTCACCACATACATTTGAAACACTCATGATTTTTCAAATTTTTTCCAATGATATTATAAATAAGTTACATAATGTTATATAAACATACAAAAACATCTACCTAAACATAAAATTATAATTGTTTGAAACATCGCTTTGATTCAAAAGCACGAAATATATACTCAATTATATTTTATTAATTAATTCATTTTCTAATGACGTTTTGAATCATGAAAATACATATAAACAAACTTTTAATATTAAGTACCTAACTAAATTTATGATTTTGGAATTTAACAAAAAGTTATTCAATAAAAACTAACTTTTTTAGATAGCAACTTAGGAGATTATAAAAAAATGGAACTATTAAACAACAAAGAAAGGTTAAATAAGAGAAACGGTGTTTTATTAAATAGGTTAAATAATGTTTTATAAACAAGAAAGTGTGTTTTTTATAATGTCTTAATCCCACATCTATGGTGAGAGTAAACAAGAGAACGTATTCTCTTCTATATATAGGAAAGGTTGTGAAATGTTTCAAATGGACCAAACCATGAGAACTTCTTTATGCCTAGCTTTTTAGGATGTTGAGGGTATTCTTTGGTGAGATTGTCTTTATTGGCAACTATCCAGTTAAGTTTTAGAATTCCAAAAACGGTTTTGAACCAGATTTTTTCAGGTTCAAATGGAGTTTCAGTTAAAAAAATGTTATGTAATATTGAGTTGAATCGGTCCGAGTTTGATCATTTCATACATACTTATAAAACTAGCATTTTTTCTTGAATCTCAAGCATTTGAAACCCCAATTGTTTTTTCCTTTCACCACATTCATTTGAAACTCCCATGACTTTTCAATTTCTTTATAATAATAGTTATAGTTTGGTAATTAGGTTAAATACATATCAAATCTAAAGTGTAATCATATACAAACTAAATTTTAATATTAAAATAATATCTTTAATTCTACTTATATAATTATGTTTTTTAACTTTTAACACATTATACTTAATTTATTAGTTTTAATATATTGTTATATGTAAACCATTATCATTTTAAAGGTATAATTTTTGAACAATTTGTATAAAATACTTAAATTATTAATTAAAATATAACATTATAGGCTCAACTTAAATATAAATTTTATTTAACATAAACAACCCAAAGATTATTTTATAAATAGTTAAAAGTGATAATTTGTAGTGTTTTTCTAATAATGATTGTAAGTTGGTTAATAATGTTAAATAAATATCAAATCTAAAGTGTAATCATAAATAGACTAAATTTCAATTTTAAAATAATATATTTACATCTATTTATAAAGTTATGTCTTTAAATTTTAACATGTTATACATAATTTATTAGATTTAAAATGTTGTTACATGTAAACCATTATCAGTTTAAAGCTACAACTTTTGAACAGTTTAGACAAAATACTTAAATTGTTAATTTAAATATAACATTGCAGTGTCAACTTAAATATAAATTTCAGTTCCACTAAAAAACCAAATAATATTTTGTATATAGTTAAAAGTGATAAGTTATATAGTGATAAAGGCAAAAACTAAATTGTAATATCAGTTTAACTAAAATATTTCATAAATATATTTATATAATCGTTAAAAATTTTCAAATAAGTAGTTTAAAATAACTTATAATAACAATAGTTAAAAATAACTCTATATAAATGGTTATATTGTTACCTTTAAAATCAAAAAATAATGTTTGATTTTTTAAATAAATATAATGATAGAAATTAAAACATTAAGCAAATAAATTTTACAAATTATTTAAAAATAACAACAACTATAAATAATATTATACAGTATATAATATTTAATTTTATTGATGTGTAACTCGCGAGTAGAAGTCATTCAAACGATTGAGATTATGACGTTATAATAGATGTATATATTATCATATAATTCAAAATAATCAATATATTATATCAAATTAATATACGAATTATTATATCAAATTTAACAACAACGTTAGTGTTATATATATATATATATATATATATATATATATATATATATATATATATATATATTTGTAAAGACTTCAACTATATAGGTGTTTCTGCGCATTACAATGTCAACTCAAATATAAATTTTAGTTCCATTTAAAAAAACTAAAGAATATTTTGTATATAGTTAAAAGTGATAAATTGTAGTGATAAAAGACAAAACTAAATTGTAATCTCAATTTAACTAAAATATTTCTTAAATACATTTTTATAATCATTAAGAGTTTCCAAATAAGTAGCTTAAAATAACTTACAATAACAATAGTAAAAAACATCTCTATATAGATGATTATATTGTTAGCTTTAAAATAAAAAAAAAACAATGTTTGATGTTTTAAATAATTATAATTATAGAAATTAAAACATTAAGTAAATAAATTTTAAAAAATTAATTAACAATAAAACAACTATAAATAACATAAATCATATATTATATTTAATTTTATTCATGTGTAACTCGCGAGTAGAAGTCATTCAAACGATTGAGATTATGAAGTTATAATAAATGTATATATTATCATATAATTCAAAATAATCAATATATTATATCAATTTAGTATATACAAATTATTATATCAAATTTAACAACAACATTATTGTTATATTTAAAAAATCATATATTTGTAAAGATTTCAACTATGTTGGTGTTTCTGCGCAACGCGCGGACGTTCACCTAGTTGGACCAATAAAGGAAGCAATTTCCTTTCACCATATACATTTGAAACTCCCATGATTTTTCAAATTCTTTCTAATAATATTATAAATAAATTACCTAAATATAAAATTATAATTGTTTGAAAAATGAAATTGATTCAAAAACACAAAATATATACAAACCGGGTTTCAGTAGAAAAACCGTTATGTAGTTTGATATATTGAGTTGAATCGGTCCGAGTTTGATCAATTTGGACCGATAAAGGAACCATTTTACGTTCACCACACATATTTAAAACTCTCATGATTATTCAAATTATTTCTAATAATATTATAAATAAGTTACAAAATGTTATTTAAATAAAAAAAAAATCTACTTAAACCTAAATTATAACTGTTTGAAAAATCACTTTGATTCAAAAGCACGAAATATATACTCGATTATATTTTATAAATGAATTCATTTTATAATGACCTATTGAATCATGAAAATACATATAAACAAACTTTCTATATTAAGTACCTAACTGAATTTATTTTTTTAGGATTTAACAAAAAGTTATTCCATAAAAACTTACTTTTTTGGATAACAACTTACCAGATTACTGAAAAAGGAACTATTGAACAATAAATTTTTTGGATAACGTTTTATTTTTATTATTTAATATTGTATTTAACAAAATGAAAGTATTGGCAAATAAAGAAATAAGTTTAATTAAAATGTCTTCATCCCATATCGATGGTGAGCGTAAACAAGAGAATGTCTCCTTATCTATAAATATGAAAGGTTGAGAAATATTTCAAAAGGACTAAGCCATTAGATTTTCATTGCATCTATCTTTGTAGGACGTTGAGGGTATTCTTTGGTGAAATTATCTTTGTTGACAAGTGGCCAATTAAGTTTCAGAATTTCGAAAATGATTTTGGACTGAATTTTTTAGATTTAGATAGTGTTTGATTAATATGAGTGTCTTTTGGCTGAGTTAGACAAACCGGCTTCCATTGGAGACCGAGTTTAAGTAACATGACGAGCATTTGATTGTGTTAGCCAAGTTTTACAGCACGTATGTGATACAATTTTAAGTTCTAACCTTATAAAAAAAATATTGCTATTATTATATACTCTACATAATTATAGTAATATTTATGATACAAAAAAAACTATTTAAGATAAAAAGATGTCTCTATTATCGCATGCTCAAGATAATGATAATATTTAATATAAATGTTTTAGTTTGATATGAAATTGTTAATTAATAGGTAACAATTATGATTTATTTATCTTTAAAAATTTATAATTTTTTTATATTTTAACCATATAACTTTGTATATGCACAACAACTTCAAGTTCCAACCTTATCTCTTATGATATAGTTCAACATAATGATAATATTAAAAATCATTTTCTTTATTTCCATATAAACATCATCATTATCATTATCTATCTGTATCTATCTATCTATATCATACATACTTATAAAACTAGCATTTTTTCTTGAATCTCATGCATTTGAAACCCCGATTTTTTAACTTTCTCAAACCACATTCATTTGAAGTGTCCTTTTTTAACTAATGCAACTCAAAAGCTTTTAACTTATATTATGTTTAATTAGCATTTAGTGAAAAGTTTACTATAAAAAGGTCACTCTTTTGTGTCTTTTGTGTTATATAAAATGTTAGATGTAAGAAGGATGTCATAACATCAATGTTTTGCTTGGAATATCTTTCAGCCAAAACAAATGAAGTTTTTCTATTATTTCTTTATATTCAATTTCTCATTTAATCATTATATGTGATTTGTATGTATTACTCAATCTTGAATGTAACTCTCCAAACAACAATGGTTTGTTTGGAATATCTTTCTGATTCTTCTTTTTCAAGAAAAATATTTTGATCGCAAGTTAGTGAAGAATTTTCATAAAGTTTGGAATATCTTTCTGGTTAAATGGTGTTAAATGAAGAAAGAAGATTCAGAAAACAGATATAGGTTTTTATTTGTTTGGAATATCTTTATGTAACATCTTTATTTATATATTCAACCACCCAAAGCTCTTATCTATTTGATTGTAGTTTTTCTATTCTGATTATGTTTATTTTCTATTATTTTTTTGTTAGGTTATCCTACACAACATATTTTAAAGACAATATTTAAAATATAACATAATTTTTAGCATTTTATATGTAATTATGATAAACTTATCATGATATGTTCTTCAAATGAAAATAATTTATCCATATTACTTCGACAAAAATTATTATTATTATTATTATTATTATTATTATTATTATTATTATTATTATTTTCTTCACCTATGTATGTTATAAATTTATAATTAAATTTCTTTATATTTAATAATTGATGGGATTAAAATGATGCATTAAAACTAATTATTTAGACAATAATAATAATAATAATAATAATAATAATAATAATAATAATAATAATAATAATAATAATAAATACACATTCCCAAGTACCAAATTCATTTGAAACTCTCACTACAACTCAAGAGTTTTCTGATTTATGTATATTTATTAGTTACAACTCAATAGTTTTTAAATTATGATTATTAATTAGTAATCACTAATAACTTTTTATTTTCCTTTCTTTTATAAGGTTGTAAAGTTTTGCTCATTAAAACATTAATGTATTTGAAGAGATTTGTGATTTAAATATGAAGAGTTAATATAAATGTTATAACAGACGTTTTAGTGTTTTTATGTTATTAAAAGTTATAGTGTTTATTTTTCATATTTTTTATTATTTGTTGTGTGTGTGTGTGTGTGTGTCTATATATATATATATATATATATATATATATATATATATATATATATATATATATATATATATATATATATATATATATATATATATATTAATACAAATGTTATAATAGATGTTTTTCGATTTTTATGTTTTGAAAAGTTGTAGTTCATATTTTTGATCATACGTTTTGTTACCCGTTATATTATCATTCATTTGATATATAATTTACACAATTTTAAATGATTTATAAAATTATCAAATAGTTGTATATATCACACTGACTAAAAAATTAAACTATAATGTTTAATAAAACTAATATGGTAACTATATGTTTGCTTTACTACTAACATTTTGTTTCAAAGTAGAAATATTAAATAATAATTTGGTAAAAGTTATTATTTTAACTATATAATTCTATTCTCGCGCAACACGTGGGGATTTGTTTAGTATCTTATAAAGCTAGTATTCTTCCTTGAACTTCATGCATTTGAAACTCCCAAGGCTATTCAACTTATATTTTTACTCAAACCATATTTATTTGAAACCACCTATTTAAATGAATACCACCCAAAAGTCTCTTAATAATGATTAACTATTTAAAGGTTATATATCTTATATAATATGTTTAATAAGAAATTAATGGATAGTATACTATAAAACAGGCAAATCTCTTTGAGTAGTAACATAAATACAAATCACATGCAAAATTCACAAAGAAAACAAGTTTAAAGTTTTTTGTGTTGGTTTGAGGGCTTTGGACCATTTTCGAGTCATGTTATTATGTTAAAGTTTTTAATTTGTAAGTTTGTTATATACTAATCCCTATATATACATCTATATATATACATATATATATATATATATATACATATATATATATATATATATATATATATATATATATATACATACATACATACATACATACATATTTCTTGGTTTAAGTATTCTTTTTAGACAATCATTGTATGTTGTGGTTGAGATTTAAATGTAAATTAGATTATATTCATATTATCGATCATATGTTATGGAATGTGATATAAATAGTTTTTATTTAGATATTGTATATATATTTGTATATTTGTGTTGCTTCAAAGAAATAATTAATTAAAAATCATGGATATGTCATATTATCCATGTAAGTCTCTTTTAAAATGCAAATTGTCTATCTTATCACTTTATATTTTAGTAATTGTTTAACATTTTAATTATAATAGTAAGGGATTTTAAAAAGTTTACTTTCACTTCATAATAATATTAATAATAATAATAAATGGTAAATTAGAAAAATCATGGATATTTTATATTATCCATGAAATCTCTTTTGAAATGTAATATTTATCTATATATCTATATATACTTTTAAAGGAATCATTTTTCATTTCACTATATTAATTTGAAACTCCCATGCATTTTTCCTTTTACCACATTCATTTTAAACTCTCATGACTTTTCAATTTCTTTTTAATAATAATTATAAGTTTGTCAATAAGGTTAAATAAATATCAAACCTAAAGTGTAATCATATATAAACTAAATTTCAAAATTAAAATAATAATTTTACTTCAACTTCTAAAGTTATGTTTTTTAACTTTTGACATATTATACTTATTTTATTAGTCTTAATATACTGTTTGATGTAAACATTATCATTTTGATGATACAATTTTCGAATAATTTCTATAAAATACTTAAATTATTAATTTCAATATAACATTATATGGTCAACTTAAATATAAATTTTAGATTAACTTAAACAACTCAAAAAAATATTCTATAAATAGTTAAAAGTAATAAATTATAGTGTCTTTCTAATAATGATTATAAGTTGGTTAATAAAGTTAAATAAATATCAAACTTAAAGTGTAATCATAAATAAACTAAATTTCAATTTTAATATAATATCTTGACTTCTACTTATAATGTTATGTCTTTAATGTTTAACATAGTATACTTAATTTATTAGATTTAAAATGTTATTGTATTTAACCATTATTAGTTTAAAGCTACAAGTTTTGAACAGATTGGCCAACATACTTAAATTGTTAATTTAAATATGACACTACAATGTCAACTTAAATATAAATTTCAGTTCCACTTAAAAAACCTAAGAATATTTTGTAAATAGTTAAAAGTGATAAACTGTAGTGATAAAAAAAACCTAATCGTAATCTCAATTTAACTAAAATATTTCATAAATAAATTTTTATAATCGTTAAAAGTTTTTAAATAAGTAGCTTAAAATAACTTATAATAACAATAGTTAAAAATAACTTTATATAAATTATTATATTGTTACATTTAAAATCAAAAGGCAATGTTTGATGTTTTAAATAATTATAATGACGGAAATTAAAACATTAAGCATATAAATTAAAAAAATTAATTAACAATAACGAAAACTATAAATAACAATAAACCATATATTTATTTAATTTTATTCATGTGTAACCACTACTAGAAACATGAGTTTCAGTGACGGATTTTGCAATGGATAAATTCTCTAGCAATTTTTAGGCTTATACCGAGAGTTTTACGATAGATCTACATTGTTTTATACAATTATTTTATTTATTCAACATATATAGTATCAAAAAGGATTTATTGAGGTATCAACTACGGATCTCACAATGGTTTATCGATGTTCACCCATCCCTCGGTGATCGGTTGAAGATGAAGGCATTTAGCGAGGCCTTCAGCGGTGGATAGAAAAATTGTTGATTTTCTTGCATCATGGTATGCTTTTTGCTAGGGCACGCCGACAGAAGCTATATTTGAGTACGCGCGTTTTGTTTTTTCTATCGTCGATCTGTTGCTGAAATTGGTGCAACTTAATTCCAGTTTCACGAAATTGGTGTAAGTTTCCTTCCCTCCTAAATTTGCTTTATCATTCTGGAGTAAGTTCCATCCTCTCTGTTAACCTAATTCCATCCTCTCCATTCAAAAAAACGAAGACACCACTCACCATTGCAACTTCCAATTCCAATAACCACCATGCCGACCATAAAATCAAGCAAATCTAAAATTAGTCTTCGTCAACTTCAGATTCAGGTAAATCTCTTGATATTCTTTGCTTTAGTTATATATTAGGTTAGGTTTAGTTCAGCTGCACAAAAAATTACATCATAATAAATGACGTCTGGTATAATTTCCCCATTCTTTTCTTTTTTTAACCATCATCCATCTCATATCTCAGTATTACTTACAGGAATCACCTTGAATCATTGTCATATAAAAGGCCTTCTTCTTTATCAACAAGTTAATTTCTAAAACCTAGAGTTATTTCCTTACTTTGGTACCCTAGGTATGACATCGATTGCTAATTATCTCTTTGACGGCATCTATGTATGCTTCTTCACAAGGTATTCGCATCATGTAATTAATACATTCAAACATTTAACTATATGATCAACTGATCATTTAAGTGGAACATACATGTAAATACTATTATTCACTACTTAAGATACACAGACCTGTAAATAGTATGCATACTCTAAAACGGATATGTTAACAAGGGGAACCAAACTTGCAGCATTTGTAACCAGGGGTCCTGCATCACAACCAAATACATGCATAACGATCTAATCTATCAACTGTAATTTGTAAATATAGAAAAATCTACATAATTTATTGGGTAAAAGGTCAATAGGATTTGTTATAATCTCATTTATTACCATGTGGAAGTATCTCATGAGACCGAGAGTAAGGAAGGGGTGATTTTATATTTCAACCATATTTTGACAATACTCTGTTATTAAGGCTGTCCAACTGGGAAGATAATCTTAAAGATATTTTGTTTACTTTTTTGTTTTTGTCTAATTTTTGTCCCTTTTTAGTTAGAGTGTTCGGGATACCAATTTGACATTCAAAGTATGAATAAAAAAATGATTATTGATCAGTCTAACGATTATTAGGTGTAGTTTTTAATTATAAAGATCCTTTACAATTAAAATCTACACCTAATAATCATTAGATTGATCAAAATAACCTTCATAATGATTCAAAATAACTTGTTTTATGATGTCTAATTTTTGGTTACTTTATTGTTTTTCTCTAATTTATGTCAAACTTGTATCTTTTGTAGTTGACCAAAAAATGATTCGTTGGATTTGAAAGAGTTGGGTATGAAGTTTTTAAACACATTTTTCTATGTCCCATGAAAACTGCAAAATGATGTAAATACCTTCATCAAAAACAAAACTTGACACATGTGACGTGTAAATCAGTAAAATTGAACATTGAAAGTTGACAAAAAGGGAATGTTTGTGATTTTCAAGCGGTACATGAGGTATAACGTTTTAATTTTGGCCTATGGTTACATGGACATGGTGGTAATTTTAACTTGTGGTTCTCAATTTCAGGGATTTCTAGTCTAGGGTCTCTAGTAGCTATTGTGTTGGCTGGAGAATGTCAACCAGCATCTTGGTGGAAACAAATGTGATCTCACTTCTCAGAAAGTCATGTCTTATGAAACTGGAAAGGTAATAAATAATGTTAATTATTTTTAAATAGTTTAACTGAATGAAAACTACTAAAAAGAGTTAATTGTATAGGCATTTGCTGATGAGATTGGGATTCCATTCCTTGAAACAAGTGCCAAAAGTTCCACCAATGTGGAAGAAGCTTTTATGGCTATGAATGTTAAAATTAAAAACATGTTTTTTATTTCATTTCTTTATAATCTTAAAAAAAAAATTTAAAAATTACAATCATAATAAGAGTAAAGTACATTGCTATTTCTTGCAATTTGCACTGATAAAATTTGGTGAATTATATCTACGATGGAAAGTCAACTGTCAATGAACAATGCTACACCTCCTACTATTCAGATCATGGGTCAACTATTATTTCTTTTTTAATTTCCTTGAATAGTTTTGATAAGTAGTGTCTTAATTTATCCTAAACCTGTTTCAGCTGATGAGTGTGTGCATCCTTTAGGGAACAATGGAAAAGACTTTTGTTTAGTTGTTTAATTTCTAATCCAGTAGATTGTAGTTAATTTGTTATGCCTTGGATCTTATAACTGATTCCATGGAGTAAAAGAGGAGTCAACAAGAAAGTTCTTAAAGTTCCTTTAATATAACATAAGGTAACTTTCTTCGGTTCTTCCTTTATTTCCACTTTATCATTTATATTTTTTTAAAACATTTACCTTACATTTATATATAGTGAATTCTCTATGAGTTGACCAAGGTTTGACTGCTCTTCAACATTGTAACTTTATCTTTAAATTATGGGAAAATCTTTTTTTAATGATTATTTTATCTTTTTTATGTGTTTAGACATTGTCCAAGTTTCAATATACTAATCATACAAGGAGGGATCAGGGGAATAATGGAAGGAAGAAGTCTCAAAGTCTTATGTTTGCTGCCAATTGGAACATGTGAGTTCTTTAAAGATTCAATGAACCATTTTGATACATAATTTAGTTAAATTGTATTTGGATTTAGTTAATTTTTTTTCTCTTAAGCAGTGCTTTTTATGAAGGGGTTGATGTAATGATTTATTCCATTACCTTGTTCATTCCATTGCATTCCGTCTAACCAAATGTTGGGTGTATTTGTAACTCAAAATTTTAGTTGATACCAACTACATTTGTGCTGATAAAGGCGGTTGCATGCAATTAGAGAAGGCCCCATGGCAAGACCAAGAGATTACAATTTCTGACGAACAATTTGCAAACACAATATTTTCTTTCACCAACATGTATTATCATTTGCTTTTTGGTTGGAATTGGAATTTAATTCCATTCCAGTCCTACATTTAGTTTCAAATGAGGAGACACTAATCTCCTTTTCATCAATAGAAAAGCATTGCTTCCATGAAAGACCATGAATCTAGCAAAAAGTAGGAAGACATCAAGCAACCAAGTCTCCTTCTATTGCAGGAAAAACTAAGTTGAAATTGGTTCTCCTAATTCCATGGGATTGGACGGGAATTGGAATCCAATTCCATTCTGATCCTTCTTTTGGATGCAAGATATCAAGCAATGAAGAACGTGCATGCGGAAATGCAAAATATGAGAGGAAATTTAGAATTATGATACATTATACTTTGAAATCAAACTAGTAATTGAGTTGTTGCTTCGCGTTGAATTTTTATGTTTTTTTTGTTACGTATTAAGAGTGACAATTAATTAAACCAATTACATTTTACAAAATTTAAAGTTGAGGAAATCAAAATAACATTTAAAAGAACAGAGATGAAAAATACATTTTACAAAGTCGAGGATTAAAAATCATATTATATATTACTACGGGGATGGGGGATAAATGCAAAAGTCTAAAAAACGAAAGCATAAAAAGTGATATTTAACAAAGTTGAAGGCAGAGGGGGGTGAAAGCGAAAATCTAGAAAATTAAAGGGTAAAAATGATATTTTACAAAGTTGAAGATGGAAGGGATCAAAGTGACGTTTTAAAAAACAAAAGGATAAAAAAATCCATTTTTCAAAATAAAGAGGATGCAAATGATGGGTTATACAAAGTTGATGGATTAAAGTTACACTTTACGCATTGACATATACTTGTACTAACATTTAAAAAAAATAGAGGGGTAGAAAAAAAAAACTTTATAAAGTAGATGGGAAAAAATCATATTGTATATATACGATAAGGAGATAAGGATAGAGGATAAACAAAAATATCTAGAAAACAAATGAATAAAAATGATATTTTATAAAATTAATGTTAAAGGGGGGGGGGGGGGGAATATTTTTACTAACATTTAAAAAAAATAAAGGGGTATAAAATAAATTTTACAAAGTAGATGAGAAAAAATCATATTATATATATATATATATATATATATATATATATATATATATATATATATATATATATATATATATATATACACACACTCTGTAGGGATGGAGGATAATCACAAATATCTAGAAAACGAATGGGTAAAAATGATACAAAGTTGAAGGTTGAGAGGGAAGGGGATAATGTTTTAAAAAGTAGAAGATGAAAAATATCATTTTACAAAATACAGGGGGTCAAAAGTGAATGATCATACAAAATTAGAGGATTGAAGTTAAACAACATGCATTAGCATACTTATACATTGTGTTTAAAAATTTCTAGTTTTAGCTACAATAGTAGCACTCACATGTAAGAAGTTTGTATTTGTATATATTTATAATATTAATCAATGTTAAACTTTGATATTTGATGTTTACGGATGTTTTGGTGAACTTTGATGGTTAGATTCTTTTGGTATTTATTGTTAAAGTTTTGTTTTGGATTGTATAATTATTGGATGTTTTGGTATTTAAATGTTAATATTTGTTTTGGGATTATATAATTATATAATTTTTTGGTATTATTTTGTTTTAGATTCAAAACAAACAAAAATATGATATTATGTATTTGCAAGGGATTAGCTACGGAAGAAAAAAAAAATCACATCTTCAATTTGCTAGAGATCAGCGACAGAAAGAAAAAAAAAATCATATCTAAAGTTTGAGAGGGATTAGCGACAGATTAAAAAACTGATATAGAGGTTTCCAAGGTATTAGCGACAAAATATTGTTATTAGGTTTTGTCGCTAATGTCCTAAATAACAGTATTAAGTGCCATTTTGTAATGGATATTATGTCGCTAAGGTCGTCGCAAAAGAAAACTAACTCGTCGCTAAGTCCCTCGCTATGTCATTAGCCACCATTTAATTGGTTGTGGTGCAATTTTGTGGTTGATCCGTCGCAAATGATCTTTATTGACATATTTACGATGGATTCGTCTGTCTCTAAAACTCATGTTTCTAGTAGTGAACTCGTCGGTAAAAGTCATTCAAACGATTGAGATTATGTAGTTATAATAGATGTATATATTATGATATAAGTCAAAATAATATATTATATCAATTTAGTATACAAATTATTATATCAAATTTAACAATAACGTTATTGTTATATTAAAAAAACATATATCTGTAAAGACTTCAACTATATAGGTGTTTCTGTGCAACGCGCGGAGATTCGCCTAGTATACTTATAAAGGAAACATTTTTCATCTCACCACATTCATTTGAAACTCCAATTCCTTTTTTCCTTTCACCACATTCATTTGAAACTCCCATAACTTTTTAATTTCTTTCTAATAATGATTATAAGTTGGTTAATAAGGTTAAATAAATATCAAACCTAAAGTGTAGTCATATATAAACTAAATTTCAATATTAAAAGAATATATTTTCTTATACTTATAAAGTTATGTTTTTAACTTTTAACATATTATACTTAATTTATTAGGTCTAACATGTTGTTTTATGTAAACCATTAACATTTTAAAGCTACAACTTTTGAAAAAATTATATAAAATACTTAAATTGTTAATTTAAATATAACCTTACAAGATCAACTTAAATATAAATTTTAGTTCAACTTAAACAATCCAAATAATAATTTCTAAATAGTTAAAAGTGATTAATTGTAGTGACTTTCTAATAATGATTATAAGTTGGTTAATAAGTTTATATAAGGATTAAACCTAAAGTGTAATCATAAATCAACTAATAAGATTTTTTTACTTATACTTATAAAGCTATGTCTTGAACTTTTAACATTTTATACTTAATTTATTAAATTTAATATGTTGTTGTATGTAAACAATTATCAGTTTAAAGCTATAACTTTTGAATAGTTTGGACAAAATACTTAAATTGCTAATTTAAATTAACATTATAGGATCAACTTCAATATAAATTTTAGTTCAACTTAAAAACTTAACGAATATTTTGTGAATAGTTAAAAGTGATAAATTGTAGTGCTAAATACAAAAACTAAATTATAATATCAATTTAACTAAAATATTTCCTAAAGATATTTTTATAATCCTGAAAAGTTTATAAGTAGCTTAAAATAACTTACAATAAGAATAGTTAAAAATAACTCTATATAAATGATTATATTGTTACCTTTAAAATAAAATAAAAAAATTATTAGATGTTTTAAATAATTGTAATGATAGAAATTACAACGTTAAGAAATAAATTTTAAAAAAAATTAATTAACAATAACAACAACTATTAATAACATTAAACCATATATTATATTTAATTTTATTCATGAGTAACCCACGGGTAAAAATCATTCAAAAGATTGAGATTATGCAGTTTTAATAGATTTATATATTATCATATAATTCAAAATAATTAATATATTATATCAACTTAGTATACAAATTATTATATCTAATTTAACAACATAATAGGCATATTTCAAAAAAAACATATATATGTAAGGATTTTAGCTATATAGATGCTTCAACGCAACACACGGACATTCGCCTAGTATACTTATAAAGGAAGCATTTTTCTTTTCACCACATTCACATGAAACTCACATGACCTTTCAATTTCTTTCTAATAATAATTATAAGTTGGTTTATGAGGTTAAATAAATTTCAAACATAATATATAATCATATATAAACTAAATTTCAATATTAAAATAATATCATTACTTCTACTTATAAAGTTATGTTTTTTTTTTTTTTTTTTTTACTTTTAATATATTATACTTAGTTTATTATTTTTAATATATTGTTGGATATAAACCGTTAGCATTTTAAAGATACAATTTTAGAACAATTTGTATATAATACATAAATTATTAATTTAAATATAACATTACAGGTTAAAGTTAAAAAAAAAATTTAGTTTAACTAAAACAACCCAAAAACATTTTGTAAATAGTTAAAAGTTATAAATTGTAGTGTCTTTCTAATAGTGATTATAAGTTGATTAATAAGGTTAAATAAATATGAAACCTAAAGTGTAATTATGTAACACCCTGAATTCAGAAGACCTATAAAGGAAAGAAAACCTAAGGATAAGGGAGTAACTTGTCGAGTAGATGAGTGACTCGACGAGTAGGAGCGTGATTTTGGTCGAGGGTTAAGTGACCTACTTGATGAGTAAGAGGACTGACTTGGCGAGTTGGCCAGGTTTTAGGAAAACTCTAAATCGGGAGTTGGTGCCCTATTTAAGCATCTTATTCTCATTCTATCAGCCTCATTTGTAGCCTCCATTGTCCAAAACCTGTCCTACGAAAACCTAATGTTCTCATTAAGTGTGTGAGCCTTATTGAAGGATTTAGAGTGTTCTTAAAGTCTAGAAGAAGAAGAAGGAGGTTGAAGGTCCAAGGAAAAGGTTACAGATCCAGGATGTTTGCTTCATCTTCTTCATTTTCTGGTAATCAAGTTCTCACCTTGACTTCTAGTTTGATACATCTCTTTATGTCCCTTTTTATGGAGTTTATGGTCAAAGAAGGATGTCTTGTGGGATTTGGACATCCCCAAGCTAGATCCTTCCAGATTTAGAGGTGTTCAGAGTAGTAGTGTAAAGTCCCCGAATCTGCTTATGTAACAATCAGATCCAATTGATGGTGTGGAATACCAATCAATTGGATGATGTCAAATAAAAAAGAAGAGAATAAGAAGAAGAATTAAGATGAATCTAATGATGTATTTAATAAATCGAGTGATGCTCCATATACATAGATTCTCTCACACACACTATTCTTCTCTCTAGAACATACTCCTCTCTTTTCTCTCTCTTATATCCTTGCACTCCTCAACCTATATATATATGAGACATGGGCCACCAACAGCACACAAGTGTATAGCTGCACACGCATGTGCGGCCGCACACACATGTGCAACCATACACAACCACAAAACTACATATTATATTATAGAAAAATATATTTTCCTAGAAAAGCAAAGTATAAACCATATTTTTGACGCAACAATCTCCCCTTTGATTTATAGCTTTCTTTTCTAATTGGCCCAACAAACTCCCCCTAAAAAGTAGCTAGCTTTTCTTGTTAATCTTCATTGGGAGCTTGGCTTCAGCATCAATCTTCAAATTTCTTCACAGCATCAAGATGAACATATGAATCTTCAATAAATGACTTCATCTTGAGCAGTTGGGATTTCTGCGGATTTTGACATTGAACACACATTGGGTAAGGAGGCTTCTTGTAAAGATTCATGAAAGATGGTGCTTTCAGCTTTAGAATCTTCAGAGAGAACAGAGAGAACGAATCTTCTGGATCACTTCAGTAGGTTTATAGATAGTAGCAAATTCATTGAGGAGGCTTCAATGCAATCTGTCACATAATCTTCAATCGCAGCTTGACCTTGCTTCTGGGGTTGAAGGATTGAATGTTTAAAGAATAATCTTCATTTCTTGCTCCTTCAAATGAAAATTATTCGATGCTCACGGATGAAGCTTTGGCTTAGAAAAATATTTTTCAAGAAATATTTTTCAAGACAAAATAAAACTAAAAAAAAAATTAGCACACAAAAAATATTTTTGAATTTTTGATATTTTCTGAAAAAATAAAATAAAACAGAAATAACACTATTTTTTTATTTTTAATTTTCTATTTTTTTGTTTGATTTTTGAATTTTTCTGATTTTTGTTTGATTTTTGATTTTTTTTAATTCTCCCCCTAAATTTGTGCATAGAGGAAAACTATGAACAAATTTAACAAAAACAAAAATATTTAGGATCAAAGTTGTTAGACAGTCTTAATTCGTTTGTAAGTACCTTCCCCTTCATGAATAGATTTGGTCGATCGCCGGTATTGTAGTCCATTTAAGCACGAAAAATTATGACAAATTTTAGGAATGCTATCAGTGACAGGACAGATTGATCCTAAGTTACTAGATAAAAATTCCTAAGGACCATTCATCTGACGACGACCAAGGATATTGTTGTCCACCTAAGTTGAGCAGCGAGATCTACAGACAATCTATAATTGTTCAATTTTAATAATACTAGAACGTATTTCCCGCTTCCTGATATACCCCAATTATAAAGAACTTCCGAGGTACTCCTTACTTTAGGTGAGTAGACTACTATTCATAGAGATGATAGATTTAGATTATGATTAATTATAGTTTTAAAGGGATTGAGAAGTAGAAGGTTGCATATGCTGTGTACCAGGTCAGATTGTTAATCACACAAAGGAGACAACATATGACTAACAGATAGGAAGAATTTCATAGATATACGATGCAGGGAAATAGATTTGCATATGTTGCAGTCCAGGTCGGATCTCTTCCAATCACGTAGAGGAGGAAACATATGACTAACAGTAAGAAAGAAAGAAAACAATTTTCTACAAACCTACTTTATCGAAATCCCTAATCGCCCTATCAATACCGAAATTAAGGACAGAATCCGTACATCGAGGAAAAGTTAAACCACAGGTGACTGGTGGATTCTCATTTATATCTCCCTGCTCAACCTATCCGAGCATCGTATTGTCAGGCTAAACAGATCTATATAGGTCAAGATTTGTCAAGTCATTTGATTTCTTAAGTTCATCTTTGCCTAGTCAAGTCCATTTAAATCCTTTGTGCCTACCAGCACATCAAACACAGAGCATAGACAATTCAGCTTTGGTACTTTACACAGAATCAGATTGCCCGTTATCACTTGTTGATATCACTTCCTAATAATAACTACTAACAAAAAACTATTAAGATAATGAAGAATTGTCTTTAAAATGAATCAGAGTAAGATAAACTCAGGAGTATAGAGAAGAAAACTCAAACCGTAAGTCACCAATTGAATTTGCATCCAGAAGGTTTGAGAACAGCACGCATAAACTTAGAATATATCCGAAAATTCTTCACATCGTTAAGCACAAACCACAATGTGTGATCCCTTCCTTTCCTCTTATCCTGCAAAGGACACATACTCTCAAACAAAGTTCTGAGTGTTGCACAGTTGAGAGATGCCTCCTATCATGTGCCTGGAACAACTACTATCAACAAACTAAAATCTGATGATATGCCTCCGTAGCTGCTCCGACATAGAGCGGGATCAATTGGTCTTTGGAACCCAGTCCATTTTGAAACTGGGTTGACCTTTGTCATCTTTGCACCATACTCTCTCCCATGAAATATCCTGTTTATCACAAATAGTAGATGTAAAAATATTAGAAGCATTAGATGATTTGGTAGATTGAGCCTTTAGAACCCATTTGTAGTTGGGTTTAACCCATTTCTTTTTCGATACGATGGCTAGCTCGATACTTGCTTTTGAGCTTGATGTCGGCCATTGAGATGACTTTGATTTTGGCTTCACGGGAGCATCTCTTGGATTGGACTTCTTGGCCGACATTTCCTTTTTACCCTTGGGATTTTGATTCTTGGCCTTGGGAGTTGAACTCTTTCACTTGTTGGCATTCTAGTCTCCATTTCGCGATTGTGACCTTGAGGAGTTTTTCTTGGAAAATCTCTCTATTGGCGCGTTTTGCCACCCTTGTGCAGAGTAGGGAATGTATGCGTGATTAGGATAGTTTCGGGCTATGTGACCAGGTGTTCCACAGTGAAAACAAGTCTTTTTCTTCACTGTGAAGTTGTTTCTTCCTGCCCCTGGTGGCATATGCTTTCCTAGTTTCTAATTGCTCCCACAAGCACACTTGCAGCAAGTCGGCTGTTTCACTTGATTTGGTGGCCAGTACTTCTCAACAGCAGGTTGATCAGAAGTAACTGAGTTCGAAGCAACATATTCAAGGTTCAAGGAGTCATTGGTTTGTTAAATAGTTTTCTCCTTGTTCTCATCCTCTACTACTTTACCTTCACAAGAAATAGAATCATTAGTATCGTTCAGCTCAACACCCTTAGTTGGTGTAACATACACGTTTTGAAATCGTGTTTTGTAATGAACAAAATTGTGAAATATTATGTGAAATTGAGTGTTGAGTTCTAACATATGGTTTTTACTAGAGATGAAGTAAAACTATGTTTAGAATCACTCAGGAAATATTGGAAGTCTTATGAGATTCCAACTAAAAACCAAATACTGAAATTTAGCAAAAATATAAAATTTTAAATAAGTAAAATTTTATTATTGAAAGTTGTAGATCATCTCGTTAGAAACTTGTAGATGAAAACCTCGTCAAAATCCGAGTTATAACGAAGAAGTTTTGACCAATCGAAGATCCGCGATAAAAACGACACGACGCCGAATGACGTAAAAAGTGAGTTTTTGATAAACTACTTTTTAGCCTTAGTGATCTAAATGAAATTCGTAGTGTACGTTAAACCGAGAAATTCGATAAAAAGAACGCCAAAATCTGACTTCGTATGAGGAAGTTATGATTTTTTGAAGTTTCAACTTAGTAGTAGACAACTAAAAACTCGAATTTTAGATCGAGCGATATTTGACCGATACATCCTAAATGAGAATCGAAGGTCTCGTCATTTGTAGTACAACGGTAAAAAGTCTGACGAAAACGGATGTCGGATGAAGAAGTTATGAATTTTTAACGGATTTTCCTATCCCGGTCTGTTAAAAATAATAATATTAAAAATAAAGTCAAAATTATCCAACAAAGTCTAAATGAAAGTTGTAGAGCATCATTTTAGCTACGTGTGCGTATAAAGAACGTCAAAAACGGAGCTCGTATGCAAAAGCTATGGATTTTAGAAGTTCGGGGCTCAAATTCCGAGAAATCTCGCATGAATACTACCAGGCCATGGCACCTCGCACGAAGCACCAGCGTATCCGAGACGTGGCCCAATCCGAAGTCAGCTCGTGTCCCATACTGATTTGACCGAAGTGCGGTCCAACGAAAGTCCGATGTACCTCGCCTTGGTGTTCGAACCTCGCTCCTCCACGCCTCCTCACGTCCGAGCCTTCGCGCCTACTTCGTCACCCCTCTTGACCAAACCTCGCAGATACAACGTGGGCTCTTCTCAGCCACAAGGACCGAACCCTCATCCCTATATAAAGGGAGGCTGCGAGCCTTCTCGGGTAACTTTGAAATTTTGACACCTTTTCACCCTAATTCCATATATTCACTATTTTGACTTTCCCAGAAGCCCCGGTATCAATTTTAGCACCCGAAATACGTCCCGAAACTCCCGAGAAACCCAAAAATTTTATCTTTTCAGTTTTGAAGCCCTACCTTCGTAGAGCCCGGTTTTCAATTAAGCTCCCGGTTTTCAACATACAAAGTAATATTTAAAGACGAAGTCCTGTCCAAATTACTATTTTAACCCATTTAATTTAAGCTGAGTTCAATATATAGGAACAATTGTATGTTATGTGTTAGATGTGCTATGTGCTTTTCAGTGTTATTATTCTAAGTTATTTTCCCGTGTTATTTCATTCGCTATGTTTATAGCAAATGTAATACCTTTGACCATGTGATCAGTGAAAGGACTTAGATTCACATTGGTACTGGTACGTAGCCTCTGGCCATGTAGAGCATGTCTCCGTAAGAGAATGACTTCTATTCTATGGCATTGGCAAATGGTTAGACAGGACTATAAGCCTGAAATCTAACAAGATTTTAATCAGAAATTGCATGTCTTCTATGCCATTTGGGCCAAAGTTTTATTAATGTATATCAAGCATTGAATAGTATACCTTTGAATAAAGTCTTTGATTGATATGAACGCTTGTCACATGATTTCACATATGTATTGTTGTTCTTCTTTGCTTTTACCATATTGAAGTATATATATGGCATAACATTATATTGTATCTATCATTGAACTCACTAAGCGTCACCGCTTACCCTATCAATGTTTAACAATTGCAAGTGATAAGTAACTAGTATGTTCACATACTGTTGAAATATTTAGAATAGTTTGTAATAGTACTTTTGTAATTCAGTTTATGTTTGTATAAATTACAATATCCTGGGTAGTTATGTAATATATAACACTTTGTAATAGTCGGTTTGTATCCAGTAGTTTGTAATCCCTTTATCAATGTAAAATATTGCTTTTATGAATATGAAAGTAGCATGTTTTGGAGTAATAATATTGTGAAGTATGAAAGTTTGGGTCTTTTAAAAATACGAAAGTTGGGGTCTTTCAATCATGGTATCAGAGCAATAGTTTAAGCGAACTAAATTCCACGGATTGGTATTTAGACTTAAACTATAGGAAGTTCGATATATGAACTTAATCATTGTAAGTATAGGGATACAAACCATATGAAATATATAAGTAAGAGTATTAGGTAATAATAAACCCTAATATTCTAAAATACTATCTTACTCCGTATTTCAAATCGATGGCTGAACAAGTAAGTAGTCATCCCCTGAGGTTGGTTGAGATCCTCAACCCGAGGAAGTGAATACTCCAGTATCTCCTCGTGAGGAGCGACTCTTAGGTAAACTTACCGGTGTTATTTGACAGCTTCTCGAAGAACACAAAAAGAATGATGATAAAGGAAAAGAGAAAGCCAATGGAGAATCTTCAAGCGGAAAGGTGAAGCATCCCTCGTTCAAAGATTTCAAGAGTAGTGGTGCTACGGAGTTTTCTGGTGTCCTTAAACCTATAGTTGTTCTAACTTGGATTCAGAACACCGAGAAAGTATTTTGTGTCTCTCATGTGGATGATGAAGAAAAGGCTATCTATGCTTCTGCAATGCTCATTGGAGAAGCCTTAGTCTGGTGAGAAGCAACATATGAAGCTCTCAATGGATGTGACCAGGAGAACTTATCCTGGGAGTTGTTCAAGACTCGTGTGCTAGAGAAGTATTGTCCTCTAGATATGAGGAGAAGATTGCAGAAGGAATTCCTCGAGCTTAAACAAGGAGGAATGACTCTGAATGAGTATGAAACTCAGTTTAATCAAAGAGCAAGGTTTGCTACGAAGTATATTCCAACTGAAGACGAGAAAATTCAGTTATTCATGGAGGGACTACGACACGAAATCCTTGATTTCGTTGTCAATCGGGATGTTCTGTCATTTGATAAATCTGTTGAGTATGCTCGAAGGCATGATCATGACTTAAAGATATGTGGTGCCACTCTTACTATTCCAAAGCATCCACGTACTGAAAGAACTACTCTTGTTTCCACTATTCCACCAGCTCAATCTGTTCGAACTGATCCTAACAAGCAAGCGCAATCTCAAAGTGCTTTTCGTGGCCGCAGCAGGTCACAATCTTTTTCTATTCAATCGCCTTCATGTCGCGTTTGTGGAAGGAATCATCCGGGTCAATGCAAAATAGACAAGGAATCCATTGTCTGTTATGGGTGTGGAGAAACGGGTCATATAAAGCCAGCTTGCCCAAGGTGGATGTGACTTGCTATGCATGTGGTATTACTGGCCACAAGAAGCATTTTTGCCCTTCTCTTACCAGCCAAGTGATGGAAAGTCAAGCTTCTGTTCAACAACCGGTGAGAAGTCAAATCCCTATCCAACAACCAAAGAGTACTCCAGCTAAAAAGGAGGAGGTGCCAAAAGCTAAGGGTCGTGCATTCCAGATTACCACAAAGGAAGCACGTGAGGACCCGAATGTTGTGACGGGTACATTTATTGTCAACTCTAGACCCGCTCACATCATATTTGATTCTGGTGCCTCAGATTCTTTCGTATCATATGAATTTGCGCGTTCTTTTCAAAATGCTTGCTATGCACTCGCACAACCATTTCACGTAGATATTGTGGGAAGTATATCATTACTTGCTGATAAAATTTATAGGGATTGTGTCATAGAAATTGAAGGCTATAATTTTCTTGCTAACCTAATCCCTATCTCTTTGCCCAATTTCGATATTATTCTTGGCATGGATAGGTTGTCAAAGAACCATGCAGAACTCTTGTGTTACGAAAAGATGGTATGCATTCCTATTGAAGAGGAAGATTCTATTCATGTATACAGTGAACAAAGGATCTTAAAAATAATCTCTTTCTTCAAAGCTCATAAATTTATATTGAAAGGTTGTCCTATCTATCTAGCCTATACAGTTGACATTTCAAGAAAGGAGAATAAAACTCTAAATGATATTCCCATTGTTAACAAATATCCTGATGTTTTCCACGATGATCTGCCTGGACTTCCTCCGGACAGACAACTAGAATTCCGAATTGACCTTGTGCCTGGTGCTGCTCCGATTGCAAAGACTCCTTATCTTCTTGCGCCAACCGAGATGAAAGAAATGATGATCCAACTGCAGGAATTATTTGCCAAAGGCTTTATTCGACTGAGTCCCTCTCACTGGGTGCTCCAGTATTTTTTGTCAAGAAGAAGGACAGATCGATGCGAATGTGCATTGATTATCATGAGTTGAATAAGGTGACTATCAAGAACAAGTACCCACTACCTCGCATCGACGATTTGTTCGATCAACTTCAGGGTGTTAGCTATTTCTCAAAGATTGATTTGAGATCTGGCTATCATCAGTTGAAAGTACAAGAGCAAGATGTACCGAAGACTGCTTTCCGTACTCGTTATGGGCATTTCGAATTCCTTGTCATGCCATTCGGTTTGACAAATGCTCCTGCTGTATTCATGGATATGATGAATCGAGTATGCCACCCAATGCTCGATAAGTCTGTTATCGTATTCATTGACGATATTCTAATCTATTCCAAGTCTGAAGCCGATCATGCCGTTCATATTCTTGAAATCTTAGAACTTCTTCGAAAGGAGAAACTTTATGCTAAATTCTCGAAATGTGAATTTTGGCTTCATCAAATTCAACTTCTAGGCCATGTTATTTCCTAGTGATGGTGTATCCGTAGATCCTATCAAAATCAAATCCATTCAAAATTAGGAAGTGTCCCGTAATTCTTCCAAAATTCGAAGTTTCTTAGGTCTCGCGGGATATTACCGGAGATTCATTAAAGACTTTTCTCGTATAGCCGTACCTCTCACGAGTCTTACACGGAAGGAAGTGAAGTTCGAATGGGGTGAAGCTTAAGAAAAAGCTTTCTCAACTCTAAAAGATCTTTTGACTCATGCTCCAATCCTATCACTCCCAGAAGGTGATGATGATTTCTTCGTGTATAGCAATGCTTCAAGATTGGGACTCGGTTGTGTATTGATGCAGCGTGGTAAAGTGATAGCCTATGCCTCAAGACAACTGAAATATTATGAAAAGAATTATCCCACCCATGATCTTGAATTCGCTGCAGTGGTATTTGCCCTAAAACATTGGAGACATTACCTTTTTGGTACGAAATGCCAATTGTTTACCAACCAAAAGAGTCTCAAGTATATATTCAGTCAGCAAACTCTGAATATGAGACAACAACGAGCCATGGAGCTGATCAAAGACTATGACTGCAAAATCTTGTACCATCCTGGAAAGTCTAATGTGGTTGCAGATGAACTTAGCAGGAAGGTTTATTGTAATAGTATGTGTTATACTATTACTCACACTACGGTGAAGTTCACTATTCTTGATGAACTAGAGAAGTGGCAAGTTGAGGCCTTAAAGCCAGAATATGTGAAGAAGGATGGAATGGTACATTATGTTGATGTTTTACTTGATGATCGACGAGGATTAAAAGTATTTAAGAATCGGCTATGGATTCCAAAGATTGGTGGATTAAGATAGAAGATTTTAGATGAAGCTCATAAGTCTAAGCTGTCAATACATCCTGGTACAAGTAAAATGTACTATGATGTAAGAGTTGATTATTGGTGGCCTGGATTAAAGAGAGACATTGGAAGATATGTACAGGAATGCTTAGTATGCTTACAAGTCAAAACAGAGCACCAAAAGCCTTATGGAACCCCAGAAAGTCTTAGTGTTCCTGTATGGAAGTGGGAAGAGTTGTCCATGGATTTTATTACCAAATTGCCAAAGACTGCTAGAGAACATGATAGCATTTGGGTAATCGTCGACCGCCTGACTAAGAGTGCACATTTTCTTGCCATGCGTGAAATGGCTCCAATGGAGTAATACGCACAAGTATACTTGGATGAAATTATTGCAAGACATGGTGTGCCATTAAAGATCATTTCCGATCCCGATACTCGCTTCACTTCTCACTTTTGGGCGAGTATGCAATGTGAATTGGGATCTCAAGTTTCCCTCAGCACAGCTTATCATCCCCAGACAAACGGTCAGACAGAGAGAGCAATCCAAACAGTAGAAGATATGCTTCATGCATGTATCTTGGAGTTCAGTGGTAACTGGGATAAATATTTACCGCTTGTCGAATTTTCTTACAATAACAGTTACCACACTTCAATCAAAATGCCACCATATGAAGCATTATATGGCTGCAAATGTCGTACGCCGTTATGTTGGTGTGATGTAGGACGGAAGATCCTTGGAGGCCCTGAAATGATTCAAGACACCACCGAAAAGATTCAAATCGTACGAGAAAATATGAAAGCGGCCCAGGATCGACAGAAGTCCTATATAGAAAAGAGAAGACGACCTATAGAATTCCAAGTGGGTGATTTTGTGATGCTAAAGGTATCCCCATGGAAAGGCCTTATGCGATTTGGGAAGAAAGGAAAGTTGAGTCCTAGATTTGTTGGTCCTTTCAAAATCATCCAAAGAATTGGAAAGCAAGCATACCGCTTAGAATTGCATGAAGATTTGGCAGGTATTCATGATGTGTTTCATGTGAGTTATCTGCGCAAATGCTTGAGCATCTACGATGAGACAGTTCCATTATTCGAGGAGAAATTGGATAATAAGTTAAGATATGTTGAAAGCCTGAAGAAATCGTGAATGAAAGTACAACTTGTTGGGTTTTGAGCATTCTAACACTCCTAAGTGTACATGCAACCCTAAATACCTTGGATCTATGTTTTCTCTATTATACATGCAAATAAGAACATCCAAGGTATTATCCTAATCTAGCATACAAAACAATGACTATAGCAAGATAGAATACATACCTCTTTGAAGTAGAATGTCTCCATGAAGCTTGAGTGCCTAGTGCCTCAAGTGTTACACCGCAAATGGTTCATACAACACCAAATACACTTGGAATAACTTGAGAGAATTCTACACTTCATGAAAATCGGCTAGCCCTATTACTCACTCATAGTGGCCGATTTTCCCAAGAATATGATCTTTATATAGTGTTACAATTAGGGTAAACCCTTAATTGTCATGGCTTTCCATTTCCTTGGATCCATGGGTTCAAATACACCATGGAGCATCCTATGGGTTTTAGCCCAACTTGATAATCCATGGAGCATTTGCCCACTATACAAGTATAGATGATTTACATAATCAACCCATATATTTAATTAGTCTTCTTTTGATCACTTAATTAATTCCAAATTAATTCTTGATCAATACTAATTAAATAACCTTATTAATATATTAGAACTTGTAATATATTAACAAACCTTAAGTGTTATTTCTCTCATTTTAGTCTATCCAAATGCATGATGCCATGCAACCCAAATGGACCATGCCGGGTCGGGTCAAGTCTTACCAATTATAGTTATGGACTTAGACATTAATCCAATAGTCTCCTACTTGGATAAGTCTAAAAATATTATTGCATATGACTTCAAGAACCGACTAGCAATCGTAGCTCTCAAAAGCTTCTGTCGAACTCTAACCTTGTAGATGAACTCTGACCTTGTCAATGACTTGTCCATTAGATAAGGGATCATATATTCCTCCATTCTAGATATCATATAGACTGAGACATGGATTATAATCATTCTCTCTGTCCATTTTTTGTTTCCCGATTTCCGATTTATGACGACTGACTAATTGAACAAATCAAATCGGTCCTGGCCCGGCTGAGCAATTCCGTTTTTCATCATCAAATCATCGAGGGGCCCACAGATATCGCTTTTATCCCGAAGGTAAAAGGAATGGATAAACTTCAACTCATATGGCTTGTTCTACTACTTGTTGAATCATACACAAAGGCACGTTTTATAACATCGAGTTACCAATGTGTTTTCGTACAATCAATGTACTATCAACTCATAGTAACAACTCATATCTCTAGGTTTGAAGAATATAAGATATTATCGTCTCATGATCACTCTCGATAAAATCCATGAAGTGATTCCAATGAGCGCAGGTTGAATCCAATACTCAGAACTTATGAGCACTCATGAGTGTTGTAGCCCTTTTGTCCAACACCTTAGACCTCTACAAGCCAACCCATGACAGTCTTAATTCATATCTACTTCCAACATATAACCGACTGTGGACGGTTTGAATAACTTAGTCATTCTGGAAGAATAACCTAGTTTATTCTGGAAGTCAAAACATGCAAAATGAAACACAAGAATAATTGAATCCAATACGGTATCAAAACCTATGAACATAGATAAAACACCTTTTATTTATCACCATATGATTACACATTATTCATTGTATACTGTTTCAGCTATCAACTTTATTCTTGAATTTAAAAACAATAGTTGTCCCATGCTCCAAGCATGTACACTATGTTTTCTAAACTCTAGTCATGCCACACACCAAGTATGCATACTATGTTTGTCTATGATCTTTACATTGTGAAATAGATCAATTGAACATAACTCCAATGATCCGCTTTTCACCGTCCCAATTCCTTACTGCAAATGCAGGAATTCCAAATTCATGCCATTTACTACAATCTGTTAGATTCTAAACTTATATGTATTGATTCTCTTGTAATGATTATGCAAAAATTCACAAAGACTTGGCAACAATCATTACAGAGTATTCCAAAGGAGATCAACTCCTTGGAAACATCCTTCTTGCATTAAGTTTCCTAATCTTACACAGATTGAATAATTTCTAATCTTTGAAACATTTCCATATTCCATTTTGACTGTCACTTCTGAACAAGAGTTGCCTCCTTACAGATTATGTCAATATGGTCCTTCCAAAATTATCACTATAGTTCCAAATATCCTTGAGCAACCAATCTTTGGTAAGCCTTAGATTGTCCTCGACAATTGTTTAATCCTTTTAGTCATATCCAGTTCTAAACCATTTCCCTTCTTAATGCCCCAAGCATTTGGAAAATTTTAGAAAGGATGAATATAGCACATGTAATCGATCCTATATCCGAAGCATATGGGACACGATTCATGATGTCTCACATAAAGACTAAACCAGTCTTTTGCTATACTATTTCCATTTCAATTTGCCAAGTTCTGATAATTCAGATTATGAAAAGGGATGTCGTAATCATAATTGAATTTTAGAACACAAATAATGGACCCATATACAGAATTTCCTTATGTTGAGCCATTCCAACATGAAATTCATATATATATATATATATATATATATATATATATATATATATATATATATATATATATATATACATATCCTTGACTAAATGATTAAAACCTCACGATCTAAGCTTATAGATTTGAGATGAAGTATAATTTCCTCTCCCTTAATTATAGCAAAACAACTTTTTCCCAATTGAAAATTTTGTTTTCTATAATTAACATTGCTAACTTGCAATACTTATCATAATTATCATGCTCCCACTAACATGATGATTATTAGCATAACACTTACGTTCCCACTAGCTTTGACATGTACTCAGAAATTAACTGGAGTTCTAGAAATCAATAATTTTTTGACTTTCTTACCAAAGTTCATATTTCTAATACTAGATTGCTTTGATAAAACTTTATCAAAATCATACACCTTACCTTAGATAGCACATAGGTGTGTCTAAACAATTATGAAGAGGGATGTCGTAATCATAATGGTTTAGATCTTTTTGACACTTCTCACAAGTCCAAGTTAGTGTGTCGGTAAACCACACGCGCTCCACTAATGACTTTGAGAATGCAAATATCACAATTGCTATCTAACTAAAATCTACTTAGTGAAAGTGTTTCCTCACCATCATTTTCATGAATCGGAGAGAAACCTTATGACACTTAGATTTAATGGTGTATGTGTTCTTATCCATGTGAATTGTCAAAACCAAAGTCACAAGAGAAGGTTAATGACAAATCCAAACTCATATGGACTGAACTCAATCCTAATTTCTTGCCACCTGGCAGCTCAAGGGCCTGCCATTGCTTCCAAGTTGTTGTGCAACCAATTGAGAACTCTAAGAACTCATATGCAAAGCCAACTTTAATTGGAATGGGCACAGAATATGTCAACATAATAGGTTATAGACCTTAAGTCATGTGCTAGTGAGGAACTTCAGGTTGCATTCTTGATTAGTTCTTGAGACTTTCAAGACCTTTAAGACTCCCACTATCCTTTTGACATATAAGACTCTCTTGTCGGATATTCAAGAGATAGTGGAGATTCCAATCAAGACAAACACTTCACACAATTGGCCTTAGTTGGTCTTTGTTTTATCCAAAACATCACAACTTACCAATTTCAAATGTACAAGAGTAGAAAAATGTTACTTTTACATTTGACAAGTGTTTTAAACCTTCTTTAAGACATGTCACTCAAGTTACAATCTTGGAGTATGACTCTAAGAATTGTTTTTGGAACGAAGTATGAATCATCTTCTTGATTTAACCACTTCAACAATTCATAGCTCCTCTTCTTAGTTATCAGAATGCACTTAGAGGATAAATTGTGATAAGGTCTCTAAATCATTAAGATGATCATAAAAACTGATACTAAAGTACTCTCCCATCTTTTCTGATTTGAGAAACTTTTATCCTTCTACCTAATTTGATTCTTCTTATTCGCTCTGTCATACATTGGAACCTGTTCCAATGTCTTAGAATTACACTTAAGCTTGTAAGTATAACCATATTTACTGAGCTTTAGTAAATTATGACGAATAATCTTATCGGTCTTTTGTGGTGGACTTGACCAGTGCACAAGAATGTGTACTCGATCCCTTAGTCCTTTACATGACTCACTCATCCATGTGAACAAGTAATTAGTCTTAATTTTCCAATACTTGAAAAATTCTCATTCATCATGCTACACAACTTTCATGATTCCAAGTTCCGGTCCAATTGAAACTTGGGTGATGAGAATATTTCCTTATTTAGTAAGTTTAGACATTACCACAAATGAAAGAATCAATTTCATATTTTCCACTCTTGCTATTGACGGAATCTTATAAGCAACAAAAATTTTCACAGATGCCATTTTAAGGATATTTTAAAATAAATAAAATCAGAAAAATTTCCTTTTATTTTAAAACTTTTCGGAAAAACTTATCCTTACAATCCATATGAAAACTTGTTGTTATCTATTCCTAAGCAATATCTCATAACTCCTAAGAAGTAGTTCAAGAATCCAATCTACAAACTATGCGATAGAAATCCATCTACGCGATCAGATTCAACATATTCTTTCTTTAAGTTTCTTTACTTTTCTTTGATTCTTAAAACATCACCATGTGACCCAGTCACATCATGTATCAAGAATCTCAGAATACAAACTTAGCAGAGTTAGATAGTGGACTTTACCTGAAGTAGAGTCAAACTTATTAACTTTAACATCCTTAGGTAAAATTTGGCAGCTTCGCAACCAATGCCCCTTCCTTTGGCAATTTAACATATGGACGTTTAGGTAATGGTACTATCTTATACTTAGCTTTTCTCTTTACCATTTGGTCAACCGAGTTGACTATGGCCGATCCCTTTTCACTGGGAAGAGTGAGCTTTACTAGATATCCAATGTCTTCATTATCAATGTCCAAAAAGTTCTAGGAAGTTGATCTTAGCAAATAGATAAGATCATTAAGGGTCTTGTCATAGTCTGTTTCATAGGAGTCCCAAAGGAGCTCACTATGTGACTTAGAAAGTGATTGAGCCACTAACTTTCTTAAGACTTTGACACCGAACTCTCCCGGCTTGTCAATATGTGACTACATCTCCAAGATGTGATCACACATAGACCTTTACTTGCCAATAGGGCTTGAGTGACCTTAAACTTTTCAAGAACTTGTGGGTTTGGGAGAATAATTGGAGGAGGTGAAAGAAGTATGATTTCCATGGGACATCGTCTTCATTTAGAAAAGCTTGTTTCAAGAGATTTGGGAAGATCATAGATGTCTAAACCAGGCATCTTTTGGGAGATACTCAAGATAGTTGATCTAAAGTCCTTAATATGACACCCAATATGAAATATTAAGGCTAGGACCCTACAAACTATTTTATAACTTAGAAGAGGGATGTCGTAATCCAAGCTATAAAATATCTGAAGGTAGGTGAATGAAGATTCACCAATTTCCACCAAGATAAACGAAATGTATTATTAGGTTTTAATTGGATTTGAAACTCCTAGATCTTTTGAGATTCATTAAGCTGTTCAATGGCATGTTTCAATCTCGAGTGTGCCCTTCAGGTTTTGTGACAGGGATGCCGAGGATCACAAAACAAGGTGTGAAGTAACCATACAAATTACTTGGTACCCTTAAGTGTTTACCCCTCAATCGATGTGCCGGTTAACCACACACGCTCCATCGATACTATGATAAACATTAAGTTACCCTTTGCCTACCTTTTTAAATACGAGTTAGTGTGCCGGTTAACCACACACGCTCCACTAACCGACTTAAACAAAGTGCAAAGTGTAATTTCATGGATTGACACCTTATTCACATTTTCCTAAATAACTAAGATTAGGTATTTATTAAGAGTTTAGTTACTTAGTATTTATCATTAATACTTTTAATGAAGGGAGAATTCTAGTCTTGTCAAACCCGTTCGGCTAACGACCCTCCACCGGTCAAGGAAGCGGTGGGTGAGAGTGGACACGCATTAAGTTGCCATTTTATAGGAAACAACCTTATAACCCCCTTATAGACTGGCTTCGTGAATGAGGGCTACTAACGGTAAGACTGACTTGCTCTTATACATATATATTATTATTAACTTATAATATTATAATAGTATAAGGGTTGAATTTTAACTTTTAAAATTCTAAGGGCTTAACTTGGAATTAAAGTATTCATAAGAGAAAACTTTTCAAATTCCAAAACTTGAGGGCAAGGTTTGAAAATATTCAAAACTAATTAATTCCATAACTTATGTGTTTAAAGTAGTTTGAATTAAAAACTCTTCAAATTCATAACTTGAAGACAAGTTATGAAAGACTTTAAACTTAATAAAAGAATGTAACTTTTCTTTATTTTATAACTTATGGAATTATTAATGTTACACACTTTATTATTTAATGAAGTGACTCTTGAACCTCCATAACTTGAGGACAAGTTATGGAGTCATAAATGCATTCAATGAAAACAAGACTCTTCATTTTGTAACCTTTGCCAATATTTATGAGTTTTAAGAGACTTTAATGTGACTCTTCATGTAACTTGAGGACAAGTTACACAAACACATTTTATACTCAACTCTTAGATTAAAATTGATTGAAAACAACTATTTCAATTAACTTTTCTATTAATCTAAGCAACTCATAAGAAAAAGATAATTCAAATCAAACTTTTTCATGTAATTAGTCTAAACTTTAAACTAATACAAAACATGAATCTATTGACAATTATCTTTGAAATTAGATTATCATGAACATTACTACATCAAAATCAAGTTTATAAGTCCAAAAACATCTTAGGGTAATGTTCCTAGTCCAATTCCAGCCAAAAAAGTCGAATTTATGTTGTTTGGGGGTCCAACTCGTCGAGTGCATGAACCAACTCGGCAAGTTGGATCGATTTGATCACTTTTTAGGCATGGACTCGCCGAGTCTCCTGATGGACTCGCCGATTCTGATGATCAGACAGCAACAACTTCGATTTTTTAAGCAGTTTTGCAACTATAACAAGAAAACAAGCCTAGGCTCTGATACCACTGTTGGGTTTTGAGCATTCTAACACTCCTAAGTGTATATGCAACCCTAAATATCTTGGATCTATGTTTTCTCTATTATACATGCAAATATGAACATCCAAGGTATTATCCTAATCTAGCATACAAAACAATAACTATAGCAAGATAGAATACATACCTCTTTGATGTAGAATGTCTTCATGAAGCTTGAGTGCCTAGTGCCTCAAGTGTGACACCTCAAATGGTTCACACAACACCAAATACACTTGGAATAACTTGAGAGAATTCTACACTTCATGAAAATCGGCTAGTCCTATTACTCACTCATAGTGGCCGATTTTCCCAAGAATATGATCTTTATATAGTGTTACAATTAGGGTAAACCCTTAATTGTCATGGCTTTCCATTTCCTTGGATCCATGGGTTCAAATACACCATGGAGCATCCTATGGGTTTTAACCCAACTTGATATTCCATGGAGCATTAGCCCACTATACAAGTATGGATGATTTACACAATCAACCCATATATTTAATTAGTCTTCTGTTGATCACTTAATTAATTCCAAATTAATTCTTGATCAATACTAATTAAATAACCTTATTAATATATTAGAACTTATAATATATTAACTAACGTTAAGTGTTATTTCTCTCATTTAAGTCTATCCAAATGCATGATGCCATGCAACCCAAATGGACCATACCAGGTCGGGTCAAGTCTTACCAATTATAGTTATGCACTTAGACATTAATCCAACACAACTAAGCTATGCAATAAAGAAGTAGAATTGATGTTTGTCAAGTGGAAACACCATCAAGGCCTAAAATATACTTGGGAGAACAAGAATGAGATAAAAGCAAAATAACCCCATTTATTTTAATCGATGTAATTTCGAGGATGAAATCCTCAAAAGGAGGAGGTATTTGTAACATACACGCTTTGAAATCGTGTTTTGTAATGAATAAAATTGTGAAATTGAGTGTTGAGTTCTAACAGATGGTTTTTACTAGAAATGAGTAAAACTATATTTAGAAAGACTCAGAAAATATTGGAAGTCTATTATGAGATTCCAATTAAAAGTCAAATAGTGAAATTTAGCGAAAATATAAAATTTTAAATAAGTAAAATTTTATTATTGAAAGTTGTAAATCATATCGTTAGAAACTCGTAGGCGAAAACCTCGTCGAAATCCGAGTTATAACGAAGAAGTTATGACCAATCGAAGATCCGCAATAAAACCGACACGACGCCGAATGACGTAAAAAGTGAGTTTTTAATAAACTACTTTTTATCCTTAGTGATCTAAATGAAAGTCGTAGTATTCGTTAAACCAAGAAATTCGATAAAAAGCACGCCAAAATCTGACTTCGTATGAGGAAGTTATGATTTTTTGAAGTTTGAACTTAGCAGTACACAGCTAAAAACTCAAATTTTAGATCGAGCGATATTTGACCGATACATACTAAACGAGAATCGAAGGTCTCGTCATTTGTAGTACAATGGTAAAAAGTCCGACGAAAACGGATGTCGGATGAGGAAGTTATGAATTTTTAACGGATTTTCCTATCCCGATCTGTTAAAAATAATAATATTAAAAATAAATTAAAAATTAGCCAACAAAGTCTAAATGAAAGTTATAGAGCGTAATTTTAGCTACGCGTGCGTATAAAGAACGTCAAAAACGGAGCTCGTATGCGAAAGTTATGGATTTTAGAAGTTTCGGGCTCAAATTCCGAGAAATCTCGCATGAATACTGCCAGGCCACATCACCTCGCACGAAGCAGCAGTGTATCCGATACGTGGCCCAATCCAAAGCCAACGCGTGTCGCATACTGATACGACCAAAGTGCTGTCCAACGAAAGTCCGACGCGCCTCGCCATGGTGTCTGAACCTCGCTCCTCCACGCCTCCTCGCGTCCGAGCCTTCAAGCTTGCCTCATCACCCCTCCTGACCGAACCTTGCAGCTGCGACGTGGACTCTTCTCAGCCACAAGGACCGAACCCTCAACCTTATATAAAGGGAGGCTGCAAGCCTTCCTGGGTAACTTTGAAATTTTGACACTTTTTCACCCTAATTCCATATATTCACTATTTTGACTTTCCCCGAAGCCCCGATATCAATTTTAGCACCCGAAACTCCTGAGAAACCCGAAAATTTTATCTTTCCGGTTTTGAAGCCCTACCTTCGCAGAGCCCGATTTTCAATTAAGCTCCCGGTTTTCAACATAGAAAGTCATATTTAAAGCCGAAGTCCTGTCCAAATTACTATTTTAACCCCCATTTAATTTAAGCTGAGTTCAATATATAGCAACAATTGTATGTTATGTGTTATATGTGCTATGTGCTTTTCAGTGTTATTATTCTGAGTTATTTTCCCGTATTATTTCATTCGCTATGTTTATAGCAAATGTAATACCTTTGACCATGTGATCAGTGAAAGGACTTAGATTCACATTGGTACTAGTACGTAGCCTCTGGCCATGTAGAGCATGTCTCCGTAAGGGAATGACTTCTATTCTATGGCATTGGCAAATGGTTAGACAGGACTATAAGCCTGAAATCTAACAAGATTTTAATCAGAAATTACATGTCTTCTATGCCATTTGGGCCAAAGTTTTATTAATGTATATCAAGCATTGAATAGTATATCTTTGAATAAAGTCTTTGATTAATATGAACGCTTGTCACATGATTTCACATATGTATTGTTGTTCTTCTTTGCTTTTACCATATTGAAGTATATATATATGGCATAACGTTATATTGTATCTATTATTGAACTCACTAAGCGTCACCGCTTACCCTATCAATGTTTAACAATTGCTAGTGATAAGTAACTAGTATGTTCACATACTATTGAAAGATTTAGAATAGTTTGTAATAGTACTTTTGTAATTCAGTTTATGTTTGTATAAATTACAATATCCTGGGTAGTTATGTAATATATAACACTTTGTAATAGTCGGTTTGTATCCAGTAGTTTGTAATCCCTTTATCAATGTAAAATATTGCTTTTATGAATATGAAAGTAGCATGTTTTGGAGTAATAATATTGTGAAGTATGAAAGTTTGGATCTTTCAAAAATACGAAAGTTGGGGTCTTTCAGTTGGCCCTGATTGTTCAGTCTTAACTGAAGCTGGAGTAGGGGTTTGGCCATACTGAGCAGGCATTTCTTCCTCATTGGTCTCAAGGGGTGGGTTATAGTTGTGATTAAAAGGAGGTGGCACACTGTGATACCATAAACCCTTGGTTTGATTATCTTTAACACTCAATTGTCTTTCTACTAAGGACTCGACTGTCTTACTTGACGCAGTGTAATTTTTGAAACTAACATCTGTTTTTCCACACTTTACGTTCAAAGCATCAATTTCTTTAGTTACAGCAACAAGTTTTTTTTTCTTAATGTGATCGTAATTTTCACACTTGTTGCTATAATCTTCTTGTAATTTCCTAAAGTCCTTAGTCTTGGCCTCTAATTGAGCTTTTAGAGGTTTCTGACCTTTCCTAAGAGTATAGCCTTTGTATTTGAGGTCCTCATTTTCTCTTTTTAATAAATCAATTTGATCTCAGAGAAATTTAATAGTAGTTTCACAAGATGGAGTACATGAAACTTCATTTACTGGATTTGATCCAGAACTCATCATTTTTTTAAATAATAATTCCTTTTTTTAATAGCCCTTTGACTTAAAATCGAGAAAGTCAATCTTCAAATTCAAACTTAAAAAGTCAAACTTAAAAGTCAAACCGAAAGGCTAAATTTGAAATTTTAAAAGGTAAACGAAAAAGTCAAAGTTTAAAGTCAAAGGTCAAACTTGAAGGTCAAAGTCAAAATTTAAGGTCAAAACTCAAAAATTAAAATCTAAAATTTTTGGTTGAAAATGTAATTTAAAAATAAAGGAAATTGATTTTTGGGTTTAAAGTGTCAAAAATGCGAAAATAAGATCAAAGATATGATATTTGAGTTAAATCACAAAGTTTAGTAATGTGTGTTAATCTAGATCAACTGGAAAGCGCGTTGGTTGAATAGGGAAGAGAGCCGAGTTAGAATACTTACAGCTCCAAAACCCCCTTTTATTATTTGCTGTTGCTTTTCGAAGACAATATAATCTAATAAAAGAATATGATAAACGTATTCCTTGCTAGTTGAAGTGGTAAGATGCTTGTGTTGTTGACTAAGTGACCTAGGTTCGAATCCAGCCAGGCGCAGATTCTCTTCCTATTTTTTTTAAATGAACGCTGAATGTTGAACGAATAATGTTGCTGAATGAAGATGAGCCGCACAGCGAGGACCGCACACCTATGTGCGCACACCCTGGCCGCACACTCCGAGACGCACACCCTAGTCGGCCGCACACTCTGAGCCGCACACCGGAACCGCACACCTTAGCCAGCCGCAAACTCCGAGCCGCACACCTTCAACAGTTTCGCGAAAAAACGATGTTTTTCACCCTTTTTTGCTCCAAAACTCGATCAAAACTCGTTTTTATGAAAAATGCAAAGAAGAAACCCCCCCCCCCCCTTATTTTGCCCTGATCTATCCAAAAACGCAAAAATATTTTCAAAATAAGTTCAAATAAGCTCCAGATTTGACAAAAATGATTGATACAACCTTGCTCTGATACCAATTGTAAGTCCCCAAATCTGCTTGTGTATCAATCAGATCCAAATGATGGTGCGGAATCCCAATCAATTGGATAAAGTCAAATCAAATAGAAGAGAAGAATAAGAAGAACTAAGATGAATCTATTGATGTATTCAATAAATTGAGTGATGCTCCATATACATAAATTCTCTCAGACACACTATTCTTCTCTCTAGAACATGCTCCTCTCTTTTCTCTCTTTTCTAGCCTTACACTCCTCACCCTATATATATGAGACATGGGCCACCAGTAGCACACGAGTGTACAGAAACACACACATGTGCGACCGTACACAGAGTGTGCGTCCGCACACACATGTGCAGCCGTACACAGCCACAAAAATTACATATTATATTATAGAAAATATATATTCCTAGAAAAGCAAAGTATAAACCATATTTTTGACCCAACAAGTAGAAACATAAAGGTGGAAGCTTTATACCATTATACCTCTCCATGCAAAGTTTAAGGAATTGTTTTGGACTTTTGAACAAAAAGGGACATGCATGCACTACTAGAAAAAAGGCCTTTTACGACGCGCAAAACACGACGCTCTTTGATTTATGTTACGCATTAGAGAGCGACATTAAAAAAGTGCCATCTCTTCAAAAATTTTAAGGATTTAGGTCGCGCATTACTGAGTGCCCTTAAATTAGTGTCTCATGTAAAAATATTAAAAACACGGAGGGCACCTATAATAAAACGGGCGTCCTCTATAAATGTCGCTTTATAATTTTAATAAACGCGCGTTTCTGGGACTCCTTGATAGGTAAGGGGGGAAACTAAATCCCCCAAAATTTTGAACACCCGCTTCCTCTTCCTCTCTACTCTCTACACCCGCCAAAATCGACTTCATTGTCTCCCTTCTTTCTCTCTGCAAACCCCTTCCTCTCCGATCGACTTTCACTTCCTTCTATGTTCAAACCCTAATCAAACATAACACATTTGAAATAGTAATATCTTCTTTCACAAAATAGAAGATTGATCGAAGAATGATTTTCTTTTGATGAATCGGACATCACCAACAACAATAGCTTCCATCACAATTTGTGTTTGCTTTCAGACTCCACCGTTACAACATCGCACCACAACACCAGCCCTGAGCCACCACCACACTGCCTTTGCAACAGCCCAGAACCACCACTATACCACCACTGTTGCCTATTTCATCTGCGTAGTAGGCCTATTTCAAAGGTAATTCTTCCTTTTTCAACCATAGTTACCTGTTTCATGTCCTACTGGTCCTTCTTTTTGGACGATTTTTCGTGCCTTTTTACCCTCTCTCATATATTTTCATGGAACTGTTAATATTTTATGATATAAGTACCTGATTTTTTTATGCACACTAGGTGTTTGACTAAATGTTTGAACCAAAAGGGGATTATCCAAAGGTTAATGAACAAGGTTCAAAGCAACCTGCCACTGTGACAACCTCACAGGTAAATAAAATTTTATGTATTCCTATTAGACTCAATTTACTATTATTATACATACACATGAGTAGTAATCAGCCAATTGTGTTTTGATAATGATAAAAAAATCAATTTAGTGTTTAGGAGTTGGAATTTAATTTATGTAATAGGAATTGAATCTCATTTACTGACAATTTCTAAACTGATTTGATTCCCTTTACTATCTCAATATGAGAATCCAGTAATACGGTCACAACTGTGATCTGTTACTGTAGAGTTGCTAACTAAAACCTGTGTCCAAACTCTAGAAGGTCACACACATAATGTTTATGCTGTATGTTTCCATCCCGAGCTTCCAATAATAATGACAGGTTCAGAAGATGGTACTGTCCGTATATGGCATTCAACCACTTACATGTGAGCTCTTGTTTTTTTACCTTTAAGGGTGTGTTTGTTTTGTAGATTCTAAAAGAATCGGAATGCTAGATTCCATTCCATGGTGTGTTTGGTTTCCAAATGGATGGAATTCAATTTTTGTTGGATTCCTTCAAATTCCATGTTTGATGGATGGAAGGAATTCAATTTCTTTCTTCATTTCCTATCAAAAGACCAAAATACCCTCGTTATACATATGTTAAAAATGTAAACTTTTTGACTTTATGCCACTCTTTTTTTTATTCAGACTTGAGAACACCTTGAACTGTGGACTTGAAAGGGTTTGGGCTGTTGGATACATGAAAGGTTCACGTCGGTAAGTTTGTATAGCACTTTTTGTTTTTTGTTTTGTGGGTCTTGAATCTTGATGCTTCTTCATTCATCTGGATTTATTTTAATTACTATTTTTACAGGATTGTTATTGGCTATGATGAAGGAACCATAATGGTGAAAATTGGACGTGAAGAGCCTGTAGCTAGCATGGACAATAGTGGAAAAATTATATGGGCTAAACATAATGAAATTCAAACTATTAACATCAAGAGTGTGGGAGCTGATCATGAGGTTTGGACTTTAAAGCCCATATACATGTTATGTTATGTTAACAATGAAATGGGAAAAAAATCTATTTTTTATTCAGGTTTCTGATGGAGAGAGGCTGCCTTTAGCAGTTAAAGAACTGGGAACATGTAATCTTTATCCACAAGTGAGTTATGCTTGTTCCTACCTTCCTTTAAACTTAAAATAGTCAACCATATGGACTTTGACTTTTCTATTTCTCCATAGAGCTTGAAGCACAACCCAAATAGGAGGTATGTTGTTGTCTGTGGTGATGGTGAATACATCATATACACAGCTTTGGCATGAAGTACTGGTTGGTAAAAAATTCGTGGGGTGCTAGAAAGTATCACCCGAAAAACGATGGGCCAAAGGTAATATCTGTTGTTATATTGACTATTTTGCCCTTATTGTTTTTTATGGATCTGATTTATTTTTTTTACAATTACAGGTTTCGTTTTTTAGTGATGATGAAGAGACTACCAGCACACCAAAAGCAAATGCTCTTTTTATTCCAAGGGAGAATCCAAGAGCTCTGGTTATTTGCCCTCTTAAACAATGGCCTGGCAAATCATCTGCTGAAAAATTAAAAAACGCATCTTCTCCAGCACAAACAAACGGTAAATTTATTTTCTGCTGCTACCTTAAAAATAAAAATAATCATTTTTTATCTCATTTTTTTATTATTTGAATTCAGGTGATTACACTGGGTTTGCTTCTTCCCCTCCTTTAAATGGTCGCTCTACGGAAAACGGTAACAGTAAGATGGAAGATGGCTTTGACTTTATCGTTAAAAACAAAGGCATCAACACTGAGGTGGCTTACCCATATCAGGCAACAGATGGAACCTGCAACACCAAGGAAGAAGCTGTCCATGCTGCCACCATTACTGGGTATGAAAACGTGCCAGCCAACAGTGAATCCGCATTGTTACAGGCAGTCGCTAATCAACCCGTATCAGTTGCCATTGATGCCAGTGGCATGGGTTTCCAGTTCTATTCAGGTGGCGTGTTTACTGGGGATTTTGGAACTGATCTTGACCATGGTGTTACAAGCTTGTTGAATCAAATGGATTTATATGTGGTTGTGTATATACTTGCAATCTTAGGCTTGGATAGTCTACAAGGAATCATGTTGGATCAAGGCAGCTGTATTGATACCTGTTGTACTTTTTGCAGGAAGGTAATTAAACTTTATTATTATTATTATTACTATTAATTACAAGTGTAACATGTTTTAAGTAAATTTTCATTCCTTCTACAGCCTTATTACAAATGATACGTGGCTTTGCAGTTCTTTAAGTTGTCACCAGAAGAATCATCAAAGGATCCATTATATCTTTTGAGGGACATGTCCAATAACGATAACAAAAACTAAAATCAAGTAAAAATGTTTGCTAAAATGCTTGTAATTTTATTATATATTTGGCTTATATAGGGATGCCATGGGATACAAAAGGGGACATTTTGTTTTAATTGCAAAAATAATCATTTCTGCACTAGGCTACTTGATGCTGGGAACTTTTATTTATGTGCTTATCGTTGATGGATCTACATTCAATGCCAATGTATTATCAAGGTACCATTTAAAATTTCCCTTTTATTTAATTTATGTAAAAAAGTGTAATAGTAAATGCTCATACATAGTTGTAAATGCTCACAGGTGCATGATAGCAACAACAACCGATTTCTATTTTTGTATTGTCATTGTAGCAGTAAGTCTTTGTTTATTATATACTTTCCAACTATAGTGAAAAGGAGATTTTTCGACTTTTGTTATAACAATAATGTTTGATTGCTTCTTTTGATCAGGTGTGGATTGCATATAAGGAATCAAGGTGGATAAGTGCTTTCTTTTGGATACATTCACTTCTATCTTTTTGGAGGGTAAGCATATATAGAAACTAGCTCACTTTCCTTTTTTCACTCTCTTAAGTATATAACTATATATGGGATGTTGTTTGGATTTACAATTGAAGGAATCATGGTATATTTCCAGGACCCTGAAATCATTTACATTGTCTTATTTTCTCAAAATATTAATTGTTTATGTTGCTTCCAAATACAAGGTATGAAAAGCTGCAACGGTGGGATGATGCCCTTAAAGCTTACACTACAAAATCTGCTCAAGCAACAAGTCAACGTCTTATCTTGGATGCTACACTAGGTATTATTCAAATATACCATGCCATGGTGTTATAGTATTTATATTATTATCATTTCAAGGTAATTAATTAAAATATTTGTTCATTCTTATGACGAATGAGGAGTTAGTGACAGATGGGTATATATTATATAATCAAAACAATGTAATTATAAAATATTTATTTTTTTACTATAAATAAATTATTTGAGTTAAAATGGCATGAATGATTTCAGGTAAATGGGGATGGTAATTCTGAAAATGGCTCCCATATATGTGAACAATATCCATTTTCAGTAAATGAGAAGGTTGTTATTTTTATTTATTTCACTTTTGTTTTCTATGTGAAGATATATTGACAAAAAATACATTACATGACATGATATGTTGGTTGAGTAGCTTTACGTGTTCTAATGGGTGGTGTTAGATGGAATTGTGATGATATACTCTCTAGTTTATATGATCAAAGATTGTCATTGTGAATATCATTGTTGATAGCTTTACAGATAATATTTACCATTTGTATGCGGGTATTCTTGTCATTGTGTTTATCATTGTTGATATTGGGTAATTCATATTGTAGTGTATTTATTCCAAATCCCAAATTCTTTGGATGGAGAAAAGGGTAATTTCGTGTTTTACAACTAACATTCCAAGTTTGATTCTTCTAATAATTGTATTAACATATTAATTTTTTGACTTTTATTTGATCAGGTCACAAGAATTATCAGAGCAGGGGTTCAATATTAGTCTTAAAGAAGTATGAAAGGCAAGATTCAACTCTACTTAGTTGGAATTTGATGTTTATCATCTTTGTGTATATCTTTTTAGTTTGTATAACATTACATTGCATAAGGTGTCCCTTAATAGCAATTTAGTATTATGTTATATATTTAGGGAAAACCTCTTAATAACAATGTACAATTAGATCCCCTTAATATAAATGTATTACAATTTTTTGACATGATGTTTTTGGTATATATTTGTTTACATATGGAACGATTATTTGTATGACATTAAATTTATGCAATGGATTCTATTTTTGTATATAATATTTTATTATCTATTATTAAACATTAAATACAAATTTAATTTGAAAATAAGCAAATCTATAAATAATATTTTTTTAAACATTTAAAATTATGATACGCAAAAATGTGTGTCATCTTCATTTATGACATGGCCTTTCTTGACAGGGGCTTCCTTGATACGCATTGCGTGTCATAAACACGCACGCCATAAGGTTACGACACGCAAATGCGTGTCGTCTTCCTTTATGACAGGGCCTTCCTTGATACGCATTGCGTGTCATAACCGCACGTCGTAAATGCTCGTCATAAAAGCGCGTCGTCTCTCTTTATGACAGGGCCTTCCTTGACACGCATTTGTGCATCGTCTGAGCGTTTTACGACGCGCAATGAGCGTCATAAAAGGACTTTTTTCTAGTAGTGATGGGTGCAAAGGTAGTGGCTTTGTGTGATATCACGACCCTAGGAGGCTAGATTTGGGTCTTGGATGCCTTAAGCTAGTTGGAAATCGTTTGAATAGTGTTGGACATAGAGAGACTCGGCGACTCAGTTGTGGGACTCGGCAAGTCAGGCCAGTTCTTGGCCCAAAACCCTTCTGTTAAGGGTATGAGTGAGCTTTGAAAAGGACTCAGTCGACCCGAGTCCATAATGGTCATGAAGTTCATCGTACTCGACGAGTTCAAGGAAGAACTCGATGAGTCTATGGAAATCTCCTTAGTTATGAAGATGGACTCGACGAGTTGTTCATACAACTCGGCAAGTCAGAGACTAGATACATTCATATGTGGATGATGAACTCGACGAGTTCAACGATGAACTCGGCGAGTCGGATGAAGTTGGTCCCGACTGTGTAGTTAATGGAGAACCCGTCGAGTTATTGCTAGACTCGACAAGTGAATTCCTGGTTGTATGGGGTTGGAGGAGTATCGAATCGATGAGTTGGTAGACCAACTTGGTGAGTCAGGTCAACTGGATGTTGACTTTGACCATTGACTTTGACTAAGTTTGACCAGGGTTGACTTTTGGATTATTATGGTCTAAATTTTGTTTTGGGTATTAATAGTTCAGGAAGCTGAAGGGTCAACAGTTCAGAAGTGTTCTGTGAGTCTTCGGCAGTGTGAGGTGAGTCTCCTCACTGTTTATATGGGTCTATGGCCACAATGCCGACCCATTTTGTTTATGTATGATAGGAAGACCTAGGGATTAGCCCTAGGCATTATGCATGAAAGACCAGGAGACGGCTCCTGGCATGCAATATGTTATTATTTATCGTAGGAAGACCTGGTGTTTAACCCTAGGCAATATGTATCAAAGACAAGGAGGAGGCTTATGGTGCACTATACGCTATTATGTATGAAAGACCAAGAGGTGGCTCCTGGAACGCTATATGTTGAGTAGCCTAGTAGAGTAGTATGTATAGTTTTCATTGTGATCCTTGCATGAAAGACTAGGGGGTGGCCCTTGGCACTTGTCTGTAAGACCCAAGGAGTAGCCCAGGCCTGGCAAGGAAGACCATGTGTGGCCCATGGCATAACAGCAAGACTATGCTTGGCACATATCACCATACATGATTATGGATATTTTTGTTATGTATAGCTCATGGTTATGTATGGCATGTATAGATCGGTTGATATGTATGATATGTGGTATATGGGGAACATACTAAGCTTCGTGCTTACGGTTTTCAGCTATTTGTTTCAGGTACTAATGTTTTTCCAAGGAAGGAGCTTGGGGCGATCGCAGCGCATCACACCATGTTTTCAGCACCAGATGATTTTAGGATTTAAAACTCTGATAATTGTTATATTAAGAATGTTAGTAAATGATAGATCAAAATTTATTAAGCAGTTTTTAATTAATCAAAACGATTTTTTTGGTCTCGAATTTTGGGATGTTAGAAGTTGGTATCAGAGCCATGGTTTGAGGGATTCGGGCACACTTACGGGTGTGTCTGGACTGAAACTGAGGGCTTAATATGAAAATTTTCAAAACAAACTTTAAAAGTTTTTGAAAAGAGAAAAGAAATTTGAAAAGAACGAGGTGTGTGATGCGTGCATTCGATCGAGGTCAAGTAAGTGGTTCCCAAAATACCAATACATGTTTGATATGTGACATGATATGAATATATGAATTGCATGCTAGATTTTAGCTAAGGATCTAAGAGACATGCCTGGAATGCTTATGTGAAATTGTAGAATTGAATGCTAGAAATGATCAATCAGTAGTAGGATGGCCTATATAGGTTATGCCTGATTATATGAGCCCTAGAATTGTATGCTAGTGTAGATTCCTAATAAGACGATAGAACGGTTTGTTTGGTTAGATTTTCCGCTTGTTTGGATGCTGCTTGCTTTGTGCTTTGTGGGACTTTAAGTAATAGGATTTAGCTACCAAATGAATGCGTTAAGTCACATGTGATCAGGGTTGAACAATCTCAGAGTGTTGGACTTAACCCTATTGTGCAACGCTTTTCTGAGTCTAACCGTTGTACGGATGAGTCTTTTTACTTGAATGATTATCCGAGCCTCATCACATGCGATAGTTTTCATGTAGTGGTTAATTGGTATTATGAAGAGTCTTTCAGTAGCTGAGGAATGGGTTTGGGATTGGAGATTTCCCTAGGGTAAGCCTAAGAGAGGGTAGCAGAAAGCAGCAGTAGTAGAGGGGACTTACTAAAGTCGAAGCAATCCTTGAGGAAAGCACTGATAGATATGGAAGGTAGTATGGCCCTGTATTGCTGAACACAGAGGATCCGTACTCGAGTCAAGGAGGCCAAGATAGAGCCAGGAAACTTGTAGTGTGTGAGACCTTCTGAGGTTGCATACGACCCTGACAATTATGTGTTTCGTTTCAGAATGGTAATGATTAAGTGACACGGAGTAGCAGGATCAGGATCTGGTTTAGGATCGAGTTCAGGTGCAGGTTCCGAGCCAGTGGATGAGGGACTACGAGAGTTCATTGCGTTTGAGATCATGAGAGGTATCCTTGAGTCGACCCCTGTGATTTTCGGGTCGATCAAGGAAGGGATTATTGAGCTGATGGAGGATCGCCTCAGAGCGTTCCGAAGTGATATGGCATCTAGCCAGTCAGAATCGCGCACATTGTCCTTTAAGGACTTCAGGGAGAGTGGCACGCCAGACTTCCATGGGTTGACGGATCCCATTGTTGCTAGGAGATGGATTGCAAACATTGAGTCTACACAGTTGACGAGCTTCTATCCTAAGGGATCGAAAGTTCGATTTGATGCAGGATGCTTGAGGGACAGAGCTAGAGATTGGTGGGAGTCAGTTGGTGATTCCTTGGGAGCCTCAGCCATTGAGGCAATGAATTGGTCCAACTTTGTGACCAGGTTTAGGATGGATTTTGCACTGGCTGTGGAGTTTCAGCAGCTGGCCAGGGAGTTCCTAGACATGAAACAGACAATGGAGTCGGTGGCGGAGATTACTGCCAAGTTTCGAGAGAAGGCCTTATTGGTGCCTCGGTATGTAGGGGATGACGAGATGTAGAGGACCCGCTATCATGACATGTTGAGAGCTGATATTCGGGAGCATGTCAGCTTCTCTCCATGCCCGAGCCTGGACTCTATGATTGCCAGGGTGCGGGAAAGGGAGATTGATTTGGAGCACATTGCGAAGAGGAGGTTGGATCAGATGTATACTTTAGACGGTCCTAGGAAGACACCCAAGACTTCAGATCAACAATTAGTAGTTCTGTAGGGCCAAATTCAGTGCCACACGTGCGGGAAACTGCACGAGGGAGTTTGTCTTTCCAGGGGTTCAGACTGCTACAAGTGTGTCAGTGATGGTCACGTCAGTAGGACTGCCTACAGGGGCAAGCCCGTTATGTTTTCACTGCAATTAGGTGGGCCACAAAAAGTCCGACTGCCTGACATTGAGGGGGGGGGGGGGGGGGCAGGGAGTGCATTTGCCCCGACAACTTTGAGGATTACGAATGGGTGATAGGGTAGGGCCTTGCAGTGACAGATGAGGGAGATCTGGATTACAGCATGGAATGTTACAGGTATCTATCAATGGCTATTTTCGATTCTATATGTATTAGGATTGTTCTTACCTTGGTCTAGGGTGATAGTATGTATGAGTTGTCTCTTTGCTTGTATTCGGATTGTATTTTCAAAATTTTCATATGCCAATTGCATACTAGGGACTATTAGTAGCTAGTGTAAGCTCATCTCTCACTTCTGGTTCGAAGTGTCAAATATTATCTTGGTTGCGACCGAAAACGGTCCAGGAGCGTTACGTGGAGGTCTGTGGGTAGGGTCCACGGAGTAGTCATCTACCATCATCAGGGTTTGGTGGTTCTAGTCTTGGTGTTTGGGATAGGTTTTGGAAGCATCAAGGGAAGTGGTCTATCACCGAAGAGGTTGCTCTGATCATTAGCTATTCGGATTTGAAGAACGTCAGTTTGATCTCAGGGGATTATCAGTATCGGGGATTCATGAAGTGTTCATCCAATATTTGGTAATCGTACGATATTTGGATTAAGCTAGTGGTGGATCGCTAGCAGTATTAAGGCAATGGTAGTTATCATGCCTTTTTGGGTAAGGGAGGAAGGAATGGAAATCCTTAGATTTTTGCGTTCCGTAGAGACTTAGTCGAAGCTAAGTGGGGGATAAACAATCCTTTTATGGGAGCATAAGCGGTTTTGAAACTGGGATACATTCTGCTCTCCTGTTAGGAAGAAAGACGACCCATGCGGCTATATGAATTGAGGATAATGTGAATTGGAAGTTCGGAAAACTTGCCAATTGTGAGATCGCATTCTTGGGATGTCTAATAGAAGGTTGCAGAAGAATCAGTTGGGAGTTTCAATTAGGATGTGAGTACAACTTGGGGGTACTAGATTGTGCTTGTATGCTTGACTATGGGTTAGCAGTAGCATCCACTAGTAGCCAGTCGGTGTGGAAGGTGTTGTCAGACTACCGGATAGTCGTAGCATTCACCAGTGGTCATATAGTAAGAGGAGCGTGGTAAGATTGCGGGGCGGTCCATAGCAACGGTTAGCAGATAGTGTAGGAGTGTTGTAAGACCATGGGGTGGCCCGTAGCATTCGCTAGTTAGCAGGTAAAGTAAGGGAGTTGTAAGACTGCGGTGTGGCCCGTAGCAATCGTATATGAGTATAGTTAGATTGCGGTATGGCACGTATCATTAGTATAGTAAGACTGCAACGTGGCCCGTAGCATTAGTCGACAAATAGCGTAGAAGTGTGGTGAGACTGCGGGATGGCCCGTAATGTTAGTTGGCTGGTAACGCAGAAGTGTTGTAAGACTATGGGGGTGGCCCGTGGCATTCATTAGTTGGCAGTACGAGTATAGTAAGACTATGGGGTAGCCCGTAGCATTCGTCGGTCCCTATACGACAGTATGCATGTATCAGATGCGTGATTCGCTGGCAGGGTTTTTCAGATAGTTTAAGATAGGGCGGGGCAGCTGCCCGGATGTGAGTGGGCCACAATATGATTGGATTCAGAAGGAGGTAGGTCATTGGAGACCAGGAGTGATGTAAGACTACGGGTAAGCCGTAGCATTCATTAGTAGCTTAGTTCACGGAGTGTGGGCGGGGGCCCGTGTCTCCTAGTTCGCAGAATGTGGGTAGTAGGCCCATATCTCCGAGTTAGCATGATAAGAATCAGGAAAGTTTAGTTAGTTGATATTAGAGGAGGAGTGGGTCTGAATTGCACTGAATAGGTGAGACCTATGGGAGAGGCCGCACCGAAGTATAGATGGGTGAGACTCGTGGGCGAGGCCCGTGTTCTTTTGGCAACGAGTGAGACCTGGTAGACACCTTAGGGTAAGGTAGGGGATCAGGGATCCTAGATCTTCTAGAGCCAGAGTGGTTGGGCTGGTAGAGAAATTCAGGTAGTCGCTGTATCTTCTTAAGTCACTGAGAGTGACTGGGGAATGTTCTTGCGTTCGGTAACCGGTGGGGGACCGGTATTTTGGGTAATGGTAGATCAGTTGGGAGCAGGGCGGTCTTGATTCATCCAGTAGGCGGATGGGAGTCAGCAGGACTTCAGGCAGGAACGATGGTAAGGAATTTGGTGTAAGAAGCTGTGAGATGATCGGGTGGTGCTGAGTTGCTCACCGCAAAATTAAATGATCTCAGAGTAAATAATTTGGCTCGGTGATGCTGTCCTCGCCTGAGCCTTAAACGTAGCAGAGAGGGATATGTTGCTCAAAGGATTGTCTGAATTCTCACGTTGGGTGGAGTTTTCAGTATTGGAACATTGTATGTGGGTTTATTCCGTGAGTATTGGTATGATGGCCGACACTGGGAGTGATCGGGTTTGTGGTTTCAGCAGAGGATTGGTCCTCGAAGGAGATTGGGAAGGTTTGTTGCTTGTGGAAAGTACCTTGGAAAGGCCAGTGATAGTGGATGGTAAAAGGGTAAACCCTTTGTGTAAAAAGGGTAAGTGTAATAGGAGTATCGGTAAGGTTACCGGTTGGGTAAAAGTGTTGTACTCGAAGGTAGTTGACCGAGGCGGACTTTGAGGACGAAGTCTAGTTTAAGTGGGGGAGAGTTGTAAAACCCTGAATTCAGAAGACCTAGAAAGGAAAGAAAACCCCAAGATAAGAGAGTGACTCATCGAGTAGATGGGTGACTAGACGAGTAGGACTGCGATTTTGGTCACGGGTTAAGTGACCTACTCGATGAGTCAGAGGAATGGCTCAGCTAGTTGGCTAGGTTTTGGGAAAACCCTAAATCATGAGTTGGTGCCCTATTTAAGCATCTTATTCTCATTCTATCAGCCTGATTTGTAGCCTCCATTATCCAGATCATGTCCCACGAAACCCTAGTGTTCTCATTGAGTGTGAGCCTTATTGAAGGATTTAGAGTGTTCTTGAAGTCTAGAAGAAGAAAAAAGAGGTTGAAGGTCCAAGGAAAAGGTTGTAGATCCAGGAAGTGTGCTTCATCATCTTCATTTTTTGGTAATCAAGTTCTCACCTTGACTTCTAGTTTAATAGATCTCTTTATGTCCTTTTTTATGGAGTTTATGGTCCAAGAAGGATGTCTTGTGGGATTTGGACGTCCCCAAGCTAGATCCTTCCAGATTTAGAGGTGTTCAATGTAGTAGAGGCATAATGTGGAAGATTTATGCCATTAAACCTCTCCATGCAAAGTTTAAGGAGTTGTTTTGGCCATTTGAGCAAAAAGGGACATGCATGAGGTGCAAAGGTAGTGGCTTTGTGTGATATCATTACCCTAGGAGGCCAGATCTGGGTATTGGATGCCTTAAGCTAGTTGGAAATCGTCTGAATAGTGTTGGACATAGAGAGACTCGGCGAGTCAGGCCAGTTCTTGCCCCACAACCCTTCTCTTAAGGGTATGAGTGAGCTTGTAAATGGACTCAGTTGGCCCGAGTCCATAATGGTCATGAAGTTCATCGTACTCAATGAGTTCAAGGATGAACTCAGCGAGTCTAAGGCAATATCCTTGGTTATTAAGATGGACTCGACGAGTTGTTCATACAACTCGACGAGTCACAGGCTAGACACATTCATATGTGGACGATGAACTCGACGATTTCAAGGATGAATTCAGCGAGTCGGATGAAGTTGGTCCCGATTGAGTGGTTGAAGGAGAACCTGTCGAGTTATTGCTTGAGTCAACAAGTGGATTCGGGATTGTATGGGGTTGGAGGAGTATAGATTCGATGAGTTGGTAGATCAACTCGGCGTGTCAGGTCAACTGGATGTTGACTTTGACTAAGTTTGACCAGGGTTGAATTTTGGATTGTTATGGTCTAAATGTTGTTTTGGGTATTGATAGTTCAAGAAGCCAGTGGGTGGCCCTTGGCACTTGTCTTTAAGACCCAATGAGTATCCCCAGGCTTGGCAAGGAAGACCACGTGCGGCCCCTCGCATAACAGCAAAACTATGTTTTGCACATAGCATCTTACTTTATTATGGATATGTTTGTTATGTATGGCTCATGGTTACGTATGGCATGTATGGATCGGTTGATACGTATGGCATGTGGTATCTAGGGAACTCACTAAGCTTTGTGCTTATGGTTTCAGCTATTTGTTTCAGGTACTAATGTTTTTCCAAGGAAGGAGCTCGGGGCGATCACAACACATTACACCATGTTTTTCACACTAGATGATCTTTGGGATTTCAAACTCTGATAATTGTTATATTAAGAATGTCAGTAAATGATAGAGCAAAAAGTATTAAGCGGTTTTTAATTAATCAAAACAAAATTTTTGGTCTCGAATTTTGGGATGTTACAAATTATAAATAAACTAAATTTCAATTTAGAATAATATCTTTAATTCTACTTATAAAGTTATGTCTTTAACTTTTAACATATTATACGTAATTTATTAGATCTAAAATGTTGTTAAATGTAAATCATTATCAGTTTAAAGCTACAACTTTTGAACAATTTGGAAAAAACATTTAAATTATTAATTTAAATATAACATTACAGTGTCAACATAAATATAAATTTCAGTTTCACTTAAAAAATCAAAGAATATTTTGTAAATAGTTAAAAGTGATTAATTATAGTGATAAATGTAAAAACTAAATTTAATCTCAATTTAACTAAACTATTTTCTAAATATATTTTTATAATTATTAATAATTATTAAAAGTTTTCAAATAAGTAGCTTAAAATAATTTACAATAACAATAGTTAAAAATAACTCTATATAAATGATTATATTGTTACTTTTAAAATCAAAAAACAATATCTGATGTTTTAAATAATTATAATGATATAAATTAAAACATTAAGCAGATAAATTTAAAAAAAATATAATAATTAGCAATAACAACTATAAATAACATTAAACCATATATTATATTTAGTTTTATTCATGTGTAACTCGTGGTTAGAAGTCATTCAAACAATTGAGATTATGTAGTAATAATAAATGTATATATTATAATAGAATTCAAAAAAATCAATATATTATATCAATTTAGTATACGAATTATTATATCAAATTTAATAACAATATTATTTTTATATTTTAAAAAACATATATTTATAAAGACTTAAACTATATAGGTGTTTCTGCATAACGAGTGCGAATTCGCCTATTATACTTATAAATGAGACATTTTTTTTTCTTACACCACATGCATTTGAAACCTTCATGACTTTTCAATTTCCTTCGAATATGTATTAAAAAGTGTTAATAATATTAAATTAATACAAAAACTAAATTCTAATCATAAATTAACTAAACTACAATTTTAAAATATCATATTTTACTTCTATTTATATAATTATGATTTTAACTTTTTAACATAGTATAGTTAACTTATTAGTTTAGATATGTTGTCGTATGTGAGCACTTGTCATTTTAAAGTTGTATTTTTTGTATAATTTATGATTTTATGCAAAATAGTTAGGTTATTAATTTCAATATAATGTTAAACGGTTAACTTAAATCATAATTTCAGTTTAACTTGAAAAAACCGAGAGACTATTTTATAAATAGTTGAAAGTTATAAATCATAGTATTAAACATAAATTGCAATCCGAAATTAACAAAAAAAAAACCATGAAACTATGTTTATATTCATTAAGAATTTTCAAATAAATAACTTACAATAAGAAAATCCACAAGTAATATTATATAAAAGAATATAGTGTTATCTTTAAAAACAAAAGAAATGTTTGTTGTTTTAAATAGTTACAATAAAAAAAAACTAACAATAGTCATCAAATAAATTTCAAAAAAGTTAAAATTTTGAAATCAAATTAAAATAATTAAGAGTTTCCAAATACTTTATTTTAAATAACTTATAACAACAATAGTTAAATGTAAACATTATATATAAAAATTATAATGTTACCTTTAAAAACAAAAACAATGTTTGATGTTTTAAATAATAAAAATGATAGAAATTAATATCTTAAGCAAATAAACCTTTTAAAATTTATTAATCATAACAAAAAGTATAAATATCATTAAACCATATCTTATATTTAATTTTATTCATGAGTAACACGTAGATAGAAGTCATCAAGACAATTAAGATTATAAAATTTTAAAACATGTATAACAACTTATTATAAGATTTATTATATATGAACTAACAGCAATGTTATTGATATATATTGAAAACATATATTTGTAAAGATTTCAGATATATTGGTGTATTCCGCGCAACGCGCGGGCATTCTTCTTGTCATACTATATTATAAAGGAAACAAATTTCTATTCACTACATTCATTTGAAACTCTCATGTATTTTTCCTTTCATCACATTCATTTGAAACTCTCGTTACTTTTCAATTTTTTCTAATAATAATTATAAGTTGGTTCATAATGTTCAATAAATATAAAACCTAAAGTGTAATCATATATAAACTAAATTTCAATATTAAAATAATATATTTACTTCTACTTATAAAGTTTTTTTTTTTTTTTTTAACATGTTATACTTAATTTATTAGTTTTAATATAGTACTAGATGTAAACCATTATCATTGATATAATTTTGGAACAATTTGTATAAAATACTTAAGTTATTATTTTAAATATAACATTACAAGGTCAACTTAAATATACATTTTAGTTTAACTTAAACAACCCAAAAAATATTTTGTAAATAGTTAAAAGTGATAAATTGCAGTGTCTTTCTAATAATGATTATAAGTTGGTTAATAAAGTTAAATAAATATCAAATCTAAAGTGTAATCTTAAATAAACCAAATTTTTATTTTAAAATAATATATTTACTTCTACTTATAAAGTTATGTCATTAAATTTTAATATATTATACTTAATTTATTATATTTAAAATGTTGTTTTATGTAAATCATATCAGTTAGAAGCTACAACTTTTAAACAGTTTCGATAAAATACTTAAATTATTAATTTAAATATAACATTACAATATCAACTGAAAAATAATTTTCAGTTCCACTTAAAAACCAAAGAATATTTCGTAAATAATTAAAAGTGATACATCGTAATGCTAAATGCAAAAACTAAATTGTAATATTAATTTAACTAAAATATTTCGTAAAGATATTTTTATAATCATTAAAAAATTTCAAATAAATAGTTCAAAATAACTTACAATAATAATAGTTAAAAATAACTCTATATAAATGATTATATTGTTACCTTTAAAATAAAATAAAAAATGTTTGATGCTTTAAAAAGTTATAATGATAGAAATTAAAAAATTAAGCAAATAATTTTTAAAAAATTAATTAAAAATAATAATAACTATAAATAACATTAAACCATATAATATATTTAACTTTATTCATGTGTAACTCACGAGTAGAAGTCATTCAAACGATTGACTAAACTACAATATTAAAATCTCATATTATATTTCTATTTAAAAAATTATGACTTTAACGTTTTAACATATTATAGTTAACTTATTAGTTTAAATATGTTGTCATATGTGAGAAATTATAATTTTAAAGTTATAATATTTGTATAATTTATGAGTTGATACCAAATAGTTAAATTATTAATTTTAATATAGTATTAAACGATTAATTTAAATCAAAATTTCAACTAAACTTGCAAAAAATAGAGAGACTATTTTATAAATAGTTAAAGATTATAAATTATAGTGGTAAACCTAAATTGTAATCCTAAATTTAAAAAAAAAAAAATGAAACTATTTTTTATAATCAATAACAATTTTCAAATAGATAGCGTAAAAATAACTTACAACAACAATAGTTAAAAGTAAATTGTATACAAAATTTACATTGTTGTCTTTAAAAACAAAAACAATGTTTGATGTTTTAAATAATTACAATGATAAAAATTAAATTCTTAAGCAAATAAACTTTTGAAAATTAATTAATCATAACAATAACTATAAATATCATCTTATCATATATTATATTTAATTTTACTCATAAGTAACCTACAGGTAGATGTTATTAAGACACTTAGGATTATACAATTTTATAAGATATCTACATTATCATATAATTAAAAACAAACAATATTTATACCAACTTATTGTAAGATTTATAATATAACAGCTAATAACAATGTCATCGATATACTTAAAAAACATATATTTGTAAAATTTTTAAATATATTGTTGTATTCTGCGCAACGCGTGGGTATTCGCCTAGTATCTTATAAAGCTAACATTTTTCCTTGAACCTCATGTATTTGAAATTCCTAAGACTATTTTTTTATTGAACCTCATGCATTTGAAACTCCCAAGACTATTCAACTTATAGAAATTAATTTATGATTAATTGAAATATTAATATTTGTAACTCTTAAAACTCTTCAAATTATGCTATTTAATTGATAAGTTAAATGAAATATTTAGCCTATATAAGAAATTTGTAGATTACATATTGCATGTATGTCAACATAAAATGATAGATTATATTTGTAGGAAATTTGTAAGAATGCAATTGCAATTTTTTCAAATATAAATTCATGTAAACTCAAATTGGGTGCATGTAAAGTTTTAGATATTAACCAAGCTTCAAATTTAAGTATGTTTGTAAAGGTATAGACATGCATGCCGCGGAGATAGCTCACCGGATATAGACATGCATTCCGCGGAGATAGCTCATCGAAGTTCCGCGGAATCTACTTTAGCTCCGCGGAATGGATCTTGTTTTTTTTTTCACATCGATTCTTCGGTGTTTATATTAATTCCTCAACTAATTATTTTCAAGTAAAGATTATAATCGTATGATAATGTTTTCTTAAAAATAATTAGTTAGGGGAATGAATATAAACCCCGAAGAATCGATGTGAAAAAAAACACTAAAGATCTATTCTTCGGAGCTACCTTCGCGGAATGAGTTCATTCCTCGGAGGTAGCTCCGCGGAATGGATCTTTAGTGTTTTTTTTTTGTTTTTTATTAAAACATTGATTTATTTACGAAATTGCCATTCCGCGGAACTACAGTAGATTCCGCGGAGCTCTGCGGAGCTACCTCCACGGAATGCATGTCTATATCCGGAAAAGTCCATTTTTATGTCTATTTTTTGAAAATACCCCACATTTTTTTACTATTACTGGTATTTTCTCTTTATGTTATGTATATACTATGTTAGTTTCTATCGTTTACTTTATAAATAACATCGATGAAGTTTTTTATAATTGATTTTGAGGAAATGAGTTTACAATTATTATTTCAAATTGTTTGTTATAAAATCAACAAAAGTTGTAGTATTTATTTTTGCATACTACTCTCCTTTTTTATATATAGGAATCAATATATGTTTGATATATAATTACATAACATTAAACGGTCTATAAAATCATAAATTAATAGGGAAACTAACTAATAATATAAATTTATTAAAATTAATAAAACTAATATGTTAGCTATATAGTTTGTTATCGACATTGGTTTTACATGTGTAAATATTAAATCAAAATCTATTAAATATTATTAGTTTAATTAAATAATTATATTCACGCATAAGGATTCTACTAGTTAATTATATATACATAATTCTACATACTAGGTACAACATGTGCGAATATTTGTGACTAGGATTACTTGTTGTAAATGTCAATTTTAAAGTGATAAACCTAATCAAACACGACTACATGAGTGACGAGTACTAATCGCCTTTACAATAAATGAATGTTCTCAAACTTTTCCAACTCTATAAAATGTATATATGTATGTGTTTGCAACTTTAATTATGTTAATTTTTGTTCCGGTTATGGTTTTAAGCATAGTTTTAAATAGAAACGATTTTAAATAGAAACGAATTGATACAGATGAGGGTTGGTCCACCAGCAGTGCAAACCCATATGGGTGTGCTTCCTGGCCGTTGAATTTGGTTGTCTCCTTTGTCCATCGATGTTGATTCAAGTGTGGCAGCTAACCCATGGCTTGTCCATCCCCCAACCTCTTCCGTTTTACTAAACTTTATTTATTATTTATTATTAGTGTCAAATAGTCCGAACCGTTTTCTTCATAAATATAAAAAATAATAAATAATTCAACATTTACAAATGCTTTCTTTCGTTGATGACAAAGGTATAATTTTTACTTCATTGACAAATATACTAGGATTATTTTAGTAAAAAATAATTATAACCAACAATCATATATTTATTTAGCCGTTTTAGACGATGGCTCATAGTTACATCCAAAACCTGAAAACATCGACTAGTTTTGTTTTGACTTATAACATTTCGACAATTTGGATTTTCTTTGCAACTATGTATTCTAGTTATGTATCAGGTCAACTCCACCGTTCCCATCATACTATGTGGGTCTCATTTTATATTTCTTATACCACACTTGCAATTTGTAATTTTATTTTTATTGTTAAATATGTAGTGGAGAAAATTAAATCAATAACGATATCTATTTGTCCATATATTGGCATCCTTGAAACATATGCATATGATGACTCCATTAAAGTATTTATCCACATACAATAATCCAAGTTCAAAACCTTATTGTTTAACATATAAAATAGATTGGAACATAATAGAAAAACCCTTTTGTAGCATGTAGGGATAAGAAATAAATATTGTCTATTTTATAAAATAAAAAATAGCGAAACGGAAATAATAATAAACACCAATCCATCCATATTATGCATTGTATATTTCAGCCCATGTTCAGCATGACTTGTCTTTTCCTTTTACAGTGTGTAACATCATATTCAATGTAAAAATTAACTTCCTCCTCCCCCCTCGTACCCAACTTCTCCCAACCTCAAGAAGCCTACGACCTCACCAATATTAAGTTTTACATCTCAATCGCCCTTGATCTGGATCGCTTAAATTAATTATGCCCCTAATGCCTTCGACCACTTGGATCCGCCATAATCAGGCAAACATCTTTCCTGATAGGTTTTGATACATCAAATAAGAGAGCTTTTTCATAAAAACCATAACAGAAGCTTTAATAACAAGTTTTTTTTTCCAGTATATTTCAAAACAAAACCATCAATAATCCTTTTACATAGATTATAAAAAACAACAACTGGAAGTTTAGCCTTTAAACCCATTTGGTTTTGGGGTGTTGATGAAGATGAAAAGACAAAAGATGATGATGTTCTCTACAAATATCCATCACCAGGACTAAGGTACCAAGAAATACTAGTTTCCTTTTTGTATCTTTTGTTCTTTAATCCTTTAAGTGCTTAACAAAATAAGCACGGAAGGAAGACACAAAGAAGTATCACCAAAATACAAGTCTCTAACTTCAAAAGAGAGTGTGTATGACGACAATAATCTACGGTTTTGAGGAGGAAAGAATGTCTAAAAAACTAGCTTTTCTCATGCTTAAGACATTCTTATATACTCATATGCAAGGTAATGTTAAAACAATATAATAATCTGAAGTAATATAAAAATAAAGAAATGGGGGGATAAGAGAATGAAGATTGAAAAACAACCTTGATGCCCTTAAAAAGATATGGTCATGAGGCCTAAAGAAGATAAAATTTGTCTTCAAGGTTTTTCAACTAGGGAACACAACCTAACTAGTTAAGTCATGGTTAGCCAAAGTGTCCAAAATATTTATACATGACTTATTAATTATATCATATGATATAATAACTAGTCTGTCTTCTCTTTTATTTTTATCTTCATAAAACAATAATTTTCCACTAATTAAATACAATAGTTGAATCCATTTATTAATAATCAAATACTTAAAAAAATTCGATAAGTATGAACTTGATTAAGGTGTAACCTTATATAATTATAGGTTATTAACAATATCATCTAATAATGATTCTTAAGGATATAGATCCAATAATCTCATGCTTTGACACGATTCATTAGAGACTTAGAAAGATAGTAGTTGGCGTCTAGCAACGGGCTATTGCCCCTAACAACACATGAATGGGTGCTGTCAATCAACATCCAATTCTAGGAGCTCAAAAGCTACAATTAAAGTATAAGGTATTTGTATCAATATTCTCTTTGTTTCAGACATCATGTTGGATATGATACGTGGAACATAATCATTCTCATTTTACATACAACTTTAAGTATGGTGCCTTAGATGTCTAACTCTCAACTCATAAGATGGCCAAAATCCCATCTTCTTTATGTACAAACTCTCATATGGTTCATGATATATCTGAGGAAGGCGTTTATGACTATATGGTAACCAAAAAACATTTAACCAAGTCAATGTAAAACAATTCATGTACTTGATTTCTCCAATATGTATCTTAGGTCGAAAGACATAAAGATATTTACCAATCTTCAATATTCACTTATGATAACCATCCATGAAGTGATTCTTGATGCGGCTCTATCTAGTACAAAATAATTTGGTTACAACACTTTGCCTTTTCACTACTTGAAATCAACAAATCCGAATCATATTACTCTTAGTTTATAGTTGTTCCCTAAACGATGATTGGCTATGGACAATTTTGAATAACATTATTAAATGATTAAATAACATGTTAAAATAAAACATAATAATATTTAACACAAAATAGATATCTTATATATTAAAAGAGATTACATATAATTGCTTCATTGTTCAGAATATCTAGTATTAGTAAAGTACATCTTTAATCCAACCCTTAGCAAATCGAAGATCAATTCCTTTTGCATGGCTCTCAAACTTGTTTTGAGAAAGAAGCTTCGTGAATAGATCGACTCTATTATCATCCGTATGAACCTTCTCAATGTGTATATTTCTTAATTCCAATTCTTGACGAAAGAAATTGAATTTCCGTTGAATGTTTCTAGTCTTGTTAGTAACCATTGGGTCTATTACGATAGTGATAACACCAGTATTGTCATAAAACATCTCAATGGTGTTTTTGATGCTTGGAACAACATTCAAATCATTGATAAATTTCTTCAATCCATCAACTTCTTAATTTGCCTCAGGTGCAACTATATACTCATATTCTATTGTAGAAAGTACAACTACTTTTTTAACTTCTTGCTTTGAACATTTCCGATAAATGGTCTTCAGTTAAGTGTGAACACGTATCTCGATTATGATCATGAGTTATCTCGATCAATGTTGAAGCTAGCATCAGTGTAACATCTGTTGGATTAGGTGTCTAAGCCCATAACTATATGTGGTATGTACTTGAATTGATACTAGTAATGTCCTTTTGGGCTGCCTTCAACCTGACAATTAAATAGGATAACTGTTGGGGAAAGAAGAATGATTTATTAATTTATTACTTGGTTAATAAAGTAATTCGAAATCACGATAAATAATTTATTAATGTATTATGGATATAATATATTAATTAGAAACCATATTGTTTAATTAATATTTAATCAGAAATTAATTTAGAATTAATTTTGGGATTAAAGGAATTGATTGAAACTGTATGGACTAAAGGTGACAATGTTCAAAAGTTGAGCATTGAGAATTCTAGAACCTCCCTTGAAGGTGGGGAACGAAATCTACAGTCTCCTAGGGTTTCCTTGGGCTCTAAGGGTGCCTTGGAAGCCTTAGAGAGGAAGTTAAGGGATTAAGGTTATCTATGATACACCTGCCTTATCCTAAACCTTCCTTATCACCTATATAAACCCTTATAGGGTTGGATTTCATCCCATGCACTCCAAGAAAGGCTTAGAGCTGAATTTTCCACTTCCCTTCTCTTTCTCCATAGTAATCCTTCATTATTAGGTTTGTTTGTGAGACATTAGAGGCACGACACTTGTGGGGCTTGCTACCAAAGTTCAAGATCTTCAAGGATTTGTTTGTTATTACAATATACCAATAAAGTTATGTATCCTAACCCTAAGTATATGTTAATTTTGAAAATTACATGTTCCTCCTAGGGTTTCTAGTTTTTGTGTTCAATGCTCGTATGTCTAATAGTGAAAACATAGATCCTCAAATTAGGGTTGTTGCATGCACACATATGATTGTTTGCTATGTATAAAACCCATCGGTGGTATCAGAGCGTATAGTTTTTGTTTTCAGTTAGATTTGGGACAATTAATTGAACTAGAAAAAATTAGAGTTTGTGGCTATTAAACCCTAAGGCCTTTAAATTTTCGTAAATTAGGGTTTAAGAACCCTGTTTTTCAAATCCCTAATGGTCTTTAAACTGTTTCCTTTGACCACCTTAGACTCAAAATCTAGAGTTTCCTAACCTTAGGGTTTTTTATTTTTAGGCAAGGTTGAAAGCCTTACCTTCCACTCCAAGCAGAATATTTCGAAATCTATGGAATAAGTTAGTAGGTTCTTATTTTTGGAAATTATTTTGTTAATTGTTTAATTGAATCATTAAAGATATCTCTACCTAAATTTCGAAATCCATGGATAAAGGATTAAATTAAGTTAATATTTTTAATTTAAATTGGTAATACTCATTTGATTAAATAATTTAATTAATTGTTTAATTTTTTTGAATAATTATTAAATCAAAGGGTTTTTTTTTAATTTTAAATTAAATGGTTTTAATTTTTGAAAATTTTAATAAAATTAAAATACCCTAGTACTTTAAAAGTTTAAAATACACCCTTATGCTCTCTCTCTCTCTCTCTCTCTCTCTTTATATATATATATATATATATATATATATATATATATATATATATATATATATATATATATATATATATATATATATATATATAAATAATGGTTTAATATTATATATGTATAAGCAAATTCAGCCCTACCGTTAGCAGGCCTCATTTACGAAATTGGTCTATAAGGCGGTATAAGGAAGTTGTCTATAAAATGACGACTGAATGGGTGTACACTTTTACCCACCGCTTTCTTGACTAGTGGAAGGTCGTTAGTCAAATGGGTAGGATAAGACATTAAATCCTCATTAATTAGTATACTAAACAATATAAAGTAACTTAATGCTTTTACAAAATTCCTAATCTTAATTACTTTAGGAAAATATGAATTTGGTGCTAATATATGGAATTGCACATTGCACATTATTGGTCGTTATGGAATGTGTGTGATTAACCGGCACACTAATATAGGACTAATGAAGGGTGGCAATGGGTAGCGCGTAAATTATCATTGATTGATGGAGCGTGTGTGGTTAACCAGCACATCGATTATATGATAAGTGACATCAAGTGTACCAAGCTAATTTTCATGGTTATTCACACCTTGTTTGCGACCAACGGTATCCCAGTCACAAACTTGAAGTGCATAATCGAGATTATACATGCCATTGAAAAGTTAAATGAATCTTAATGAGCTAGGAATTTCATTTTAAACCTAATTCATTTAAAATTTCATTTTCATGGTGGAATTGGTAAATCTTTATTTACCTACCTTCAAATAATTTGCAATTGAATTACGGCATCCCTCTTCCGAATTGCGAATTATTTTGTTGGGTCCTAGCCTTAATATTTCATTTGGGTGTTATATTAAGGATTTAATCAACCAACATGAATTTTCTCCCTTTGTAGATGTCTGGTTCTGACAACTATGGTCTTCCTCAATCCTTTGGAAAAGGCTTTCCATTCGAAGATGATGTTCCACATGTCGATAAAGGTGAAAGATCATTCTCTTCTTCATGCAAAGGTAGAAGTAGAAATCATACTTCTCTTCCTCCACCTCATCCAATATTTCTCCCTGACCTACAATTTTGTCAACTTGAAATGTTCAAGATCACTGAAGCCCTATTAGCAAGCAAACACCAAGATGGAAGGTCTGTGTATACACACATCTTGAATATGAAATCACACATTGATAAACTATGGATGTTAGGTGTCGTCTTCCCAAGGAAGTTGGCTGTTAACTTGGTTCTTCAATCACTTCTCGAGTCGTATAGTCAGTTTGTTCATGAATACTATATGACAGATCACGACATGACCCTTAATGAACTAGCAGAATTGCTTTATTACTGCTAAAGCAGAAATGTTGAAGAGCACTAGTCAAGCAAAAGAGTCTGGAGGATCAATCTCCCAAAATTCCATGGACATAGGAAATGACAAAGGTGATAGTCCAGAAATGGTTTCTTCCCCTAAGTGAGAGAAATCAGCCATGGTCGAAAAGTTTGATCATAAGAGAAAGGCAAATTCTCAGATAGTGCTATGTGGCATTCCCAAAGATCCAAATGTTTCTATTGCCAAGAGAATGGGCATTGGATGTGAAGCTGTCATATCTACCTGAAATATCGCAAGGTTAGTAAAGTCAAACTATATGACTTTGCTTCTGGTATATCGACTATCTAACTCTATTAAGTTCCTATTTATAGATTCTTAATACATGATGTGATAAGATTGCATTTTGATGTTTTGTAGGATCGATGAAAAGAAATGAAGCTTAAAGGAAGAGTGACCTGAGTCTGGTCGCGAAGAGATGGACTTCGATGGCATGGTTCGATGATCAGATTTTTGAGCTACTACTTAGAAGTTATGATAGACTACTTAGGAATATTTAGAAACATATTTTTCATATGAATTTGCATTGTAAGGACAATTTTTCTGCATTTTTATAAATAAATAAAATTTTTGATTTGTCTTATTTTATGATATCCTTGCAATGATATTAGTGAAAACTGGTGTTATATATATATATATATATATATATATATATATATATATATATATATATATATATATATATATATATATTATTAGCAATGTTGGGAATGAATTTGATTCTAGTTTGTATCATTTGCGGTAGTGTCATAATTTACCAAATGAGGCTCATCACCCATGTTTCAATTGGAAAAAACTTGGAATCATGCGACTTGTATTGTGTAATGTATGAGAATCTTGATCTTTGGGAAATTAAGACCAAATTTCTTGTTCACATATGTATGTGAGTCAAGTGAAAGACTACTAAGGATCTAGTGCAAATTGATGTGTACAAGTCAGATCCACCACAAAGGACGATGAGTCTATTCGTCATGATTTACTGTAGGTTCAGTAAATATGGTTATGCTTATAGGTTTAAGTGTAATTCTAATACCTTGAAAAGTTTTGAAGTATAGCAGAATGAATGAGAAAAATCAAATTAGGCAGAAACATAAAATTTTCTCCAATCTGAAAGGAAAGGAGAGTACTTTAGTATCATGTTTTATGATCATCCTAATGATTATGGAACCATGTCACAATTGATCCTCTATGGACACCTTATTGCATTTGTATGGCTAAGAAGAGGCATCGGGAACTGTTGAAATAGTTAAATCAAAAGGATAGATCATACTTCGTTCCAAAATGAGTTTTAGAGTTATACTCGAGTTACTCCAATTTATACATTGAGTAACATGTTCTAAGTAGGTTTATAACACCTCATGAAATGTGGAGTAGAAATGTTTCTTACTTTTGCACATTTGGAATTGGTAGTTGTGATGTTTTGGCTAAAACAAAAGACCAATTAAGACCAATTATATGAAGTGTTTTCTTGATAAGAATCCGCACTAACTCTTGAATATTTGTTTGTCAAGGAATGTTGCTTGACAGAGAATCTTATATGTCAGAGGTTAGTGGGAGTCTTAAGTGGTCTTGAGTATTTTCAAGAAGTAATCAAGAAGAAACCTATTATTTATCACTAGCACACGCCTTGAGGTTTGCAACCTATTATGTTGACATATTCTTGATTCTATGCCTATTCCAGTTAAGTTGACTATGCATGTGAGTTCTATGAGTTCTCATTTGATTGCATAAGGCAAAGAACCTTGATCTGTGAAAGTACATGGATCAGTCTGGATGATCTGCTCAATAACTTGGAAGCAATGGTAGGCCCTTGTGCCACCAGATGGCTAGAAATTAAGAATAAGCAAGTTCAGTCCATATGAGTTTGAATTTTGTCATGAACTTTATCCTATGATAGTTATTGGAAATGACAAATTAACATGGATAGGAACACATACATCATAAAATCTTAGTGATAAGAGGTTTCTATCTACTTCATGAAAATGATTGTGAGGAAACGCTTTCACTTGTAGATTTTAGAAAATTAGAGTTAGTTGGTGTGATGATTGCATCCTCAAATAAGAGTATGATTATGACATCACTTTTCATAGTTTGAATTGTGAGAAATGGAAAATAGTTTAAACATTCGAGATTTATTGTTATGAGTTCTGAAAGGGTTTAGACACACACACATAAGCTATCTAATTAATGGTGTGTGAGCTTCAGAAGTCTAGGTAAAGACTTATCGTAGGACCACGTATCAGAAATCTGAAGTTTGGTAAGAAAGTCAATAAGTATTGATTTCTAGAAGTCTAGTTGATTTCTGGGTACATGTCAAAGCTAGTGGGAGCACAATTGTTATGTTGGTAAGAACATAATTATTATGCTAGTGGGTGCATGATTATTATGTTAAGTGTTGCAAGTTAGCAATGTTATTTATAGGACAAAAGTTCTAAATTTGCAAAGTCACAAAATTTGGAAATTGTTTCGATATAGTAAGACTTAAGGTAGAGCTCATTAATACTTCATTTCAAATCTAAAACTTTAGATTGAAATTTTAATAGAACTTAGTCGTGAACGTATACGAATGTCATGTTGAAATGTTTCAACATAGGAAACTTTATAAATGGAAATATTATAGCAAGAGGCTGGTCTAGTATCATGTTGTAACACTCTAAATTTAGAGGACCTAGAAAAGAAAGAAAACCTCAAGATGTGGAAGTGACTCGTCGAGTAGATGGGTGACTCCACGAGTAGGAGCGCGATTTGGTCGCAGATATAGTGACCTACTCGACAAGTCAGAGGACTGACACGACGAGTTGGCCAGGTTTGGGGAAAACCCTAAATGTGGGCCTTGCACCCTATTCAAAGAACATTATAACCCTTCATCAGCCTCCTTGATGCTCTCTCAACTCCAGAACGAAACCCTAGTGCCTCCCATGAGTTTGTGAGCCTTTATGAGCATTCTTGAGTGTTGTGAAGATTGAAAAAGAAGGTGAAGCCTTGGGGATACAAGAAGAGACTAGTAGATCCAAAAACCTCTTACACTCTCCTCCATTTTCTGGTAAGAAGGTTTCCACATTGATCATTATGCATGTAGATCTCCCTTCTTGTAATTTAGGGGGAGGGGGGGTTAGTCCAAGAGCCCTACCATGAGAGGAATAGACGTCCCAAGAGCTTGTATTTTCAGATCTTGCACTATTAAGGGCTGTTATGGCATAAAGGGCAAGCTTTATGCCATAGGAATCCCCATGCAAGCATATGAAGTGTTCTTTTGGCCTTTTTAGCTGAAAAGGCCATGAATGGAGGAAAAAGGCGGCAACTTTGCATAATTAGGAGATGGTTGGGTCCATGTCTATATGTTGGATGATTTAACATTCTCTGAAATCGTCTGAATAGATTGAGATATAGAGAGACTCGGTGAGTCAGTTGTGGGACTCGGCGAGTCAGGCCAGTTCTTGCCCCAATACCCTTCTGTTAAGGGTTTGAGTGAGCTTAGAAAGGGACTCAGTCGGCCCGAGTCCATAATGGTCATGAAGTTCATCATAGTCGATGAGTTCAAAGAAGAAATCGGCAAGTCTAAGGCAATCTACTAAGTTATGAAGATGGATTCGATGAGTTGTTAATACAACTCGGCGAGTCACAGACTAGACACATTCATATGTGGATGATGAACTCGGCGAGTTGGATGAAGTTGGTTCGGATTGTGTGGTTGAAGGAAAACCCATCGAGTTATTTCTAAACTCGACGAGTTGAGTCGAGGGTTTTTTTGGGACTGGAGGAGTATGGACTCAGCGAGTTAGTAGACCAACTCGGTGAGTCAGGTCAACTGGATGTTGACTTTGACCGTTGCCTTTGACCAGGGTTGACTTTTGGATTATTATGGTCTAAATGTTTTTTGGGATGTTATCAGTACGGGAAGCCGAAGGGTCAGCAGTTAAGAACTGCCGGTTAGGAGTCAGAAGTGTTCGTTAAATCTTCGACAGTGTGAGGTGAGTCTCCTCACTGTTTGTATGGGTCTACGGCCACAATGCCAACCCATTTTGTTTATTTTTGATAGGAAGACCCAGGGGTTAGCCCTAGGCGTTATGTATGAAAGACTAGGAGATGGCTCCTGGCATATAGTATGTTATTATGTATGGCAGGAAGACCCGGGGTTTAGCCCTAGGCAATATAAATGAAAGACCAGGAGGTGGCTCCTGGCACACTATATGTTGACTAGCCTAGTAGAGTAGTATGTATAGTTGTCTTTGTGATGCTTGCATGGAAGACCAGGGGGTGGTGCTTGGCACTTGTCTGTAAGACCCAGGGAGCAGCCCCAGGCTTTGCATGGAAGACCACGTGTGGTCCGTGACATAACAACAAGACTATGTTTGGCACATAGCATCTTACTTGATTATGGATATGATTGTTTTGTATGGATCATGGTTATGTATGGCATGTATGGGTACGTTGATATGTATGGTATGTGGTATCTGGGGAACTCACTAAGCTTCGTGCTTATGGGTTTCAGTTATTTGTTTCAGGTACTAATGTTTTTCCAAGGAAGGAGCGCGGGGCGATTACAACGCATCACGTCATGTTTTCCGCACTAGATGATGTTTGGGATTTTAAAACTCTGATAACTATTATATTAAGAATATTATTAAATGATTGAGCAAAATTTATAAAGGGGTTTTAATTGATCAAAACGAAATTTTTGGTCTTGGATTTTGGTATGTTACAAGTTGGTATCAAAGCCTTGGTTTGAGGGATCCAGGCACAATCTCGGGTGTGCCAGGACTCAAACTAAGGGCTTGATATGAAAATTTTCAAAAGGAACTTTAAAATTATTTGAAAAGAGAAGAGAACTTGAAAAGAACGAGGTGTGTGATGCGTGCATTCGATCGTGCTCAAGTAAGTGGTTCCCAAAATACCAATACACGTTTGATATGTGATATGATATGATTATATGAACTACATGTTAGATTAGGGCTAAGGATCTCGGATGATGCCTTTTATGCCTGATATGTGATTTTGAGAACTGCATGCTTGGTTAGGGCTAAGGATCTAGGAGGATCCCTTGAATGCCTGTTGTGTGATCTGTATGCTAGAACTATTTAGTCAGCAGTAGGATAGCCTGATTGTGTTATGCTTGATGTGGTTAATCAATGCACGAATGCTTCTTGCTTTGTGCTATAGGGTTCTTGACTAACTTTAACTAACTAGTGAGTGGATATATAGCAGTATTCGCAAGCTAGTTAGGGAAGTGAAGTAGGGACTCCTAGTGCAGCTGATGGCGGAGAGTAGGTTGGAGTGTGCCATAGGGAAGCCTAGGAAGAGATTAGTGTAAAAGGGTATCTACAACGGGACTTGTTGAAGTTGAAGCAATCCTTGAGGAAAGTACGGTTAGATGTGGGAGGTAGTATGGGTCCGTAATACTGGAAGAAGAGGATCCATACTCGAGTCAAGGAGGGTCGAGATGGAACCAGGAAACTTGGATGGTGTGTGAGACCTCTTGAGAGTATGTATAACCCTGAAAATTATGTGTTTCGTTTCAGAATGGTAATGATTACGCGACACGAAGCAGGAGGATCAGGATCCGGTTCATGATTAGGTTCGGGTGCAGGTTCCGAGCCAGTGGATGAGGGGCTACGCGAGTTCATCACATCTGAGATCACGAGAGGTATCCTTGAGTCGAACCCGATGATTTTCAGGATGATCAAGGAAGGGATTATTAAGCTGATGGAGGATCGCCTCAGAGCGTTCCATAGTGATATGACAGCCAGTCAGTTAGAATCGTGTACATTGTCCTTCAAGGACTTCAGGAGGAATGGCGTGCCAGAACTCCACGGGGTGAAGGAACCCATTGTTTCCCGGAGATGGATTGCATCTATTGAGTCTGCACAGTTGACGAGCTTCAGTCTCAAAGGGTCGAAGGTTCGATTTGTTGTAGGGTGCTTGAGGGACACAGCTAGGGACTGGTGGGAGTCAGTTAGTGATTCCTTGGGAGCCTTAGCCATTGAGGCAATGACCTAGTCCGACTTTGTGACCAAGTTTAGGGTGGAGTTTGTGCTGAATGTGGAGCTTCAACAACTAGCCAGGTAGTTCCTAGTCATGTGACAGACGATAGAGTCGGTGGCGGAGATTACCGCCAAGTTTCGAGAGAGGGCCTTATTGGTGCCCCAGTACGCAGGGGAAGAGATGTAGAGGACCCGATACCATGACAAATTGAGAGCTGATATTCGGGAGCATGTCATCTTCTCGGCATGCCCGACCCTGGACTCCATGATTGCCAGGGCGCGGGAAAGGGAGATCGATTTGGAGCACATTGCAAAGTGGAGGTCGGATCAGATGTATACTTTGGAGGCTCCCGAGAAGAGATCCAAGACTTCAGATCATCGATTAGTAGTTCGGAAGGGTCGAAGTCAGTGAAACATGTGCGGGAAACTGCACGAGGGAGTTTGTCGTTCCAGGGGTTCAGGCTGCCACAAGTGTGGCAGTGATGGTCAAGTCAGCAGGGACTGCCCACATGGGGCAAACCCATAATGTTTTCACTCCAATCAGGTGGGCTACAAGAAGGCCGACTACTCGACGATGAGGGGAGGAGCAGGGAGTGCTTCTACCCTGACAACTTCAAGGATTACGGATGGGTGAGAGGGTAGGGCCTTGCAGTGATAGATGAGGGAGATATAGATTATAGTAGGGAATGTTACAGGAACTTTTAGTAGATAGTGTAAGTTCATCTCTTTCTTCGGGTTTAAAGTATCTAGTATTATCTCGGTTACGGCCAGAAACAGTTGAAGACTGTTATGAGGAGGTCGGTGGCCAGGATCCATGGAGTAGTCATCTACCATCAATAGGGCTCGGTGGTTCTAGTCTTGGTGTTTGGGATAGCTTTTGGAAGCATCAAGGGAAGTGGTCTATCACTGAAGAGGTTGCTCTGAGTATTAGTTATTCAGACCTTAAGGATGTCAGTTTGATCTCAGGAGTTTATCAGTATTGGGGATGCAATAAGTGTTCATCCAGTATTCGGTAATCGTATGGTTTTTGGAATGGGCTAGTAATGGATCACTAGCAATACTAAGGTGGTGGTAGTTATCATGCCTTTTTGGGAAAGGGAGGAAGGAATGGAAATCCTTGGAATTTGCATGCCATAAAGACTCAGCCGAAGCTAAGCGGGGAGAAACAATCATGTTATGGGAAGAAAAGCAATTTTGAAACTAGGATATGTTTCGCTCTCCTATCAGGGAGAAAGATGGCCCAGGCGGCTGTATGAATTAAGGGTAGTGTGAATTGGAAGTTCGGAAAACTTGCCACTTGCGAGATCGCATTCTCAATACTTCTGACAACACATTGAGGAAGAATCGGTTGGGAGTTTCAGTTACGACATGAGTACAACTTGGGGTACTAGATTGTGCTTGTATGCTCGGATATGGGTTAGCCGTAGCATCCACTTGCAACCAGTAGGTGTGGAAGGTATTGTCAGAGTACTGGATAGCCATAGCATTCACCAGTGGTCAGATAGTATGTGAAGTGTGGTAAGACTGCAGGGTGGTCCGTAGTAATGGTTAACAGATAGGGTGACCTCTTCCTTGTTCATGTGGTAGATCATCCTAAATTGGTTGTAGCATGAAGGAAAGGAGTGAAGAACAATGTCAATGGCCAAATCCTCCCCAAAGTTAACATTTAACTTGTGAAGACGATCAACATATCTTTGCATCTTTTGCAAGTGCACGGTTAACGATTCTCCACTTCCTATCTTGGCAGTGATCATGTTAGTGATGATCTTGTAGCACTCTTGCCTCGCGCTTTGGTGGTACCTCTCCATCAAGTCTTGATGCAATGGACCTTCGTTGCATCATGCTCGTGTGTCTCAAAGACAACCATCTCTTCGGGAGTAGCGATTTTCGGGTTGACCTTCTCAAGCTTTTCAACGAGGACATACTCTTGTCCTCATAGCGTGCAATGGTGCGAATGTATCTTATCCATTCGCTAAAGTCCGTACCATCGAAGTTCACCTTTTGGCAAAGACTCATTAACGTGAATGAGTTAGCAGCAACGTTGTTTGCGTTCAACATCTACAATTAGAAATGACAAACTTTGATTAGAATTGGATCCCTAATTAAACACCCAAAATGAAAAATTAGGGCTAGGACCCAACAACATTATTTACATATTAGAAAAGGGATGCCGTAATCCAACACGCAAATAATTTGGAGGTAAGTGAATGACGATTCACTAATTCTTCACCTTGAAAACATAACCTTAAGTTTTATTGAGAATTCCTAGATTTTTAGATTCATTGAACTTTTCAATGGCATGTTTAAATCTCGATATGCCCCTCTAGTTCGTGACTAGGATGCCGAGGATCACAAAGTGGGTGTGAATAACCATGCAAATCTACATGGTGCCTTCATTGTTACAATTACCTATTCGATGTGCCAGTAAACCACACACACTCCATCGAACTATGATAAACAATGAGTGACCCTTTGTCACCTTTTCTTAGAACCAACTAGTGTGCCAGTAAACCACACACGCTCCACTAACTTCTTAGCAAGGGTGTAAAGTGCAATTTCATGGGATTGCATCAATTCACTTTTCCTAAAGTAACTAAGATTGAGAATTTTATAAAATAGTTTAGTTACTTTATAGGTTCATTATACTTATTAATGAGGAGAGAGAGTTGCCATGTCCTACCCGTTCGACTAACAACCCTCCACCAGTCAAGCAAGCGGTGGGTGTGAGTGTACACCCATTAAGCGCCATTCTATAGGCAGCAACCTTATACCCACCTTATAGACCGGCTTCGTGAATGAGACCTACTAACGGTAAGAGTAGAATTTTAATTTTACTTATATATATATATATATATATATGTATATATATATATATATATATATATATATATATATATTAAGCCTTTAATAATATAATAGTATAGGGTTGAATTTTAAACTTGTAAAACTCTAGGGGTTGAAATTTAAATTCTTCTAAATTAAACTATTAATCACAAAATTCAAATTTCATAACTTCGTGATAGAAATTGAACTTTTCAAAACGATAGGGATCAAACAACAAATAATTCAAATTAAACAATTAATTTCATAATTATCTATATTTGACCTAATCCAATTTTAGTCATTAGATAATTACCAAATAATCTTAATTAGTCCATATTTATCACATAAATAAACAATATTTAAAAGATTTGAAATTATCTATATTTATGTCAAGGATAATCATTAAATTAAGTTAAGATTCGGATTTTTACATAATAAAACGAATTAGGTATCAATCCAAGACAAAACAGCAATAAAATCCCGAATTATCCTCTGTCTGACACTCGGACTCGCCGAGTTAAGCTTTGGACTCGCCGAGTAGGGCCAACTCGCCGAGTCCAAATACTGACTCGCCGAGTTGGGTCGAACAGAGGTGAAGAAAAATGATTTCCAGCAAGCAAAACGGTTAAGCATCACATTAAATTGAAACCAATCATGGCTCTGATACCACTGATGGGTTTTGGACATAAGAACTTTCCCTGTGTGCACATACAACCCTATCGCTTGGATCTAGGTTTCTCTAATTGAATATGCAATATATCGAAGACTTTCATGGCTAGATCTAATGTAAACTATCAATCAAAATTGTATGAAAACAGATCTAGAATAATACCTTAAGTTACTTCCTTGAAACCTTCTTCTTCTTGGAGCTTAGAGTCATAAATTTCAGTCCTCTAATTGTTTACAATCACCAACTAGAAAGAAGATGATTTGAGAGAGGTAAGGAAGAGAGAAATCGACCCTAGGGTTACTCTAATCACAAAGGTCACGATTTCACCACCCCAAAGAGTCTATTTATACTGTGAGCTCCTACGGATTCACCCTAAAACCCTAATTGGATAACTTAGCCTCAAGGCAATCCAATATCCTTCCAAGATAAGCCTTGGACGATTTCTAGGTGATCCATATCCCTAAACTCATCCAACCCATTATCCATAAGGATTCTTAGCTCAAAGCACAACTATCACACATTTGACAGTTTATACCTCTTTCTTCAATTAATCTCTTTAAGTCACCAAATTAATTCCTAATTAATTTATGACTTATATTAATCAAACTAATATTATTATTCCTTTAATATATTATTCTCATAATATATTAACAATAATATTTCTTCTCTCTATATAAATCACCCTGTCAAGTTGTTATGGTGAAGGCAACCCAAAAGGACCATGCATAATGGGGTCAAGTACTTACTAAAATAGTTACAAACTTAGACACTAATCCAACAGTCTCCCACTTGGATATGTCTAGTAAATATAAACGCAAACACAATCCGATCAACAATTGTAGCTCTCAAAGACGCTGTCAACTCTGATCTCATCAGTAACCTGTCCTTTAGATAAGGGATCGTACAGTCCTCTGTTTTGATATCCTACAGACGATTATCATACTTGTCGTCGAGCAACTATTTTGTCGATCTCAGATTTATTTGATATAGAACGTAATTGAACACATCAATTTATTCCTGACCATGCCCGTCACATAAGTCAAATCAAATCATCGAGCGGTCGTGATATCGCTTTTAACCTCTTAGGATAAAAGTAACAGATAAACTTTGACTTATATGCATCTACTTATCGACTAATCAACTATACACAACAATGCGTTTTATGACATCAATTTACTGATGCGGTTTCGCATTATCAATGTACAACCAATTAATAAATAATAAACCATATACCTAGGTTTTAAGACCATATGATATTATTGTCTTGCGATCACCCCAAAGTGATTCCAGCAAGCACGGGTTTATTCCAATGCCCAAAACTTGTTCATAAGCACTTATGAACGTTGCAGCAAACCTTTGCTATGTCTAATACAATTTAGGCAATCTACACACCAACTCATGACAATCTTCATTCATACCTACTTCCAACATATGAACGATTATGGACCATTCGAATAACTCGATCATTCTTAATAACTTAATTATTCAGGAAGTCAAAACATGCAAAGTGAAACAATAGCTAAATAATCAACATAAGATAGTAAATTTACTTATAAACAATACTTTATTTAATCATCAAATGTTAATTACATTTACCTATTACACGTTTCTAAAACTATCTAATCTAAACTAATATCATCCTTCAGCCCAATACTCTTAGCATGCTACAAGTGCTTAACCCTGCTCAGTCCCTTCGTAAGCGGATCTGCTGGGTTATCTTCTGATGATATCCTCTTAAATACGAGGTGTCCTTCTTCTACTCGATGTCTAATAAAGTGATATTTTATGTCGATATGCCGAGATCTACCATGATCCCTCGGTTCCTTGGTCAAGGCAACCGCTCCTTCATTATCATAGAAAATTTCCATGGGCTCCTTTATAGCAGGCACAACTCCAAGATCGCCAATGAAGTTCTTAAGCCATATTGCCTCTTTTGACGCTTCGCTCGCTACAATGTACTCTGATTCGCACGTTGAATCAGCTACAGTTTCCTATTTGGAACTTTTCCAAGTTATCGCTCCTTCATTAAGGGTAAATACCCATCCTGACTGCGAACGGTAGTTATCCCTATCGGTCTGGAAACTGGCATCACTATATCCTCGCACCTTTAAGTCATCATTCCCTCCGAGGACTAGAAACCATTCCTTGGTCCTCCGAAGGCACTTAAGGATGTTTTTTAGTACAATCCAATGCGCGCTTACAAGATTCCCTTGATATCTACTAACCATGCTCAAAGCAAAGGCCACATCAGGTCGAGTACAAGTCATAGTATACATGATCGAGCCAACTGCGGAAGCGTAAGGTACTCGGCTCATCTCAACTATCTCGGCTTCGGTACTCGGACTTTGAGTCTTACTCAACTTGGTATTACTCTGTATTGGTAGTTCTCCCTTCTTCGAGTTTTCCATACTAAAACGTTTTAGTACTTTATCTAAGTACGTATTCTGACTAAGTCCTATTAGTCTCTTACTTCTTTCTCTCACTATCCTTTTTCCCAATATATAGGAAGCCTCTCCGAGGTCCTTCATAGCGAAGCACTTCCCGAGCCAGGACTTTACTTCCTGCACAGTCGGGATGTTGTTTCCTATGAGTAGTATGTCATTGACATAAAAAACGAGAAAGCTAACTATGCTCCCACTGGCTTTGACATATACACATGATTCATCTTCGCTGCATACAAATCCAAACTCTTTGACTTTCTCATCAAAGCAAAGATTTCATCTGCAAGATGCTTGCTTAAGTCCATAAATGGACTTCTCAAGCTTGCACACTCTATTGGGATGCTTCGGATCAACGAAACCCTCTGGCTGAGCCATGTAAACATCCTCAGCCAACTTCCCATTAAGGAAAGCGGGTTTGACATCCATTTTCCATATCTCATAATTATGAAATGTGACAATGGCTAGAATCACCCTAATAGATTTTATCTTAGCAACTGGTGAGAAGGTCTCATCATAGTCAACTCTGGGAGTTTGAGTAAAGCCCTTCGCCACTAGTCGTGCTTTATACGTGTGCACATTCCCATCCACGTCGGTCTTCTTCTTGAAGATCCATTTGTGCCCAACCATCTTACGTCCGGGAACATTGTCAACCAAATTCCAAACTTGGTTGTCATACATGGACTAAATCTCGCTATCCATTGCCTCTTTCCATTTAGCAGACTCCGGTCCTGCCATGGCTTCCTTATAGTTGTTAGGTTCATCTAGGTTTACTAGTGTACTGTCACTAATATACGTGTCCCCTTCGGTAGTAATATGAAAGCCATATAACTGGGGTTGAACTCTAACTCTTTCGGAACTTCTAAGAGGTAAGGATTTGTCAATCGGTTTAACCAGAGTTTCCTCCTCGGGTTGAGCGCCAGCGGTAGAGATTCCTTCATCACTCAACTCTTGAATCCCTTCAAGATCAATATGCCTTCCACTGTCTCCTTGGTTTATGAGTTCTTGTTCTCGGAAAACCCCTCTCCTTTCTACGAAGACTACATTGTCACTTAGTCTATAGAAGAGATATCCAAAGGATTTATGTGGGTAGCTAATGAAAACACATCGCCCACTACGAGGTTCGAGCTTTTCGTGAGTTTCTCATCTTACAAAAACTTCACAACCCCAAACCTTGATGTGTGATAACGAGGGAGCCTTCCCTGTCCACATCTCGTGAGGTGTTTTGGCAACCTTCTTTGTAGGGACTCGGTTAAGGATATGGGCGGCAGTCTCTAAGGCGTACCCCCAAAATGACATAGGTAGTGAAGCACGACTCATCATAGAACAAACCATGTCTAACAAGATTCTATTGCGCCTTTCTGCCACACCATTCAACTGCGGTGTCCTAGGTGGCGTCAACTGTGAAACTATTCCACATTCCTTGAGATAGTCGTGGAATTCAAGACTTAGGTACTCTCCTCCTCGATCGGATCGAAGCATCTTGATTTTCTTGCTCAATTGATTCTCCACTTCATGTTTGAATTCTCTGAACTCTTCAAACATTTCTGACTTGTGCTTGATCAAATAGATATACCCATATCTACTATAATCATGGGTAAAAGTCACATAGAAACGGTTCCCATCCTTTGTGGTAGATCTAAAGGGCCCACATACATCGGTATGTATGAGATCCAATAAACCCTCACCCCTCTCACAAGTGCCAGAGAAGGGTGACTTGGTCATCTTTCAAAGTAAACAAGATTCACACGTGTCATCTTCCCTAAGGTCGAATGACTCCAACACTCCATCCTTTTGGAGTTGGGCTATACACTTCTTATTGACATGTCCAAGACGACAATGCCACAAAGATGCTTTATCCATACTATTGGAAGAATCTATACACAACACATCATTTCCTAGGTTATCTACAATCATAACAGTTTCATAAATTCCATTACAAGGCATTGCTTCAAAGTATAAAACACCATTTAGATAAGCATAAATAGAACCATTCATATTATTAAATGAATATCTAAATCCTTGTCTAAACAAACCATGAAATGAAATGATGTTTCTTGCCATATCTGGTGAGTAGCAACAATTATTTAAATCTAAACCTATTCCATTACTAAGCGCTAGAGAATACACTCCAATCTTGGTGACAGGTGATGATCTTCTGTTTCCCATGATTAGATTTATTCTTCCTCACTTCACATCTCTATCTCTTCTTAGTCCCTGCAAATCAGAACAAATGTGGTAACCACATCATGTATCAAGAACCCAAGAAATAGTATGAGATGAATTATTAGATTTAATTGTGTATATACCTGCAAAAGATGGCTTGATCTTTCCATCCTTGATGGCTTGCAGATATTTCAGGCAGCTTCTCTTCCAATGCCCTATTATGTGGCAATGATGACAATCTGCCTCCTTCGGGTTAGGGTTGGGCTTAGCAGGATCAACCTTGGTCCTACTAGAAGTGGAACCATCTTGGGACTTTCCCTTGCGGTGGCTCTTTGATGGAGCCTTCCTCTTTTTGCCCCTTCCTAGCCCTACAACCAAAACAGGAGCACCGGTTGGTGTGGGAGTTGGTGCAACAGACTTGTCCTTAAGGTTGCTCTCAGCAATCCTTAGGAGTCCTTGGAGTTTGCTTAGGGTGTCCTCTTCCTTTTTCATGTGGTAGGTCATCCTAAATTGGTTGTAGCATGAAGGCAAGGAGTGAAGAACAATATCAATGGCCAAATCTTCCCCATAGTTAACATTTAACTTGCGAAGACGATCAACATATCTTTGCATCTTTCGCAACTGCACGATTAACGATTCTCCACTTCCCATCTTAGCAATGATCATGTTAGTGATGATCTCGTAGCGCTCTTGCCTCGCGCTTTGGTGGCACCTCTCCATCAAGTCTTGATGCATTTCATAAGGATACATGTCCTCATAGGACTTTTGGAATTCTTGGTTCATAGTGGCTATCATGATGCAATGGAACTTCGTTGCATCACGATCGTGTGCCTCAAAGACAGCCATCTCTTCGGGAGTAGCGATTTTCGGGTTGACCTTCTCTAGCTTTTCGTCGAGGACATACTCTTTGTCCTCATAGCGTGCAATGTTGCGAATGTATCTTATCCATTCGCTAAACTTCGTACGATCGAAGGTCACCTTTTGGTAAAGACTCATTAACGTGAATGAGTTAGCAGCAGCGTTGTTTGCGTTTGAAATCTACAATTAGAAAGGACAAAGTTTGATCAAAATTGGATCCCTAATTAAAAACCCAAATGAAAAACTAGGGCTAGGACCCAACAACATTATTTACATATTACAAAAGGGATGCCGTAATCCAACACGCAAATAATGTGGAGGTAAGTGAATGACGATTCACTAATTCTTCACCTTGAAAACATAACCTTAAGTTTTATTGAGAATTCCTAGATTTTGAGATTCATTGAACTTTTTAATGGCATGTTTAAATCTCGATATGCCGCTGTAGTTTGTGACTGGGATGCCGAGGATCACAAAGTGGGTGTGAATAACCATGCAAACCTACATGGTGCCTTCATTGTTAGAATCACCTATTCGATGTGCCAGTAAACCACACATGCTCCAACGAACTATGATAAACAATGAGTGACCCTTTGTCACCTTTGCTTAGAACCAACTAGTGTGCCAGTAAACCACACACGCTCCACTAACTTCTTAGCAAGGGTGCAAAGTGCAATTTCATGGGATTGCATCAATTCACTTTTCCTAAAGTAACTAAGATGGGGAATTTTATAAAATAGTTTAGTTACTTTATAGGTTCATTATACTTATTAATGAGGAGAGAGAGTTGCCCTGTCCTACCCGTTCGGCTAACGACCCTCCACCAGTCAAGCATGCAGTGGGTGTGAGTGTACACCCATTAAGCGTCATTCTATAGGCAGCAACCTTATACCCACCTTATAGATCGGCTTCGTGAATGAGGCCTACTAACAGTAAGACTAGCATTTTAATTTTACTTATATATATATATATATATATATATATATATATATATATATATATATATATATATATATTAAGTCTTTAATAATATAATAGTATAGGGTTGAATTTTAAACTTGTAAAACTCTAGGGATTGAAATTGAAATTCTTCTAAATTAAACTATTAACCACAAAATTCAAATTTCATAATTTCGGGATAGAAATTGAACTTTTCAAAACAATAGGGATCAAACAACAAATAATTCAAATTAAACAATTAATTTCATAATTATCTATATTTTACCTAATCCAATTTTAGTCATTAGATAATTACCAAATAATCTTAAATAGTCCATATTTATCACATAAATAAACAATATTTAAAAGATTTTAAATTATCTATATTTATGTCATGGATAATCATTAATTAAGTTAAATTCGTATTTTTACATAATAAACCGATTTAGGTATCAATCCAAGACAAAACAACAGTAAAATCCCGAATTATCCTCTGTATGACGCTCGGACTCGCCGAGTAGGGCCAACTCACCGAGTCCAAATACTAACTCGCCGAGTTGGGTCGAACAGAGGTGAAGAAAAACGATTTCCAGCAAGCAAAACAGTTAAGCATCACATTCAATTGAAACCAATGATGGCTCTGATACCACTAATGGGTTTTGGACATAAGAACTTTCTCTATGTGTACATACAAGCCTATAGCTTAGATCTAGGTTTCTCTAATTGAATATGTAGTATATCCAAGACTTTCATGGCTAGATCTAATGTAGACTAACAATCTAAATCATATGAACACAGATCTAGAATAATACCTTGAGTTACTTGCTTGAAACCTTCTTCTTCTTGGAGCTTAGAGTCACAAATGTCACTCCTCTAATGTTTTACAAACACCAACTAGAAAGAAGGTGATTTGAGAAAGGTAAGGAAGAGAGAAATCGTCCCTAGGGTTACTCTAATCACAAAGGTCATGATTTGACCACCCCAAAGGGTCTATTTATACTGTGAGCTCCTAGGGTTTCACCCTAAAACCCTAATTGGATAACTTAGCCTCAAAGCAATCCAATATCCTTCCAAGATAAGCCTTGGATGATTTCTAGGTGATCCATATCCCAAAAATCATCCAACCCGTTATCCATAAGGATTCTTAGCTCAAAACACAACTATCACACATCTGGGAGTTTATACCCCTTTCTTCAATGAATCTCTTTAAGTCACCAAATTAATTTCTAATTAATTTATGACTTATATTAATCAAACTAATATTATTATTCCTTTAATATATTATTCTCATAATATATTAAAAATAATATTTCTTCTCTCTATATAAATCACCCTGTCAAGTTGCTATGGTGAAGGCAACCCAAAAGAACCATGCATAATCGGGTCAAGTACTTACCAAACATAGTTACAGCCTTAGACACTAATCCAACATCGCTGGCATGGTTTTTTCAGATAGTTTAAGATAGGACGGGGCAGCCACCCGGATGTGAGTGGGCTACAATATGATTGGATTTGGAAGGCGGTAGGCCATTGGAGACCAGGGGTGAAGTAAGATTACGGGTAAGTAGCATTCATTAGCAGCTTAGTTCATGGAGTGTGGGCGGGGGAGGGGGTATCTCCAAGTTAGCATGATAAGAATCATGAGAGTTTATCTAGCTGAGATTATTGGAGGTGTGGGCCTTTATATCCTTGGATAGGTGAGACTTCTGGGAGAGGCTGCACTGAAGTATAGATGGGTGAGACCCATGGGCGAGGCCCGAGTTCTTTTGGCAGCAAGTGAGACCATGTAGAGACCTTAGGGTATGGTAGGGGATCGGGGATCCTAGATCCTCTAGAGCCAGAGTGGTTGGGCTGGGGGAACAATTCAGGTAGTCGTTGTATCTTCTTAAGTCGATGAGAGCGACTGAGGGAATGTTCTTGCGTTGGATAACCGGAGGGGACCGGTATTTCGGGTAATGGTAGATCAGTTGGAACCAGGTCAGTCTCGGTTCATCTGGTAGGTGGAATGGAGTCAGCAGGACTTCAATCCAGAACGATGGTAAGGAATTTGGTGTAAGAAGCCGTGGGCTGATCGGGTGGTGTTGAGTTTCTCACTACGGAATCAAATGATCCCAGAGTAAATGAGTTGGCTCGGTGATGTTGTCATCGTCTGAGCCTTAAATGTAGTAGAGAGGGATATGCGACACAAAGGATTGTATGAATTTTCACGTCGGGTGGAGTTTTTAGTACTGGAGCATTGTATGTGTGCTTATTCCGTGAGTATTGGTATGATGGCCGACATTGGGAGTGGTCGGGATTTCGGTTTCAGCAGAGGATTGATCTTTGAAGGAATTTAGGAAGGTTTGTTGCTTGTGGAAAGTGCCTTAGCGGAGCCAGTGGCAGTGGAGGGTAAAAGGGTAAATCCTTTATGTGTCAAGGGTAAGTGTGAAAGGAGTATTAGTAAGGTTACCTGTTGAATAAAAGTGTGGTACTCAAATGTGGTAATGATCGGGTTATTCTGAAGATGACATCTTCTAGGTTTGGATCAGATAGGCGGGGTGTGTAGCTAGTGGTAAAGTGGTAACCGAATAGTAAGGCAGTTGACTGTGGCGGACTTCGAGGACGAAGTCTAGTTCAAGTGGGGGAGATTTGTAACACTCCCTGAATTCAGAGGATCTAGAAAGGAAATTAAACCTCAGGATGAGGAAGTGACTTGTCGAGTAAATGGGTGACTCGACGAGTAGGAGTGCGATTTGGTCGCGAGTTTATTGACCTACTTGACCAGTCAGAGGACTGACTCAACAAGTTGGCCAGGTTGGTTGAAAACCCTAAATGTGGGCCTTGCACCATATTTAAAGAACATTATAACCCTTCATCAGCTTCCTTGATGCTCTCTAACCTTCAGAACGAAACCCTAGTGCCTCCCACGAGTTTGTGAGTCTTTATGAGCATTCTTGAGTGTTGTGAAGATTAAAGAAGAAGGTGAAGCCTTGGGGATACAAGAAGAGACTAGTAGATCCAGAAAACCTCTTACATTCACCAATCAATCTACTAATTAGCATGGTACTCAAACCATGACATCACTTCTCAATCTGCCACCAATCATGGTACTCGAACCATGACATCACCTCCCAGCCTGTTACTTAGAATCTCCAGAATACTCCTTGCATCAAGTATGGTCCTCTGCTTTCAGTAGTACGGGCCCATACTACCTGCCACATCTACCCATACTTTCCACACAGACCATCCCAGATTTCCTAAGTAGCTACTCAACCTTCTCATTCGTCCATCCCTTAACATACGTTCGCCTCCCAGCGAAATGCTCTACCCTGTCAGCGCACTCATCTGACCACAGTCATCCCCTAGGCTCTTCCTAGGTGCTTACACTTCTCAGCTATCAGCTGATGAAGAACTCCTAATGATGCGAGCCATCTGTCTCTTGAATATCGTCATATTCACTTAGTAGATGAATCCCATCACTGAGAGTTCCACAAAGAACGAAGAAAGAAGCATTTGGGCATCAAATAATCTCAATCAACATGTATAACCACTCTAGGTTACAACTCTTCCTGTGATTTCCGTACTCAAAGATATCACCGAGCTCAAGCAACTCCACCCCTCGCGAGTATCTAACTACCTTCTCAGTGGGCTCTTCCAATACTCATCTAGGTATCCCTCCTAGATTACTCCTCTACTTAGACCCCCCTCTAAAGGGATTCCAGTTGGATACTCATACCCCGCACATACTAAAAAGCAAATCACAGATAGCAGTAACTCCTAGGCTAAGGCATCACAAATCCTGCCACTCTAGTCCTAAAATATGAAGTTCCTAGCCTACTCTCTTGCATGCATAATATACCACATAGCATTCATTACACACAACGTAAGGATATTTTGAGAAATCATCGTTCGGGCGCTAGCTGATTGTACACACTACTCTTTTCCGCTTTCTCTTAAAATATTTTACTCATTTCTCGAAAAATCGGTTCTTTTGAAAACTTTCCTCAAATCCTCAGTTTGATTCCAGACATACCCGAAGGTGTATCCGAATCCCTCAAACCAAGGCTCTGATACCAACTTGTACCACTGTAAATTTTCAAACCAATTTTTCATTTAATTTCATAGAACACATGTCATTTTAAATAAACACCATTTAATAGTCAACAAAGTTTTCAAAACATTATCAAAATCCAGGATCTCCATTCGTGACTCTTTTGTCTGGTGTGTACAATCGATCCGCCGCCTCCCCACCATCCTGATAAGAACCTAAAACACATAACACATAACACGGTAAGCACGAAGCTTAGTGAGTTCCCCAAAATACCACATACAACATATAAGCCACTCGAGGCTATAACTCGGTATGACCCTTTGGTCAATGTATCTCAGCGGGACCCTCCAGTCCCGTAGTTCGTTGGACCCTCTAGTCCGGTCTAGCTCGTTGGACCCTTCGGTGCGGTTTGAATCGTTGGGCCCACCGGTCTGGTCTGATCGAGGACCCTCTATCCTCATGAGTCGTTGAACCCTCTGGTCAGGTCTATATAACACATAGCATACATATAACACATTGCACATAAATCTCAATCATACACATACACATAAGACCCTCCGACTTGCACATAGATACCATTCTTGGTAATGTATAGTGAGAAGACTCACCTCGGATGATGAGCAACCCCTAAAAAATCTACTTCTACGCACCGGCCACTAACTCTGTGCCAAACCCACAATTATCTCAATTAGAACTAAGTCGAAACTCTCACTCATTGGGTCTAGAGGTTGATCAATAACCAGTCCATCAATGTCCTTAACCCATTGGGCCCACTAAGGCCCAATAATAAATGGGTCCTCTCAAGGCCCAAATCCTAAACTAAATGACAAGCCCAACCCGAGGGCCCAAAGCATAACCATATAATTTTCTAGTCCAAGACTCTATTACATCAAGCCCAAAAATTCAGGCCCATCACTCAAGGCCCAACACGACACTTAACCCGAAAGCCCAAAGAGAGGTTACGCGGGGCGTACCTCTATTGGTACGCTCAGCATACTCAAGCATGCACGAATCTGACCGGGGACCTCAACCCAGTATGTAGGAAATACTGGAATTACGCTAGGCGTACGCTCAGTTTTGTTTAGTCCAATTTCATAGTCATAACCCGTTAAGACCTTAGCTCATTTCTCAGATATGGGCTTCCTAGTAGCTCTTACTCCATAAAGTCTGGGACTTTAAGCCTTTGCATGGATGATGAGGTCATAATCAAGCAAAACACTTATTCCCCTTTCTCATTAAGCTCTTATCTCATGCATGATCTGATTCTAGAATCCAAGATCTCATTTTATGAAACTACTCCATCAAAAACACTCAAAAGGATAGATAATGGGCTCTGGAGTTTATCAACTCATAAAGCTTCAAGCTTTGGGACCACAAACCCTAAAAGGAACCATGCAACGCTCAACTCAAAAGGAATATGAAAGATTTGAGCTTTATACCTTCAGATGATGCTCCATCCCCATAAAAGTTCAGATCCAAAGCCTATACTCCAACTCCTTTCCTTTCAATGCTCCTTCTCCACTTCTAAGGACTCACATGGTTACTTCAAGGGCTCTCACACACTCACAAGCTCTTATGGACGAAGGTTTAGGGTTTTGGAGGGTTTGATCTCTGAGAAAAGTGGCCAGGAATGAGGCAATCTCATTCCTTATATAGCGTCTCTTAAAATATTAGGGTTTCCACATTGAGCCTAGTACTCCTAGCGTGTTAGGTGGCTCTTGCTTAATGATCATGCGCATTCTTACCGTAAGCGTACACATATGTACGCCAGCGTACTCCGCTGCCACATTTCTCACTTAGGGGCTTATCTTTCCAAGTCTCCAAACTTTCATAGCTTATTTGATACAACTCTGATTCCAAAGGTCCTCATACCTACAGAAAGGTGACGAGAAGCCCTATGCTTCCAGCAACTTGTCACAAACCCGAGGCTTCCTCCTGCCTGGTTTGCATCCTACGAACGCTGATCACAGACGATCTAAAACCGAATATTACAAGTACTATTATGGGTTGTTATGGCATAAAGGTGCAAGCTTTATGCCTTAGGAATCCCCATGCAAGCATATGAAGTGTTCTTTTGGCCTTTTTAGCTCAAAAGGCCATCAATGGGGGAAAAGAAGGTATCTTTGCATAGTTATGAGATGGTTGGGTCCAGATCTATGTGTTGGATGCTTTGAGACTCTCTGAAATTATCTTAATAGACTGAGACATAGAGAGAATCGATGAGTCAGTTGTGGGACTCGGCGAGTCAGGCCATTTCTTTCCCCAAAACCCGTCAGTTAAGAGTGTGAGTGAGCTTGGAAAAGGACTCAGTCGACCCGAGTCCATAATGGTCATGAAGTTCATTGTACTCGATGAGTTCAAAGAAGAACTCGGCGAGTCTAAGGCAATTTCCTTAGTTATGAAGATGGACTCAACAAGTTGTTCATACAACTCAGCGAGTCACAGACTTGACACATTCGTATGTGGATGATGAACTCGGCGAGTCAGATGAAGTTAGTCCCGATTGTGTGGTTGAAGGAAAACCCGTCGAGTTATTACCAAACCGGACGAGTTGAGTCGAGGGTTTTTTTGGGACTGGAGGACTATGGACTCAACGAGTTAGTAGACCAACTCAGTGAGTTAGGTCAACTGGATGTTGACTTTGACCATTGACTTTAACCAAGTTTGACCAGGGTTGACTTTTGGATTATTATGGTCTAAATGTTTTTGGGGTGTTGTCAGTACGGGAAGTCGAAGGGTCAGCAGTTCAGAATTGCCGGTTAGGAGTCAGAAGTGTTCGTTAAATCTTCGGCAGTGTGAGGTGAGTCTCCTCACTGTTTGTATGGGTCTACGACCACAATTCCAGCCCATTTCGTTTATTTTTGATAGGAAGACCTAGGGGTTAGCCCTAGGCGTTATGCATGAAAGACTAGGAGATGGCTCCTAGCATACAGTATGTTATTATGTATGGCAGGAAGACCCGGGGGTTAGCCCTAGGCAATATATATGAATGACCATGAGGTGGCTCCTAGCGTACTGTATTCTATTATGTATGAAAGACCAGGAGGTGGCTCCTGGCACACAATATGCTGAGTAGCCTAGTAGAGTAGTATGTATAGTTGTCTTTGTGATGCTTGCATGGAAGACTAGGGGGTGGTGCTTGGAACTTGTCTGTAAGACCCAGGGAGTGGCCCCAGGCTTGGCAAGGAAGACCACGTGCAGCCCATGGCATAACAGCAAGACTATGTTTGGCACATAGCATCTTACTTGATTATGGATATGATTGTTATTAATGGCTCATGGTTATGTATGGCGTGTATGGGTCCATTGATATGTATCATATGTGGTATCTGGGGAACTCACTAAGCTTCGTGCTTACAGTTTTCATTTATTTGTTTCAAGTACTAATGTTTTTCCAAGGAAGGAGCTTGGGGCAATCGCAGCGCATCACACCGTGTTATCCGCTCTAGATGATCTTTGGGATTTTAAAACTCTGATAAGTGTTATATCCAAAATGTTATTGATAGATTGAGCAAAATTTAGTAAATGGTTTTAATTAATCAAAATGAAATTATTAAAAAAACTGTCTAAGACAATCTAAGGTTTACATAAGATTAGTTGCTTGGGACAGTTGAAAGTATAGTAGTGGATGGACCATATTGATATAATTTTGAATAGATGGGATTCTATTTATAATGGATAGGTATATGGCAATTATGGATATGTTTCCATAATGGGAGTTGGATATTAAGAATCTATGTATACGTTAGAAACTTTTATGCAAGAAGGATGTTTAAGGAATCTACCTTGAACATGAGATTTCATCTCCATGGAATTGTTCTGTAACAAATCTCCAGTGGAATGTTTTGTAATATCATTGGCAAGGTCTTTGTGATTTTGGTGCCTTAACATTACAAAAGTAACAATGCATGTAAGTTTAGATCTAACAAGACTCTAGTAGTGGCAAGAATTTGGTATTCTTACACTTGTCATAAGGATTTGAAATTGTGAAATGAGCATCGTTTGAAATGTGTTCAATTGATCTATTTCACCATGAAAGGACCATAGATAAACATAGTATGCATGCTTGGATCATGGGATGAATATTATTTGAAATCAAGTATTAAGTTGATTGTTCAAAACATCTACAATGAACAAGGTCTAATTAATATGGTGATTATATAATAAGTGTTTTATTTATATTCAAAAGTTTTGAGACAATATTGAATTAGGTTATTCTTGTGTTTCACTTCGCATTTTTTACTTCTCGAATACTAGGATTATTATCCACATTAAATCATACTTTGGAAGTAAGTAATGAGGTAAGACTATCATGAATCAGACTTTAGATTGTCTAAGTGCTTGGACATAGCACAAGGTTGCTGCGGTGTTCATGAGTACTTCTGAAATAAGATTTGAGTATTGGATTAAAGCCACGCTCACTTGAATCCTTTCATGGATTGTATCACGAGTGATTGTGAGATGATAATATCTTATATTTTTGAAATGGAGACATATGGGTTGTCGTTTATGATTCGGTTGCACACTGATAATACATAAAAGCATCAGTAACTTGATGTTATAAAATGTATTGTTGCGTGTGATTTAATGAGTAAATAGTACAAGAATATAAGTCAAAGTTTATCCATTCTGTTTACCCAAAGTCGGAGAAAAGCGATATCTGTAGGCCCCTTGATGATTTAGTGATGACTCCGTAAGCGCTTGGCCAAGCGTGGACCGATTTGATTTGTTCAATTAGCCAGTCGTCATAAATCGGAAATTAGGAAACAACTATTGGACAGCGATTGATTATAATCCATGTCAACTGTCTATAGGATATCTTGTAGAATAGAGGAATATTTGATCCCTTATCTAAGGACACGTGACTAACTAGGTCAGAGTTCCACAGCAGGTTTTGGTAGCTAAAATTTGCTAGTCAATTTTTGAAGTTGTACTTGCGACTATAGTCATTAGACTTATCCAAGTGGGAGACTGTTGGAATAGGTGTCTAAGCCGATAACTATAATTAGTATGTATTTGAATTGATAGTAGAAATGTACTTTTGGGTTGCCTTCGAACCTGCAATTGAATAGGATAACTGTTGGAGAGAACAGAATGATTTATTAATTTATTACTTGGTTAATAAATTAATTTGAAATCAAGATAAATTATTTATTAATGTATTATGGATATAATATTAATTAGAAATCATATTGTGTACTTAATATTTAAAAAGAAATTAATTTGGAATTAATTTTGGGATTAAAGGAATTAATTGAAACAACAGGGACTAAAGGTGATAAAGCTCAAAAGTTGAGCACTGAGCATTCTAGAACCTCCCTTAGTAGTGGGGAACGAAATCTAAAGTGTCCTAAAGTTTCCTTGGGCTCTAAGGCTGCCTTGGAAGCCTTAGGGAGGAAGTTAAGGGATTAGGGTTATCTAAGATACACCTACCTTATCCTAAACATTCCTTATCACCTATATAAACCCCTATATGGTTGGATTTCATCCTATGCACTCCAAGAAAGGGTTATAGCCAAAATTTTCACTTCCCCTTCTCTCTCTCTCTCCATAGTAATCCTTGGTTGCTAGGTTTGTTTGTGAGCCATTATAGGTTCAACACTTGTGGCGCTTGCTACAAAGTTCAAGATCTTCAAGAATTTGTTTGTTATTACAATATAACAATAAAGGTATGTATCCTAACCCTTATTATATGTTAATTTTAAAAGTTGCATGCTCCTCCAAGGTTTTCAAATTTTTGTGTTCAATTCTTGTATGACTAATAGTGAAAACATAGGTCCTGAAAGTAGAGTTACATGCACATATAGGATTTTTTGCTATGTATAAAACCCATCAACATCTTAAATCAAGTTTTGCCATAATTCCTAAAAAAACTAGAGGCATCTCTTTAGTCCTTCTTAGGTAGTTAACTATGTTCTTTACAACCATCCAATGTTTTTCTCTAAGATTAGCTTGATATCTACTATGAAAACTAATAACATAAGTTACATCCGTCCTTGTACATGTCATATTATACACACTTAAACCTACTGGTGAAACATATGGTATGCCACTCATTCTTTTGATTTCATCATCCATACTATGGCAATCTGCCTTAGAAAGAATTATTTTGGGCAATATTGGTATAATTCCTTGTTTTGAGTTACTTATTGAAGTGCGTTTTAAGACTTTGTCAATGTATATACTCTGACTCAAACCAATGGTTATTTGGGCTCTATCTCTGTAGATCCTTTTGTCGAGTATTAATGAAACATCCCCTTGATATTTTGTTTGAAAGGATTTTCTAAGGTAAGCCTTAGTGTAACATCCCGATGTTTAGTTGCTTCTAAATTCATCCCTATAATTTTATTTCATGTCATTTTGGCCCTAAGTCCAAGAATTTATGCCTTGAAGCCCTGGTGACAATTTTGTAAATATGGCAGGAGGAGTACGCCATGCGTACATTTGTGTACGTTGAGCCTACCAGGGCGTACCCTAGTACACTAGGCGTAAACTTATGTACACGTGGCGTACTAGCTTCAGGAAGAAAACCATACTTTTTAGGGTTTGGGTGGTATTTAAGCAACATTATGCGTCATCCTCCCTCACATTTTCAGCCTCCATTTCCTTTGAGACGTTTTGCAAACCCTATCCCTATTAGTATGTGTTTTATGTTGAAGTGCGTGTTCTTCATGTGTTGAGGGATTAAGAAGTTGCATTGAAGAGCCTTGAATCGAAAGAAAGCTTGTGGATTTGGGATCATTTCCTTCTTAAGAAGTTCTAGAAGGTATAAAATCCATACCTTGATGTCTTGGTTGTTAGATCCCATTTTTGAGAGTTTTATGTAGCTTTTTGTAATGCCCTGTTAGGAATCGTAACTTATTTTGGGTTGGTGATGAGGGATTGGGTATTAGCATGCTTAACATCTTTGAAGAATTATGATTTGGGCTCATTCCAAGGTGGATGATGTATTTTGGATGATTCGGTTATTTGGTTTGTAGTATGGAATCAAAGAGTATTTTTGTAATATATCAGTTTGGACTTCTATTGAAATTAGATGTTTATCCCGGAAATGGTAAGGCAGGTACGATTCGATTAAAGTATAGAGTTTCTCTCTACCTTTTCATGGATCTATCGATTGTTGAAATTGGATTTATAACGAAAAAGTGATGGCCTTCAGAGTTTTTAAGGGTTTAAGAGGAAACCCTAGTATACGGGGCGTACCTAGGGAGTACGTGGGGTGTACTGATGTGAAGGGCATTATGCTGGGAGTAATGTGGTGTAAACATGGCGTACTGCAAGGGTTGCATCGGGGGTACGAGACCTTGTACTTTGGGCGTATGAGGAGTACGCAGGGTGTATGAGGGGATAAGTGAAAACCCTAATTTTTATTTTGTAACCTATATAAGCACATTAAGTATTTAGGTTTGGCCTCTTTACCAACCTCCAAGTCCCTAAAACCCTATTAACCGTTCATTAACTTCCATGGTGGCGTTTTTGAGCTCATTATCTGCATCTTGGTGTTTTTAGTTAATATTCAAGAAGATGGAGTTTCGTGCAAGGTAGTGGATTAGGGAAGAGCTTGTGAATCTTGATTAATTGCTTTCTTTACACATTGCTTGAGACTTTCTTTTGGATTCGATGTTTGAGTTGTTAATGGGTCATCTAAGTGTAAGTGTTTTGGGCTAAGAAAATTGGTTGGGCTTTAGGGTAAGTCCCATGTAAGGGGTTTGGGGCTAATTTAGAAAATTGGGTTGTATTTAGACCTTGGTGGATTATTTGGCTTTTGTACCTTTCAGATTGTGAGTTTGGGCCATAGCCTTGGACTAAGCTACGTTAGGGATCAAATGGACTTCATACCTCAAGTATGGATTTATTGTTAGTGAAACATCCCAAAAATACGGTCCAAAATTTCCGTTTTAATTCATTAATAAAGCCATAAATAACATCATCAAATAAATATCATAAAACATGTGTCTCAAAATCAACTTATCAACTGTCAAAATATCATAATGTCATCTCAAATATCAGAGTAAAATATCCCATACTATAAATATGTGGTGTGTGCCATGCTTTCATCCTGAGCCATTCCCTTTGCTAGCAGAAGTACCTAAAACCAAAACTAAAAAACTATAAACACGAAGCTTAGCGAGCTCCCCAAAACTATTACAAACCATAAACATAACATATAAAATATAACATAACTTTGTGACAACTCCTAGCTGCAACGGGACGAACCCTGCATCGGTTTACCGGGCATCGGACTCCTATCCGGCGTCAATCATACCCCAACATAAGACCACGTATGGCATCGAGCCCTACGTAGAATCGGTCATACCTACACATACATACTGCATAACATATACTATAAACACATAACACAAACATATAACGTACATCGGGCTTGCCGTGGCATCGGACCGATGCCCAGAAAACATAACACATAACATGCATGAATCACAAAGACATAAAGCATACATAACTACTTCTCGGGACCGCCCCGACATCGGACCGTAGTCCGGAACACATAGTCTACATCGGCCTAGCCCCGAAACATACTAACATACATAAAAGACCGGCAATGGTGCCTTCGAACCATTCCTACTAAAGGAAGAGTTACCTCTCAAACTGGATGCGGATCTTGTGCGTGAGGAAACTCTGTTGGCTGCTCCCATGACTCCCTGACTAACTCTATATAATAATACTTACTTAGAAAACTGAAAATACATATAAGGGTAAAACCACCATTTTACCCCTGGTTAAAGTCAACGCTCTGGTCAAAGTCAACATTATGGGTTGACCAAGTTGCCGAGTCAACCCTTCAACTCGCCGAGTACTATAACTCAGAAATTTTGGAATCGCGACCCACCTCTCTGAGTCGCCCTCCAACTCGTCAAGTCCTATCAAGTTGTTCATACTCGCGACATGGCAAATTAGCTCGGCGAGTTCCACCATAAACTAAAACGAGACAACACAACCCGACTCGTCGAGTTCCCTCATGGACTCGACGAGTCCTTCTATCTTAATTGGCCATCTTAACAAATTAAAACCATATTTTCTAGATTCCAGGTCCATAGCTCGTCTATTCCAACTTTACCCATTGATAGCTCTTCTTGAAGGGTTTAAACAAAACCCTAGCTCTTTTGGGACATAGCTCTTTTCCAAAAAGCCCTTGCATCTCAAAACAAAACACGCAAACTTAGATCTAAGGGGTAAATACTAGATAACCACATAAAGTCTAGAGATTTCTTCCATGCATGGGTCCTTTGGGACTTAAAAGTCCATAACAACATCCTTAGGGTTTGCATGATGCACAAATGGCATAAAGTTTGCACCTTTATGCCTTTACAGCTCTTAATAACTCCAGATCTAAAGGTATAATCCACTTGGGACATCCATGTCCCATAAATCATATTACTTGGAGAAAGACCCCCATAAAAGTGACAACAAAGGGATCTAATGAACTATAAGGCAAGATGAGTGCATGTTTACCAGAAAGTGAAGAGGATGGAATGAAATCCTTGGATCTTTAACCTTCTTCTTGAACCTTCAAGCTTCTTCTTCTTCTTCTGGGATTCAAAACACACAAAACCACTCAAAAATAGCTCTCATACTCAAAGAACACTCTAGGGTTTCGTGGATTAGGGTTTAGGATAAGGAGGCTGTAAATGAGGCTAGGGGGTAGGGATTAGGAGGCTTAAATAGGTTGCAAAACCCCAAAATTAGGGTTTTAACCTGGTCAGGCTACTCATCGAGTCGATAACTTAAACCTCGTGCAAAGACTTCCGTCTACTCGACAAGTTAGGGCTACCAACTCGTCAAGTCATTCTCTCAAAATAAATAAATAATTCAATTAAATGTGTACCATGAAACCAGGCATTACATTTCTACCCCACTTGTCTTATATTTTCTCCTCAATGTCTGAAACATCTGGAAACAACCCCGGGTAATGCTCCCTCATCTCCTCCTCGGGCTCCCATGTCCACTCCGAACCCTTACGGTGATCCTATTGCACCTTTACTAGCTCAACCCTCTTATTCCTCAGCTCATTTTTCTTGCAATCCATAATCACCACCTGTTTCTCAATGTAATTCAGGTTGTCATCAACCTGAATATCCTCTAAGGGCACCACTGTTGTGTCGTCCACCAAACACTTCCGTAGCTGGGAATCATGGAAAGTGTTGTGGATCTGGTTGAGCTCTGCCGGAAAATCCATTCGATACACTACCTTTCCCACCCGGGCGATGACTCTAAAGTGGCTGATATATATGGGGTCCAGCTTACCCCGCTTCCGGAATCGGATGACACCCTTCCAGGGTGACACCTTCAGGAGGATCATGTCATCCTCCTGAAACTCCAAATCTGAACGTTTGTGGCCGTAAATCTTCTTCCGACTCTGAGCAGTCTGTAGCCTGCTTCGGACCTGCTGGATCTGCTCTGTGGTCTTGAGTACTACCTCTGTACTCCCCATAACCCTATGACCAACCTCAACCCAACATATTGGGGTCCTGCACTTCCTCCGATAGAACATCTTGAAGGGAGGTGGGTCTATGCTGACATGGTAACTATTGTTATACGAAAATTATGCTAATGGAAGATATGTATCCTAACTCCCAAAAAAATGCAAAACAAATGCACCAAGCATGTCCACGAGAGTCTGACTCATGCTCTCGCTCTGTCCGTGTCACACCCCCTAACCAGACGTCGGAAACATTCGGGGGTTGGGTGACTTCATCTTGTAATATCATCACAGTGTATATAAATGAATCAAAGACAACATCATCATCATACATCAAATATGACAACCATCATTGTTTACATCAAGTATTGTATCACATATTGCATCCCAAAATATTAAGTGTATGATGGAAATGAAACAAAATACAACAAAAGTCCACATGTTCTTGATGACTGGCCTACTTAACGAGTCCCTGAGAATACAAGTTATTTTGTAACATTTGTAGCACCAGAAAATCTGATATTTTCCGTAAAAATAGTTTGAGAGTTTTGTTTCAAATCTTGTATTATAGCAAGCGTGTTCATATTTTTGAAAATGTATAAAGGGAGAGTTCCACAAAATCCTATATTTTCTATTGTAAGTAACATGTAATGTATAATGTATTTTCCCAGAAAATCCGATATTTTCTCCTTGTAAAAGTGTTGTAGTCTTAAAACCCTAAGACCGAAAAATGGTGTTTGTATGGTTTTGTATCAGCATTAAAATATATGTATTCAGTAAATTTTTACAGTGTTTGTTAATCTCTATATGAGTCATTATAACCATACTTGATATGAATGATCTTCCTGTCATGTCTTTTTTTAGGCGTCGATTTGTTTAAGGTAAGACATTTGTCACCCTAGACTGGCCTAGTCTAGCTGTAGGGAACAACTCAAGTCCAGGGCTGTCAACCCCGTATAGATCTATACACAAACTCTCGCTCTCTCTCTCCAGGATATTCTGGTTATAACTACACGACTTAAGGATTGTACACTAGGTAGGTACAAATGAGAGAATGTTTCACAAGAAACTTAACTAAATTTACGCAAACAGTGTATCATATTGTTTACCGTTTTAAATTAATGTTTCGAGTATGAATTTGATTACAAAACTTTGGTGATGAAAATAGCATTTGTTTTTATCAAGTGTCAAGTATTGTTTGTTATTGGCCCGATTAACATAAACCATGTCCTGAGGCCCAATAAGAAAATCAATGGAGCTATATGGCTCAAATAACATGTAATGATAACACAAGGCCCAATAAGCATGTAAATTGGTATTTATGGCCCAATAAGCATATAAATGGGTGTTTAAGGCCCAATAAGCATAAAATGAATATACAGGGCTCATCAAACGTGTAATTGGGTCGATAATGCCCAATAAACATGTAATAAGTATACAAGACTCAGTTAAAGTGAAAATGACGTATTTAGCCCGTTTGTTATTATAATGTTTGTGTTGGCTCAATTACCACCAAAGTGACATAAAAGGCCCACTTTCCTTAGAAATGATCTTTTTAGCCCATTAAAACCGAAAGTTTGTAAATAAGGCCCATTTTGATAAAAATGACATTTTAAGCCCATTAAAGCCAAAATTTTACACTTTAAGCCCATGTAACCATGAATTTCCACATAAGGTTCCTTTTTATGAAAAGCAGTTGCTTCATCCACCTCCTGAAGCTCTTTATCAAGGACATATTCCTTGTCCTCATAACAAGTGACCGTCTGAATGTTCCGAATTCAGTCACTGAAATTCGATCCATCGAAAACGACCCTCCCACACAAGTTCATAAAGGAGAAAGAACCATAAGGATTTGAGCTAGAAGCTGTGTTGGAAGACATCTAAAAATAAAGACAAAGTTTAGATTAGATAAGAATCCTTAACATAACACCCAAATGAAATGTTAAGGCTAGAACCTAACACAATATTTCACAATTCGGAAGAGAGATGTCGTAATCCAATTGCAAAATATTTGAAGGTGGGTAAATGACGATTTACCAATTTCCACCATGAAAAACAAAATTTAGGATTAAGTTTGAAATGAATTGAAACTCCTAGATTCTTTTACGATTCATTGAACTTTTCAATGGCACGTTTAAATCTCGATTATGCCTTTAAGTTTGTGATTGGGATGCCGAGGATCACAAACAAGGTGTGAATAACCATCCAAACATACTTGGTACTCTCGATGTTATTTATCACATAATCAATGTAATGGTTAACCATACATGCTCCATTGATCTATGACAATCATAAAACTACACTTTGCCACCCTTGTTAGTCAAAGTTAGTGTGTCGGTTAACCACACACGCTCCACTAATGACTTTGCAAGGTGCAATGTGCAATTTCATGGAATAACATCGATTTCACATTTTTCCTAAATTAACTAAGATTAGGAATTTATAAAACATTTATTTACTTTATAATTATCATCATACTTCCTAATGAGAATTAACATCCTATCCTACCCGTTTGGCTAACGACCCTCCACCAATCAAGGAATCGGTAAGTGATAGTGGACACCCATTCAACCATAATTTAATAGGCAGTTCCCTTATACCCCCTTATAGATCGGCTTAGTAAGTGAGGCCTACTAACAGTAAGACTGACTTGTCTTATATATATATATATATATATATATATATATATATATATATATATATATATATATATATATATATACAAGTATTAAACTTTTAATATTATAATGGTATAAGGGTTGAATTTTAAACTTTTAAAATTCTAGGGTTTGGAATTTTAATGTTTCATAAATGAGTCTTTTCAAATTCCAAAACTTGAGGGCAAGTTTTGAAACTCCTCAAAACCTATTGAATTCCATAACTTAAGAAGTCAATGTTTCATGAATGAGACTTTTCATATTCCAAAACTCGATGACAAGTTATGAAACTCTTCAAGAAACATTTAGATCAATTTTAACCAATAAAATTATCCTATAATTTATTATTTACCAAATTGACCTAATTTAACTCATAAAGCAAGATAATTTCAAATCAAAAATTACAAATAATTTGCTTATCATATAAATTAACAATTATCTTAAACTTTTGATAATTATCTATTAATTGGATGAGGATAATCATTACCATATCAAAAAAAAAGATTTTATGATACAAAAGAGTTTGTGGTAATGATCCTATTCCAATTCTGGACCAAAAACAAAACTCAAAAAACTATAACCAGGGGATCCTACTCATCGAGTTCATGGCATGGACTCTATAAGTCATGTCATATGATCCAATTTGTCGAGTTCCCATATGGGACTCGACAAGTCCAGCAGTCAGTGGCCAGAAATAACATTTTTTCAGCTTTGAAAAACAACCAGTTGCATCAATATAACAGAAAACAGCCTAAGCTCTGATACCACTGATGGGTTTTGAGCATTATAACATCCCTTTGGTGCAAATACAACCGTAATTCTTTGGATCTAAGTTTTCTCAAGTTGTACATGCAATATTATTTTTCCCAAAGCATGAAGCCTAACTAGCATACAAATTTGATATTTGAATCATAAAAACTAGTTTGATGATTACCTCTTATTGTAGCTTGTAGAAGTTGGCCTTTCAAGAGCTTAACGCCTAAATTGTGATGCCTCAAATGTTTCACGAAACACCACCAACAATTTTATGACAATTAGAGAGGTTTAGGAAGCACCAAAATCAGATATACTTTTTTTAGAATACCTTGTGTACTGATTTTAGGCTATCAAGGTTACATATATAGTGTAGAATTTCAAGTGTCACTTGTAAACCCTAATTCTTACACATAGGCTTATGATCCAATAATTGATTTGGACTAATACTTCATGGACTATCTAATAAGCTTAGTTCATCATAAATCAATCAGGGATCATTAGCCTAAACCATATGTATCACTGATTTACATAATCAGTCATCTTATTTTAATTAGTCTCTTTTGATCACTAAATTAATTCCAAATTAATTCTTGATCAATACTAATTAAATTATATGATTTCTCGGTTAATATATTGTACTTATAATATATTAATAAATCACAAATAACCTCTTTCTCAAATGTTAATCTTATCAAATTATTCTGGTGAATGCAACCCAAAATGGACCATGCTACTAAGGCTCAAGTATATACTCATTATAGTTATGGGCTTAGACACCTAATCCAACACTATGTTCCATTGAATGAATATCTAACTCTTGGACTTTTTGACTGCATGCAGTGCTCGATTTTGCAACTGCTCTTCGTATTATGTTGGACTTTCAATCGTGAACTTTGAGTTACAAGCTAAATCCTTTTTGGAGAATCCTGCTCCTTCTTAAACATACTTAACTTAAGATGAGTTCTTTACTTCGATTATTGTAACAAATTGATGGGTTATGTTCTAATGACCTCTCATCATATGATGTAGTGCTTAGACTCAGGTATTTTAAAGTCAAATTCCAGAATGGATGATACCTTCCTTCATGTCCTAATATTGTATAATCACATTCTTGCATATAGCACTTCTAGCTACAAGCTTCTTACTTTAACAATAATCGCAATACTTCTATTGATTTCTTCAATCTTTTAGCTTAATTTAGATTCTACATTGAACTTGGTTCCCTGAATAACGTAACGCACTCATCTTAGTCGGACTCGATTGGATATGACCATTAGGGTTAGAATAACAATCATCTTCTTAGTCATTTCCAATGCAATGGTAACGACAGACATGAATCAAAACAGAATTAATTACTAGTTCCTTGTTAACCTTGTGACTTTCCCTAATCCAAGTGCGAGACATGTGCTTCCAGTAGTATAGGCCTCTACTACCATTCACACATACTCATACTTATCCGAAGAATTTCCTCGTAGTCCCCATGTTCTTATTTCCTAAAATCAAAAAATGATTTAACACATTTGAATGTGTCCAAATAATCATAAAATATTCCCTATATCTACTAGTACTTCTTCCATGTGTATCTTCAACAACAATTCTGATTCAATTTGGTTGTTGGTTTTAACGCTAGATGATGGGATGACTTCAAAAATTACGCCAAAAGTTTTATCATCGATATATTTCGATAGGCATCATTCACTATTGTAAGCTTCCTTAACTCCTCCATTTGTCCAATCTATCATGGTTCACACCATTGCCTAAATTTCTTCCATTATGATAGGTTAACCTAGTGGCACAACTTCTGGTTCACTCTCGATTTTAAAACGAGGTTCAGGCTGTTGGTTTCCATTGTTCTTTCCTAATCCTCTTTGTGTCCTCACCATGTCATTCCATGCATTGATGCATGTGTTCAATGTATTGAAATGAGAATATTTAGAAAGTAAAGGCTTTATTTATGATAGACGTATAAATCTCCTTATCTTTTTGAAAAGTTAAATGCCAGTTCTAATACAGTAATTAAACATTTAGAAATCTGAACACATAAAGTTTCCAAATCCGGTCGGCAAATGACCATAGATCCGATCAAACGATAGCTTCATAAAGCACCACAAATCATTTAGGACATAAAATAAATTTAAGCATCTTCTCTAAATAAGCTAGTACTTATGTCTATTCAAGTGTACTGCCTAAAATATATTAGACACAGTCCTCACAATCACCACTTAGCATTCTATGTTTAAGTCTAGAAATTTTCTAGAAATTCCTAGTTCACTTAAACCTAATGCTTTGATACCAACAATGACACAGTCCTCACAATCACCACTTCGCATTATATGTTGTGAGTTCATTTTAAAGAAAAATATTGCGGATTTTTTTCCTAAAAAATCATGATAAATATATTATCAAAACATTTATGAATAAATGTATCTTTTTTATATAAAAACCTTTGGATGTCATCGTTAATATAGAAACATAAGAATAAATAGATCTTACATTCATTTACACTAGTGATTTACATCTCCTTTAATCCCTCAGTGTATTGTAACTTCATATCGACACATGTTATACAAATAACTGAGTGGGTCAGGTTGGGAAACCTGGTGTGTAGATAGGGATTTCAATCCCACAATTATAAATAATATATATATATATATATATATATATATATATATATATATATATATATATATATATGTTTTAGAACTCACAACATATACATTTTCACCTTGTATAAGCAACTTTACCCCATCTTGTCAATCCTAACAACGACAATATCTATACTCTCGGATCTAAAATTAACCTCTTTACCTAATCCATACTCTTGTATCATTTATGTCTAATCTAGGGATGAGCTTTAGAACCGGACCAGTTAGCAAACAGAACCGATTTTCCTACATTATAAGAACCGGGAACCGGACCACCGGTTCTGGTTCCAGTCGTGGTTTTTCAGTTATTTTTCAAACTATAACCGGTTCAAATATTATAGATGATATGTTATCTTCTGGAGTTTGTAAATGATTCAATATTTAACCAAATTATGACTTTTTACATTCTAAATTGAAGTAGAAACACTAAATTACATTATAAAAAAGAATCAAGTAATTCCAATTTCATATGTGTGAGTTATGTGCATTTTAAAAGAGAGATAGATTCCGAAAACATTCCTGAAACAAAAAATATGCAGCATTGATATGTTGTCTTCCGAGGTCTATAACTGGTTCAATATCTAACCAAAATATATGTTTGTAATCTAAAATGAAGTACAAACACCAAATCACATTCTAGAATGAAAATTAAGTAATTATCACGTCATATGAATGAGTTATGCACGTTTAAAAAACTAGAAAGATTCAAAAAAAACAAAAAAAATGTTGAAATAGAAAAAACGAAGCATCGATATTCTTTCTTTCGAGGCATGTGTTGTCAACCCTCAAACCATGATGACGGAAACTTCCAGGGGTGGGTGATTTTCATGTGTTGTATCAGAACAATTTAATATAAATTATCAAAGCAAACACAACTATCATAATTATAATTGACAACGTTACATCTTTTGTAAGCATTACATGTTTCAAAAATCAATTACATTATAATGATAAAAAGATTGTGTGACGCCATAATGTCCCATCCTCGGAAGCTAGTGGTTACCTGTTTTACTAGTTCCCTGAGAATACAAGTTGTTTTGAAAATGTTTTAACAATTAAGTTGGTGAGCTCATAAGAGTTTGTATGAATAATTGTAAGCCTTTCATTGTAAAGTAGTCGTGTTTGTTTCTAGAAAATCCAATATTTTCCATAAAATGATTTCTCGTCTTAAATGTTCCAAGACCGAAATGTACAAGTATTTTTCCACACTTAAAATAGTAATATGCAGTTTTATTCGTATATAAAACCATTTGAAGAAAAAAATTTTCATGTAAAATAAATGTATCTTTGTTTCCTCATTTGAGTTTTCATAATTGTAATAAAAATGAAGTGCCTACCACGACGTTCTTCAGGCATCGTGTTTATGACATTTGTCACCCATAACCTGCAGGTCTTACTATAGCTAATAGTTAGGATGGGGAATCATCAGTCCAATATAAATCTATACAAATATCATGCTCTCTTACAAGAGATTTCGGTTATAAAACAAGAATTTTGTGTATACCTCAGTTATGTACGATGGAGACAATGTCTCACAAATTTATTCATCGAGAGTATGTGTTTTTGCAATAAAAATGTTTGTATATGTAATTATCCCCCCTTTTCTAGGATAATATAGAAAATGCCGTAAATCAATTATATATGAACTTTATATAATTACACCCTTTGCTTAACGGTTTACAAAGGTGCTAAAATTTCATAAACTATAATTTATATAGTTTATTGTATTAAGAAATTTGTACCCAATATATATATATATATATATATATATATATATATATATATATATATATATATATATATATATATAATTTTTTCTAAGAATAATGCAAGGTGTTTCAAACTCGTTTTTTATATCTTTACGTTTTTATCAAAACTTTGCATGTAAAAGTATACAAGTTTGGTAGTAAAGCCGTTTCGTGTATTTATCACTTTTGATAAAAAATAGTAAATACACACATTTAAATGACTGCGTTTTAACGTAAATTTTCTTATGTGTAACTTATATCCCCCCCCCCCCCCCCCGACATAGAAAAAGTCTTGAAAAATGTAGGGGTATGAACTCACCTTATATGTGTTTACGGCTAGATAACGAGGTAAAAACGATGATCTTCGGGTTAGAGTACGTGATGGTGTTTGAATCCTATGAGTTTTAAACACATAGTGATGTGTGTAAAAACACTAGATATTATAGTAGATACTTACAACAAATCTCTTGGAATTAACTTGAATAACAACCTTGAAAGTCTTGAACTTGATCTTGAGAGAATAAGAACTTAGTCTTGAGAGAATTATGGGTTTGAGTTTTGAGAGAATAAGTGGTGAAATGATTCACTATGAAGATGTTTTACGAGTCCTAAATCTTGTTTATATAGGAAATAAAAGATAAGGTGAAGCGATGTTTACATTAGTGAATGTAATGATCTCATTAGGCAGCTAATCCAACAATAAATTTGTAACACTAGTGGACCAAGTGGGTGATTTCGGCCAAGGCACGACCGAAATCACCTTGATTTCGATTTAGTATCTCCCAAGAATGGGTGATTTCGGTCTTAATGTCACCCACAAATGAAAGTTTGGTCTTAGTCTTGAAATTTCGGTCCTAGGCTTTCTGATTTCGGTCCTAAGTAGATTTTGGCCATATCATGACATATTGGCCCTACAAAACCAAAAACCCCTGGTTTTTTATTCCAAAAACTGAAATCCCTCAAGTAATATATAAATTCATGCTTTTAGACTTATCTATTTGACTTATGTTGACTTATAGTAGTTCATTACAACATGGTTTTTAAATTATATATAATTGCTTATACGAATGATGCTAAGGTTAAGATGATTCATTACAACAAGGTTAAGATGTGGTTTCCCTTATACATAATACATTTTAGATTTTCCTTGACTCAAATATGCCAGTTGTCACATCATCCCCCGGTTAGAGGGAATTTCGTCCTGAAATTTGCATTCTAAGTGGGACTTCAAGTGTTGAGGAAAAGATGTGGGTACTTTTGTTTCATTTGATCTTCTCATTCCCAAGTGAATCCATGTCATCGCTTGGTGTTCAATCGGACCTTCACTATGGGTATGTGGCTTTGTTTTGTTCATTTGATCTCCCTGACCATGATTTCCATAGGTTCTTCTACGAAGTGTAGACTCTCACTTACTTCAATTTCATCAAGCGAGATTACAAGAGTCTCATCGGATAGACACTTCTTTATATTGGATACTTGTAAGGTGGGATGTACGTTACTAAGTTCTTGTGGTAGTCAAAGTTTATAACCAACTAGGTTGAATCTAGCAAGAATCACAAATGACCCAATGTACCTTGGATTTAGTTTTCCATGTTTTCCAAAATGTATCATTCCCTTCCAGGGTGATACCTTTAATAGCACGTGGTCCCCAACCTGGAATTCCAATGGTTCGCGTCGCTTATCTTCATAGCTCTTTTGTCGGTCTCGAGAATCTTTCATTCGTTCACGAATTTGAACGATCTTCTCTGTTGTTTCTTGTATGATCTTGGGGCTACTGATAGTGTTGCCAGGTGCTTGCCCCTTTTTATAGTTGCGTGTCACCAACTTTAGCCCAACATAGAGGTGATCTACACTTACGGTCATACAGAACTTCAAACGGAGCAGCTTTGATGCTAGTGTGATAAGTATTGTTGTATGAAAATTCGCTATGTGGTAAATGGGTATCCCAAGATTTACCAAAATCTATCACACAAGCTCTCAACATATTTTCCAATGTTTATATAGTTCTTTTGCTTTGTCCGTCAGTTTTTGGGTGGTAGGATGTACTCATGTCAAGCTTGGTTCCCAAGGATTTTTGTAACGTTTGCCAAAATCTTGAGGTAAACCTATTATATCTATCTGAGATAAGGGATATTGGTAAGCCATGTAATCGTACGATCTTTTTAATGTAGGTTCTGGTTAGCTTCTCCATCTTGTCGGTTTCTTTTATTGTCAGGAAGTGTGCGTACTTGGTTAACCTATCGACAATAACCCATATGGTGCCAAGTCCACCAGTTGTCTCGGGTAATTTAATTATGAAATCCATGGTTATCCTCTCCCACTTCCACTCAGGTATGTCCGGTTGCTGAAGAAAACCCGATGGATTTTGGTATTATACATTTATTTTGGCGCAAGTCAAGCACTTTCCCACATAAGTAGCAATTTCCGCCTTCATAATTGGCCGCCAATAGAGTTTCTTGAGAACAAAATACATCTTGTCTGAACTGGGATGAAGAGATTATTTGTACTTTTGAGCCTCATTCATAACAACATCTCTGTACCCACCGAATTTTGTTGTCCAGTTCCGATTCATGGGTAATATGCTCCGTTATCCTTAACTTCAAGATTCTTACCCATTCCTCGTAGGGCCTCTCCTGCGAAATTCTCAGGTTCCAAGGCTTCTAACTGAACCACCTTGATTTATGTGGATAGGTGTGAATGGATAGTCATGGTGAACAACTTTACTCGGTGGCCCGCGTATTGTTTACGACTTGGGGTGTCTCTACTACATTGTCTTTCCTGGATGATAGTGAATCTCGCATTCATAATCATTTAGTAGCTCTACCCATCTTCATTCCCTCATTTTGAGTTCCTTTGGTTGAGAATGTGCTAGAGACTCTTATGCTCCGTGAAAGTTGTGCACTTCATTCCATAAAGATAGTGTCTCCATATTTTCAAAGCAAACACCATTGCTCTTAATTCGAGGTCATGCATGGTGTAGTTAACTTCGTGAGTCTTAAGTTGTCTCGAGGCATAAGCAATGACCTTTCCCTGTTACATGAGCACAGACCTAAGACCCTGCTTTGATGCATTGCATTAGACCACAAAGTCCTCTGTTCCTTCTGGGAGAGACAAGATCGGGGCACTGCATAGGGCCTAACGATATGTCAAGGTAGTGAGTAGCCTAACGATCTTGTTGAAGTTCTGTATGAATCTTTTGTAGTAGCCAGCAAGTCCTAAGAACTGGCGAAGCTCTGTCGATGTTCTTGGTGCTTTCCATGTATTCCCTCTTTCCTAACCTTTGAACAAGATCGTGAAAAAGTCGTTCCATTGAGGATGAAGGCATGACTTCTTGAATTTCATCACGGTTGTAAGGATTTCGGTGTAACCCATGTTGTAAAACATGGAGAATAGTTGACCAACGGAGATCGAATCAGGGTTAACCCTCGATTCGTCATGTTTAAACCCTAGAAGCCAGCAAAATCGCTGCTTTGAGATGGAGGTTTTGTTGGCAAGAATGTTGAAGTAGATATGATCAACAGATTTGTTGTAGTGAGGGGTGGAGAAAATCTGAGAGAGACATTCCATAGGTACGATTTCAACCTTGGAGAGTGCAAGAATCAGTGCAGAGTATTTGAGACACTCCACTATGGGATACATGAAGGCATCATAGGATATTGGGTTGAGATCGATAACCAAGCTTTGCTGAGGTCTGATTGGGAGAATGGTAGATCGAGAAGATGTTTCATAAACTGAGGAGGAATCCGCCATTGTTGAATGCTTCGAAGAAGAAGATGAACAGTGGGAGAAAAATAGCCTTTGTTTACTCTTAGAAATTTGGGTTGCGATGAAGAGGGAAAACAATCGGGGTTTAACCCTTTATATCAGTTATGGAGGTGAGAGAAAAATTCGCTCCCAAATCTTATCGGAACGTGGAACGGTGCTTGAAGTGATTGAAATGTGACAGTTGGTGACCCTGATGATTACGCATGAGAGAGAAAACTATTTCCTTTAGCACGTGTGCCCATCATCTTATCTTTTAAATGAGCTATCATCAGTAAAGAAAAGAAACGGCTTATAAAAACCACAACGTTCCCTTGTTGAGTACATCATTAAGAACTGAAGCTACATAAGGGAAAGTAGCTGGTAGAGAACTGAACCAGACTTTTGGAAAATTAAAGATTTTCATGCATAGAGTGTCAAAGATAAGGAAATAAAGCTATATCTATGTGGTAATTTGTGATGTCAATATAGACACGAAACAGTGGATCCCGGGCACGAATCTCTTCCTTCAAATTCAAGAGAGACTGTAAAGTGTCTGTGTGGTTTCCCGTTGAATTACGATCAAGCACTTGTTAAGAAGTGTTGAAAGGCATCTTTTGATGAGCCTTAGAAGGGTAGCTTTCACTTCAGTTCAGAATTCCAGATCTTGACACAATACCGAAACCGAACAAAGTACCTGTGAGACCGATGTGGTCTGTTGAACAAGTAGGTTTGGACTATATTCAGTGACTTGTTGGAAATGTTTGATATGAAATCTCAAAAAAAAAAAAAATTAAAAACTAGATTCTAAGGGAAGAAATGTTATGGTATATAACAATTTCATAAGAATCACACAAAAAGAAAAGTAGAGATTTCATGGTATATCCACTTGGGTGGTTTCGTTAATTCATGGGTGAAAGCTAGAGCAAATTTAATTGTTCACCGTCAATGCATAGTGGGTATTGAATTTTGGGTTTCACTTAGCACGTAGTGACACGAAGCTAAGATCATAAACACAGAGATTGTGTAACCATAAACCTCAGTGGTTATATCTAAGAGTCTCAAGGGTTACATGTATGAACCGAAATATAATGGAGAAACATGTTTGAGGTGTTGTAAAGAAACCAAAGTACCACTGCAATAAAAAGAGTGACCAAGCAGAAAACTCTTAACTCATATGAGAAAAGAGTAAGGTAGCTCATGATTAGAATAAATTTAGCAGCCTAATTGGGAAGACGAGGTTTGTATATACCCAGTCAGTAAGGCTTTATTCAAAATCAAGTGAGGCTTTGGACAACATGCAACAGCATGATTCTAGGGACACTTAGCTAGTATAAAGTGTAAGAATGATACCTGCCCCATCAATATTCCAGAGACTGTTAACACAAAAAAAAAAAGTAGAGACAAAAGAAAGAAAATATTTTTGGAATTTTGATATTTTTGTAAAGAGAAAAACAAAAACAAACCAAACAAAAAAACAAATTGGAATTTTGATAATTTTGAAAAGAGAAATGGACCATACGAAGGATACATTTCGGATCCAAAAATTAATTTGGATTGTTGGAAAAGAATTGTACAAAAGTATACAACCAGAGACATCACCTTTTTAAGATAATCGAAAACAAGTTTAGTGGGACCGAACCCGAAATAGGCAGAGAGTTCGGTTCATTTTGGTTCCCGTGTGAAACACGCCCGAAATAGACCGAGCGTTTGGTTCATTTCGCTTTCAATTTTTAGTTTCGAGAAGGTGTTTTTGGTACCGACTCCGATTCCATCATACCTAGGCCTTGTAGGATTTTAATTAAACTTGCTTCAGGAAGGGCTTTGGTGAAGATGTCGGCCAGTTGATCAGTGGTTCGAAAAAAGTGAATTTCGATGTTTCCATCTTCCACATGATCCTTAATAAAGTGATACCTTAGTGCTATATGCTTGGTCTTGAAATGTTGCACTGGGTTATGACAGATCCTAATTGCACTTTTTGAATCGCAATATAGTGGGATCTTTTTAATATTGAGTCCATAATCCCGGAGTTTGCTTTGGATCCAAATCACTTGTGATGTGCAGGAGGCGGCTGCAATGTACTCTGCTTCGGCTGTAGATAGAGAAACACATGTTTGTTTCTTCGATTGCCAGCTAACCAACTTCCCGTCTAGGAATTGGCAGCCTCCTATGATGCTTTTTCGGTCTAGACCGCATCCTCCTAAGTCTGCATCTGAGTAGGCTTGAACAAAGAAGCCTGAGTTTGAGGGATACTAGAGACCGAGAGAGGTGGTTCGCTTCAAATACCGGAAGATATTCTTCACTGCCAGCATGTGTGGTTCACGAGGATTTGCTTGAAACCTGACACAATAGCATACTGAAAACATTATATCGCGCCTGCTAGCTGTGAGGTACATTAGGGAACCAATCATTTGGTGATGTAGCGTGATGTCGACTGCCGGTTTCTCCAAAGAAGGGGTGAGCTTGGTGACGAACGCCATAGGGACTTTGACCTTTGAGTCTCCCATCATGCCGAATTTAGCAAGGAGAGACTTTGTGTATGCTTCCTGGTTGATAAAGATTCCTTCGGGTCCCTGTCTAATATTTAAACCAAGGAAAAAGTTAATCGGAACCATTGAGCTCATTTCAAATTTAGTCTCCGTCAACTTCCTGAATTCAGCTGTTAGGCTGGGATTCGTGGAGCCGAAGATAATATCATCGACATAGATTTGAACAACCATAAGGTGGTTACCTTCCTTTTTACGAAAGAATGTTGGGTCAACCGAACCCTGTTTGAATTTAGACATCTTTATAAACTTAGTTAATGTTTCATACCACGCCCTAGGAGCTTGTTTCAGACCATAAACTGCCTTATCCAAGATGTAGCAATGATTTGGATGCTTTTCATTTACAAAACCAGGAGGTTGCTCCACGTACACGGTTTCTTCAAGTTCGTCATTCAAAAAGGCACACTTCACATCCATCTAGTAAACCTTAAAGTTCTTATGTGCGGCATAGGCAAGAAATATTTGAACTGATTCCAATCTTGCAACTAGAGAAAATGTCTCTTCGTAATTGATTCCTTCTTCCTGGCAATATCCTTTCACCACTAGCCGAGCCTTATTCCGGATCACATTTCCCTCCTTGTCCAGTTTGTTTCTGAATACCCATTTGAGACCGACAACCGAGGCATCTTTTGGTGTTGGAATAAGTCTCCAGACCTTATTTCTTTCGAACTCATTGAGTTCGTCTTGCATTGCCTGAACCCAATCAGAATGATCGAGAGCAGTATTGACGGTCTTCGGCTCTATTTTGGAGATGAATGAATTAAACATGCAGAATTCTACTTCGGAGAATAGAGCAGTTTGCTTTGCCTTTAGTTGTGATCAAGTTAGAACCTTTTCTGATGCATCACCCACTATTTGAGATGCAGGATGATCTCTGGTCCATTTGATGAGAGGAGGATAATTTGGATCATAAGAGGGATCCAATTCAGCATTTACCTCTTCTTCCAACTCTGATTGAAAATCATCATCATAAAGCATATTGGAATTCTCCCCCTCGACAGATGATGAAACATGTGGAAGTGAACCAAAAAATCCTTCTTCTACTGCGATTTCGGGCTGTTCCGGACTTTCGGTTGTTATAGAACTTTCTGTTTGTTCTGGACTTTCGGTTGCTACAGGACTTTCGGGTCGTTCCGGACTTTCGGTTTTTACTGGACTTTCAGGTTGTTCCGGACTTTCAGTTCTGTCAAAGATTCGATTCTCCCCCTGGATTTGTGAGTCCTGTTGATCTGAAGAGACTTGATTCTCCCCGTTGACTAAGGTATTGCTTTGAGGAGGTTCGTTTCTAACTGGGTCTTCTTCTACCATTTGTTTGGTTTCATCTTCGACAATCTTCTTAAGGTGATTCACTTTGTTGTCTGCTGCCCTAGCTTCAGAATGAGTAGCCTTCTCAGGTTCATCAAATAAATCCATGAACAGGTCAAAAAGATTGGCGATTGATGCTGTGACCTGACCGGTTTGAGAGAAAATCTCTCCAATTGTCCCTTTGGTAGACTTCAACTTCTTGACATAATGGTCATCAAACGTTACATAATATGTTTCTTCAATACGTTTTGAATGCTTATTCAGATGCCTGTATGCCTTTGAAGTAAGAGAGTATCCCAGAAAGATACCTTCATCGTCTTTGACATTGAATTTTTTGCGATGCTCTTTGGAGTTGAAGATGAAGCACCGAGCCGAACACATGGAAGAACTTGACATTCGACTTCCTGTTGTTAAGAATCTCATAGGGGGTGAGAGAGAAACGATTATTGAGTGTAGCAAGCTGCAGCAATGGCGTCTGCCTAGAAATATAGAGGAAGGGAGGCAAAACTCAGCATGGTTCGGGCCGCCTCACACAGGGATCGGTTTCTCCTTTAGATAATTCTGTTCTGTTGAGGTGTATAGGGGGCTGAGAAATTGTGACTGGTGCCTTTTTCTGCTAAGAAATCTTTGAATTCTTTGTTCTTGAATTCTAGCCCATTGTCGCTCCTGATGTTTCGAATGACTTTTCTCAGTTGCACTTCAACCTGCTTGATAAAGATCTTCAGCTTGGGAGTCGCCTCAGATTTGAGCTTTAGAAAGAATACCCAAGTAAATCGTGAGAACTCATCAACAATAACAAGGATGTACTTGTTACCGCCAATGCTCTCAATTGATGATGGACCACATAAGTCGATGTGAAGCAACTCAATTGGTTCAACAACTTTTGTATTTATGGTTGTCGGGTGACTTTGGCAACTTTGTTTCCCCATTTCACAAGCAGCACATAAATGTTCTCGATCGAACTTAAGCAGTGGAAGACCCCGAACATGATCACCGATGACTAGCTTGTTGATGTCTTTGAGGTTGAGGTGCGAGAGCCTTCGGTGCCACAACCAACTTTTGTCTGAATGGGCTTTAGACAATAGACATATGGTTGGATTCCCTTTGATTGGGTTGAGATTCAGAGGGAACATTTCACCTTTTCGTTTTGACCAGAGAATCACTTTGTTGGTCCTCTTCTTTATTATTTCTGATCCTTCGCCATCGAACGAAACTTTGAGACCTGTACCTCCCACCAGTTGAGACACACTGATGAGGTTATGTTGCAATCCCTCTACATAAGCTATCTTCCTAATTGTAAAATATCCATTGGTTATCATCCCATAACCCTTTATCGTTCCATAGGAGTTGTTACCAAACTTGATGTTACCACCGTTTTGAAGGGACCGAAACTCCCTTAGCTCTTCCTTTCTTCCTGTCATGTAACGTGAGTAGCCACTGTCTATGTACCATTCTTCATCGAACTGCTCATCACTTATAACCTGGAAAAATTAAGCAGATTTAGGAACCTAAGGTTTCTTGGGTCCTCGTGAGCCTTTCACAGAAACAGGAATAGCAAGAGAAGCATCAACAAGATAAGTTCGTTTTATTAATGTTTTTTTATCTTTCCTCTTAATTGTAAACACTTTGATTTTATTGTAGTTAGTTTCAAGTGTTTTGGATTTAGGTTCAGGAGTTTGCACTTTAGCATGCTTTCGGTCTTCATTTGCTGAGGAAATCTTACTTTTTCCTTTCAAATCCTTCATTGATTGTGAGCTTGGTGTAGGACGAGAATTAGACTTAGAAGAACAATGAGAACGAGAAGAATTAGAGGGATACAAATTAGAATGAGAATCTTTCCTGACTTGAGGTTTGAAATGATCTTTTCGGTTTTGATCATTTGAGGGACTGAAGCTGGACCTTCGGTTTCTATTTGTTGATTGGCCAAAACTGCCTTTTCGGTTGTTGTGAGTTGCTGAACCAAAACTGGATCTTCTACTATAAAAGCTTGAAGGACTGAACTCTGGTCTTTATCTGTTGTTTTTTGGTAGACTGAAACCGAGCTTTCGGTTGTTGTTGCTGTCAGGACCGAACCTATCCATTTGGTCTTGTTCTTTCCGTGGCCCGAAAGTCTTCTTTCAGTTCTTTTGATCCAACCCACCAAAGCTCCTTTTATCCTTATTCTCTTCTCCTTTTGTCTTGGAGTTTCTATTAGAGTGTAGTGAGGATTTTGGGAGCGCCAAAATTGTTTTCGCTCTGAGAGATTTTTCTTGTATCTCAGATTCCTCTGGTGCTTTTGATTGTTCACATGTTTTCGGTTGTTTGTGAATATTTGCCTTCTGTTTCAGCTTCTGAACAACAGGTTGACTTTTCATGGAAGAGGTTTCGCTTGTTGAGGAGACGTATTCCACTGGAACCTCTTTTGTGCCACTGGTACTGAGTACGTCAAAGTTGGTAGGTTTATTAAGTGGTTCTTTCACGTATCTACATTTTGCCTTCCATGATGTTCGCTCCGACAAACCAACTGTTTCATCTGCATTGTCTATCGGTGCAGACCGGAAAAACTCATCACAACCATCTGCATTATCTTCATTCACCAATGCAGTGAGTTCGGCTGTTTGATGTTCGGTTAGTCCTGTGACCTTATAAACCCGATTAGGAGTGGTTCGTACCTTTTGGTATACGACAACTTTTTCTATAAGGATTGGGGACTTATTTTTGGACAAACGAGCGAATTCCACAGAATTTTCAGAAATCAAGTTTTTGTGGTTTTCAAGTTCGCTCCTAATAAACTCTGAACAGTCAACATCATCCTCTACAGAGATTTCACTCATGCCATCGTCCTCATTAAGTTCAGATGCATTTTCAACATCAATTTTATTTTCTGAACTTAATTTGGTACTCAATGAGTCAAATTTTTGTATAGTTTCGGCTCTGATTTTCAACTTATCATTTTCGTCCAAAAGGTCTTTAAGCATGTCCTTATGGTATTTGGACTATATAAACGATTCAATTTTGTCTAGACCAAACATATAAGTGGTACTTACATCATCTGAAGATACAACACTTTCACAGTTGTATGCTTTGGCATCAATTTCATCCTCCTTTAGCTCAAGAAAGGGCAAAATCATGCGATGTATTTTCTGGCCTATTTCACAATCCAAATGCAGTTGTGTAATGTTAGTATAAAGTCTTTTTGCAATCAAACAAAAAACGTTTCTCTGTTTTAATAATTTAAGATTATCTCTTTGCAAATAGATATTTTCATCCCTAGACCTAACCATCTCCAACTCCTTCTGCTCAATCCACATTCTTCGCTCTTCACTCTTGGATGACACCCTGCTCATTTGGTCAGTTAGATTAGAATTCGTGACTCGTGTTTGAGTTAAACAACTATCTAGATTTGAAATTCTTGAATTCAAGTTATTTAATTCTTTTTCATACGATGTTTGTGGGATTTTAAACGAAACAAAAATGGATTGTACCTTCTTGATCAGTTCATCAAGTTCATTGATCTACACACTGAGAGGCTTCGCTGTAAAGCACACATCCTCTCGCTCCTTAGCCACTTCATTTCCACCATCGGTATTGTATCCCCTCATCTGGGATACATCTGTCACCATCAAACAACTTCCACTAGCGTCACCACTCTTTGCCACATAAGCCTTTCCATGAGAAGGCTTTCTCACTTCATCATCTTCTGAGTCGGTCGACCACACATGTACGCCACCGAACTCATCATCATCTACTGAACCCTGCACAATTAGAGCATTCATAGAGGGATTATTAGCAACTTTCTTCCTTTTAATCTCCTCCAGTCTTTTCAGGAGACTTGCTTCTTCATTCTTCTCATCATCTTTCTCCGCCATTTTCTTCAACACACAATCCTTTGCATAGTGATTTTTCCCTCCATAGTAAAAATAGTTGACACCAGAATCAGCTTCACCCTTCGCTTCTTTCTTTGGTTCTTCAACCTTCGGCTCCTCTTTCGCCTTTTCAAAGTTGTAGCTTCCTTGCCAATTTCAGTTCTTGTTGGTAGGAAACTTCTTCTTGATGAACCTCTTGGGATTTGACACCATCATTGCATAGTCTTCAGATGTCAGATCGTAGTCTCCCAGATTCAGATCTTCTTCTTCTTCTGCTGTGCTCTTACCTTTAGTAAGAAGGGCCAAGGACCCAAAGTTTGATACCACGCTCTTTTCTTGTAGCACAATCTTTTCCTGGGATTTCAGAATCCCCACAAGTTTCGCCAAAGAATATGATTTAAACTGCTCATGTGCTTTAACCGTCGACACAACCGCCCTCCATTCGGGTCTTAAGCCATTTAAGAAAGTGACCTACTGTTCGATGAGCTTTCTTTCTATGTCATGTTTGATCATCTTACTGAGAAGATGATTGAACCGATCGAACATTTGTGTAACAACCTCCTCAGGATTCTGCTTGAACTCTCCAAATTCTAAGAGGAGTAAGGTCCGAATCGAGTGCTCCAGATCTTCATCTGTGGAATACAGTTCTCGCAGCCGATCCCAGATTTCCTTTGTTGTACCACACGAACTTACTAATCGAAACGTGTCGGATTGAAGGGCGAATTGAATTAGTCTCAATGCCTTAATGTTGCATTGGAACTTTTCCTTTTTGTCATGAGCGATGTCCTTCACATCTTTTAAAAGATCATTGTACTCCTTCTGAGTTTTAATGATTCTTGAAGTTCTTGAATGAGCGAATGGGCCAACTGTTATTGCTTCCCATATCAGATACCCATTATCTTCCGATCCAATAACGTAATCTTCAAAATGGTGCGTCCACACTTCGTAGTCTTTAACGTAGAGGATTGGGATCTTGGTTGTTGATCTGATGCTGTTAGAGATGTTGATGGGATTGGATTGAGAATCGTCCATGCTTGATCGTTTAACCTGTTAAGATCAGACTTTGTAATACGTAATAGTAGGGCAAGATTAATAATTAATGAGATACGTCAATTAAGGAATGACGACTCAATAAATATCAATGAATGCGGAATGAACCCTAATCACTTCTTTGACAGAAGAGATGTGTATGAATTACACAACGTCCTGCTCTGATACCAATTGATGAGATGAAAATTCTCTTTGATCGTTTAGATCTTACATAGGTTAATCAGAATCATGCAAACAAAATAACAAACAAGAGAATGAATCAACAATGAGCTGAATGATTCAATAGATTCACGCCTCAGCAGAGCTCGATGAAGAACTTCTGCTGTAGAGGCTTTACGGTTACAATCGATAGAAACAATAATCGTTACGAATGATCGACTAAAACGCTACATACCAAGATGCATGCAAGCATCTATAAATACTTAAACCCTAATAATTAAATCACGGGTGGACAAGCCCAATCCGTGTACAAAACTGGGCCAAGGAATGAGCCCAAGACGCAACACATAAAAGACCCAACATGTTGAAAATTCTTTGTATGGTTTGTTGGTAAGTTTTAGACTTGTTATTCACTGCAACCATTCTTCGGCATATGTTAGTCACATCCTGGATTAATATAGTTGATCACGCTATATTCATCCCAGATCTGATTACATACCCGGAGGCCTACTCGTAGTGTTCAACATAACTTAACGCTTTTTGTTTTGTTACTGGTAGGACACTGAACTAGTAAGTATGATTGAACTTATACTTTTATAAAAATATCATGAAATTTTAAAGTATACTTGCACGAAAATGTTACGTCAGGATGGCGGAAACGTCCGGGGGTGGGTGACTTCCATGTATTGTATCACAACAATTGAATATAAATAACCAAAGCAAACACAACCATCATAATTATAATTAACAAAGTTACATCATAAGTAAGTGTTACATGTTTCAAAAATCAATTACATTATAATGGTAAAAAGATTGTGTGACGCCAAAACATCCCATCCTCAAAAGTTGGTGATTACATGTTTTACTGGTTCCCTGAGAATACAAGTTGTTTTGAAAAAGTATCAACAATTAAGTTGGTGAGTTCACAAGAGTTTGTATGAATAATTGTAAGCCTTTCCTTGTAAAGTAATCGTGTTTGTATCTAGAAAATATGATATTTTCCATTAAATGAGTTGTAGTCTTAAATGTTCTAAGACCGAAATGTACAAATATATTTCCATACTTAAAATAGTAATATGCAGTTTTATTGGTATATAAAATTGTTTTCGTTTCCCCATGTGAGTTTTCATAATCGTCCTAAATATGAATTGCCTGTCGCAACGTTCTTTAGGCGTTGAAGTATTTATGACATTTGTCATCCATAACCTGCCGGTCTAACTGTAGCTAACAGTTAGGGTGTGGGATCATCAGTCCCATATAGATCTATACACAACTATCATGCTCTCTTATGGGAGATTTTGGTTATAAAACAGGACTTTTGTGTATACCTCAGTTAGGTACAATAAAGACAATGTCTCACAAATTTATTCAACGAGAGTACGTGTTTTTGTAATGAAAATGTTTCTATATGTAATTATCCCCTTTTTCTAGGATAGTATAGAAAATACCGTAAAACAGTTATATATATATATATATATATATATATATATATATATATATATATATATATAATTACACCCTTTGCTCAATGGGTTTCAAAGGTGATAAAGTTTCATAAACTATACTTTATATAGTTTATTGTAGTAAGAAATTTATACCCAACATATATATATATATATATATATATATATATATATATATATATATATGTGTGTGTGTGTGTGTGTGTGTGTTTAGATATTTTCTGAGAATAATGCGGGGTGTTTCGAACTCGTTTTTTATATCTTTACGTTTTTATCAAAACTTTTCATGTAAAAGTATACGAGTTTGGTAGTAAACCTGTTTCACGTATTTATCACTTTTTATAAAAATAGTAAATAAAAACATTTAAATGATTGCGTTTTAACGTAGATTTTCTTGTGTGCTGCTTGTATTCCCCCCCCCCCCCCCCCCCCCCTCCTCCTAAAACATAGAAAAAGTCTTAAAAAATGTAGGGGTATGAACTCACTGTATGTTTGTTTGTGACTAGATAACGAGGTTTTTGAATTATATATAATTGCTTATACAAATGAGGCTAAGGTTATGATTATTCATTGCAAGAAGGTAAAGATGTGGTTTCCCTTATACATAATACATTTTAGATTTTTCTTGACTGAAATTTACCAGTTGTCACAAGTGTCTAATTTAATATCTAACCAAAACATATGTTTGTACAGTAAAAAATGAATAACAAACTCCAAATTACATGTTGAAAAAAAATCAAATAACTCCAACTTCATATGAGTGAATTATGCATATTCTAAATAACGGAAAAATTGTCAACCTGGTTCCGGTTTTTAGAACTGGGACCGGTTTTCATAAAAATGGAGAACCGGTAATTGGACCTTGTTACCAATTTTGGTTCTGGTTCCGGTTCCGGCGGTCCTAATGATCATCCCTAGTCTAATCCATACTCCCGGATCAATAACTATGTCAATTCCATACTATTGGACTAGGAGAATTGACTATATCTAATATATGCTCTCGGATTAATGACAATTAACTATGTCCTCTCCATACTCTTGGAATAAGGACAATGACTATGTCTAATCCATGCTCTCGGATCAATGACAAGTTTAATGCTCTACCCACTGTATATATCTCACTCGTACTCATCAGGAGATACTACCCAACATTCCTCATAATTAATTTAGGTTTACTCTGTATGCTAAATCATCATATATTATCATATATGCTTTTAACACGTATTGTAGGCAATATCAAATATTTCACACACAAACATACATTTAATACTTTAATCAATACGTGTATTAAAATCATGTTCATTAAAAGTACTATGCACTGATATTGCCATATTTATACATGTTTTTAGGTATTTTTTATTTATATTTTTATTACTATTTTGGTTATTAGCATAGAATAATGGTACTTATAAGCTTAATTTATATTCTTCATCAAAATAGAAGCATTTTCCAAGAAAGGGACTAAAATTGTCAAAACATAGAACTTTGGAGGCTTGGAGAATGAAAGAAGAAGAAACCCACGAAATCTACGATATTCACGTCGTGAGGTGTCTAGATTAACAACGTGATTTGGAGTATTCTAGAAGATAGGCACCAGAATGAAGAGTCCTTGTCGAACACGTATATCTCGTATTCATGTCGTGAGACTTATTGATTCACGACGTGAACTTGAAAAAAAAAATCAGAAAGTACATATATCCTTTTCCATTACGACTTGAGATACTTTTTGGCTATTTGAAAAGTTCCAAGAGACGATTTTCAGAAAGGCAAAAGGTCTGGAATAGGGTTTCAACACAAAACGTTAAGAGAGTTCATAATTAGTTCAATCGTTTGGTACTTTAATCATGTCTATTACTTTGACTTGTTTTAGTTTGATTTTAAGTATGACTAGCTAAAATTTTTTACTCTTCTTTAGCTAGATGAAACTTTGACTTATGGTTTAGTTAATTTATTATGGATTTGATTAGTTGGTAATGAGCTTGTGCTTGATTGTTAATACCTAGCATGCTAATATTTGATTCTTTGGTTACTTGAATTCATGTTCCGTGTAGCTTAGTGATAACTAAATTACATGAACTTGACACCTAGTGATTTAGTTAACATTAAATTGATAGAGCTAGGATCAACCAAATCTTAGGTAAGTAATTCAAGTAATTAAATTTAGTTGTGTTAGAAAGCATAAGTTATGACCATAATTATGTTTGCCTAATAAATCTTACATAGCTTATTCATAATCATAACTAGTTATGTGTTTGATTGTGTGTGACCATGCATAGTTTTACATGAATAAGTTAAATATTGGTAAATTTAGACTTAAATTACCAATATAATACAACATTATATAACCAACTTTGATAATCCATAATTGTTAGCTAACCAGAAAGAAAATGTGGATTCGAACTGAATGGGAGTATTTTTAGTAACTGATTGAATTTGTGTTAATGAGTTAAGTTCATCTAAACTTGCAAAATTAGATAAATTCTATTTCTTTGTTAATAATTAGGTTAATTTAGTAGTAGATAGATTAATTAGTCAAAAACATTCCCTGTGATCGACAACCGACTTACCCGACTATTCTATAATTTGACTAGGTACACTGCCTAGGTGCAATTTAGTTAGTTAAGTTAGTTAGGTTATAAATATAAAATTAGGTGTAGCTATTTGCACGCAACAAGTTTTTAGCGACGTTGCTAGGGAACGCCTTATTTGACTGCTTATTTATTTGCTTTAGATTGATTGATGCTTTTTGTGGTGTAAAACCTGAAAAAAGTTACTTTTCAGCTTAGGTTTTTGTTTCAATACCGGATTCATGACGTAAGCCTTAAGCTGACAACGTGAGTTCAGTAGTTTTTCGTCTTTCTTCATTTTCCTTTTATGTTAGTTTTTCTACGACAACACGAGGTGGTGACCTTTACCGTGTTGTGGTGGCCAGTCAGTAGGTAGTTTTTATTTAGTTTTTGTTCAGTTTTATGTTTTTATTTTATTTATTTTGCATATGTTCATGACCAGAGGCTCCAATACATCTTTGGTGCCACCACTTGGTGATCCAGAGTCAGACCTTCACAATAAAAAATATAAGAACACAGGAGTGAGCGAAACACCAAAAAATTCATCTTTCAAAGACCTCAAATCGGTATTTGGTTGGATTTCGGGAAAGAAAGTAGGAGAGTCGAGTACATCATCAAAGGACAAAAGCAAGATAGAAAGCTTTGAGCAAGATCCAAACCCAAAGGATACTGAATACGATACCGAGCCCAAATTTGAATTACATAGAAGCGAATATGAAGACGAGTCTGATAACAAAATGGCGGATATTTTGGATATGTCCATGGGAGCTTACAAAAAGCGAATTCGAGATGATGCTGGTCCTGGCCTAATACAACCTGCAATTCCTGCAACTGCCCATTCAAACTGAAAGGACACATCCTTATTGCACTTAGGGATGTACCATTTTTTGGAAAGGATCACGAGGATGCTTACAAGCATTTGAATGAAGTAAATGACATAGCAGATTATTTCAATATCCCAAATGTTCCAAGAGAGACAGTCTTGCTAAGGATGTTGCCAGTCACTTTTAAAGGAGTTGCTAAAGATTGGCTAAAGGCACTACCACCCGGTGCAATCACTACTTGGGCCCAAATGTGCAAACAGTTTTTAGATCATTTTTGCCCACCTTCCAAGATAGCTAAACTCAAAAAGGCCATAGCAAATATTGAGCAAAATCCGGGTGAGTCACTTTATGAGGCATGGGAGCGCTATAAGGGATTGTTGAGAAATTGTCCTCAAAATGACCTCAATATACAACAAGAATTGTCGATCTTCTATGATGGTGTTATGTCATGACAAGACAACTCCTTGATTCCCAAGGACCACTTACCAAGAAAAATCCAGGGGAAGTTAAGGAGCTAGTAGAAGAATTTGCATAGCATTCTCTTGAGTATCACAATCCAAGAAGTGAGGGAATAAAAGGAAAAGGGATTGAAAATTCTGTAGAAATGGTTGCTATAATAGCCATGCTTGATACAATGGACAGGACGATGGCAAAATGGATCAAGCAATACATGCTATAAGAGTTGGATGTGAAAGATGTAATGGTCCACACTTGACCAAGAATTGCAGCTTAGATGATAATGGGTATAAAAAGGCTCAAGTTTGTTATTTGAGTGGAGATAAGTATGATGAGGATTTGCGAAAACCAAAGAAGGAGTGGCTGTTAGATGATGAATACAAGAAGCAAAACGAAGAGAAATATAAGCAGACATGTCGAGGATTCTACTAAAAAGAGCAACCACCAGCCAAGAAGAAAGTAGACTTGGAAAACATTTTGACCCGATTTATGGAAGCTTTCGAGAAAATGCATGATGATACTGATGCAATGCTAAAGGAACACATGAAAATGATGAAAGAACAGCACAAAATGATGATTTACCAGCAAGCCTCAATAAAAATCATCAAGCATCGATCCATAATCTAGAAGTCCAAGTTGCTAAACTAACTACTTTGGTGAGCAACAAATTATCCTCACAATTTTCAGAAAATAACGCTCAATCCCATGTTATGATGATCGAGACTAAAGAAGAGGCAATCTATGAGTTTTTAGAAGCACTTGAGGAGGAGCCAAAGCCATCCAGACCAAAGCCAAAGAAGTTAAAGCTCGAAAATGAAGATGTTGTTGAAGTACCAGACTCACGATGTGAGCTCGATATGCTCACGTCGTGGGCTTAGTCTGGATAGAAAATTTATGTAACTATTCCGGCTTATCAACCACCTTTACCAGTCCTGTCTTGATATAATCTCAGTCCACGGGAAAGGGAACATCTGGAGTTTATCAAGCAAGTAAAGGGTATTCCTATTAATACTCCTTTTATTGAGTCATTATCCAAAATTCCCGAGTATGCAAAGCTCCTACAAGATTTAATGGAATCTCGTTAAGAATTGAAGAAAAATTCAAAGGTGGTTGTAAGTCAGAAAAGTTCAAGGGTAGTGTTGGGAGAGTTATCAAAGAAGATGGGATATCCTGGACGCCTCACTCTTCCATGTGAGTTTGGGAACAATCTAAAGACTTATGCTTTAGCTGATTCTAGGGCTAGCATAAATTTGATGCCATTCTCATTTTACAAGAAGCTTAATATTAAGAAGATAAAGGCTACCAAAATGACAATTCACATGGGAAACCGTTCAGTGACACAACCAAGGGGCATTGTAGAAGACATATTAGTAAAAATTGGGAGATTCGTTTTCGCAACTGATTTTGTGATTATGGATTTGAAAGAAGATCTCGATGTCCCCATTATTCTTGGTCGCCCATTACTTAATATCGTTGGTGCCTTGGTTGATATTCGCGAGTCCAAGCTCACTTTGAGGATAAGCGATGAAAAGGAAACTTTTGGGATAGAAGATGGTTTCCAAGGAAGAGATGTTCGGGGAGAGGTTTTCAATATAGATGAAGAGAATGAACTTGAAGAGTTAGAGAAGCTAATGGAGGAACAAATCAAAACAATTCAACAAGTCAAATGAACAAAACTGAGAGAATTTGTCGTATTTTTAGTTGAAGTGATTGCCTACACAAAACCAACAAATTTGGTGAGTGAGGATAGCGATGATTTGTCGAGTGATGAAGACAAGGCTACTTCCAAGGAGATGAGTCCAGTGGTGAAGGAAGAAAAGATTCCTATGGAACTTAATAAGAGTGATGAAAAATTAGAGAGTAAAAGGATCATACGCAAGCTCGATGTAGATGAAGTGAAAGCTAAAAAGGAGAATTCAAAGAAGGTGTACATTAGACGAGTTCAAGCGTACAAGAGGCGATGGAAAGAGCAGAAAATCCAGGTGGTAATGGACTCTTCTGAAAACTCAACGTAGGAGGCACGAAGTCCGGCTCACAACTCCATAAAAAAGAAGCGCTTATCGGGAGGCAACCCGAGTTTGGTTTGGACTTTCTTTTCTTTTTTCTTTTTAGCTTTTGCATTTTTAGTTTTTAGAAAAATCGATCATATAGTTAATAAAATGTAGGATTTATTAAAAAATTATATGTTCAGACAGTATTCACATCGTGAATCCTTTAGGATTCACGACGTGAGTCACGGAAGACTTACGAACTTCTGTTTGTTAGCCCAATACATTTCCAGCGCACTTATTACTTAATTGAATGGCCCAATTCTCAGCCCACAATAACTCATGACGTGAATCCTTACAATTCAAGACGTAAATTTTGAAAAGGTAACGGGACCACAAACAAAGAAACAGATTCCCTTTGACCCAACCACTTTGTTTACTCTCCACGAAGTGAAGCTGTTTTCTAGTCCTCCCCCCCCCCCCTCTTCCCAATTTTGGTCGAATCCAACATAAATTCTTCTTTTTGCTTACGTAATCTGCAATTTAAGAAATGGATCCAAGACGCGAGTTTCCAGCAGGGGTGGCTAACTTGCACCCGTTTTATGTTTTTCCAAAAAGCGTGTTACGAGATGTTTTTATGCGTTGGAACAACCGGTTAGGATGGTTGTACAATCGAGAGTATGTTGTTGCCCTTACAATTAATTGGTGAAGGTTAAGGGAGGTTGGGCTTGTTGATCGCCTGTCCCAGTATCTCACAAAGTTATTTTTGGGGAACGGATTTTCTTTTACATGCAAGGGGTGGCATAATATGTTTGCTATCTAGGAGAGGGTGTACAAGGAGCTTTCTGTGGAATTCTTATTGACTGTGGCATTCCATGAGAATGTCCAAGTTCCTACTTTCCAACAAGCCTTGGTTTTTCTTCTCGGGGGAGAATACCAAGAATGCAGTTTGGTGGAGTTTTCTTGGAGGATGGAGTTATATGAGGCCCACAAAGACATGACTCCAGAATTTGTGTTATTTTTAAGGGAGGCTGCCAAAGGGTACGAGAATAGGCATCAAGGCTCAAATTTTGGAGCAATATTACACCTGGGGTATTCAATTTCGGTGTGTGTCACCGAAAAGCAACATTAAATCACCAATTCAGCGCCTTATCCATCGCCTTATCACATTTTATATTCACTACAAACTCCATGGGGATAAGGTCACCAAGATAAATTTGTTCCTTTTATGGTTGATTTTACAGTTGGGAGTGTGTTGCAACATTCTGTACTTCTTGGCCCGCTACTTGGTGGAATATGTCGCGAGTTCCCACCCTGGGATCCCTATTTGTGGAGGCTACTTTATCACATGTTTGGCCTGGTCTTATGGTTTGAGCGTTCCTAACATCACCCGCTCTTTCACTTGTATGGAGGGGAACGAGTTTACTATGGGATATTTGGAGACGATGAGGGTAGTAAGGAATTAGGGAAAACATTGGGGGATTATGAATGATAATGATGATGATGGTGATGAGTAACCAAGCGACCAACCCGAGCAACATCCGCAACCGATGCCGAGAGGAAGGAGAAATGTGAGAGCCCGGGGAGACATGGAGAGAGTTTGTAGAGTGGAGCAACAATATGCGGGTGGAGTACCCACCGAGCCATTTCAAATTCAGGTTAGTTCTTATTTAGACAATCATTGCGGTGGGATAACTTACAACACTCAAATGCTTGAAACCATGTTCTCTCATATGAATGTGGTGCGACCACCCACCATGCCACCTTAGTGCCCGTATATCCTGACGTGGGAAGAACTGTGGATGCCAAGAGGCGATGGAGCGGGAACAAGTGGAGCACATAACGATGAAGAAGATGATTGATCATTTTTATTTTGATTATTTAGTTTTTAGTTCCTTCTGGGAGAGACAAGATCGGGGCACTGCATAGGGCTTGCTTTAGTGTGTGGAAGGCAACCTCTTGTTTATCTTACAAGTTGAAGGTTACTCCCTTTTGGGTCAAGGTAGTGAGTAGCCTAACGATTTTGGAGAAGTTCTGTATGAATCTTTTGTAGTAGCCAGAAAGGCCTAAGAACTGGCGAAGCTCTGTCGGTGTTCTTGGTGCTCTGACGTGGGAAGAACTGTGGATGCCAAGAGGCGATGGAGCGGGAACAAGTGGAGCACATAACGATGAAGAAGACGATTGATCGTTTTTATTTTGATTATTTAGTTTTTAGTTTAATTTGGTTTGTGTGTTTTTCGAACTTGTTTGGTTTGTTAAACTCTTGTTACGTTATTATGTTACTTCTATTTTTCCTTTTGGTTGTTAAATTTCAGATTTGCTAAGGGAGTCTCGGGAAGGAAATTCGAGTTAGAGCGTATACATCTAGGCAAGCATCGTTTAGAGTCTAGTGTAGAGAATCGAGACCCATAATTGGAAATAAGTTTGGGGTTAGTCAAGAGAAGAGTCATAAAATATTGCATTTAGAAGATTATTAATTCATTAAGACATTGATTGGAGTGCATAATTTTAGAAGAGGAGCTGCACTATTTTAGTTTTTGTTTGCCCAGTTCTCACGTCGTGAAGCTTTATGCCTCACATTGTGAGCTCGGTTACGAAGGGATTCAGAATTCATGATTTAACGACCTCACGTCGTGAACAATATCTCTCATGTCATGATTATTATATTCTCACAACAATGGAGCCTTTTTATTCGCCTTTTCTACATGCATCACCACCATTCTTTTTTAATTATCATGACGACATTTATTGCTTGTTTTCTCCACCATATAATGTGATGTATGCTTTGCCACATTATTCTTCTTGCTTGGAGATTTACACCACCTTTGTTGCAGATTGAAGTTTTCATTCGGTATTTTGTTGGCTCTTTATATATCTCGCAATGATCAAGATCCAAGTTCAAGTCCATATTCGAAATACACATTTTATCCGCACGAATGGAATTCGATCTCGCCACTACTATTCACAGGGGGAGTCTGTTTCTTTTTCTCCCTTTTATTGCTTTTAATTTATTTTATGCATACAATAAGGGCATTGTATGTAATAAGTGTGGGGTAGGGGGTCGAAAAAGTAAAAAATAAATTGCTAGAAAATTTGGTAAAATTTTAATAGGTTTGAAATATTAGTTAATCTAGTAATAATAATTTGAACTTAAATTGTTGCTATTATATGGGGTGATCCGATGAGAGCTCAAATGTTTAGTTGAGCCAATATACGTTATAGTGCATTTGTGGCCTCCTTTATTCTAGTGAAATCATGGGATAAAAATGCAACCTCGCTTTGTTTGGGGGATTCAATATGTTTAGCATCGTTTACCAAATATGTATCCAGGAAAGCTTAAGTAGTCATTGCACGAAGACTAATGCATTAACTAATAAGAGTTGAAGTTAAGCGCCCCTGCTTAAGCATGTAGGTTTTGAGTGAAAAAAAAAAGTGAGTACATGTAAAAAAGGAGAGAAATTACAAGAAAATTTGAAGAATTTTTGGAGCTATGAAGTATGAAGATCAAAGATCAAAAATTCTGAAAAATAAAAAGTTGAAGATACCAAAAAAATCACACAAAAACATGGTGAATTTGAAGAAATTGAAGATCAAATATCAAAGAGATGAAGAATTCAAGAGCTCCATATTGTGGTATCTTAAAGTTGTAATTCTCTATTTTATGTATGTTTGGGTAGCTTTACAAAAATACCTTGAGGTTAGAAAGTTTTATGTAGATGGATTCGGAGGGATGCATAAAATGAGTATTGTTCAAAAGAAGTGGGTGCGTGTTTATGAGGATTGTTAGTATTTATAATTGAGGGGGTCTTTAGGAAAATTTTAGGCACAAATGCATGTATTGAGTTCTTGGCATAATGGCTAAGTTTGAGTTGGATCGTTCTATGTGATGTTGGTGATGAATATTTGAATTAAAAATGGTTAAATTTGCTTGAGGGCGAGCAAAGTATAAGTGTGGGGTATTTTGATATTGTCATATTTATACATGTTTTTAGGCAATGTTTATTTATATTTTTATTAATATTTTGGTTATTATCATAGAATAATGGTACTTATAAGCTTAATTTATATTTTGCAGCAAAATAGAAACATTTTCGAAGAAAGGAACGAAAATTGTCAAAACATAGAACTTTGGAGGCTTGGAGAATGAAAGAAGAAGAAACCCACGAAATCTGCGATATTCACGTCGTGAGGTGTCTAGATTCACAACGTGAGTTGGAGTATTCTAGAAGATAGGCACCAGAATGAAGAGTCCTTGTCGAACACGTATATCTCGTATTCACGTCGCGAGACTTATTGATTCACGACGTGAACTTGAAAAAAATCAAAAAGTACATATATCCTTGTCCATTACGACTTGAGATACTTTTTGGCTGTTTGAAAAGTTCCAGGAGACGATTTTCAAAAAGGAAAAAGGTCTGGAATAGGGTTTCAACACAAAACGAGAAGAGTTCATAAGTAGTTCAAACGTTTGGTACTTTAATCATGTCTATTACTTTGACTTGTTTAAGTTTGATTTTGAGTATGGGTAGCTAAATTTAGTTACTCTTGTTTAGCTAGATGAAACTTCGACTTATGGTTTAGTTAATTTATTATGGATTTGTTTAGTTGGTAATGAGTTTGTGTTTGATTGTTAATACCTAGCATGCTAATATTTGATTCTTTAGTTACTTATATTCATGATCTGTGTAGCTTAGTGATAATTAAATTACATAAACTTGACACCTAGTGATTTAGTGAACATTAAATTGAAAGAGCTAGGATCGACCAAATATTAGGTAAGTAATTGAAGAAAGTAAATTTAGTTGTGTTAGAGAGCATAAGTAATGACCATAATTATGTTTGCCTAATATACATAGCTTATTCATAATCATAACTAGTTTTGTGTTTGATTGTGTGTGACCATGCATAGTTTTACATGATAAGTTAAATATTGTTAAATTTATACATAAATTATCAAGATAATACAAAATTAGATAACCAACTTTGATAATCCATAATTGTTAGCTAACCAGAAAGAAGAAGTGGATTCGAACTAACTGCGAGCATTTTTAGTAACTGATTGAATTTGTGTTAAAGAGTTAAGTTCATCTAAACTTCAAAAATTAGATAAATTCCATTTCTTTGTTAATAATTTGGTTAATTTAGTAGTAGATAGATTAATTAGTCAAAACCGTTCCCTGTGATCGACACTCGACTTACCCGACTATTCTATAATTTGACTTGGTACACTGCCTAGGTGCAATTCAGTTAGTTAAGTTAGTTACGTTATAAATATAAAATTAGGTGTAGCTATTTGCACACATCTTTCACTCACACATAAACTCATTAACATATATTTGACTCTTTAACAGATATTTAATACTTGTATTAAAATCATGTTCATGAAACACATATTTAATAGTGTTTAATATATATTTGACTCTTTAACAGATATTTAATACTTCCAAAAATTTTATTTTCCTTCGATGAAACCTAGTTTCATTACCACTAGATTTTAGTCTAATATTTATCGCAACTATTTACAAGCGATATTATTTTATAAGTGCTAAAAAATACTTTCAACTAGTATGTACAAACAAGGGCCAGACATGAAACACCGGAGGGTAGGACCATTTTGGCATTTAAGCACTTCCGAAACCCAACAACCCTATGCAGCTCTTCAAATCAAATTCCCTGTGCCGCGAGTAGCTAAATGATATTATAATAACACCTTGTATATTATATTTTATAATATATATATATATATATATATATATATATAATTTCATTATAGTGATATTGAACTTAAACTTAAGTTATACTTAAAGTAGGGTTAGCATAACTTAATTTTAACAGACTTAAATTGTTAAAATCCATTAAAAATTCATAACTTTTTCATCTGACATCCATTTCGACTGTCTTTATATCGTTGAACTCCTATTAATTAGATTTTAATTATCATTTAGGTTGTGCCGGATAAAAATCGATCGATCTAAAATTCAATTTTCGGGTTGTGTACTACTACGTTAAATCTTAGAAAAATCCTAACTTCCTCAAACAAAGTCATATTTGGACGTTCTCTTTATGTACGTTTTCAATTTAACATATACTACGACTTTCATTTAGATCCCTAAGGCTGAAAAGTAATTTATCGAAAATTCAGTTTTTAAGTTACGTAGTGACGTGCCGGTTTAGCCGTAGAACTCTGATAGGTCATAACTTCTTCGGTATAACTGGGATTTCAACGTTTATTATATGTACGGAACCCCTGTGATATATACTATAACTTGGTTAAGATTATTTAGTCTAAATAATCTTCTACCAAAAAGTCATTTTTAACGTTTATTGCCTTTAAATTGACTAGCCCGGATCTGCGGGCGTTACAATAAGGTATATGGTTCTATTTATGAACTTGATTCATAGGGTTTAAATTTTATTTCATAAGTATGCTGCTATTGATTGAGAAAATACGTAGATCCACTAGGTTGCATGTACCTTAAGAGTTAAGTGAAATTATGCACGTACATATTGATTGTAACCTAGTACATATTGATTGTAACCTAAAAATCCCAATATGATGATCACAATAATGTTGTTATAGTTTATGGGTAACATATTAACGAGGTAGGAGATGAGAGTGTGTTATGGAATAGGAGCATCAATGTTTAGGAGAAGCTTGAAAGTAGCTTCGTTCACTAAAATTAGTGAGTAATTGTTAGATGTATATCTGTATATATATCTTATATTTAGTTTGTATTTGGTTGCGCTGTCCAACATTGTATTTAGCCAATTATGTATTATTGTGGTATTAATATACGTGAGAGGCTCAATGCCAATTCATGGGAAAATATTCATGCTAACATGGTATCAGGCTATTCTACCCTCTAACCCTAGCCGATCCATACATGTGGTCGTATTTTTCTCACCTTTCACCTTTATTCTTCATCTTCTCTCTTCTTCTTCGTCACAATGACCGGAGAGTCTTCTAATCCCAAACCTAGTCCCAACGATAAAATCTACGGGATAACCAATATCAAGTATTATGTCCCCCTTCTTCTCGATCTCGACCGCTTGAATTATGATTCCTGGAAAGAGCTTTTTAAAAATCACTGCATTGGATACAAATTATATGGTCATCTTGATGGGTCTGCTAAAATTGAAGATGATTCAGAATGTGAAAAAGTGGACAATATTGTAAAACAGTGGCTATATGGAACACTTACTCAATCCGTTCTCCAATCTATTCTCAAACCCAACGCCATTACAACAGATGTTTGGAAGACTATTGAAGACCTATTTCATGAGAATAAAGAGCCTAAAGCCATGGAATTAGATGATGAACTTTGTTCTATCACCATTGGCGATTCTATATTTATGGAATATTATATACGTATAGAGTCCATCTCTGATCTTCTTGCTAATATTGGATCCCCGGTATCCAAAAGAAACCTCGTTATTTATGCCATCAATGGTTTATCTTAGAAATTTGCCCATGTCGTCCCCACCATTCGACATCAAAAACCATTTCCTACTTTCCTTGAGATGCGCTCCATGTTAACCCTTGAAGAACGGTCCATGGAAAAAGATCACTCCCGTCACATTCAAGCCTCACATCAAGACAATGCATCTTCACCAACCATTCTCACCACCGAGCACCAAAATCGCCCCTCTCATTCTCGATCAAATAACACCGGAGGTAGAGGTGGTGGTCGGAATCAACGTGGCGGCAGGGGAGGTTGGAACGGCGGGAGAGGTGGCGGTAGGCAGGGACGATCTGGAGGCGGAGGCTTCGCTCGCGGTCAAAATTGGGGGGAGGGGGATATTCTCCCTGGATGACGTCGTCGCAGATTCAAGGTCAACAGCAGCATCGTGGGCTATTACATTCTCCACCAATTCAACAATTCCCATGGCCCAATAATCATTACTCAAATTCTCAACACCAATGGCCCAATTCGAATTTAGCCCATCAGCAAGCTCTTTTCTCCATGTCTCAGCAGCCCAATAACCAGTCCAACAGCTGGCAATGGTTTTAATACCCGAATAATATGGATCAACCGACCACTTTACCGCAAACATTTAACACTATGACTCTTCAAGACCCAAGCAATGTAGATTGGTATATGGAGACCGGGGCAACCACTCATCTTCACGCCGATTCAGGTAATCTCAAGTCCTTTAAAAATAAATGCACTAATTCAAATATATCAGTTTTAGTCGGTAATGGATCTTGTATTCCTGTCACCAAAATTGCTCACTATACTCTTGCTTTAAACCCATTTCACACCCTTATTTTAAAAAATGTTTTTATCACTCCCCAAATTATTAAAAATCTTGTTTCTGTTTATCAATTTACTCGTGATAATAAATGTTCTATAGAATTTGACGAGTTTGGTTTTTCTGTGAAGGATTTTCTCACCAAACGCACCCTCCTTCGATGTGATAGCACCAGAGATCTTTACCCAGTCACCAAACCGAGTCCTCAAGTCTTTCTCAATCTCAGCTCATCATTATGGCATCAAAGACTCGGTCATCCTAGTCAACCTATTCTGAAACTATTAATTTCTATAAATTCCATTTCATGTAATAAAAATGATTCGTCATTTCTTTGTCATGCGTGTCAACTTGGCAAGCATACTCGTTTATCTTTCTCGTTATCTAAAACTCATGCTTTATTTCCTTTTCAAGTTATTCATTCGGATGTATGGACTTCACCCTTGCAAAGTCATAGTGGAATAAAATATTATGTTATTTTTATTGACCAATTTTCTCATTTTGTGTGGGTGTACCCTCTTAGACTGAAATCATATGTGTTCTCCAAATTTCTTCATTTCCGTGCATATGTCAAAAATCAATTCAACACTGATATTCAAACATTTCAATGTGATAACAGAAAAGAATATGACAACTCTCTCTTTCATCAACTTTGTGACACCAATAGCATACAGATTCGTTATACACTTCCCAACAAAATGGGAAATCTGAGCGGATGCTTCATACTTTAAATAATATGATCCGTACACTTCTTTTCCAAGCTCATCTTCCCCCCACTTATTGGGTGGAATCCCTCCATATGTCCGCTCATCTCTTAAATATCCTTCCATCCACATCTATCCATAATGACACGCCATTTCACAGACTCTTCAACAACCACCCATCCTACTCTAATCTTCGAGTGTTCGAGTGCCTGTGCTATCCGATGGGTTTTAGTCATAAGATATCCTATGTGCTCATACAAACCCTAATGCTTGGATTTAGGTTTCTCTATTGTACATGCTTTGAATCCAAGACTATAAACCCTAATTCTAGCATATGGAAATCGATATTAACATATAATTAGGTTTAAGATATTACCTTGATTGTTATGTAGCAATAACAATCCTAATTCCTCCTTGAATTGACTTTGGAAGGCTTAGAGTCACAAGTGTCACTCATCTAATGGCTTACAAACACCAAGAGCAAATGGAGAAGGTATAAAGAGAGAGGAGAGAGGTAGGAATTCATCCTAAGGACTTCTTGGGAAGGCTTAGACGAATTCATGAGCCTTAGGGGGTTTATATAGGTGTAAAGATTAGGGTTTTAGTCCTTATCCTTATCTATTCGCTTGCCCACCAAGTAACCATAAGATAAGTCTTAGAAACCCTTATCCTAGTCGAATTCTAAGGCATTATCTCCCTAAATTCGTTCACCATATATTTAAGATAATCCTTACCTTATTTTGTAACTATCACATAATTACAAATCAGCCCCTCTAGTTTAATTAATTACACTTGATCACAAAATTAATTCCTAATTAATTATTGACCAATATTAATTAAACAAATATGATTTCTCCTTTAATATATTATTCTTATAACATGTTAATAAATCATAATAACCTTTCTCTCTTTATTTATTTCTCCAATCAAGTTGCTTTGGTGAAGGCAACCCAAAAGGACCATGCACCATCGGGTCAAGTACATACCAAAATAGTTATGGACTTAGACACTAATCCAACAGTCTCCCACTTGGATAAGTCTAATAACTATTATGCGTATGACTTCAGATCCTGATCTACAATCGTAGCTTTCCAAAGCCGTTGTTAACTCTGATCCTATCAGATATGCGTGTCCTTAAGATAAGGGATCATATATTCTTCCATTCTAGATATCATATGAGATATGATTTCTAATCATTCTCTTTGTACTACTTCTCGATTTCTGATTTATGACGACAGACTAATTGAACAAATCAAATTAGCCCTAGCCCGGCCGAGCATTTACGTTTGTCATCACTAAACCATCAAGGGGCCCAAAAGATATCGCTTTTATCCTACCTTGGATAAAAGGAACGGATAAACTTTGATACAATGCTTGCTTGCACTCACTAACCAAATCACACACAACAATATGTTTTATAACACCAAGTTACTAGTGCGTTTACATATTATCAATGTGCAACCGATTAGCAAGATACAACTCACAGATCTCGGTTTCAAGAATATAAGATGTTATCGTCTCACCAATCACTCGTGATACAATTCATGGAGTGATCCAAGTGAACGTGGGTTTAATCCAATGCTCAAATTCATATTCATAAGCACTCATGAATGTTGCAGCAAACATTTGCTTATGTCTAATACTCTTTTAAACAATCCACACACCAATTCACGACAGTCTTCGTTCATATCTACTTCCAATATATGAACGACTGTGGCCCGTTTGAATAATTCGACTATTCTTAATAAACTCAATTATTCTGGAAGTCAAAACATGCAAAGTGAAACACAAGAATAATACTAATTCCATATGGCCTCAACCCTTTGAGTATGAATAAAACTCCTTTTATTTATCACCATATCGATTACTCATTATTTGTCGTTTCGGGTAATCAACTTCTTACTTGAATTACAACACTTATCCCATGCTCCTAGCATGCACACAATGTTCACCTATGGTTCTTACTTTGTGAAATAGATCACATTGAACACATTTTGAATCATTCTAATTTCACAACTCCGAATCCTTTTTCATAAGTGAAAGAATATCAAAATTCTTGCTACTTATAGAATATGCTAGATTCTAACATTCTATGCAATGATTCTTTCGTAATGTCACTGCACCAAAGTCACAAAGACTATTGCTAATGATGTTACAAAATCTTCTATCAGAGATTGTTACAAGACAATTCCTTAGATATGATGTCTCTCACTCAAAGTACATTCCTTTGAACATCCTTTTGCATAAAAGTTTCTAATCTAGACATAGATTTTCAATATTCAATTCCCAATATGGACACGCTTCCATATTTTCCATATGACAACTTATTCTTAATAGAATCTTATCTATTCATAATAATGTCGATATGGTCCATTCAATACCATGCTTCCAACTACTCACAAACAACCAATCCTCGTCGAACTTTGGATTGTCCTTTGATAGTTGTTTAATTATTTTAGTCAAAACCTATTCTAGTCCTTTTTCCCTCTAAATGCGCTAGACATTTTGAAAATATTAGAATGGTCAAACATTAAAGCATTTTCAATCGATCCTATACCCGAAGCGTATGGGACACGATGCATAATGTCTTATTTGCTATGTTCTCAAAATTCGAATTGTGAAAAGGAATTCCGTAATCATAATCGAAATTTTAAGAACACACTATGTACCTTTGACTAAATTTATCAACATTTCTCAACTTAATCCTTTAGATTTGAAATGAAGCATAATATTCTCTCCCTTAATTATAGCAAAACAACTATTCCATCCGTACAACTTTGCAAGGAATGACTCTTGTTTTCTATAATTAATATTGCCAACTTGCAATAATTTCCTTAATAATCATACAATCATAACTTTTATGCTCCCACTATCATCATGATTACTATAAAAAAAATAACACTTATGCTCCCACTAGCTTCGATATGTATTCAAAACATCTTAACTTCTAGAAAAACAATACATATTGAATTTCTTAAGTCCATGTTTCTAAAACTTAATGCTTTGATAATCTTTTATCAAGGCCTCTTGAAATTGTACACCTTTGCCTTCGATAGTTCATATGTGTGTCTAAACAATTAAGACTAATTTTCAAACCTCACAATTCAAATTATGGAAAGGGATACCGTAACCATGATCGAATTTGAGAATGCAATTTTACAATCACTATCTTCTTAAAATCTTTCTTAGTGAAAGCATTTCCTCACAATCATTTTCATGAAGAAGGAAATCTTATGACACTTAGATTTAAACGGTGTATATGTTTCTATCCATGTGAATTTGTTAAAACCAAAGTTTACGACAAATTCAAACTCATATGGAACGAACTTTCTTAATCTTGATTTCTTGCCTTATGGTAGCACAGCTGCCCACCACGTCTTCCAAGTAGTTAAGCATCTCACCTTTTTCCTATCAATGTACCTTTCATTGATCAAGGTGCCTTGCCTTTTATACATTCAAAATGAGAACTCATAGAACTCACATGCATAATTAACTCAATTGGAAACAGCACAGAAACAAAATAATGTTAACACGATAGGTTGTAAACCTCAACTCGTGTGCTAGTGATGATCGATAAGGTTTATTTGATTTGTTCTTGAAACCTTTCAAGACCATTAAGACTCCCACTGACTCCTTGACATATAAGATTCTCTTGTCAATAAACATTTGCTGACAACCAAATATTCAAGAGTTAGTGTAGCTTTTATCAAAACACTTATCCAAGACATCTTTCCACATTTGATGAATGTTATAAACCTTTAATACTTTTCACTCATTGTCACAATCTTAACTTTAAGACTTGTTATTGGAACGAATTATGATTGACTTTTGATTTAACCATTTCTTCAATTCTTGATTCCTCTTCTTAAACATACAATTGTACTAAGACTTACTTAGAGGATTAATTGAGATATGGTTCTTAATCATAAAGACTTATCATCAAGCATAAAAGGTACTCTCCTTTCTTCTTAGAATGGAGAAACTTTTATCTTTCTGCCTACTTGATTCTGATTCGTTTTGCTATTGATTTAAACCCTTTTAATCAATTCCGAATTATACTTAATCTTGTAAGTGTAATCATATTTACTAAGCCTTTAGTAAATCATGACAAATATCTTTGTTACTCTTATGGTGAACTTGATCAACACACAACTTTGTGTACTCGATCTCCTCGTCCTTCACTTGATACTTTGTCAACGAATTTGTCTAATTTCCAAATATGAAAATTCTCATTCATCATGCAACCAAGTTGCGTGATTCCAAATTTCAGTCCAATTGAAACTTTGGGCGATGAGAAACTCTCCCTATTTGGTAAATTCTCGACATTTCCATAAATAACATAACTAAGAATCATATCCATTCGTTGTAGAAATATGCAAACATCAATTTTCATAACGATTTCATTGCAAGGAAGTAAACAAATAAATAAGTCAAAATTTATTTTATTTATAAAAGCAGCGGAAAAACATTTGTCCTTACAATGCAAAATCTCTTGAAAACTATGTAAAAGGAAAATTTTTATCATAACTATCTAAGCTCAAAATCCAATCTTCAAGTCCATGCGATCGAGATCCATCTCTTGTGATTAGATTCATCTTGCTCTTTTATCAAGCTTCCTTTCTTTTCACTGATCCTGCAAAACATTCAAATGCAATCTTATCACATCATGTATTAAGAATCAATGAATAGGAACTTAACGGAGTTAGATAGTGGATTTTACCTGAAGCGTAGTCATACTTTTGACTCTCCCATCTCTTAGATCTCTTAGGTAAATAGGGCAACTTCGTCTCCAATGCCCCTTCTCTTGGCAATAAAAGCAAATTGACTCTTTAGGAACAACACATGAACTACTTCAACCATCGCCTTTCTCTTATGATCAAACTTTTCGATCATTGCATGTCTTTCATTGCCATTGTCTATATCCATAGAGGTCTTGAAGGCAGATTCACCAATCAACTTTGCTTTTCTATTGCGCCAAACCATTGCTGATTCAGTAGCAATAAGCATATAGGTGAGATCAATAAGGGTCACGTCGTGGTTCATCATATAGTACTCTCTTACGAACTCACTATACAAGTTAGGAAGTGACTGAAGAACCTAATCAAAAGCCATCTCTTCACTGACAACGGATCCCATCATTCTTAACTTATCAATGTGTGACTTCATCCCTAAGACGTCACACACCGACTTTCTTTCTTTATGTTTACTTGCCAAAAGGGCTTGAGTGATATTGAACCTTTCAATTTTACAATCTTGTGGGTTAGGGAGAATAATTGGAGGAGGAGGAAGTGAAGCATGATTTCTTGTTCCTCGATCGAATCGTGGAATATCATCTTCATGTGGAATGCTTGTTCCACGGGATTTGGGAAGACCATAGTTGTCGAACTTTGACATCTACAAAACGGGAGAAACAAATTCAAGTTAGTTGATTGATTGATTGATTGAGTCCTTAGTAAATCACCCAAATGAGATACTAAGGCTAGTACCCAACACAATATGCTACAACCTAGAAAAGGGATGTCGTAATCTAGTTGCAGAATATTTGAAGGTAAGTGAATGACGATTCACTAATTTCCACCATGAAAAACAAAAAAGAAATTTAAGTTTTAAATCTATGAAAACTCCTAGATCCTTTGAGATTCATTGAACATTTCAATGGCATGTTTAAATCTCGATATGCCCTCTCGTTTGTGACTGGGATGCCGAGGATCACAAAGCGGGTGTGAATAACCATGCAAAGTTACATGGTTCCCTCACATGTTACAGTCACATATTCGATGTGCCGGTAAACCACACACGCTCCACCGAACTATGACAAACATTGAGTCACCCTTTGCTACCTTTGCTTAGAACCATTTAGTGTGCCGGTAAACCACGCACGCTCCACTAATGTCTTCGCAAGGGCACAAAGTGTAATTTCATGGAATTGCATCAATTCACTTTGCCTAAGTAACTAAGATTGGGAATTTGTAAAAACATTTAGTTACTTTTGTATTTCATTATACTTATAATGGAAGGTTTTGTCCTATCCTACCCGTTCGGCTAACGACCCTCCACTAGTCAAAAGTGCGGTGGGTAAGAGTGGATACCCATTCGATCGTCATTTTATAGGCAATTTCCTTAAACACCCCTTATAGACCAGCTTCGTGAATGAGGCCTACTAACGGTAAGACTGACTTTTACTCATACATACATATATATATATATATATATATATATATATATATATATATATATATATATATAATGTTAGACTTTTAATGTTATATATAGTATAGGGTGCATTTTTACACTTTTAAAATATTAGGTGGTTAACTTTAACAATTACACTTTTAATTCAATTAAATGGTTAACCTTGACTTTTATGGATTTATTAAGTCTCTTTTAATTATACTCCTTAATTAATTAATAAAACCATAAGGGTGTATTTGAACTTTTCAAAACATTACTAGGGTTTTAGAATTTAACATTCCTAATTAACTTTTAATCAACTTTTAAATTCCAAAACTTGAGGGCAAGTTTTGAAACATTTCAAAAACATTAGGGTTTCAATTATTTAAATTTCAAAACAATAAAACCTTTGGGTTCAAATTTAAACTATAAAACCTAAAGGGTAAAATATGAAACTTTTCATAACAACAATGATCAAATAACAAATAATCTAAACTAACATTTAATTACATAATTATCCATATTTGATTTGTTTAATGATTTCTTGCAAAACAATTTATCAATTTACTCAAAATAATTAATCAATTATCTTATAAGGAAACAATTATCTTATTAATTGATAAATATCTTCAATTAGATAAAAAATATAGTCAAATATATCATATAATCGGATTAATATTGATCTAACATGATAAGGTAACTATCCATATGCAAAAACAGCAAAAAATCCCGAGATAAGCACTATCTGACGAGTTGACTCGTCGAGTCAAGCCTGGACTCGTCGAGTCACCCTGGACTCGGCAAGTTCAGCTATGGACTCGGCGAGTCCAGCCTCTAGAACACCAAAAAAAAACGAGTTTTTTTAGATATACAATGCATCAATACAATTGAAACCATCCTAGGCTCTGATACCACTGATGGGTTTTAGTCATAAGACATCCTATGTGCTCATACAAACCCTAATGCTGGGATCTAGGTTTCTCTGTTGTACATGCTTTGAATCCAAGACTATAAACCCTAATTCTAGCATATGGAAATCGATATTAACATATACTTAGGTTTAAGATATTACCTTGATTGTTATGTAGCAATAACAATCCTAATTCCTCCTTGAATTGACTTTGAAAGGCTTAGAGTCACAAGTGTCACTCCTCTAATGGCTTACAAACACCAAGAGCAAATGGAGAAGGTATAAAGAGAGAGGAGAGAGGTAGGAATTCATCCTTAGGACTTCTTGGGAAGGCTTAGACGAATTCATGAGCCTTAGGGGGTTTATATAGGTGTAAAGATTAGGGTTTTAGTCTTTATCCTTATCTAGTTGCTTGCCCACCAAGTAACCATAAGATAAGTCTTAGAAACCCTTATCCTAGTCGAATTCTAAGGCATTATCTCCCTAAATTCGTTCACCCTATATTTAAGATAATCCTTACCTTATTTTGTAACTATCACATAATTACAAATCAGCCCCTCTAGTTTAATTAATTACACTTGATCACAAAATTAATTCCTAATTAATTATTGACCAATATTAATTAAACAAATATGATTTCTCCTTTAATATATTATTCTTATAACATATGAATAAATCATAATAACCTTTCTCTCTTTTTTTATTTCTCCAATCAAGTTGCTTTGGTGAAGGCAACCCAAAAGGACCATGCACCATCGGGTCAAGTACATACCAAAATAGTTATGGACTTAGACACTAATCCAACACTATCCTCACCTCATTACAATCAATAAACTTGAGCATCGATCGGTCCCATGTATCTTTCTCGGGTATCCCTCTAATCACAAAGGTTTCCGTTGTCTCAATCTTCATTCTAAAAAAATAATCATCTCACGACATGTCACCTTTGATGAAACCATTTTTCCATTCGGCTCAATGACCCCGGACTATCCCCCCACTTATGATTTTCTTAATATATCTGACTCCCGCAATTTCTTTAATGATCCCACCATCACTTCCCATTCTCATTCATCTCCCCCTATTATGTCTCCTGTCTGTGACACCTTCACCGACAACATCATTGTCTCTGTCGACCAAAACATCCCTGTCGACGTTGCTGCTCCGACAGCTCCCCTTTCCTCCATTGCTGCAACTCCAACTGCCCCTTCGATTCCTTTAAATCATAACCGGTCCACCATGTCGGGTCCTTCTAGTACTCATCCTATGACCACTCGTGCTAGACTTGGTATTCATAAACCCATTGACCGTCTCAACCTTCATAGCGGCATAGTTTCTAATCCCTCCCCTCTTCCTAGAAACTATTCTGAAGCTTTCCAACACCCTAATTGGCGTAATGCCATGAAAGATGAATATGATGCACTTATTTCTAATGGGACTTGGGTACTTGTACCTCGGCCTCAAAATGCTAATGTTGTTAATTGTATTTGGCTGTTTAAAAAGAAACTTAATGCAGATGGCTCTCTTGCTCGATATAAAGCACGGTTGTTTGCTAATGGACGTAGCCAACGTCCAGGCATTGATTGTGATGAAACTTTTAGTCCGGTTGTTAAACCTGCTACTATTCGGACAGTTCTTAGTATTGCCATCTCTCATTGTTGGCCAGTTCATCAGTTGGACGTTAAGAACGCTTTTCTTCATGGCCATTTACAGGAAACAGTTTATATGCATCAGCCACCGGGTTTTCGTGATCCCTCTGCTCCAGATCATGTATACTTATTACAACGATCTCTTTATGGTCTCAAGCAGGCTCCTCGTGCATGGTAACACAGATTTTCTCAATATATCACTCAGTTCGGCTTAACTAACAAAAAATCTGATTCTTCTTTATTCATCTACAACAAAGGGGGTCACATTTCCTATCTTTTACTTTATATTGATGACATTGTGTTGACTGCTTCATCCACAGGTCTCTTACAACAGATTATCACCACCTTACGTGCCGAATTCTCCATGACTGATTTGGGTGCTCTCAATTATTTTCTTGGTATATCTGTCGTTCGAGATCGTCATGGTCTGTTTCTCTCTCAACAGAAATATGCCACAGAAATTTTGGACTGTGCTAAAATGTCTAATTGCAAAACTACTCGAACTCCAGTCGAAATGTTTGCCAAATTTGATGGCTCAGGCCCTCCTGTTGTTGATCCTACCTTATATCGTAGTCTTGCGGGTGCACTTCAATACTTGACTTTCACTCAGCTGGATATATCTTATGCAGTTCAATAGGTGTGTCTATATATGCATGACCCTCGAGAACCTCACTTTACTGCTCTCAAACGGATCCTTCGATATGTTCGTGGCACTCTTGATCATGGATTACAACTCTATGCTTCTCCTGCTCATGGTTTAGTTGCTTACTCTGATGCTGATTGGGCAGGCTGCCCTACCTCTCGTCGATCCACATCTGGCTATTGTGTCTTCCTTGGACAGAATCTTCTCTCTTGGTCTTCCAAACGACAGGGTACCATTTCCAGGTCTAGTGCTGAAACAGAGTATCGTGGTGTTGCGAATGTCGTTGCCGAGACTAGTTGGCTTCGTAACTTACTCCGAGAGCTCTTTTACCCTCCTCTGACTGCTACTCTTGTTTACTGTGACAATGTTAGTGTCGTTTATCTATCTACCAATCCTGTTGAGCATCAACGCACCAAATACATCAAGATCAACATCCATTTTGTGCGTGATAAAGTGGCCTTGGGCCGGATTCGTGTTCTTCATGTTCCATCTTCATCTCAATACGCTGATATCTTTACCAAGGGGCAACCGTCTACTCTGTTTCTTGACTTTCGGTCCAGTCTGAACGTTCGTCCGTGACCTCTCGTTCGGACTGCGGGGGGATGTTAGATGTATATCTGTATATATCTTATATTTAGTTTGTATTTGGTTGGGCTGTCCAACATTGTATTTAGCCCATTATGTATTAGAGTGGTATTAATATACGTGAGGGCTCAATGCCAATTCATGGGAAAATATTCACGCTAACAGTAATGATTGATGTTACTAGCATCTTAGTTTTCCCGAAAGAGAGCTTCAGGACTAGTCCAAACAGATAGATGGGTAGTACTTTTGATCAGGATCATATAAAAGGAGTTTATGTGTGATTATGCTACAAATACTTATTTTGACCAATAAATCCAACTTGAACCATTTGACAACATCAATTTCAGTAGGGTTGGATGTGTTGTTAAGGTGGTCAATGATATCATACTCGATGCAATGTGTTTCAAAAAAATTATCGCTACACATCCTAATTGAGTTCATAGAGATCACAGATGAGGGAACATGTGCTTATTGTTTCTGATGTCGCAGGGTTTGGTGCTTAATGAGGGGTTGTCGGCCACCATTACATAAGATAATAAGGAGAAAGTCAAAATAAAGAGAAGAAGAAGAGGAGGTGAGGGACATCGATGAAGGTGTTGACGGCTAGGGTAGAGCTGAAAGGTAAGGAATAGGAAGAAAAAGGGTTCTCTCATACCATGTAATTTAAAATAATTCCCGATAAAAATTACATTACATTTAAATCAATGTAATTTCAATTGGGATAACAATATACATACTATGTATCAGACTTATGCATAAGGGAGGAAGGAACCATTCCTTCCCAACCCACTCAACCTACTGTCACATCAGTTTTTCTCTTTCATTTTTCTTCATCTTTCTCAATCCACAACACACGGAAACCTATCATTTTCAACCCACTCAACTCATTCAATTAAAAAAAATACAAAACAATCAAGGTAAAATCTTAATTAGCAATAGAGTTACTGTCGGTACCACTCCCTCTTCAATGGGTTGTTTAATTGGATTCACTAACCAACTTCATCCTCTCTCTCTATATTCTTTCTCTCATTTTCTCTTGTACTATGTGTTTTAAGACTTGTACCTTAATTGTTTTGTATTTTTTGTACTTGAATGTGTTGAGTTGATTGAGAAAGATAAAATTTCGCGTGTTGTGGGTTAGGAAAGATGAAGAAAAAAGAAAGACAAAAACTGATATGACAGTAGTTCAGTGGGTTGGAAGAGAATGACTTCCTCCTCCCTAATAACAATGTACAACACAGTTATGCAATAATACCCAACAATTGCAAGCGTCGTAAAAAAAATGATGTAAACTACGGACCAATTTATTATAAGGTGAGTATTGTGGACTTCGATTGCAAAAATAAATAAATAAATAAATAAAAATATGTTAGAGCTTGTACCTAATTGTGACATCTTATCCTTGAATGTCCATGCCCCCACCACAATTCACATACAAATCGACAAACAACACAAAAACACAACTTAAATTATTTGATGATCATAAGTAACCGTTTAATTCAGTATATGTAACCTACAGATATTTACGGAAAATAGGAGGGAAAAAATTATGAAAAAAAATGTATCAATTATGTTTTAAAATGGTAATAGAAGATTATATACATCACAACTATCATCTCCGGTCCTCCTAAAGAATCTAACTTGTAAAGCCATCCAAAGACATTTATGGGGCCGTCACTAGATTTACATGTCTCCTTCACATTATATTTATTATTTGTTTTGGTTTTCTTCACTCTTCTTAATGTATATCGTCATGTCACAACTATTGAATATCTACTTTCAGTAAATTAGTATTATAAAAGGGATAATGACTTGAGAGGGTAATAAGGTTTCCAGTTTGTCCGTATTAGATCACTAAGGTTTTTTTTGTGCGTATTAGATCAATATGGTTGTTATTACCGTTTAGAAATAGTCTTTTTACCGGTTTTAACGGGTAAAAAGGATTATTTCTAAACGGTAATAACAACCATATTGGTCTAATACGCACAAAAAAAAACCTTAGTGACCTAATACGGACAAACTGGAAACCTTATTACCCTCCTAAGTCATTAACCCTAATTATTTAGAAAACATGCTTACTAATCAATGTAACTGATTTGTTTGACTGAAAATAGTTGCTTCCATTTAAACTTATCTCACAACCCTTCCAGAACTTCTAAGTCCATAAACTCTTATGATTGATGGTCTTCATTACATAAATATGCAACATTTTTATCAATAACTTCTTTTTTGTCATTTAAATGTTTACATGAACACATCCATATGTACAAAAACAAAATCTCACTTTGATACCTCCCATCAATGTCTACATTTGATAACGAATGGAAATGTAAAACCAACAGGGACTTGCAGATGATGTCTATTATCAATTATTTTATAAAAAGCAAAACCACAACATGAACTAAGAAACTGAAGTTGCAAAATTAATCAAAATCAACACATAAACAAACATATACAGACTATATACAACACATAAACGGAAGTTTATAAAGCATGAAACTTAATGACAGGAAAAGTAAAAAACTTAAAGGAGACTTTATAGAAAGAAAGATCCCTTTTACTTGCCACAAATGGTTGAAGACATCAACAAGAAGATCAATCTGACCATAGAATCCACATGTTGTCTGATTATGACTTCAGTAGATGAACTACTGAAACGTAAGAATTACAACTGAACTCTATTAGCATTTGAAAAGGGAATTAGTGTTAAAAAAATTTGGACCATTTCTTGATTTGTGTGTGTCATCCTTGCGCAGGGGCCATGCTAATCTTCTCTGTATCGTTCCAATTTTATCGGATGTCCCTAAAGGGACGACTATAGATGAAGAGCTTTGCCATATAGAGGAGTAGCAGGTTATATGGGACGACGCGAGTTCTAAACGAAGTAGTTTACTGTTGATGGTCATATATTCTCAATGTCTTTAAAATTAGGGTTAATGACTTAGGAGGGTAATAAGGTTTTCGGTTTGTCCGTATTAGGTCACTAAGGTTTTTTTGTGCGTATTAGACTAATATGGTTGTTATTACCGTTTAGAAATAGTCCTTTTTTACCCGTTAAAACCGGTAAAATGACTATTTCTAAATGGTAATAACAACCATATTGGTCTAATACGCACAAAAAAAACCTTAGTGATTTAATACGGACAAGCTGAAAACCTTATTACCCTTTCAAGTCATTATCCCATTATAAAATGAGTAGTCCAAATCCGAGAATAGCTTTGGTTCCGATTAAAGTGACTAGTTGGGAAACAGGTGGGTCCGATCAAAGCCTAAATACCCATAGGGGCTTATGCGTCACCTTTTCTATTGATATGAGATTATTATGAATATATATTAATGCATAATGTACAAACGGCTTGATAAATTTTTGAAAAGTATCAAAATATGATAAAGAGAAATTCTTTAAAAAAAATAAACATAGGATCTAAAGTTGAATACAAAAAAATGGGGGACCATGACGGTACAAGTTGTGCTTTAATCATTAACAACGAACTTTATACGCACATTACGTGTATATATACACACAAAAATACTTATATATATATATATATATATATATATATATATATATATATATATATATATATATATATATATATATATATATATGACACGGTGACAAACTTGTAAATATGATATAATAGCATTCAATCACAAATACGTAAGTTTAAAGAATTAAATAATAATTGAAATTCATTCTAATCGATCGTTTATCATCCAGATTTCTCTTCCAACCTTCAACAATCATCCAGAGTTCTTCAATTAAATTCTCGATCAACGTCATCATGTGTTAATCAATTATCGATATTCGTCAATAACACGTGTTGACAAAAAAATTCGTTTTTTGCTCTTCAATCCAACCTTCAATTCTGCTTGAATACGAACTATTATTCATAAGTAAATATACGATCTAATATTTAAAAATGAATATACTATATACTATTCTCATGTGATATACCATTTAATATTATATAATATTCACATATGAAAATATCATCTAATATTCATAAGTCAATATATCATCTAACATTCATAAGTGAATATACTATGTAATATTCACAAGTGAACACATCGTCTAATATTTAAATATGAATATATTATGTTTATTATATGCTATATTCACATATCAATGATATTAAACTGTAAAAAAATAATCATATTTTTTATTCATAAGTGAATAACGATGTACTGTAGTAAAAAACTGATTCGTTTTTATTCACTTATGAATAACGAAAGCTGAAACTATAAAAAAAATTAAAAATTCTATTTTATCTTAAAACTATATCAATATAGATGTCTATTTATAGAGAATAAAAAATTATGAATTTTGATATATTTAAAATTATTTTTTGATAAAAATAATTCCTTACAAAATAAAAAAAAAATAATAAATAAATAAAAACTATGTTTTTGTACATATTAAAGTAATGATTATTATAGTTTAAGGAAACATGTTTTGTTGGAAAACACATACGCATTCCTTTCTCATTTTCGTCGGTATGTTGGAAGCTTTTGCGGCAAAAATAAATGATTGGCTGAAAATGATTCTCAAATTCTCAACATTTTTTTTCTCAATTCAACCCTCCTCCATATATATATATATATATATATATATATATATATATATATATATATATATATATATATATATATATATATATATATATATATATATATATATATATATATATATATATATATATATATATATATATATATATATATATATATATATATATATATATCAGGACCGATGCATTTGATTTTAAAGGTTATGAACCAAAAATAATAATAAACCTTTAAAAATATTTTTTATATATATAAGCAACAATCATTAAAATTATAACAAATTGATTTTTAATCTAAAAATAATCAGAGAAACAAAATAATTAATCAAGAAAAAAACATGAATAAGGAATAAAAAAGGATTAAAAAAAGTAAAAGTTGGTAGTTACAAGAATCTTACGGTCAATTTAAAAGATAGAACCCTGGTCAATTCAAAAGATAATGGCACTCTTAGCCGACTATACTATCATTAAATTTTCAACCATTTTTTTGTAAAATTTTACTCTCTCCATCCTAATATTATTGTCAACACATAAAAAAACATACAGATTTAAAAAATCATTAATTACCAATAATTTTGTATAATAAAATGACAGTTTCGTCCTTACTTTGCATTTAATGTACAATTAAATACTTAGTTGGTTAAATAATAATGAAGGGTATTTTGATAAAAATGTTATTTATTTTTAGAAGTGGACTATTATTTTGGGACAAACGAAAAATTTTACACAAGAAGCAAAAACAAATTATTTAGTTATAATTTGAAATTTATAAACAACTAGTAAGAAGGTATATTATAGTTTAATATTTTATAAATATTTTTTTTTTGAGAGGAAATGCATATTTATGTTTGTAATTAGGTGAAATTTTTTTAAGCTATTTGAAAAATAAATTATAAAATTAATAAATAATTATAGATATAATAAAAGTAAATAAACGATGATTTATTATTCAATTTTTTTTTGTCTATTTTGTTCTTATTTTATAACTTAAAACCAATTCGAAATCCAAAATATTTATTCGGTTCTCTTGAAAACTAATCCAAAATTATGAATATCCAACCAAGTAGACCAATCCAAATTATCAAATTAAACAATTCCGATTAACTGAATAGTAAACAACCCTATCTAGTATCTAAGAAACAATGAAAGACACTTGATAAGACCAGGTGATGTGGATTTAATTATTGAAAGATTTATACGAAAGAGGCTCTATATTATGACAACTTGATTAAATAGAAAAAGATAAACCAAGAACCTTGGTCAAATAGAAGAAGGAGAAAATCAAGAGCTGAATTATAAGTTTTTTTAAAACAATTTCGTAAAATGGTATATATATATATATATATATATATATATATATATATATATATATATATATATATATATATATATATATATATATATATATATATATATATATATATATATATACACACTATAATTTTGTAAAAATTGAGTCTTATTTTTTTATTCAGGGCTCTGTATGGTTGCACTTCCCGAACCTCTTTAGAACCAGATGTTAGATTAACACTTTTTTCTCGGTGTTTTTTCTATAAAAAGCCAACTATCTCCCTATAAATTGCATGTTTTTCCTTATATTTGTAGAATGTCGGTGCTACTCTCTTTTGTTATGATTTTCAGGTCAAATTGGACCACATTGACACATATGACATCTCGGGATGCGTTTTAGGAAGCATTAGAGCTTGGTTGGAGATGAAACTAAGGAACAATATTGATGAATGATCATGAATAGTTTGAAAGGAAGAATTGTGACCTAAACCAAGCAGAATGGAAGAAATGCGATCACAATTACCATACATGCGATCATAAAAAATGGTCACATAATTACTTTGAAGTTTCTACATGCTAAATTACAAGCTAACAGAAAAAAATCAATTAACATAATCGCAGATCCATATATCACAATTTTTTTGCAACGTCCTGAAAAGTTCCAAAACGACATCATATTTCATTAAATCACTTCGGGGCATGTTTTATCGAAAAATGCAATCGTATTTATCATATATGTGATCACAGATACCTCTGCTTTTTGACTGGACGTATAAAGAGGCTTCTAAAAACATCCCAGTGACCCAATTTGTGATTCCAGATGACAGGGAGGCGATTTTCAAAGGTTTTCGAGTGTCAAACACAGATCTGAAGAACACGGTTGGATTTTCATTTTCCTTTAGTAAGATTTGTCAATTAGATATTGTTTCTACTACTTGTAATTCGTTTTTAGCCATGTTAGGTTAAAAAACATAGATTTTTAGTTTCAGAAATGACTCGACTTTTTCGTTCAAGTAATCATTAGGCATGATTTTTATTGTGTTTACTGTTTAGTTTGGTCAGTTTTATGCTTAATTTAATGTTTGATTTTGCTTCAACTTTTGTTAGCCACTTTAATTCTTAATGAATCGTTCTAGTTATCCGATTTGTTTAGATTCGTAATTGTCTTTATTAATCAGTAAATGTAACGAATATTAGATTAATTCTATGTTTAGGGTTAAGTATAAGATAAACTGATCAAACAAGTCTTTACGTTTTGAGCTTATGAGAAGTATTGGACTTTACTGGGAACGTTACACTATATCTAATGCTACTTTTCTAAATTAATTAAGAGCTTATTTGATTAATTTAGTAAAAAATAATGCTTAGTTCAAAGAGCTTGTTTTCCTTAAACATTTTAGTAAAAGAAATTTGTTAGAGCTTATTAATATTTTTCAGAACCAATTTAAACAGTACATAATTCAATAATCATGTTGAAGGTTCTTTGTATGATTAGAGGAATAAACACGAAACTGAAATTGCTTTACTTTCTGAATTTTATTCTAGTATTTAAATTGTATTATTTTTCTTTTATAAATTTATGTCCAAGTTAGTTTTAGCAATCAACAAATCCACCCCCCCCCCCTGCCTGTGACATCTCGAAATTTATGTCAAAGGCTGTGGATGGTCAATTCGTAGTAAACCTCTTTGTAATTTCACTGATTGAGTTTTAGTGTATCTGTAACACCCAAAGTTTCGAAGACCAAGAAGGGAAAGAAAAGCCCCAATTTAAGGGCCGACTCGGCGAGTCCGAGCGGATCCGGGTCGAGGTGTAAGCGACCGACTCGGCGAGTCGGTCAAGGTGACTCGGTGAGTCTGGTCTGTGCGTGGAAAACCCTAAATTCGGGACTTGGGGCCTATATAAATGTCTTAATCTTCTTCCTAGGGTTCCTTACTGCCTCTTTAGCCCTGGATATCAAACCCTAGCCGTCATATCTCCTAGTTGAGCCTTGGAAGGTGCTTTAAAGCTTGGAAAAGGAAGAAGGAACTTGGAGGAGCAAGAAGGAGCTATAGATCTGGGATTGTGAGTTCATTTTGAGCACTTGGAGGTAATAAACTAGTTCTTGGACCCTTTTTGCACCTAGATCTATGTGTGGTTGTTGGGGCTCTTTTGCCATAATGTTATTATTTTGGGTTAGAAGCCGGATCTGGAGTTGCTACTTCAGATTCAAGTGTTTTAGGGCCTGGAGAAGCATAAAGTATCAGCCATTGTGTCGATTTTGAAGTCCCTTGGCCTTACACCCTAGTTAATGGCGTACCTTGCCTAGATCTCCTTCTCTACACGTAAAGTTTGCAACTTTACGTGTGGAATAGGCTTGGGAAGGGTGGATCTATAGTTTGGAGTCCATGCATGACTCAAAAATCCTCTGCATGTAAGGAGATCTGAAGGGACTCGACGAGTCCTTTGAGTGGACTCGGCGAGTAGCATGAAGTTTTGGAGAAACTCGACGAGTGGGATGAACAACTCGTCGAGTCGTATGAAGATTGCCTTGGACTCGGTGAGTCTGTTCTTGGACTCGGCGAGTCAGGTCGCGAAACCCCAACCCTTCGAGTTGTGACTCGAATCAGTGAGTCGGGTGGAGACTCAGTGAGTTGAACAGGTCTGGACTCAGAAATCGGTAGACTCGGCGAGTCATGGACTGACTCGGCGAGTCGAGTCGTGAATGAAAGGAATCTGATCATTTTGAACTCGGCGAGTCAGTAGGGTGACTCGGCGAGTAGGGTTGACCTGGAAGGTTGACTTTGACCAGGACTTTGACTTTGGACCAGGGTGGACTTGATTGCCTTTCGGGGGTCAGTTAGACTCAGTGTTGCATTGATATTGGTAGTTCGGGGAGCAAGGGGAGCAGGAGTTCCGTGAGTTGTCGGGAAGCAGCTAGTGAGATCACCAGCAAGTTCAGCCAGTTCAGGTGAGTTTCCTTCCAGTAGTAACGGGTCTAAGGCACCAAGGCCGACCCGTATAGATGAGACGTTAGTATTATAGTGTGGGCCGAGCCCGTATCTATTAGTTGAGTTGATTGTGTTATATACCAGCATGATAGAATTGTTTACACTTGTTGTCTGTGTGATACTTGTATGATATGAGTTGGCGGTTGAGTGTGGGCGGGGCCCGTATCTCTCCGAGAATGGAGTGTGGGCTAGGCCCGTATCTCCCAGGTAGCGAAGTGTGGGCGGGGCCCGTATCTCTCAGAAAGTGAGGTGTGGGTGGGGCCCGTATCTTCACGAGTGTGGGCGAGGCCCATATCTCCTAATTGCATGTTATATGTTAAATGCTTGTATGGTATGGGGTATTATGGGGGAGCTCACTAAGCTTTGTGCTTGCGGTTTCAGTTTTGGTTTCAGGTACCTCCTCAGCTAGGGGAAAGGAGCCGGCACGGTAGCAGCATGTCACACACACACTCTTCGATTTCCGCATTTACGAGATTCACTGGGATTGTACTCTGATATTTCATGGGATGTATGGTTTGACTTTTAAAACATGGTTTGCGATGTGTTATGGTGTGATCAAATAATGTTTTTATTTATTAATGTTTTCTAAAGTAATATTTTAAAATGAAATTTTTGGACATGAAAATTGGGTCGTTACAAGTTGGTATCAGAGCCCTGGTTTGAGGGATTCAGACACGCCTTCGGGAGTGTCTGAACTCAAATCGAGGGATTGAAAGATTTTCCAAAAGAAAATGTTCTCTAAAACTCGGAAAAGAGTCATAAGAAAGAGCGAAGTGTGTGACGTGCGCAACCGGCCGAGCTCAAGTAAGTACTCCCAATTTACCCATACAAGTTATGTTATTATTTTCAATATCAGTTTCAGTATCAGTTTCAGTTCAGTTTCAATTCCAGCTTCAGTAGAACAGCATGCTAGAATAGGACTAAGAATCTAGGATGATGCCTTATGTGCCTGCTTTATGTGTTCCAGCTTGATGAGAATTGCATGCTAGTAATGAGTAGACAGTAGTAGGATAGCATGTGTAGGCTATGCCTGAAAGTATGAGCTTAGCACTATATGCTAGTGCAGTTTCTTGTTATGAGAATTGTTTTGCCTGAGTATGTTTCCCTTATCCGAATACTGCTTGCTTTGTGCTTTGTGGGACTTTGAGTGATGAGAGTTAGCCATTAGGTGAATACGTTTCATCACATGTGATTAGGGTTGAATAATCTCAGAGTGCTGGATTTGGCCCTACTGCGCAGCTCTCGTTTGAGTCCAACCGTTGTAGGGACGAGTCCTTTACTTGAAGGATTATCTGAGCCTCGTCACATGTGATGGTATTCAGGTGGTGACTAATTGGCATTACTAGGAGGCCTTCAACAGCTGAGGACTGTGTGGGTAGAGTCAGAGGTCCCCTAGGGCAAGCCTAGGATGAGAGTAGCAGAGATCAGTAGAAGAGTAAAGGGGACTGGGTGGAGTTGAGGTAACTCTCGAGGAAAGTACGGATAGATGTGGAAGGTAGTAGGGGCCCATACTACTGAAAGCAGAGGATCCGTACTCGATTCAAGAGGGGCCAAGACGAAACAAGAAATGGTGTAGTGAGTGAGAAATCCCTCAGCAATAGTGTGTTAATTGATCAGGATTTTGTTATGTTTTCAGCATGTTGACATTGCGCGAGCCACCAGTTAGCAATTCAGGCGTCGAGGAGGGATCTAGCTCGGGTTTTGGAGCCGGGCAGCTTGATGATCAGATGAGGGATTTCATTTCCGCAGAGATTATGCACAACATCATTGATCAGACTCCAGTGATTTTCGGTTCAGTTAGAGAGGCCATTGTGGAGCTCATGGACAGTCATCTTAAGGCCTTAGGGGCCGGGGCAGTTTCAGGACAGTTTGAGGCTCATATAGAGCCCGATTCTCATGGATCCCAGGGATCCATCAGGAAGGGGAGTCCCATTTTTAGCACTGGTCATCCGGGGTCGGGAGTGAGTGGTCCACCTTACCCCCAAGAGGGTTCCCTGCAGGATTGGATTGCTGCAGAGGTTTCACGGGCTCTCCAGGAAGAGTTACCAAACACCATTGGGCGTATCACCGATAGTGTGGTCGACGGGATTGAAAGGCGGACCTCAGCTGTCCAGGCAATGGGTGAAATGGTCACTATGACCCATGAGCGGGAGATTGGCTCGGATAGTCAGCTTGGGAAGAGGAAGCGGTCTTCCGGTCTAGTTCGGCAAGATGAGCAGTCGGACACTGTCGAAGTGGGTGTCAGAAGCCCGCAAGGTCGAGATAGTTGCTCGAGGGAGAAGGGAGCACGAGCTGGCGTGCGCAGCAAGTCTAAGTGCGGTAGATGCGGATGGAAGGGTCACAAACGTCAGGAATGCACAGTAGAAGTAGAGTTATGCCATCGTTGTCATCAGCCTGGCCATGTTAGGGTGAACTGCCCCGTTCAGCGGTTGGGACAGCCTCATTGTCATAGTAGAGTTCGAAAATCAGAGAGATTTGAGGATCCTTCAGATCAGGTTGCAGGTATGATTCTTTTCCCTCTATTTTACTATTCACAACATTATTGCTATGTTGCTGCATTGATGTCAATAAACTTATGTGTGGTGTTAGTGTGGCTTGTTTGTGATTATGATATATGCCATTTGCATACCTCGGAGAATTGGTTGGTAGATAGGAGATGTGCTCTTATGAAGAAGGTTTTGGAGGATGCAGTAACTGTAGCATGGTTGGGAGAAATTTGGTTCGTTTCGCTAGTTCGGAGTGGTTAGTGTTGGAATGGATTGGTTAGATCCCTAGCTATGGCAGGCTTGGGTTTCTTAGCAGAATGATTATGGAATGACAGCAAGGATCGGGATCTCTTTTGAGTGTGAAGCAGCAAGGGATAAGCAGGATCGAAGTGGGGGAGAACCCTCCGGGTATATTTGGATAAGAGTCTCGTAGACTCAGAATGAGTGCGCGGCCTCTAAGAAGAAATGGTAGTAGTACAGTGATGGATGGATTGAGAAGTTCCGAATTGGGAGTTCGAGAACTTTCCCCAGCAGTTAGTTCAGGTAACCGAGATGGTTAGAAGCTGGTTGGGAATCCAAGATTGAGGACCACCTGTCGGACGCATGAGAGTCGGAATGAAGATCCTGAGAACGGGTAGCAGGAGATGTTTTAGCATTGGTAGCCAGTGTCTGAGGCAGCATGCAGGTTGCGTAGATTCAGGAGTTGGGAGGTTGGAAACTTCCCAACAATAGCTTCTTGTATCCAGATTAGTAGACGGTTGGTTTGGGAACCAAGCCGAAGGATTCCTCGACGAAGCGCTAAGAATATCAAGGAGATAAGATGTCGAGGATGATGCAAAATTCAAAGGCTGAGGGCTGGTTTGAGAAATCGGGATGAGGGATCACTAGCGAGACTAGGGATAGCCTGGATGTCCTCGAGATAGTAGTAGTGTTGTAAGCCTGCGGGGGTAGCCGTAGCATTCACTAGCAGTCAGATAGTAGTAGTAGTGTTGTAAGCCTGCGGGGGTAGCCGTAGCATTCACTAGCAGTCAGATAGTAGTGGTAGTGTTGTAAGCCTGCGGGGGTAGCCGTAGCATTCACTAGCAGTCAGATAGTAGTAGTAGTGTTGTAAGCCTGCGGGGGTAGCCGTAGCATTCACTAGCAGTCAGATAATAGTAGTAGTGTTGTAAGCCTACGGGGGTAGCCGTAGCATTCACTAGCAGTCAGATAGTAGTGGTAGTGTTGTAAGCCTGCGGGGGTAGCCGTAGCATTCACTAGCAGTCAGATAGTAGTAGAGTGTTGTAAGCCTGCGGGGGTAGTCGTAGCATTCACTAGCAGTCAGATAGTAGTAGAGTGTTGTAAGCCTGCGGGGGTAGCCGTAGCGTTCATTAGCAACCAAATAGTATTTGAGACTTGTGAATCCGAGGGTGTAGCCGTGGCTTTTATCAGATTGGTAGCAGCATGAACGCGTGGTTGAACGCGGGAATGTAGTAATTTCCACCCGTTCGGATGCAGCGGTGGGAATATGGGAATCCACGGATTAGATTCGGATCTCCCAAATGGTTCAGTTATGGCTAAGTCAGCGAATCTTGGCTACAGATCGTCACATCAGTTATGAGATCAGAGTAGTGGTGGACCGTTGAGGTTGGGTATGTTAAGGGCTACCGTCGGTCTGTGAGCCATCATGTTATTAGTCATAGAATGGATGACGTCAGGATGTGATGTAAGGACCCGATCGGTTGGATCGGAAGGTTGTTAGAGCCACAGTGACAGGATAACTAGTGGAAACTAGTCCTTGAGGAAGATTTCATTCAGAAGTCGCGGAAGCGACTAAGTGGGGAGTCCCTTAACTCCACAGTTGGGTTTGAGTTCAGTATTTCAGGCAGCTCAGTGTTTCAGCCAGATTCGGCGTTTCAGGCAGTTTAGTGTTTCAGGCAGGTTCAGTATTGTAGACAATTCAGTGTATGGAAGGTTTCAGGGTTTTGGGTCAGTATTGTGTTTGTGTTGGAAGGCAAGTGTTGACGGTATAGTTGGTTGATTTGGATATGGCAAGTCTCTCTCAGTGGGATCAGCTGAGCCTTCGGCCGAGTTTAGTGATATGTAAAGATAGCTAGGCAGGTAGCTTTTCTTTCAGGATGGAAGGCTCGAGTTAGTAGGAGTTGAGTAATCAGATGGCATATAAGCAAGCTATTCCCAGCAACATCGTTTCAGTATGAGCGGAAGAATGGATAGAACAGTTATAGATAGTCGAAGTATTTCAGGAGTCGCTGGAAGCAACTAGGAGATTGCGAAGGGGTGTAGTAACCGGTAGGGTTCGGTAACCCGAATATGGAGACGTCAGTAAGGACCGGGGGTGCTCGGCACCAAGTTATGTCAGATAGGGGCGTCGGTGGTTGTTGGCGGTATTGACCCGTACTGGAATCGGCGGGGGGAGGGAGTTGGTGAAGTATAGGACCTTCACAGTTACAGAGAAATAGTTGGTTATAGAACCTTGCCTTGGGAAGGCAAGGGATTTGCACAAGGACAGGAAGGGGTGAACCCCTATAGGTTCAGTTCAGTACTCGGTGAGTACCAGAAGGATTGCCAGTTGAGTAAGTTGGGTCTCCAGGATGTTCAGGGTCAGGGTTGACCCGAGATGTTATTTGCAGGGATTAAGGTTAGTCGGAAGGATCGAGAAAAAGCTAGCAAGGGTAGGCAGCTGGTGTTGGAATAGTTGGTTGGGTTTAGAGGCAGCTCGCAGGCAGTGGGCCATAGCATACTTCGAGGACGAAGTTTAGTTTAAGTGGGGGAGAGTTGTAACACCCAAAGTTTCGAAGACCAAGAAGGGAAAGAAAAGCCCCAATTTAAGGGCCGACTCGGCGAGTCCAAGGAGGGACTCGGTGAGTCCGAGCGGGATCCGGGTCGAGGTGTAAGCGACCGACTCGGCGAGTCGGTCAAGGTGACTCGGCGAGTCTGGTCTGTGCGTGGAAAACCCTAAATTCGGGACTTGGGGCCTATATAAATGTCTTAATCTTCTTCCTAGGGTTCCTTACTGCCTCTTTAGCCCTGGATATCAAACCCTAGCCGTCATGTCTCCTAGTTGAGCCTTGGAAGGTGCTTTAAAGCTTGGAAAAGGAAGAAGGAACTTGGAGGAGCAAGAAGGAGCTATAGATCTGGGATTGTGAGTTCATTTTGAGCACTTGGAGGTAATAAACTAGTTCCTGGACCCTTTTTGCACCTAGATCTATGTGTGGTTGTTGGGGCTCTTTTGCCATAATGTTATTATTTTGGGTTAGAAGCCGGATCTGGAGTTGCTACTTCAGATTCAAGTGTTTTAGGGCCTGGAGAAGCATAAAGTATCAGCCATTGTGTCGATTTTGAAGTCCCTTGGCCTTACACCCTAGTTAATGGCGTACCTTGCCTAGATCTCCTTCTCTACACGTAAAGTTTGCAACTTTACGTGTGGAATAGGCTTGGGAAGGGTGGATCTATAGTTTGGAGTCCATGCATGACTCAAAAATCCTCTGCATGTAAGGAGATCTGAAGGGACTCGACGAGTCCTTTGAGTGGACTCGACGAGTAGCATGAAGTTTTGGAGAAACTCGACGAGTGGGATGAACAACTCGTCGAGTCGTATGAAGATTGCCTTGGACTCGGTGAGTCTGTTCTTGGACTCGGCGAGTCAGGTCGCGAAACCCCAACCCATCAAGTTGTGACTCGAATCAGTGAGTCGGGTGGAGACTCAGTGAGTTGAACAGGTCTGGACTCAGAAATCGGTAGACTCGGCGAGTCATGGACTGACTCGGCGAGTCGAGTCGTGAATGAAAGGAATCTGATCATTTTGAACTCGGCGAGTCAGTAGGGTGACTCGGCGAGTAGGGTTGACCTGGAAGTTTGACTTTGACCAGGACTTTGACTTTGGACCAGGGTGGACTTGATTGCCTTTCGGGGGTCAGTTAGACTCAGTGTTGCATTGATATTGGTAGTTCGGGGAGCAAGGGGAGCAGGAGTTCCGTGAGTTGTTAGGAAGCAGCTAGTGAGATCACCAGCAAGTTCAGCCAGTTCAGGTGAGTTTCCTTCCAGTAGTAACGGGTCTAAGGCACCAAGGCCGGCCCGTATAGATGAGACGTTAGTATTATAGTGTGGGCCGATCCCGTATCTATTAGTTGAGTTGATTGTGTTATATACCAGCATGCTAGAACTGTTTACACTTGTTGTCTGTGCGATACTTGTATCATATGAGTTGGCGGTTGAGTGTGGGCGGGGCCCGTATCTCTCCGAGAATGGAGTGTGGGCTAGGCCCGTATCTCCCAGGTAGCGAAGTGTGGGCGGGGCCCGTATCTTCACGAGTGTGGGTGGGGCCCGTATCTCTCAGAAAGTGAGGTGTGGGCGGGGCCCGTATCTTCACGAGTGTGGGCGAGGCCCGTATCTCCTAATTGCATGTTATATGTTAAATGCTTGTATGGTATTGGGTATTATGGGGGAGCTCACTAAGCTTTGTGCTTACGGTTTCAGTTTTGGTTTCAGGTACCTCCTCAGCTAGGGGAAAGGAGCCGGCGCGGTAGCAGCATGTCACACACACACTCTTCGGTTTCTGCATTTACGAGATTCACTGGGATTGTACTCTGATATTTGATGGGATGTATGGTTTGACTTTTAAAACATGGTTTGCGATGTGTTATGGTGTGATCAAACAATGTTTTTATTTATTAATGTTTTCTAAAGTAATATTTTAAAATGAAATTTTTGGACATGAAAATTGGGTCGTTACAGTATCTTTTGTAAAATAGATGAATTCATCTCAACTAATATAAGATACCAGATGGTATCTTGATTCCAAATGTGTAAACTGACAAACGAATCAAACTGCTCAAACTGCAACTAGAGGAATGCGTCCGAAAAACTGATATTTCGTACTAACCAGTTGTGAGAAAAACAGACACTCTAGTCTCATAGTATATGTTTCCTTATTTTTGAAAACGTACATAACGTCCAAAACGGAGTTCGTATGCAAAAGATACAACCATTTTAAGAATCCAAAACCAGTATAATACAAATTTTCTTAAAATCACTAAAACCGTTCTATCTTTTGAGGGACTTACTGTATCATCCCAGAATTCAGATATATCTCTTTGATCCTTTTCTTTCCTTAAGTTGTCGAAATTAGTCCTTGGAAAGAATGTATGGCTTTTGAGTACGTTGGACGTAAAGGAGAGTACGTTGCGCATACTTATGAGCGTGTTCTTGACGCGGAGGCTACCCAGTACGCTGGGTGTACCATAGTGTAGGTTGGGCGTACTAGGTTCGGATTGAAACCCTAATTGTGGGGGTGATCCCTATATAAGGAATGTTATGGCCTCACTTTTAGCCACCATTTCCAGAGAGCAAAACCCTAAGTGTTACCTAACCCTCATTCTAAAGCTTGTGTGAGTGTGGTTGAACTTGAAAGTGTTCTTGTGTGCTTTTGAAGAGAAGGAGGTGCTATTGAAGGAGCTAGAGTTGGAGGGAAAGCTTTGGATCTGAGCTTTCTGAGGTTGGAGCATCAGTTGGAGGTAAAAAGCTCAGAACTTTCTCAACCTTTTTGATTTGTGCATTACGGACCATTTCTAGGGTTTTTGTCCCAAAGGTGGAGACTTTATGAGTAAAGGAGCTCCATAGACATTGATTTGCCCACATTTAGTGTATAATGTGATATAGATCCACAAAAATCCAATCTTGGACATTAAGAGTGAGCCATGCTTGAGATATGAGCTCCATATTGAAGGAAGTGGTGTGATTTGGATAATGATGACCTTTACAACCATGCAAAGGCATAAAGTCACTGAATTTATGGAGTAATAGGTATTAGAGTGACCAGATCTGGGATATGAGCTGATGTCTTAATCGATTAAGAACAAAATCATGAAGATTGTGAAAACCAGGCATACGCTGGGCATAATCCCAATACGCACAACGTAGGGGTTGAGTGTCCCAGATTCTGTATAGCATCTGAGTATGCCCAATGTAAAGAGTTGTTACGCGCCGCGTACTCCTTATGGTTGAGTTTTGTTGACTTTTAGGGTTTAGTCAACAAGTGGACTTTTGGACCATTGGAGGGGTAGAATGGCCTTTTACCCTTATGAGAGAGCATAGGAAGGGATTAGTCTAGCCTTTGAGAGCCATTATTAATTAGAGATAATTTTTGTATGTGATTAGGTGAATGCTAGATCAGTATTTCGAGTTCGAGATCATTCGAGTTTACCCAAGGTGAGTCTTCTCGCTATACCTTACCTGGAATGGTAACTATGTGTATGTATGAGACTTTATGTGATATGCAACCGGAAGGTCTAATGTATTGATATGAGTTATGTGACTTTATGTGAAATGTATATGTCGTATGTTTGGGACCGGAAGGTCAACAGAGTTTAGGCCGAAAGACAATCAGAGTTAAGGCCAAAAGGCAATCAGAGTTGGGACCGAAAGGCAAGTGAAACATCCCAAATATACAACCCAAAGTTTTCGTTTTAAACATTACTAAAACTCTGAAATTAATCATCATATAGTAAAACCACAATCACATGTCTCAAATGTAAAAGTGAATGTATAAAATCAACTGATGTCAAAACATTTAAAAAACGTTCAAATAAAGGAAAACTTCCAGGATAAACTGAAGTTGTGGTTTGTGCCATGCGATCAACCCGAGCTCTTCCACTTACTAACGGAAGTACCTAAAACCAAAAACTGAAACTGTAAGCATAAAGCTTAGTGAGCTCCCCCAGACTACCACATACCATATAATAATACAGAGAACGCATGTTGGGCCCCGCCCACTGCATCAGGCCCCGCCTGGCATCAGACCGAAGTCCGGAATAACTTGGGCCCCGCCCGACATCAAACCGAAGTCCGGAATAACTTCGGCCCCACCCACTGCATCGGGCCCCGCCCGACATTGGACCGAAGTCCGGAATAAACTGGATATAACATATCACGAACATATAGCATAATCACATACTGTATCGGGCTTGCCCAACATAATACACATAACAAAACATGCATGAATCACGAAGACATCAAGCATACATACTACTGCATTCGACTAAGGTCCAGAACTACTGCTAACTAAACGGGCCGACATTGTGGTCGTAGACCCGTTCCTACTGGAAGGAAACTTACCTCGTAGCGCTGGCTGCTGAGATGCTAAATATGAAACTGTCTGACTACTGCTCCGGAACTCCCCGACTACAAATCGCATCAACACTAAAATCAAATATTGATAACTAATCTCAGGGTAAAATGTCTATTTTATCCCTGGTCAAAGTCAACATCCTCGTCAAAGTCAACTTTCAGTCGACCAGACTCGTCGAGTCCCTAAAATCCATTCCAATCCTCTATCCGCTTCCACTTGTCGAGTTTGGGAATGACTCGACGAGTTCTTCTTCGATACTAACATCGAGTCTAACTTCATCCGACTCGCCGAGTTGTATGAACAACTCATTGAGTGCTCCTTCATCATATGAAAAAGTCTGTCTGTGACTCGTCGAGTTGTATGAAGAACTTGTTGAGTCTGATCTTGGGGCCAAGTAGATTGTCATGGACTCGCCGAGTCACGGCGCTGACTCGCCGAGTCCTATGCATGCCATTACTATACGGCCAATTCTAGTTGATTTTAGTGCATCTAATACATAGATCTAAGCTTCTAGGGCTGGTTTTGCACGTAAAGTTTCCAACTTTACGTGAATGCATACGAGAATCAGGCTAAAATACCAAAATCATCCAATACTAAGCACTTAGGGTTTGGAACAAGGCTATTTCCGCATAAAGGTAACTACATAGAGTTCCTAGAGCTCAATAACATCCAGATCTATGGTCTCCATCCTAAGGAAAGCTCATATCTCAAGTTTGAATCATAAAAGGCCCTAAAAGAGACATAACAAGCATACAAAAGGATTTAATGGAGGAATACACAAGATAATAACTTTATTACCTGAATGAGAAATAGATGGAAACTAGCTCTTGGAACTCCTTTCTTTTCTATGGACCTTCTTTCCTTCCTTATCTTCAACAATTCCTAAACTATCACAAAACACTTAAGCTCAACAAAGGGGGAGTAGGGTTTTACAGAGGAATTCTCTAAAGGTGCTAGAGGCTGGGGTGGGAGGCTATAATGACGTTTAAATAGGGTACAAACCCTAGGATTTAGGGTTTCATCCAAACAAGCAGACTCGTCGAGTCTGGAATATGGACTCGTCGAGTCGCCAACTAAGAACGTGTGAAAATCCATCTCTACTCGACGAGTCGGGCTACAGACTCATTCCCTCTTAAGGAAGGAAAATACTTATATTTAAATCACATACCATAAATGGGGCATTACAATTCTCCCCCATTTATCTTAGACTTCGTCTTCAAATTCTTCTGGTGCTGAATCCAAAAATAACTCTGGATAATGCTCCCTCATCTCCTCCTCGGTCTCCCACGTCCACTCTGAACGCTTCCGGTGCTGCCACTACACCTTCACTAGTTGAACCACCTTGTTCCTCAAGGTCTTTGCCTTCCGAACTAAGATTGCAACTGGTCTCTCAATATAATTCATATTGTCGTCAACCTAAATATCCTCCAATGGCACGACTGGTGACCCGTCCACTAAACACTTCCTCAACTGGGAAACATGGAAAGTATTGTGAATCTGGCTAAGCTCTTTTGGAAGGTCCAACTGATAAGCAACCGGGGCTGAAACCCTAAAAGGACCAATAAACCTGCGGCCCAACTTGCTCCGCTTCCAAAACCTGATAACAGCCTTCCAGGGTGATACTTTCAGGAGGACCATATCGCCCACCTAAAACTCCAAATCCAAACGTCTCCTGTCGGCATAACTCTTCTTCCGAATATGTGCAGTCTGCAGTCTGCTACGGAACTGCTGGAGCAACTCTGTGGTCTTGAGTACCACCTTCGTACTCCCGATGACTCTCTGAACGACCTCACCCTATCAAATCGGGGTCCTACACTTCCTTCCATAAAGCATCTCGAAAGGAGGACGGTCAATGTTATCGTGGTAATTGTTGTTATACGGAAATTCTGCTAATGGAAGATACATATCCCAACAGCCACCAAAATCTAGAACACATGCCCGCAGCATGTCCTCAAGAGTCTGAATCATCCCCTCGCTCTGCCCGTCCGTCTGAAGATGGAAGGTGGTGCTGAAGTGAAGACGAGTCCCTATCTCGTCATGAAACTGCTTCCAAAACCAGGAAGTGAACCAGACGTCTCTTTGGATACTACTGATACAGGCACTCCATGTCGAGCCACTACCTCGCGCACATAATTATCGGATAGCTTCTCGGCCAAAATGCTCTCCTGAATCAGTATAAAATGCACTTTCTTGGTCAACCGATCCACTATGACCAAAATCGAATCAACTCCACGTGCGGTCCTAGGAAGCTTAGTGATGAAATCCATAGTGATCCCATTTCCAAACGGGAATGTCTAACGGCTGCATCTTGTCGTGGGGTCTCTGATGTTCCGCCTTGACCTTCCTGCAGGTCACGCATCTCTCCACATACCAGGCCAGGTCCTGCTTCATGCAGGGCCACCAATAGTTGGGTCGAAGATCTATGTACATCTTCGTTGCCCCTGGGTGGATGGGGAAACAAGACTTATGAGCTTCGTCCATCAACACTTTCCGTACTCTGCCCCAGTACAGTACCCATACTCTCCCATGAAGGATCAACAATCCTCGACTGTCATAGTCAAAGGAAGCTACTCGGCCCACAATCCTCTCACACTTCTGCCTCTCCTACTTCAGGCCCTCAGCCTGTGCCTCTCTAATATGCTCCTACAAGGGAGTAATCACTGTCATCCTCAGACAAATATCCCTGATCGGGGCTGCTACCTCCTTGCGGCTCAGGGCATCGACCACTATGTTGGCCTTACCCGGACGATAAAGGATCTCACAATCATAATCCTTTACCATGTCTAACCATCAGCGCTGCCTCATGTTCAAATTCGACTGATCCATGAGGTACCTCAAAACTTTTGTGATCCGTGTAAATGGTACAACAAACCCCATAGAGGTAATGTCTCCAAATCTTAAGGGCGAGCACCACTGCCCCCAGCTCTAAATCGTGCGTCGGATAGTTAGCCTTGTGAGGCTTCAAATATCTAGAGGAGTAAGCTATCACATGTCCCCGCTACATCAACACCACTCCCATACCTGTGATCGAAGCATCACAGTAGACTAAAAAATGCTCTACACCCTCTGGCAGGGTAAGAATCGGCGCCTCGCACAATCTTTGTCTGAGGGTCTCAAATATTGCCTGCTGCTCAGGCCCCCAACGAAACGCCACCGTCTTCTTAGTCAGTCGGGTGAGCGGAACTACTATCTTGGAGAAATCCTGGATGAATCTCCTGTAGTACCCTGCCAAACCTAGGAAGCTGTGAATCTCAGATGGAGACCTCGGGACCTCCCACTACATCACAACCTCTATCATGGCCGAATCTACTAGTATACCCTTCTGGTTGATGAGGTGCCCAAGGAACTACACCTCACACAACCAGAACTCGCACTTGGAGAACTTTGCAAAACGTTTCTCCATCCTCAACATCTCTAGCACCTCTCTTAGGTGCTCTTCGTGCTGCTCCTGAGTCTTGGAATAAACTAAGATGTCATTAATGAATACTATCCCATACCGATCTAACATCAGTCTGCATACGCGGTTCATGAGATCCATGAACACGGCTGGAGCGTTTTTGAGCTGGAACGGTGTCACCACAAACTTATAATGACCATAGCGGGTCCTAAAAGCGGTCTTCTACACATCCTCATCCCTGACCCGCATCTGGTGATATCCTAACCGTAGATCAATCTTGGAGAACAAAGATGCTCCCTGAAGCTGGTCAAACAAATCATCTATCCTCGAGAGTAGGTAACGGTTCTTCATCGTTACCTTGTTCTCATGGTAATCTATGCACATACGATGCGACCCATCCTTCTTTCTTAAGAATAGGATCGGGGCTCCCCATGGTGAACTACTCGGCCTGATGAAACCCCTGTCTAGCAGCTCCTGTAGCTGTGTGGACAACTCCTGCATCTCTGGAGGAGCCAACCGATACGGTGCCTTGGCTATCGGAGCCGCACCAGGAACCAGGTCAATCTGAAACTTAACCTGTTTTTCTAAAAGTATGTCAGGTAAGTCCCTAGGGAATACGTTCGGATACTCTCACACTACTGGTACGTCATCAACTGTCGCCTTACCCTTCTCCCGGGCATCTATTACATAGGCGATGTACCCTGTGTAACCCTACTGAACGTAACGTCTTGCCCTCGCTGCAGAACAAAAGACTGGTCCGCGTTGTGGCCTCTCGCCCTGAATCACTAACTCTCGCCCTCCGGGAGTGCGAACCCTCATTAACTGTAGCTCATAATCAATCACTGCTCCATTGGGGTTCAGTCAATCCATACCCACTAAAACCCCTGGCAGGGGAATAGGAACCAAGTCCAATGACAACTGCTCATCAAATAACTGCAGCGAACATCCCCTATGTACTCTCGCGACCCTGACGGTCCTGTCATTCGCTATCTTAACCTCAAGTGGACAATCCAGATCCCCCAAAGCTCTGCTAAACGCAAGTGAACTAAATGATCGGGTATCCCCCGAGTCAAACAATATTGTAGCTGAAATTATGTTCACTAGGAACGAATCTATACGAAAACATATAACCATGAGAAACAATCAATATCAATAAAGAGATAAGAGGAAAAATTACATACCCGTCACCACATCAGGAGTCGCTCGCGCCTCCTCTGTTGACATCTGGAAAGATCTACTCTTCGTCACTGGCGCCTCACCCCAGCCCTAACGGGCACCTGTAATCCTCAACGTAGTAGGGGCAGGTGCCACAACCTTCCCCGCTGCTGCAAAACTCGGACACTAGGACTTTTTATGTCCCCTCTAATTGCAATGGAAGCAAATCAGATTAGATGTTGTGGTGGTGGTGGTGGATATACAATCTCTGCTCATATGCCCGGTTTGGCCGCACTTGAAGCAACCAGGACTCCTTGCCTTGCACGCCCCATCGTACAATCTCCCACACTTGCCACACCGACTATGGCTCTACGGTACCCTAGGTCTATGATCCAATACCTTGGGCTTTTTGCCCGAACTCCCTGTGCCAGATACTGCCTCTGGCTTCCTTTTCTTCTCTATTTCCAAATATATCTCTCTCTCACGATCCCTCGCAATCATATCATCCAACGTTTTACAGCTAGACCGGCTCACAAACTGGCGGATATCACTCTGCAACATCTTATGGTAACGGGCCTTCTTCATTTCCTCATTAGCTACGTACTAAGGAACGAGAAGAGCCCTCTCCCTGAACTTGGTGGTAATCTCCGCCACTGTCTCTATAGTCTGGGTGAGATCCTGAAACTCTCTGGCTAACTGTTATACCTCGATAACCGGTGCAAACTCGGCTCTATACCTGGTAGTAAAATCAGCCCAAGTCATCGCTTCAAGTGCTGCATCATCCCCGATGACATGCCCGATCTCCTCCCACCAATTGCGTGCCCTATCCTTCAGAAGACAGGATGCTAGTCTGACCTTGTCCCCATCGGGACACCTGCTGGTGCGAAATGCGTTGGCGACATTTGCCAACCACCTAGTACTCGCTATGGGGTCCCGCGCCCCATGATAGTCTAGAGCTCCACAAGCCCAGAACTCCCTGAAGGTGAGTGTGTGCGACCCCATCATGGACGCCACCTCAGCATAAAATGTGCTCAACCTCTCATCCATTAGCTCTAAAATACCCTCCTTGATCGAACCGAATATCACAAGAGTCTGCTCAAGTATGGTGCGAGTGACCTCTGAGGTGAGGAACTCTCTGGTCTGCTCATCTAGATGCTCGGCCCTCGAGCTTGATCTTGATCCCTCGCCGGCTCCTGAACTGCCGACTGCTGGCCTAGGACGTAAAACCACCATGCTGAAAACACACCATGATAAACGTTAGAAACATTGATATATCTCAAGGGATCACTACTACTACAAATTTCTTGGTCTCATCTCAGACTTCCTTGATTCAAGTACGGATCCTTTGCTTTCAGTAGTACGGGCCCATACTACCTTGCACATATATCCGTACTTTCCTCAAGAACTGCCTTGACTCCACCAAGTCACCACTACTGCGACTGATCCCTGCTACTCTCATCCTAGGCTTTCCCTAGGGAAATCTCTGACTCTGCCCAAACCAATCCTCAGTTGTTGAACACCTCCTTCTAATGCCAATTAGTCATCACCTGAATACCATCACATGTGACGAGGCTTAGATAATCCTTCGAGTAAAAGACTCGTCCCTACAACGGTTAGACTCAGACAAGAGTTGCGCAACAGGGCCAAATCCAACACTCTGAGATTATTCGACCCTGATCACGTGTGACGTGACATATTCACCTAATGGCTAACTCCCATCACTCAGGTTCCCACAAATCACAAACCAAGTAACATTTAGACATAGGAAACTACTCAAGCATATTTATCCTCATAACGAGAAACTGTACTAGCATACAATGCTAAGCTCATACTATCAGGCATAACCCTAACAGGCTATCGTACTACTATCTACTCAATACTAGCATGCAATTCTCATGAAGCTGAAGCACATAAAGCAGGCACTAACCTCTTAGCCTATTTGGGTTAACAACCATAAGAGGGATACCAGACATTGTTCCAACACTAGCACCCTGACACAACAATGCCTAATTATAGTCTACATTGCTATTATTAAAAAAACATTATGTTGTTCAAGTAACACAACTTACAAGAGCATGGGATGGGGGATTCGAAAGTTGTGATTGCTCACTACTAGAAAAACAAGGATACTACAGATTTACCCCATGTAGATATTTTGTATATATTACAAATTTACATCAGAAGTTGAAGGTAAAACCACAGGTTTGTACTCTTTGGCATCATCAAGCTAAACAAATGATGTTACAATAAGTAATATGGGGGAATCTGATGGCAATTCTGCCAATAAAGTCAATAGCATAGCTCTCTGAGTTGATCATGTGCCTGAAATCAAAATTCGGATTCAAGATAAGATGACAAAAAGATTTAAATTCTTGAACCAAACACATTGTATTAGAATATAAACAATAACAATTAAAGAAATTGTAAAAGGGTACCAACATTTTCCCACAAAAAATGAAATTGAGGTAAATAGATTATGGAATGTGTAGTTCTCCTTGCTTCACTAAAAACAAGAACCAAAGCTTCCTTTAGTGTCTTAGCACTTGCATCAGATAAAAGAGAAGAAAGTCCAAGGGCATGAACAGGAAAAAATTTCCAGTTGATATAGAATAGAAGGTCCTAAATGATCCTATCAAACAAAACAAAAAAAAGGATCCTTCCACCATTTAAATAATAACAAAAAATATAAATATCAAAACCGAAGAAAAAAATTACCAACCCAGCACCCTCAATCCCACACAACAGAAGCCTGGGTTTGTACACAACAGGAAGGAAAAACCGAAAACAACAACATAAAATTTACTCGATTCAGATGAAATTTCAAGAATAGGAAAGATATCAGATATAACCCTCATGGAATTCTGTAAACGTCTTTGCAGACATGGCGATACAACTGGCGACAAAGGTCTTGAATGCATTACCGAACCTCTATGTGCAGCAGGTGTAATTGCTGACATGGTTCCATAAAATGCTTATTTTCAACCTCAACCGATTCAACATCTATCAAAAACTTATCATCACCGGTGTAAACCTAAGGGTATTTTTCACAAAAAGCATGTATAGCAGCTTCCGTACAAAGAGCTTTCATATCAGCCCCACAATACCCCACGCAACTTGTAGCAAGCTCCAATTTCAACTCTTTTATAGGTGGTTGCTTCCATTTTCTTGTATGAATATCTAGAATTTCAACACGTGCATCCAAACCATGTAATTGGAAAGTAAACTCACGATCAAATCTACCGAGTCTTCTCAATTCTCCATCAATCGTATCGATCCGGTTTATTGCCCTGATTAAAATCACTTGTCCCCTTGAATCCAAACCATCCATTAATGCAAGAAGAGTTGAGACAATGGAGTTGTGAATATGTTCTTGTTTGCAAGTCTTTCAATTTCATCGAAGAATATAATCGAAGGTTGGTTTCTTTGAGCTTCTTCAAAGAGCAACTTCACATGTCTTTCGGCTTCGCCTACCCATTTGGAAAGCAAATTGGCTCTAGTAGTGAATGATCCATCTGAACTGCCATTATGTTGACTGAATGTGACAAGAAAACTTGACTGGTCATGTTGACCTAATTTGGTCTTGCAGAGTAGACTGGAACCACACTTTCACTTTTAATTTCCTGATATTTCCAACATTTTTTATATAATTGAAATATTTAATTTATGAAAGACAATATCTGAGTTGATGATATACATACCATGCCAGATTCTTGGCACATTAGCACCAACCGATGACAAAAACTTTGAGCAGCACTTCCATTTATAACTGCGAGAACAAGAGTTCCAGGGGTTCTTGAATTCTGAAACATAAACAACCATAAATAAAAATCATTGTGAGAACACATGAGAAACCATCGGAAAGAATGATAAACAACAACATAGAAGCAAAATTAAAATCTCACTATCGAAGACCTAAACATCCTTCAGCCCCATCATTTGATATTGAAAAACTCTATCGATTTTAAAAATTGAAATTGATTTTTAACCATGAATTCTGACAGAAATATTCAACAACCCTTGAACGTCCAATTAAATTAAAATGAAGTCAAATATGAGATGTAAATAAGCAAGTTCACCGTGAAATATTCGAACTCCAATTTTGACTTTGTGACATTTGACTTTCACAACTTCAACTTTCTGATTTATTTTCAATTTATAGAAAACTTCGATATTAGCTTCTCCAATAAACAACAAATCGACATCTTTAGTCATCTGTTCAAATTAACATCCAATTTAGTAAAAAACATCATCATCTTCAACCTCGTATGTTCTTCATTTTCCAAATTATAATCATCATCTCACATTATTAAAAACGAACAAATAGATGTTAATGTTCAACATCAATCTTTTTTAAGAATGAAAGAATTATATAATTAGAAAAGTAAAGATCTTACCTGAATTCTTTAGAGGGAACCAGCCGGATATCACTTTTCCGGTAGAGATCTCCTCCACAGGTATGTGATGGTGCGGGTTTGCTGTGGGAGAAAAGAGGAGAGTATATTAGGGTTGTTTGGGGTATTTGAGTTAGAGAGAGAAGAACGGTGGAAAGAAGGTAATAACATGGCGGGCCTTTCAAACTTTTTGGAATTCCGTTTCCTGAAAAAAGAAGTGACCCCGCGTTTCATTTAAAAAATAGAAAGCGACATACTTAGAGGACGCACATTTTATGTTATGTGCCCTCTGTGTTTTTTTTTCCAATGTGACACTTATTTTAGGACGCGCAAAAGTGCGTGCCCTAAATCCTTCTAAATTTTGGAGAGTCGACATTATTTTTACGGCACACACTATTGCATATCATAAAATAGCGCGTGTCATGGTTCGCGCATCGTAAAAGGCTGTTTTTCTAGTAATGGGACTAAAGGAACCCGACAAGTCGCAAGGTTGACTCGGCGAGTTAGATGATCATGAGCATGGACCCGACGAGTTGGATGAGCAACTCGGTGAGTCCGATGAAGATTTTCATGGACTCGACGAGTTGTATGAACAACTCGACGAGTCGGTTGAGGTTTCCCCAATTTATGTATGCATGTGTAACCGTCTAGTTGCAAGAAGGAAACCCGACGAGTGGCCTTAGGGTTTCGATCGTAAACTAAAGGACCTCGACGAGTCACTCTGGTGACTCAGAGAGTGGACAAGTACTTCAAGGAACTCGGCGAGTAGCCGAGGGTACTCGGCGAGTTAAGGTCAACATGGATTGTTGACCTTGACTAATGACTCTGACTCGGACCGGGATTTGATTAGTTGGATTATGTGGTACCTTGAAAGGTTGGGAACTTATGGGTATGATTATATTATGGTAATAGGTGGTGGAGTTTTTTTACAGGGATACAAGGGTTGGGGTTCATCTATCGAGTCGACATCTGCAAGGTGAGTTATCCTCACTATATCAATAGTGTCTAAGGCACCAAGGTCGGCCCTTTGGTTGCTGTTGTTATGTATGTTGCATGTGGTTATGACCTGTTAGGTCTGAATCTGGAGAGATAATATGTTATGCTTTTATGATCCATAACGATTGGTATGTTAGTGACCTGCTATGTCGGTGCTCTAGTTATGAGAGATTGTTATGATTGATGGTCAGTGAGATAGATATGTTTGATGTTGTATATACCAGTATATGTTAGCTATGCGCACATGGTTATTTGCTTGTTGATTGGGTTGTGGTGGTCCTGCTTTGTGCTGAAGACCAACACACCCTATGAGCGGTCCGAGGAGACTATAGGCCCACATGGCGGTCCAGTCGTGCTGAAGGCTTGGGACAAATTCAGATAGATTGTTGGCCCTGCAGAGCGGTCCAGTCAGGCTGATGGCCCAGCATGCATGATGATGATTATTTGTTATTGATATGGTATAATCGGTGTGGTATGGTGTTTTGGGGGTAGCTCACTAACCCCTCGGACTTACAGTTATCATTTTATTGTTTCAGGTACTTCAGGTGATCATGGCAAGTCGAAGGTGTGAACATACCGCTCCTCATCCTTATGATCTAGTTATTGGGACACTCTGATGAATAATGATTTGAAAACATTTTGTAAACAAATACTATTTGGTTTTATTCACGACTGTAAAAGTTTAAATTTGGTGTAAAATTTTTGGATATTGCAAGTTGGTATCAGAGCCTTGGTTTGACTGAATTGGAGGAAAACTCGTGCGAACCCAGTCTCAAATCAAGGGAATTTCCGGAATAACTTCTAAAATGGTTTTCAAAATAAAGGATGGAGGATGCAAAGGGTACGATCAGCCAGAGCCTGTAAGTGAAATCCAAAATACCATACATTTATTTGATATTATGATGTGGTTGAACAGCAGGCTAGTGCTAGGCTAGGAATCTTCAGGAATCGCATGATAGACTTTCCTAATTATATGATACCTATTAGCCTAGGGTTTCGTGTGTATGGAATTGACATCATAACTTTAAGAGTTTAGTGTATACATCACGGCTGTGTATAATGAAGATCCTATAGCCTGAGAATGTCTGATTCGACCTTAGTGTAGGATTGGATATTCGAAAGTCTATCAGGTCCAACGTTATGTGTAGCTTGCATACACTAGTGTTGTAGGGTTGGTGAAAGTTTCATGGATGTGTGAATTGTGCGAAGCTATGAGACCAGTTGCGAGATAGTCGATATTCCCCTAGGAGTGAGGGTTGAACGCATATTATGCTGATGATAGTATTAGGGCGTTGTTGTGATACTTGAGAAAAATATGGGTAGGTGTGGAAGGTAGTATGGGCCCATACTACTAAAAGCATAGGACCCATACGCGTACCAAGGAAGTCATAACCCCTAGGGTTGTGGGAATTGGTCTTCTGATATATGTTGTTTATCTGACATGTTGATAATATTTTTCAGTACAGTGGTGACGAGACGTTTTACTACTAGATTCGGATCAGGATCAGGAATGGGAGACAGAAGGTCGGAGGTGCTGGTAGCACCTGAGCCCGTGGTACAGATAGGCACAGAGGATTTGGATGCCAGGATTTGGGAGATTATGCACGAAGAGATTGCTGCAGCATTCTGAGCGCAGCTGCCAGAGATGTTTGGGTTGATTAAGACCGCGATGGTTGAGTACTTTGATGAGCGATATGCAGCTCTAGCAGAGACAGTTACCGTTGCAGCCACATCAGCTGTAACCGCAGTAGGGGTTGGAGGAGGAGCTGGCAGGGCTTTCTAGTACCGGGACTTCGATAAAACGAAGCCCCCGACATTTGATGGTACACATGATGCAATCAGGGCTATGAGGTGGTTATCTGATGTAGAGGGTTGTTTCTTCACGTGTTCATGTCCTGCTAACCAGAAGGTCAGGTATGCCCTGAACTTGCTGAGGCTTGGGGCAAAGGACTGGTGGAGATTGACAACAGGGTCGTACACTGATGATCAGCGATCTGTTGTTACTTGGGAGCAGTTACGGGATATGTTCCGCACCCACTACGTTCCATGCGTTGAGCAGGATCGGCTTGCTGAGGATTTTCTGACATTAAGACAGGATGGGGAGTCAGTGATGGGGATCACTCGTATGTTCACGGAGAGGACTATGTTTCGCCCGGAGTTTGCTTCAGAGCAGTCTCAGATGACTCGTTATCTTAGTATGCTCAAGACTGATATTCGACAGTTTGTTGCTACGCAACGTTTTGAGACCCTCTTGGATCTTCAGGAAGTTGTGAGGCGGCGTGAGTTGGAGATAGAGATTCAGTTGAAGGAGCAGCATTAGGTTTCGGAACAGTCTCATCCGAAACCTAAGCGGTCCAAGACCGCTGATGCTCGTACCAGGGGTCAGTAGAGCCGCACATGTGGAAAGTGTGGTTGGGGTCATTCTGGGGTTTATCGAGCATGAGGTGGTTGCCAAAAATGTAGCAAGGAGGAGCACTATGCCAGGGACTGTCGACAGTCCACCCCTCCAATATATATGAGGATTTTTACCATTGTCATCAGGTTGGTCACGTAAAGACCAACTACCCGCGGCTCGCCGCCAAGCCGGCGTAGGGATCCGTAGTAGCTACTTTGAGGATTGAGGATGGGAGGCCAGTCAAGGTGGAGCCTCCAAAGGCTTAGGGGCGCACCTTCTAGCTCACAGCCGAAGAGGCCAAGGCAGCACCGAATGTGGTTGCTGGTATGTTTCTATTTTCTGTTTTAGTTATTGTATTTGTGTTATGCTTATCGGTGGTACCTGTGTTTAGGTACGTTTTTAGTAAACCCTTTGCCTAATTTGGTTTTATTTGACTCAAGGGAGAGTCGTTCGTTTGTATCTGAGACTTTCAGTAGAGAGTTCAGTGTGTCGGTAGATAAGCTTGAGTGTCTGTTGCGAGTTTCGATCGCCAACGAGCACGGGATTTTTGTTTCTTCGGTTTACCGGGGATGCGAGCTGGAGATTTTCTGGGTATCCTTCCCAATAGATTTGATTCATATTCCCATGGGGGAAGTATGTGTGATCGTAGGGATGGGTTGGCTCAGCCAGTTTGGCACCATGATCGACTGTGAGGGACAGCGAGTGGTAGTTCGAACCCCAAGTGGGGGAGAATTGGTAGTGTATGGTGAGGGAAACAGAGTGGGAGCAGCGTTTTCTTCAGCTGTCAGGACTCGAAAGTTCATTTAGCACGGGTGTGTCGGTTATCTAGCGTATGTGATAGATACACGGATTAAGGATCATACTTCAATTTCATAGGTTCCAGTGGTTAGGGAGTTTGTTGATGTGTTTCCAGAGGAGTTACCTGGAGTGCCTCCGGAGAGGTAGGTAGAGTTCAGGATTGATTTAGTTCTAGTTGCGGCCCCTATCGCTAACGCGACGTACCGTCTAGCACCACCAGAGATGCAGGAGTTGGCATCTCAGTTGCAGGAACTTCTGGGTAAGCAGTTTATTCGCCCAAGTAGTTCACCCTAGGGAGCACCGATCCTTTTTGTAAGGAAGAAGGATGGTTCGCATAGGTTGTGAATTGACTATAGGGAGTTGAATAAGTTAACGGTAAAGAACCGTTAACCACTCCTAAGGATAGATGATCTTTTCGATCAGCTGCAGGGTGTTTCTCAGTTTTCCAAGATCGATTTGAGATATGGGTATCACCAGGTCTGGGTAAGGGAGGAAGACGTGGAGAAGACCATGTTTCGGACTCGTTATGGTCATTACGAGTTCGTGGTGATGCCGTTTAGGCTCACCAACACGCCAACAGTGTTTATGGATTTGATGAATCGGGTCTGCATACTGATGCTCGATCGCTCGGTCATTGTGTTCATAGATGGTGTCTTGGTGTATTCCAAGACACAAGACCAGCACGAGGAGCACCTCAGGGAGCTGCTGGAGGTTTTGCGATGAGAACGGATGTATGCAAAGTTCTTGAAGTGTAAGTTTTGGTTACGAGAGGTCTACTTCCTCAGACATCTTCTTAACCAGGAGGGGATTTTGGTCGACCCGGCCAAAGTCGAGGCAGTTATGCAGTGGGTGATTCCGAAATCTCCCTCAGACATCAGGAGTTTCTTGGTAATACTAGGGTACTATCGTAGATTCATTCGAGATTTCTCCAAGATTGTAGTAGCCCTCACTCGTCTAATGAGGAAGGGGGTGGATTTCCGGTGGGGCCCTGAGCAACAGAGGGCGTTTGAGACCCTCCGACGGTGTTTATGTGAGGTGCCAGTGTTGATGCTCCGCGAGGAAGTTGAGGTTTTTGTAGTATTTTGTGATGCATCCATCACAGGATTGGGGGTCGTCCTCATGTAGAGGGGACGAGTGATAGCCTATGTATCGCGGTAGCTGAAGCCGCAAGAGACAAGATACCCTACACACGATCTTGAGTTGGGAGCGGTGGTTTTCGCTCTGAAGATTTGGATGCATTATTTGTACGGGGTTCGTTGCATTATATACACGGATCACAAGAGTTTGAGACACATCATGGATCAGCCGAACTTGAACATAAGGCAGCACAGGTGGTTGGATGTAGTCAAGGACTATGATTGTGAGATCCTTTATCATCCTCGTAAAGCGAATGTGGTTGCGGAAGCTTTGATTCGCAAGTCAGTTGGGTCCCTACTCCAGCAAGAGTGCCCGATTTGTTCAGGATAGCCGCGGATTATTGACCCGACACGGTCAGGTTTGGGTTCCAATGTCCGGAGGGTCCGTCATACAGTGATGGAGGAGGGTCATAAGTCTCACTTTTCTATACACCCGGGGGGCCACCAAGATGTACCGTGATCTGAGTTTGAGTTACTGGTGGCCCGGTATGAAGCAAGAAATCGCTTGGTATGTTGAGAGGTGCCTGGCCTGTAGAATGGTCAAGGCTGAGCATCAGAGGGCGCATGGTAAGTTGCAGCCTCTGGAGATTCCCATGTGGAAATGGGAACAGATCACGATGGACTTCATTACGAAGTTTCCAAGGATGGCGAAGCGGTTTGATGCTATATGGGTCATCATGGATCGGTTGACCAAGAGTGCCTATTTCTTGCCCATACGTGAGAGTTCGTCGGTCGAGAAATTGGCCGATATGAACGTTAGCAAGATTGTCTCTCACCATGGGGTTCTAGTTTCCATCGTTTCCTATCGGGATGTCAGGTTTACTTCTTGCTTTTGGCATAGGCTCCATGAGGAACTGGGTACGAGGTTGTACTTTAGTACAACGTTCCATCCGCAGACCGATGGACAGAGTGAGCGAACCATTCAGAACCTCAAAGATATATTAAGGGCGTAGGTCATTGACTTTGGTGGGAGTTGGGATTACCACCTACCGCTTGCAGAGTTCGCCTGCAACAACAGTTATCATTCCAGTATTGGTTCCCCGCCTTTTGAGCTATTGTATGGTCGGAGATGTAGAACCCTGGTCTGTTGGGGTGAGGTTGGACACAGAGTGATGGGCCGGACGGAGGTAGTCTTGCAGAATACCAAAAAGATCCAGCAGATCAGACAGCGACTACAGACCGCTCAGAGTCGGCAAAAGAGTTACGCTGATAGATGTCGATCGGATTTAGAGTTTCAGGTTGATGATATGGTACTTCTGAAGGTCTCTCCATGGAAGGGTGTGATCCGTTTCAGGAAGAAGGTAAAATTGGGTCCCCATTATAAGGGGCCATTCAGGATCATTGTCAGGGTGGGTAAAGTGGTTTATAGGCTAGAGCTATCGGAGGAGCTCAGCCGAATTCACAGCACGTTCCATGTTTCGCAATTATGAAAGTGCATTATGGACCAGGAGGTAGTAGTATCGTTGGATGATATTCAGGTCGATGAGCACCTGAATTATGTGGAGAGGCCGGTGGCCATCTTGGAGAAGAAGAAAAAAATTGCAGAGCAAAGAAATACCTTTGGTGAAAGTACAGTGGGAACATCGGGGGGGTCCGAGTGGACATGGGCGCCAGAGACGGAGATGCACGAGCATTACCCGGCAATGTTTATCCCATCAGACTTCGAGGGGGAAGTCTAGTTCAAGTGGGGGAGAATTGTAACATCCTGATTCTCACGTATCAATGTAAATGAGAATTTTTTTTTAAGACCTACTCGACGAGTTGGTTGCCCTATTCGTCGAGTAGAAGTGGGATGGATCGTGTTTTTAGTGGCCTACTCGCCGAGTCCATGAATGAACTCGATGAGTAGGGACTGGAAAATGAAACCCTAAAATCCCGGGGTTCTACACCCTATTTAAAGAAGCATAAGCCCCCTTTGGCCTCTTGGCGGTCCTTTGAGAGCTCAGAAAACCCTAATTCATGTGGTGTTTCATTCTTGTGTGTCTTAAGCTTTAGAAAGGAGGTTTTTGGAAAGGAAGAGCTTGGAGGGTAAGGGACTAGGAGCAAGGAAGGCGTGGGAATCAGAAATCTACCTCAGTTAGCATCATTTGGAGGTATCAAGTACTTCATTTTCCTTCTAGACATCTTTTGGTTGAGATTTAGGGTTTTTATGGTTTAGTGGACCATAATTAACTTTTAGAACTTATTTTTTCTTTAGGGTTTTTATGGTTTAGTGGACCATCATTTGGAGGTATCAAGTACTTCATTTTCCTTCTAGACATTTTCCTTCTATATATTGTGAGGTTCAATAGAGAACCATAATTAACCAAGGAACCAATCTTTTTTTCAACTTTTAGAACTTATTTTTTATCAAGAAAAAAAACTAAAATACAAAAATTCATAACTTTTTATCATTTTTCCAATGATATCAAATTCGATAAAAAAAATTCATCAAATTCACAATATGAATCTTTGAAAATTCACAATTCACATTGTGAATCTAAATTAACACGATGAATCTGAAAAATATATTTAACATTCACAACTTTAAGTTATGAATTTAGATATTTTTAGTTTTTTTTCCGATAAAGAATTAAGTTCTAGAACTTGAAAAAAAAATATTTGGTTCCTTGGAGAACCAATAATTATGGTTCCCTATTGGATTTTTCCATATATATATATATATATATATATATATATATATATATATATATATATATATATATATATATATATATATATATATATATATATATATATATATATATATATATATATATATATATATATATATATATATATATATTGTAGGGACACTTATATTTTATAATCTTATAAAATCCAATATGAGTGGGGCATTGTCATACTGGTAGTTAGACAAACTGTTTCGTATGGTCATGTTTTTGTATTAAAGTTATATATAAACCACACCATACCAACATATTACTATAATTTCTAATTTGATTTTCAAATAATTTTAGTGAAAGTAATAGAACATAGCAATTCTGAATAGTGTTTTATTAATATTTGAATAATTTCGTTGGTTCTTTGCTTGCCATGAAAGAGATCATACTTCCAACCAAAAGTACATTTCAAACCTTCCAACAAATCTTTTTAAGACAATAATATGATAACCCAAATTATGATAAGTTGTTTCTTAAACACCCTTGACACCAATATGAGTCAACCATCTCATCACAACAATATCTAAGAGATGAGTTGTTTTATCAGTCTTAAACACCCTTGACACCAATATGAGTCAACCATCTCATCACAACAATATCTAAGAATAGCATGATAATAGGTTGTTTGGTAAAAAATAATGAACGTCAAAATGAATAGATCCAACCTCTTAATGGTTAATATAAGATTATTTAACTGTTCAAAGACAGTTATAAGGCTTGAGGGAGTGGACTTGCCACCCCTCTCACCAAACAAGATGCTAAGATATCAAACACCACTCCTTTGGATTTGCCAAAGAAGGTGTTAAGAAGTTTGCACTAAGCAAATAGCGAGAGGAAACAAGAGAGAGAAGATGTAATGGTTTATTATAATTGGTTCATAACTATTGTTATTTTTATATCTTTTTTTCGTCAAAATAAACATTATTAATTTAACACACCACCACTCCCTACCAAATGCTAAGAGTTAGTTGTTAAGAAAGAAAAATGATGTGGCACTCAAAATAATGATGTGTCAAGGTGCTAAGAGTGTTACCACTCCCCTTAGCTTAAAGTCTCGAAGAAAGTTCTAAGACATATAAAATTCATTTGAGCTCTAAATGGTTCTATTTAGAAGTTACCAAACAATCCATATCCGAATCCATCTATGCATTCTTGCTTTAACTCCGGGTCAAACCTTGCCAAAGAGCCCCTAACTAAATCCATCTAGTACAAAACGTTCGCTCTTTTTATCCAAGGGACACAAAAGCTCTGTGATCAAAATTTTGTTGAGAGACCTCAATCCGTACCTTCTAGTATATTAAGTTTCTCACTTTATTTTACACGAGTAAACGATCCTTTTAAAACACAATTTATTTACTTTTTGTACAATTTGTTTGCCAAAGACTTCGCTCATGATTATTTACTTTCTTTTAATCATTGTAGTTTACATTATCATATCAAAGGATCCATCAACTTCATCTGCTCATTGCGATTCGTCTTCTCATCCTCTCTTGTTTTGCGGCTATAAGTATGTAATCCTTTTTATACATAGTGATATTGTAGTACAATAAATAAACAAAACAAATTTTAAAATCAAACAATAAACGTCAAACAATCAATACACCCGTGTCTCGAACTAAAATCGGGTTAATCAACCCTATATAAATAATAATAATAAGAATAATAATAATAATAATAATACACATTTTAAATAAACATGACATTATTGGTTTCCAATCAAGAAAAAACAAGAGTCAACACCCCCTCTCTCTCTGTCTCTCTCACCTCAACACGAGTTTCATATGAGATTAATAGTGAAGGAGACATAGGGATGAGTGTCAGCTTCACCGCCCAACCCACCCATGCTTGCTTCTTCGTCCGTTTTCCAAAACGTGCTGTAATTCACAATGTTCCAATAAATTTATATATAAATATATTAAAGAATTTAATGACATGGTTCTGAATCACGTTTTTGAGATAATTAAATGGTGGAATGGACCACTAGTAGAATCTAGTAACCTGTTCTTTCCTATGTTATTGAGGTTTTCTCAGACTAAGTATTAATAATGCAACAGTTTTTATTAGTCAGAATGATTGTGTGAAATTAACCACTCATTTATTTTTATTTAGTTGTTTAGTGGAAAGATGTCAGGGCTACCTACCTGTTGGAACTGTCGCATAGGGTTTCCAGGAGTGTACGTACTTTCTTCTCGTTTTTCACAGATGGTGACAATACAACAGACTGAAATTTATTTTTAAAAAACAAAAGAGTAAACGTTTAAGCAGTTTTTTTGAATCATCATTGTTTTATATAAGAAAAGAAAAGGAAACTGGAAGAAGGGATGTTCGGTTGAAATACCAAAAAGGAAGGGGGCAAGCCGTATCTCAAAATGGTCTCGGAAAATAAGCGGACAGCACAGAAGTGCATCCAGGAAGTGAATACCTGCAGGATATAAAATTGATGAAATATTAACAAGTGATTAGTTAAATGTTAATCTTGTAGGTAAGGGTTATACACCCTATTTTATGGATTGGGTTAGCAGTGTACAGGGTTAAATCGTTAGATAATTATATATGGAAATTTGACTAGTTTGGTGACATAGTTACCAAGTCTAGTTAGTGATCAAGTAATTGATCACTATGGTTGATATACGGTGAGACTAGACAAATTCTAATGAACTTGATATATTGTCCAAATAGGTCTGGACAAGTGAAGAATTGGAAAACAGCACAGAGTTGGATACTAGAATTATAGTTAGTAACCACGCTTCTTTCTAGATATATCATATATGTTAATTATTTTATTGCGTTAATTTCGTGATAAATACAGTATTATGTCTATTGAATAGTAGGATGTTGGTGTTCAATATGTGCAAGACTTATGCTTTTAAAAATTTAAAAAAGCATATGCCATAAGGCTATTCGGACCCAACGTAACATCATTATATTAGAATCAGTTATCAATGGCAGTCTTGGTGACTGTAACATCATTATATTAGAATTAGTTATTAGTGATGGTTTTGGTGACTGTAACCCCACAGGTTTATGAGAGTGTATAATTGTTTGTATCTCAGCATTGCAAGTTAATAGTAACCTTAGCGGCTGGAACATAGTCACATAGATCGCCATATGACTCACGATCCCCATTCCCAAACGGGGTGCGTTTGCGGTCCAGTCGGTGGCCGATTCGCTGTCGGATACGGGTACCTTGCGATCCCGTTTAATCTTCAATTCGTTCATGGAACCATGAAATCGGCGATCCGGATTGCACAGAAACGTGATTAGGATCACCAATTTTGGACTTGGGGTCGCTGATTTTGGTTTGAGCGGGAACTTGCTTATTTGTGAAAAAACGTTTGACGCTACGATAAAGTTATCGATCTCATCGATTCCTGGTATGTTTCTTTGATTCCTACATCCAATTCTTCTAGTGAATCTCGATTCCAATAATTATTTAAGATGCTTCTTATCCCACATCAATACTCACCAGTTCACCCACTCTCTCTATTGCTCGGTTCTTCTGTTACGCTTCTTCATCACAAACCCTTTCCAATATACTCTTTCTTTATTGATTTGCTTGGTGTGAAAATGGTATTTGGCAAATCTTTTAACCGCACAGAAGATACTGAAACACAACCACCACCTGAAGCTTTTGTTGATCTTGAGAATGAAGACCAAAGAGCATCAGATATAGGTACATCAGGAAGCAAGAAAACCAAAGATAAGGATGCTAGCAGGCCTCTATTGGAAGAAGTCACTTTTACTGGTTCTGGAACTCGTAAAAACGCAGGAGGGCAAAGATATGGATTTGCAACCACTACAAAGTCCAATACACAAGCTCCTATACCGGAATTCACACATTTCTTAGGGGCTCAACCTGGGAAGACCGCAGAAATAAGAAGATGTCCGGTTATGATTAAGGACCGGGAGAAGCTACAAAAGACTTTTGAGCAAGGTTAAAGAAGCCGAGAGCAGAGGTGTTTCAAAATCTTTAAAGAATTCTATACTTTTGAAAAAAGCAACATCAAGAAAAGGAATTGAAGAATCTTTTGGTCTTATGGAGCGAAATGTGGTTGACATGAAAATAATTAGAGGATTGTGTGCTAATGGTATCCCATTTAACGTCTTGCGGAATCCACAATTTATTAAAATACTCAATGCACTCAAGAAGGCACCGGAGAGATATAAACCTCCGTCTAGTGAAAAAGCAAGAACCGTATTGTTAGATGAGTACATGAGAGATGTTGAGAAAGACCTAACCCAAGTCAAAGATACTTGGTACACGCAAGGGGTTTCTATTGTTTCCGATGGGTGGTCTAATGTCAAACATAAGCCACTCATCAATGTTCTTGCAGTGAACGCCCGTGGTGCTATGTTTATGTACGCGGAAGATTTCTCAGGGGTCGAAAAAGGTCGAAAAAACAGGAGTGGAAATCTCTAAGTATCTTCTTGGAGCTATCGATGAGGTTGGACCGAGCAACGTTTTGCAAGTGGTCACGGATAACGCGGCTAATTGCAAAGCTGCCGGAAGAGAAGTCGAAAGGTATACAAACATGTATTTTGGTCACCTTGTTGCGTACATACTCTAAATTTGATTTTCAAAGATTTATCAAATGAATTTTTTGGTTAAATAATACCTATAAGAGAGGAAAAACAATTGTTGAGTACCTTCTAAACCACACTCAAGTCTTGTCAATTTTTCGAGAAAATTCCACATTAGAGTTGTTAAAAAGAAGGTTTGCATCTCACTATATTTTGTTAAAAAGAATTAAGGATTGTAGAGAGGCTCTTGCCACAACTATAGTCCTTAATTCTTGGAGGGAGTGGCTTAAAAATGGAGAGGAAAACACAAAAGTTCTTGGTTTAAAAGTTGTGGATACAATCAAAGATGATTTGTTTTGGGAAGATGTAGACAATGTTTTAGCCATTACAAAACCCATTTTCCTACTCATCAAGTTTTGTGATGGGGAAGGTCCTAAAATGGGTGAGATTTATGAAAAAATGGATAACATGTTGGGGGAGATTAAAGACATTATGCAAAAAAATACGTATTCAAGCTATTACTCGGAAGTTGAAAAGATAGTGTTAGCTAGATGGGAGAAAATGACAATCCCATTACATTGTTTGGGGTTTGCATTAACTCCAAGATTTTATGATATACAATATCTTCAAAAGTTAGCACCGGGGGGTATTCCAAGGAAAGCTCCAAATCTAGATAAAGAGGTTGTGATTGGTGTCATGAAAGCATTCCATAGAATGTCTGAAAATGAAGAGGAGGAATGAGTGTTACGAGAACAATTCGCAACATTCCATATGAAAAAAGGAATTTATTCCATGGCGGCAACACAAACGGATGTCGTGACAATGGATGCAATAGATTGGTGGTCAGCATATGGAGCCGAAACCCCGGAATTAGCCGTGATAGCAAAGAAGGTACTTTCCCAACCGATTAGTAGCTCTTTGGCCGAAAGAAATTGAAGTACCTATTCTTACGTTCACAATGTGAAAAGAAATAGGTTAAATTGCAAAAGAGCCGACAAATTGGTTTTCATTCACTCCAATATTCGACTCCTATCTCGTTTCTCAGATTCATATAGAGCGGGCCCATACAAAAAGTGGGACATTAATCCTGAAAACAGTTACATTGAAGGCTCAAGTTCACGATTAGAAGAAATGTTTTGGGAGAATTTAGATGAAGGCATGGAGAATGGGCAAGGAAAAAGACAACGCGTGGATTGAAGAAAACTTTTCTGTTAAATTGTTTTTTGGGGAATTCTGTTTTTTGTTTTTTAGTGTTGGAAACTTAGAATCTGTTTTGATGTGTTGCTGGAAAACTGTTTTGATGTATTGAAGTGTTAGTTTATTATTACTTAACTGTTTTTTAACGTAATTTTTGCTGGGAAATATTAAAATTATTTTATTTGTTTTCATGTTAATGTGTTTTGAAGTAAAATATGGTTGGAACTTTTGTATTAACCATGGGTACACCGTACCGAAATACACGATACACCGTATCGGAACTATGTGACTATGGGCTGGAATACTATACTCATGAGAAAATATATTCTAGTGAAAGTTTGAATGGCTGTTATGTCAACGAGTAAAATATATCTAGTTGAGCACCCTTTAGTCTAAGGTAATTACAAGAATGTCTAATAATATAGCCAGGGGAGGCCCCACTTGCTTTTTCAGGTTGTTACTTACTCTATAGTTAATTGAAGAGAAAAGTTAATAGTTTTTTAACTATATTTTATTTAAAGTTGCAACTAGCGCTACATTTTTATTCTTATAGAGCTTCATACAAATATTACTTCCTTTACAGTTTGTGATATATTTTTGGCATAAAAATGTTCTTATTTCTTAAACTCAACTACATTTTATATGATAAATCTACACATAATTCATGCTTATTAATAACTATTATTATTTCCATCGAGGCTTCACCCAAATATAAACACAAACAAATAATCTAATCATAAACAAACCTAATTAAGAACCAAGATTATTTCCTTATAACTTACCAAAATCTCATAATTTATAAACAAATTTTGTTTGTCACTCTATCTATGCATGAATGGAAAAACTTAACTACTAAAAAGTTTTATTAAAATATATTTAATTAACAAAAGTGATTTTTCTAATAGTTATTGTATTAGTAAAGTTTATATTTTTAATTACATTTATAGATTGGAAAACATATTAGGTTTCAAACTTGCAAGACGTGGTTAGCACTAAAAGTCTAAGAACATTAGAAATTTGCAAAAAAATAAAAAAATAAAAAGTAAGAAATGATGATAACTAAACTATTGTTAATATAATGATTCATCGGTTTTAAACTTCACCAGAAAACTTGCCAAAAAATAGTTTAGAGACAATTGTGCAAAACTTCAAATACACAAAAGATTGATGAGTTTCTTTTTTATGAACAATGTAAGAATGTTTATATTAATTATCTACTTTAGATTTCTTATGTCATAATTTTCAACCATATATGTTTTTTTTTTAATTTTTGTTTCGGGCCCCTAATCCTGGTGCTCATGTTCTATCCCTAGTTATAGCCATCAAGAGGTGGCACAATATTTGAGAGTAATTTTTCATTACTCACATATGATATATTAAAGATTGAAGCTTTTGGTATAATACATAGGTACTATATAGATTTGATTTGTTAGATGTGAAGATTATATATTGGTTGTTGGGACATCTCTCCATTGTTAACTATTATTATACTTGGGATTTTTTGGATTGTACATCACTATATTGTAACCCAAGACTATTATTAGTTGTGTGTAATCTAAAATTAATAATTTCATGTTGTAATTTGAAGGGAAATGGAAGTAGATGTACCTCTCCATAACTGGTATAACACCATTGCAAAAGAGAGCTTCTCAGGGATTCCTGATCTTGCATCAGTTTTTCAAGCTCCTGTTTCCGACTCTCTTGAGTTTCCGAATTATATTCAAAATCACGAATCTAAATCACAATGTGAATCATAAAGAAAACCATTACTCAAACTTATCAAATATTATGCAGCAATATCTTATTCAAGAACTCCACAGTGCATATCAGATCCTTGAATCAGTGTCACTTCAATGCAAAGCAAACAAACTAATTTACAAACTCACTTGAAATCCTCTTTCGCGTGCCTTAATTTTGAAATTGTCAGCATCGCGATTGAATAATGTCACAGTATAGAGAGCATACTCATTATCCTCATGTAGATTCTTGGAGGATCTAGGGACCTAGAACATTTAATTCAGTCAAAATGACAAAATCAAGAAACTGATAAGCAGTATTAAGATCAGAGTGACATTAAAGATTGATGATGATCTTACCACATAAGTTGTTAATGTTTCATAGCATGACAACCAATCCTTCTGGGAAAACTTGGAGACAACAGCAATGAGAGTAACCAAATGTTCTGAAGTAACTATGTCCTCTGGTTTTACCAAATTGGACAGATCACGAACAGCTAAGCTGGAAAATGAAATCGGTCATGATATAGAAGTAGAACAATATGCATTTTTATACTCAACTGTTATTGACCACTTATGAGTCCTTGGTGTTAAAAGGCATTACTTTTACCTTCCAGTCTGCTTTCTGTTGATTGCATTCAGTTGACTGCGAACATTGTTATACTCAGCAATACGAACCTGAAAAAGTGCAAAACAGGAAGCAACAATAAAGGCTTTACCTACAAAAATGAAAATTACAAGATACAGGGCAACCAATTACCTTAAGGTCATCGTCTATCTTGGCTACTTGCACATGAATACCATCCACAATCTCCTTAAGAGGAGACATTGTTGGATACTTAGCCTCATCCCACACAAATCTACAATCACAAATTCAAACAGATCAAGAACATTCTTTCATCAAATTCAAAAAACACGTACAAGAAATTACTTGGTGAGATATGAATCCACCGGAACCCCATCGACAGTCAAGGAGCTAGCGAGAATTCCCGAAGCCTTCTCCAAATCTTCAATCTGACGCCGTATCTTATGAGAACATCCTTCGATAAACGTATTCGACTGCACAATCGCATATACATCACATCAAATCAAATCAACCAATCCCCTAATTAATATTAAAAACAATTATTGACCTTGAGTAGATCATCGCTGAGGGCTAACAGCGAATCGAGTGTACCAACGCGAAGATTTGGGATATTGAACTGCAAAATTATCCCGATTAGTTTCAGCTATGTAAGATAACAGAACAGATCTTTTCGTGCGATGCGATTATGAAGGTCGTTATACCCTGTAGAGAAGAGTGTCGAAGGAATTTTTGGAGATGGATTCTTGTAAGCGACTCCATAGAGAAGTGGCGGAGCTGTGAACGGGAAGAGAAACTATCCAGTACCTTGTCGCCATTGTTATTGAAGTTGTGAGATCACGAACGGAGCTTCTGATCTTCCAAGATTTAGAGGAAAGAGGAAAATATATATCTTCCTCTTATGATTGCAGTTGGCTGTTGGTTCCTAAAACACTCGCCTCGTTGAATCCGGGTTCGGGTTTCTGCAACCCAATTTACGCTCCCAGGCGACCCGCTAACCGTCAATCTTTGACGCTTGTGTTCGATAACCTGGAAATTTTATATTTAGAAACCTCCAAATAAAGAGAAAATCATAAAATTGACCAAAATGGGAAAGATTTTAATAAAATGTTATTTTTTTCGCTTTTTTGTAATGAGAAGTTAAATTATCTCCTACATTTTATGCCTACAGGCTACAATTATTCCTACCCATTAAAATTATAACAAATCATTATTCAATTTATTATATTTAATATATTCCTAATATAATCTTAACGGGTTAGTTAAAAAAATATGGAATGATGATACTTATCATAATTTTATTGGTGAGGAATATTTGTAGGCATAAAAGATAGGAATAATTTAATTTTTCTTTTATAAATGTCCATTGGAGGATGTTAATGTAAACTTGTTTTTTATTAGTGATTTTTTTAGTAGTTCGACCAGAAAAAATAAAAAATAAATAAATAAATAAAAACTTTAAAATGAATCATAAGAAATTTTAGAGCATTGCAAAATTGTTCACAATATTATGAAATCGATAAAAGTTTTTTTTTTTTTCCTTTTTGAAGTTTTTTAATGCAGTGAACGTCATCTCAAAATCAATTTTATTTAGTGGTGGTTTTGAATAGATTCACACAAAAATAAACGTGTTAGTGTTCCATTTGAGAAACCTCAAAATAACAACTCGCAATAAATTAATAAGTATCAAAACACATATATAAAAATTAGAAGAAATTACTGAAATCATCCATACGGTTTGGGTAAAATTGCACGTTAGGTCCTAACGTTTTTTTTGCACTCGGATCGTCTCTAACATATCATATTCTTGCGTTTTTCATCCCTAACATATCATATTGTAGCGTTTTTCGTCTCTTGTAAAGATAAAAATACTATTTTACCCTTTGTATTTTCTTTTTCAGTTTTTTACTAATTAAGTAAAATAAATAAATTATACGTAATTTATAAACAAGTGGGCCCACCTACTCTATACCCCCTTCTTCCTATCCCATCCACGGCACACCTCCACCGTCCACCTCCGACAACCCTTATTCACTCATTCCGGCAACACCTTCGTTCAACCATGGTTCATCTTCGGCAACCACCACAATTCACACCAAATCAAAAGAAATTAAACCAAAATCAAATACCACCATCAATTATACACTAAACCAAACCACGAATCAAAATAAATCAGGAATCAATATATACACTAAACCAAACCACGAATCAAAACTAAATTCAACAAAAGAATAGATGCTCAATCGTATACACATCTGGAACGTTACCGGAAGGGGAGACCGTGGAAGCTCGAGCTGATCTGGAACGACACCACAAAAAACATTGTGGTGGAAGGTCGAGCAGGCATGAGAAGACAAAGCTCGTCAGGAGTGAATAGACGATGAACAAGCATATCTGGCCAACAAGGGAGGAAGACGAAGTAAAGAGGAATCGACGTCGCATATCGGTACTTGAGAAATCTGTTTCAGAAAATCGATTTTGTGTAAACTCAAACACATATTGCATATCGTATTTTAAATTCGTGTTTCGTGTCTTACACGTATCAAACATGAATTTACCTATTTAAACACGTATAAGACACGATACAAATTCGTGTTGACACCTGACACGTATATACACATATATACTTTATGGTTAAATTTTATATTTATAAAATATTAGGGACCAATTTCTTAAGAGTCAATAATTAGTTTATAGCACTAGGTTAAAAAAGATTAAAAACGTGTTTATTCGTGTTTTTGTGTAACACGGTTTAAAAACGTGTCTATTCGTGCCGTGTCACGTGTCACACGAATTTTTTACGTATCGTGTTCATGTTTGATACCCCAGACGCGTTTTATAATTTGTGTCGTGTTCGTGTTTAACAAATTCGTATCGTGTAAATTCGTGTCTGACACGAATACATGACACGCAGACACGGATTGTCAGGTCTACAAGACATGTGTACTTCAAATATTTAAAAAGTTCCTTTGATCCAGCTATATAACCACCACATGATCCAAATGATTTTGTGAAAGTTCCCATCATGATGTCCACATCAGCAGTGTCTACACCTAAAAGCTCACACACACCTTTTCCTGTTTTGCTTACTGCTCCTATATTGTGTGCCTCATCTAAATAAACATATGCCTATATCAAATAACATCATTAAATAAATAATAGTAGATAGTTATAATAATAATAATTAAATCAATGAATGATCTTGTATTTTTTTTTGCATATAGAGACTATTTCAGGGATTTGAAAATAAGTTCTCCTTCCATGTTGTAAATTCCCTCCACTACGACGATGATTTACTCGTTAGTATTACCCGTTAAACAAATATATTTGATGTTAACAAACATTCTCAAAGATATTTTAACAGAATCCATTTATATAAATAAATTATAACAAAATATATTACAGAATACACTTAAATAACATTCTTTAACGAATCTTTTATGAATAATAGGCATCAAATCGATAAGTGTTACTAACCTTATTCTAAAAGAATATTGTGTTTTCTCATTCTGAAAGAATTTATAGGTTTGACTACACCAAAATAACATAACTACACATATTAACTTCAATTATAACAGAATATTTCATTTCCATTTGTTGCTTAAACTTCAATTCCTTAAAAATTCTAACAAAATATTATATACTTTACTTCTAACAGAATATTTCGACACAAGTATAAACATGTTATTGTAATTCCAACAAAATAGTATGTAGTTTAGCTTAACATATTCTAACAGAATCTTCCCAATATGATGCATATTATATATAGAGTCTCACTTGATTCACATTCAAAGATCTTGAAAAAGAAAACTTTGTATTTCAAACACACTCCTTTGATTCTGTATTACTACAAACTAACCAACATACTTACTTACCCATATATTCAACTTTAGAACTTGATTGCAAAACTGCCTCATTGACTCTATCTGATTAAATGGCACGGGATCTCCTAATACATCATCATTTGTCATCTTACTTGGTGCCATATCATATCCCATCTCACCTGCCCCCACAAAATTTTCCACATCACCTGCCCACAAAACACTTGCTTGCACATTATTTTCCCGCAAACTCTTATAATTAGAAGATCAAGTGTAAGAATGAAAATTTCCATTATAAAGGTCCCAATCATCTAACCTACAAACCGGTATTTCCATCATCAGCATCATCATCCCGATTAGGTGACCTCTTCCATTCAGGGGTTTGGGGGCAAACAATTTTTTTAGGAATGTGTTCACCAAAAAGATTGTATAGATCATTGATGTAATCTTATTTGTAAATCCCTAGAGGACGTTCTTCAGAAAATCTATATATTGCCTACATGATTTGTTAAACATATATAAAGAAGACAATTTAAGATTTAAGAACTCTCATTGACTAATCAAATTCATATCATTTACCTCTGTGAGGGAAACTGATTCTGATCGAATAAGAAAATGCATAATCATATAACTTGTCCGATTATGTCCATGTGTGCAGTAGACAAGTACATACTTATTTAGATGAGCTTGTTGAGAGCTGAATCGGGTTGTCTAAATAACATAAATGCAAATGTCATTAACAGATCATATTCATAAATCATAAGTGTCGAAATTTTCAAAAATCAAACTAACAAATACCTACTACCTCCTGAATGAACTTTTCTACAAACTCATTATCAGACACTGAATCCCTTCCTACACACCTGATCTGAGTTTAAAAGGGCGACTGAGAAAATTAATGAGCTTGTTTTATTGGGATTTAGGACACTTATACATAACAAGACCAAGAAGTAGTCACTGAAGATCTTACCTTAACATATTACCTTCTTTGGTCCAATCTGACTCCCGATAGTACCAATTTCTAATTTTAAAATTAGGTTTAAAAGTTAGAAATTGAGTTCAAGAACATACCAAGGATATGATGTTGGTGTACGACTGCAGCTATTGACCGATTTCGGTGATGGAATACGAATGTAACGCTCGTAGATCCGTGCTAGTCAATTTAGAGGCAATAGGGGTCGAAAATGACTTTTCGACAAAAGATTTGAAACAACCCAAAAATACGACCCAAAAATTTCGTTTTTCAAGATAATCAAAACCATAATATGAGTATCATAACATAAAAAAAACATACGCGATGTATCCCAAATCATAATAAAATACTGTGCGGAAAACTGTATCATACTATTTCAAATCCAAAACAACTAAAACCATTCCCAGGATAAAAGCTAAGCTGTGGTGTGTGCGATGCTATCACCCCGAGCTCTTCCCTTTGCTTGCGGAAGTACCTGAAACCAAAACTGAAACTGTAAGAACGAAGCTTAGTGAGCTCCCCCAAACTACCACATACCATACAATAACATATAAACACATATTGGGCCTCGCCCACTACATCGGACCGAAGCCCGGAAACTGCATCGGACCGAAGTCCGGAACTGTCTGGGCCCTTGTCCCCTGCATCGGACCGAAGTCCGGAACTAACTGCATCGGACCGAAGTCCGGAACTGACTGGGACCTTGTCCCCTGCATCGGACCGAAGTCCGGAACTAACTGCATCGGACCAAAGTCCGGAACTAACTGCATCGGACCGAAGTCCGGAACCGACTGGGACCTTGTCCCCTGCATCGGACCGAAGTCCGGAACTGGCTGACTGAACATGGCATAGCATAACACATCAACTAACATGAACACATATACAGCATACTACATCGGGCCGTAGCCCGGAACACATAACACTTAACGCATAAAACATAGCACACAAATCCTGTTCGAGCCACGAAGGCATCAAACATACTAGCTACTGCATCGGACCTAAATCCGGAAACTACTACTAACTGAACGGGCCGGCATTGTGGCCTTAGACCCGTTCCTACTGGAAGGAAACTCACCTCGTAAGCCGGCTGCTGAGTGTGTGGCTCGGGAAGCTAACGGCTGCTGCTCCTGAATCTCCTCGGCTACAAGTCCATAAACACACTCAATCAAATACTAAACACTGCGCTTGGGGTAAAATGACTCTTTTACCCTTGGTCAAAGTCAACTCTCTTTGGGCTGACTCGCCGAGTTGGGCTGCCCAACTCGCCGAGTCCTACTCTCACCTCTCAGTTCTACTCGCTGCTACTCGTCGAGTGTGGCATCGACTCGACGAGTACCCTCTTGATCCAAGAACTCAGACAATCTTCATCCGACTCGCCGAGCCGGATGAACAAACTCGACGAGTTGTTCTTGATCTTAAGAAGATTGCCTTGGACTCGCCGAGTTGTATGAACAACTCGCCGAGTCCCTCCATCACTGAGTCTACCCTCAACTCGCTGAGTCCACTCTCTAACTCACTGGATCCACTCGACACTGATAAAAATGAAGGAATCGGGAACTCGCGACCCAACTCGCCGAGTCGTTCTTCCCGACTCGCCGAGTTGCCGCCATGCAACTGATTTTTACTCGATTTTGTTTGAATCCAACACATACAATTGATAGATCTGAGTCCAATAAGCTGATTTACCACGTAAAGTTTCCAACTTTACGTGTACAACCTCATGAATAAGGGAAATAAGGCTAAAAGATGCACAAAATGGGTAGATCTATGGTTAATATGCAAAGTAACTCCAAAAAGGCAGTAGATCTGGGCTCTACAACACCCAATCATTCAGATCTAAAGATATCTCGACTTATTAAGGCACTCATGCAAACATAAGGCTTGGAACAAGCATCAACTAGATCTTAGAAGAGCTCTAATGGAGGTTTAAAGCATATAACAAGAGGGGAAATCCGAAAATACCTCAAATAACTCAGATTTGCCCTTGGATTTTTGCACTACAACTCTTCTCCTTGCTCCTTTCATCTTATCCTTCTTCACACCTTCACAAAATGGCACAAAAACACTTATAAGCTCTCAAGGTGGATTAGGGTTCTTTCTCACAGTGTTCTCAGGGTGAGGGAGGCGAGAATGGGGCTATAAGGTGACTTAAATAGTGGGCAACCCGGGGATTTAGGGTTTCACCCAGACGGATGGACTCGCCGAGTCAGGGATATGGACTCGTCGAGTCCCCGGCTCACGCGTGCTCAAAGTCGCGACCCTACTCGGCGAGTCAAGCTATGAACTCGCCGAGTCCCTCATGCAAAACTTACAACAATTACCAATGAATTAACATACCGGGAACGGGTCGTTACAATTCTCCCCCACTTGTCTCAGACTTCGTCCTCGAAGTCTGCTACGGCTGGATCTGCAAAAATCTCCGGGTAGTGCGCTCTCATCTCCTCCTCAGCCTCCCACGTCCATTCAGACCCCTTCCGGTGCTGCCACTGCACCTTCACTAGCTGAATTACCTTGTTCCTCAAGGTCTTGATCTTCCGTTCCAGAATCGCGACCGGCCTCTCAATATAATTCAGGCCGCTATCAACCTGAATGTCCTCTAGGGGAACGACTGTTGCCTCATCCACCAAACACTTCCTTAACTGCGACACGTGGAAGGTGTTGTGTATCTGACTAAGCTCCTCGGGAAGATCCAATCGATAAGCAACCCGACCCACCCGGGCCAAAACCCTGAAAGGACCAATAAATCTGGGGCCCAATTTGCCCCTCTTCCGGAACCTGATGACACCTTTCCAAGGTGAGACTTTCAGAAGAACCATATCTCCCACCTGGAACTCCAAGTCCGAACGCCTCCTATCGGCGTAGCTCTTCTGCCGACTCTGCGCAGTCTGCAGCCTACTACGGACCTGCTGGATCAACTCAGTCGTCTTGAGCACCACTTCTGTGCTCCCTATGACTCGCTAACCGACCTCGCCCCAACAAATCGGGGTCCTGCACTTCCTGCCATATAACATCTCAAAAGGAGGTCGATCAATGCTCGCATGATAACTGTTGTTATACGAGAATTCCGCTAATGGAAGATACGTATCCCAACTGGCCCCAAAATCTAGAACACATGCCCTAAGCATGTCCTCAAGATTCTGAATCGTCCTCTCGCTCTGCCCGTCAGTCTGAGGGTGGAAAGCGGTGCTGAAATGGAGACGAGTACCCATCTCGTCGTGGAACCGCTTCCAGAATCTGGACGTGAAACGAACATCTCGGTCCGACACCACCGATACCGGCACTCCATGACGTGCCACAATCTCCCGCACATAGATATCGGCTAACTTTTCCGCCGATATACTCTCCTGAATCGGAATAAAATGAGCACTCTTGGTCAACCGATCCACTACTACCCATATCAAGTCCACTCCACGTGCAGTCCTGGGGAGTTTGGTGACAAAATCCATGGTGATATCCTCCCATTTCCACACGGGAATGTCTAACAGCTGCATCTTGCCGTGAGGTCTCTGGTGCTCCGCCTTGACCTTCCGGCAGGTCAAACATCTCTCAACATACCAAGCGACGTCCCGCTTCATGCAGGGCCACCAATAATCAGGTCGAAGATCTCGATACATCTTCGTCGCTCCTGGGTGGATAGAAAATCGAGACTTATGAGCCTCGTCCATCAATACTTGCCGTACCCCACCCCAGTACGGTACCCACACCCTACCATGAAGCGTCAACAAACCCCGACTGACGTAATCAAATGAAGCTACTCGGCCCACTATCCTCTCACACTTCTGCCTCTCCTCCTTGAGGCCCTCCATCTGAGCCTCCTTGATCCGCTCCAACAACGGAGTGATCACTGTCATCCTCATACACAGATCTCTGATAGGGGCCGTCGACACCTTGCGGCTCAGGGAGTCGGCCACCACATTAGCCTTCCCTGGATGATAAAGGATCTCACAGTCATAGTCCTTCAGCACGTCCAACCATCTCCTCTGCCTCATGTTCAAACTCGGCTGATCCATAAGATATCGCAAACTCTTGTGATCCGTGTATATAGTACAGCGGACCCCATAAAGGTAATGTCTCCAAATCTTGAGGGCAAACACAATTGCCCCCAGCTCCAAATCGTGGGTAGGATAATTAGCCTCGTGAGGCTTCAACTGTCTCGAGGCATAAGCTACCACATGGCCTCGCTGCATCAATACTGCTCCCATACCTGTGATTGAAGCATCACAATAGACTACGAAATCCTCTACTCCCTCTGGCAAGGTAAGGATCGGAGCCTCGCACAATCTCTGTCTGAGAGTCTCGAACGTCGCCTGCTGCTCAGGCCCCCAACGAAAAACCACCGACTTCTTGGTTAGTCGGGTGAGCGGCACTGCTATCTTGGAGAAGTCCTGAATAAATCTCCGATAATACCCTGCCAACCCTAGGAAGCTCCGAATCTCAGATGGAGACCTCGGGACCTCCCACTGCATCACGGCCTCAATCTTGGCCGGATCTACCAAAATATCCTTCTGGTTGACGAGATGACCAAGAAACTGCACCTCGCGCAACCAGAACTCACACTTGGAGAACTTTGCGAAAAGCCTCTCCCTCCTCAAAGTCTCCAACACCTCCCGCAGTGCTCCTCGTGCTGCCCCTGTGTCTTGGAATATACCAAGATGTCATCTATGAATACTATCACCGACCGATCCAGCATCGGTCTGCACACGCGGTTCATGAGATCCATGAACGTGGCTGGGGCATTGGTGAGCCCAAATGGCATCACCACGAACTCATAATGACCATACCGGGTCCTGAAAGCAGTCTTTTGTACATCCTCATCTCTAACCCTCATCTGATGATAACCGGAGCATAGATCGATCTTGGAGAACCAAGACGCTCCCTGCAGCTGATCAAACAAGTCATCTATCCTCGGAAGTGGGTAACGGTTCTTCACCGTTACTTTGTTCAACTCCCGATAATCAATGCACATACGATGCGACCCATCCTTCTTCCTCACAAATAAGATCGGCGCTCCCCAAGGCGAACTGCTCGGCCAAATGAAACCCTTGTCTAACAGCTCCTGAAGCTGTGTAGACAACTCCTGCATCTCAGGGGGAGCGAGTCGATACGGTGCTTTGGCTATCGGAGCCGCACCAGGAACTAGGTCGATCCTGAACTCAACCTGCCTCTCTGGAGGTATCCCGGCAAATCCTCGGGAAACACATCCGGGTAGTCACGAACAATAGGAACATCATCAATCGTCGTCTTGCCCTTCTCCCGGGCATCCAAGACGTAAGCTACAAAACCGGCGCAACCCTGCTGAACATAGCGCCTCGCCCTTGCGGCGGAACAAAAGGTCGGTCCTCGCTGGGGCCTCTCGCCCTGAATCACTATCTCTCCCCCACTGGGAGTGCGAACCCTCACTAGCTGAAGTTCACAATCAATCACCGCCCCATTGGGGCTTAGCCAATCCATGCCCACAATAACTTTATTCCCACGCAGGGGAATAGGAACCAGGTCCACTGAAAACTGCTCATCAAATATCTGAAGGGAACACCCTCTATGTACTCTGCCGACCCTCACGGTCCTATCATCTGCTATCTCAACCTCTAATGGACAATCCAGCTCCCCTGGAGCTCTACTAAATCTCTTGCTAAGCGCAAGCGATACAAATGATCGGGTAGCCCCCGAATCGAACAATACCAAAGCAGAGATGCCGTTCACCGAGAACGACCCTAAATAAAACATATCATCAAGTAATATTCAAACGATAATAATAATTAAAAGGTGAAGGAAAGATACATACTCATCACCACGTCAGGAGTCGCTCGCGCCTCCTCTGCTGTCATCTGAAATGCCCTGCTCTTCGCCACTGGCGCATCAGATCGGCCCTGCCGGCTATCCGTAATCCTCAAGGTGGCAGGGGCAGGTGCAACCATCTTCCCTGCTGCAGCTAAACTGGGACACTGGGACTTTTTATGTCCCCTCTGATTGCACTGAAAGCAAATCAGATCTGATGCTGTAACCGTAGTAGCAGGGGCCGTACAATCCCTACTCAAATGCCCAGTCCGACAGCACTTGTAGCAGCCGGAACTCCCTGCCTTGCACGCCCCCTCGTGCAATCTCCCACACTTGCCACACCGACCGTGGCTCTGCTGACTCCTAGACCTGTGATCTGAAACCTTGGGCTTTTTGCCCACACTGCCTGAACCCAAAACCGCCTCCGGTTTCCTCTTTTTCTCCATCTTGAGATCAATCTCCCTCTCTCTAGCTCTGGCAATCATGTCGTCCAACGTTTTACAACTGGACCGGCTCACAAACATGCGGATGTCACTCCGCAACATCTCATGATAACGGGCCTTCTTCATCTCCTCATCGGCTGCATACTGTGGAACAAGAAGAGCCCTCTCCCTGAACTTGGCGGTGATCTCCGCCACTGACTCGGTAGTCTGGGTAAGGTCCTGAAACTCCCTAGCTAACTGCTGCACCTCAATGACCGGTGAAAACTCCACCCTGAACCTTGTAGAGAAATCAGCCCAGGTCATGGCATCCAATGCCGCATCATCCCCGATGGCATGTCCGACCTCCTCCCACCAATCTCGTGCCCTGTCCTTCAGAAGACAGGACGCCAATCTGACCTTGTCCCCCTCCCGAGACACCTGCTAGTGCGGAAAGCGTTAGCCACATCCGCCAACCATCTGGTACTCGCTATGGGGTCCCGTGCCCCATGATAGTCTGGAGCTCCGCATGCCCTGAACTCCCTGAACGTAAGTGTGCGCGACCCCATCACGGCGGCCATCTCAGCACGGAAAGTACTCAATCTCTCATCCATCAGCTCTAAAATACCCTCCTTGATCGAACCGAAGATCACAGGAGTCTGCTCCAGTATGATGCGGGTAACCTCAGAAGAAAGGAACTCTCTGGTCTGCTCATCCATCTGCCCGACCTCCGGGCCTGATCCCGATCCTGATCCCCCTCCGGCATCTGAGCTGCCGACTGCTGGTCTCGGACGCAAAACTACCATTCTGAAACATATCATAACAACATCAGAACACTGAAATATCTCAAGGGATCATGATACTACTACTAGCTTCCTGGTCTTGTCTTGGCTTTCCTTGATTCGAGTACGGATCCTCTGCTTTCAGTAGTACGGGCCCATACTACCTTCCACATCTATCCGTACTTTCCTCAAGAACTGCCTTGACTCCACCAAGTCACTTCTACTACTGCCATTCTCTGCTACTCTCATCCTAGGCTTGCCCTAGGGAAACCTTAAGCTCAACATGACTGGTCCTCAGCTGCTGTAGGTCTCCTCATAATGCCAGTTAGCCACCACCTAAACACCATCACATGTGATGAGGATCAGATAATCCTTCAAGTAAAAGATCCGTCCCTACAACGGTTGGACTCAAACAAGAGTTGCGCAATAGGGCCAGTTCCAGCACTCTGGGATTATTCAAACCTGATCACACGTGGTGTGACGTGTTCACCTAATGGCTAACTCCCATTACTCAAAACCCCACCAAGCACGAAGCAAGCAGCATTCGGGTAAGGGGAAACAGACTCAGGCCAAACTATTCTCATAACAAGAAACTGCACTAGCATAGGATGCTAAGCTTCCACTAACAGGCATAACCTAATCAGGCTATCTTACTGCTGTCTACTCAGTACTAGCATGCAATACTCATAAAGATGTAACACATAAGCAGGCACATAAGGCATTCTCCTAGATCCTTAGTCCTATACTAGCATGTTGTTCTACTGAAACTGAAACTGAACAATTAACTTGTATGGGTAATTTGGGAGTACTTACTTGAGCTCGGCTGACCGCATGCACACACCTCTATCTTGTTAAAAACAATTCTTTCTTTCTAAGTGCTTTCAAAATTCTTTTTGGTAAAACATTTTTATTTTACTAAAATCTTTTATTTCCCTTAGTTTGAGTTCAGACACACCCGGAAGTGTATCCGAATCCCTCAAACCAGGGCTCTGATACCAACTTGAAACGACCCAAAAATACGACCCAAAAATTTCGTTTTTCAAGATAATCAAAACCATAATATGAGTATCATAACATAAAAAAACATACGCGATGTATCCCAAATCATAATAAAATATTGTGCGGAAAACTGTATCATACTATTTCAAATCCAAAACAACTAAAACCATTCCCAGGATAAAAGCTAAGCTGTGGTGTGTGCGATGCTATCACCCCGAGCTCTTCCCTTTGCTTGCGGAAGTACCTGAAACCAAAACTGAAACTGTAAGCACGAAGCTTAGTGAGCTCCCCCAAACTACCACATACCATACAATAACATATAAACACATATTGGGCCTCGCCCACTGCATCGGACCGAAGCCCGGAAACTGCATCGGATCGAAGTCCGGAACTGTCTGGGACCTTGTCCCCTGCATCGGACCGAAGTCCGGAACTAACTGCATCGGACCGAAGTCCGGAACTGACTGGGACCTTGTCCCCTGCATCGGACCGAAGTCCGGAACTAACTGCATCGGACCAAAGTCCGGAACTAACTGCATCGGACCGAAGTCCGGAACCGACTAGGACCTTGTCCCCTGCATCGGACCGAAGTTCGGAACTGACTGATTGAACATGGCATAGCATAACACATCAACTAACATGAACACATATACGGCATACTACATCGGGCCGTAGCCCGGAACACATAACACTTAACGCATAAAACATAGCACACAAATCCTGTTCGAGCCACGAAGGCATCAAACATACTAGCTACTGCATCGGACCTAAATCCGGAAACTACTGCTAACTGAACGGGCCGGCATTGTGGCCTTAGACCCGTTCCTACTGGAAGGAAACTCACCTCGTAAGCCGGCTGCTGAGTGTGTGGCTCGGGAAGCTAACGGCTACTGCTCCTGAATCTCCTCGGCTACAAGTCCATAAACACACTCAATCAAATACTAAACACTGCGCTTGGGGTAAAATGACTCTTTTACCCTTGGTCAAAGTCAACTCTCTTTGGGCTGACTCGCCGAGTTGGGCCGCCCAACTCGCCGAGTCCTACTCTCACCTCTCAGTTCTACTCGCTGCTACTCGTCGAGTGTGGCATCGACTCGACGAGTACCCTCTTGATCCAAGAACTCAGACAATCTTCATCCGACTCGCCGAGCCGGATGAACAAACTCGACGAGTTGTTCTTGATCTTAAGAAGATTGCCTTGGACTCGCCGAGTTGTATGAACAACTCGCCGAGTCCCTCCATCACTGAGTCTACCCTCAACTCGCTGAGTCCACTCTCTAACTCACTGGATCCACTCGACACTGATAAAAATGAAGGAATCGGGAACTCGCGACCCAACTCGCCGAGTCGTTCTTCCCGACTCGCCGAGTTGCCGCCATGCAACTGATTTTTACTCGATTTTGTTTGAATCCAACACATACAATTGATAGATCTGAGTCCAATAAGCTGATTTACCACGTAAAGTTTCCAACTTTACGTGTACAACCTCATGAATAAGGGAAATAAGGCTAAAAGATGCACAAAATGGGTAGATCTATGGTTAATATGCAAAGTAACTCCAAAAAGGCAGTAGATCTGGGCTCTACAACACCCAATCATTCAGATCTAAAGATATCTCGACTTATTAAGGCACTCATGCAAACATAAGGCTTGGAACAAGCATCAACTAGATCTTAGAAGAGCTCTAATGGAGGTTTAAAGCATATAACAAGAGGGGAAATCCGAAAATACCTCAAATAACTCAGATTTGCCATTGGATCTTTGCACTACAACTCTTCTCCTTGCTCCTTTCGTCTTCTCCTTCTTCACACCTTCACAAAATGGCACAAAAACACTTATAAGCTCTCAAGGTGGATTAGGGTTCTTTCTCACAGTGTTCTCAGGGTGAGGGAGGTGAGAATGGGGCTATAAGGTGACTTAAATAGTGGGCAACCCGGGGATTTAGGGTTTCACCCAGACGGATGGACTCGCCGAGTCAGGGATATGGACTCGCCGAGTCCCCGGCTCACGCGTGCTCGAAGTCGCGACCCTACTCGGCGAGTCAGGCTATGAACTCGCCGAGTCCCTCATGCAAAACTTACAACAATTACCAATGAATTAACATACCGGGAACGGGTCGTTACAAGATTATTTAGAATAAATAATCTTAACCAAGTTGTATAATATTTCACAAGGTTTCCGTACATATAAAGAGCGTCGAAATCCGAGTTATAACGAAGAAGTTATGACCCGTCGAAGTTTCGCGACGGAACCGTTACGGCATCGGGAAGCGTAAATAGTGATTTTACGATGGAGGATTTTTTAGCCTTAGTGATCTAAACGAAAGTCGTAGAATATGTTAAACCGAGAAAATCCATAAAAAGAATGCCCAAATCTGACGTGTATGAAGAAGTTATGATTTTTCTAAGATTCGACTTAGTAGTGCACAGCCCGAAACTCGAATTTTAGTTCGAGCGGTTTTTGGCTTACGTGACTTAAATGAGAGTTGAAGATCTCATTAATAGGAACTTAACAGTAAATAGACAAACGAAAACAGAGTCCGTATGAAGGAGTTACGAATTCTTCGCGGTCATTTAATAGTCTAAACACCTCGTACTGTTAAATTTAAGATCGGTCGAGAATTAGCCGACAGAGTCAAAATGAAAGTTGTATATATTATTTTTACCTACGCGTGGATATAAAGAACGTCAAAAACGTAGGTCTTATGTGAAAGTTACGGATTTTAGAAGTCGGAAGTGTGTTGTGCGAAAATAGGTGATGTGACACAATTTTGGCCATTGCTTTCTCCCCAAGTCTAGCCACTAGATAGTGACATGTGGCACCAAGTGCAGCCATTTTCACCCTATAAATAGAACCTCTCCCACCCTCATTTTCTTCACAAATTTATCATTCTTTCTTCTCTTTACTCTCTCTCTAGAACCTCTCTCTAGCCCCGAAACCCCTCGAAAAGCCTAGGGAACCTCCCTAGCACGAGGCGGAAGCCCCTGAGTGCCAGAAGGCTCCAAGAAGAAGAGATTTTCCGCATGGGAATGCTGCTCCAAGCAAAGCCTGGTTTTCTATAAAACCCGTTGTAAGTGAGCTACGCCTTCGCTATTTTTAATATAGCTTTTATTTAATTATATTAACGTTATTAAGAACATATAATAAGTAATTGGGCTATTATTATGGGTTATATAAGTATTATTTAACGGTTATATAATAGTAATTGAAAGACCCCAACTTTCGTATTTTTTTGAAAGACCCAAACTTTCATATTTCACATTATCATTACTCCAAAACATGCTATTTGCATATTCATAAAAGCAATATTTTACATTGATATAAAGGATTTACAAACTATTTGATACAAACCTTCTATTACAAAGTGTTATATATATTACATAACTACCCAGGATATTGTAATTTATACAAACATAAAAAGTAGTACAAAAGTACTATTACAAACTATTCTACATCTTTCAATAGTATGTAAACATACTAATTATTTATCACCTGCAATTGTTAAACATTGATAGGGTAAGCGATGATGCTTAGTGAGTTCAAAAATAGATACAATATAATATTATGCCATATATATACTTCAATGTGGCAAAGCAAAGATGAACAACAAGAAGTATGTGAGATCATGTGACAAGCGTTCATATCAATCAAAGGCATTATTCAAATATATTTTTTTCAATTCTTGATATACATCAATAAAGCTTTGGCCCAATTGGCATAGAAGACATGCAATTTCTGATTAACATCTTGTTAGATTTCAGGCTTATAGTCCTGTCTAACCATTTGCCAATGCCATAGAATAGAAGTCATTCTCTTACGGAGACATGCTCTACATGGCCAGAGGCTACGTACCAGTACCAATGTGAATCTAAGTCCTTTCACTGATCACATGGTCAAAGGTATTACAATTGCTATAAACATAGCGAATAACACGAGAAAATAACTCAAAATGATAATACTGAAAAGCACATAGCACATATAACACATAACATACAATTGTTCCTATATATTGAACTCACCTTAAGTTAACCGGGGGTTAAAATAGTAATTTGGACAGCGCTTCGGCTTTAAATATGCCTTTCTATGTTGAAAACCTGGAGTTTGTTTGAAAACCGGGCTCTACGAAGGTAGGGCTTCAAAACCGAAAAGATAAAATTTTCGGGCTTCTCGGGGGTCTCGGGACGTGTTTCGGGTGCTAAAATTGATTTCGGGGCTTCGGGGAAAGTTAATATGAAGAAAATATGGAAAGAGCGGCTAAAAGTGTCAAATTTTCAAAGTTAGTTGGAAGACCTCGCAGGTTCCTTTATATAGGGCCGAGGTTCGGAAGTCGGCTTAAGAAGCGAAGCTCGGTGGCAGAAGTAGAGCGAAGCAGGTGGCGCGAGAGGGAGGCTCGGATGCGAGGCTCGGCTGCGAAGTTGGTAGGCGCGACGTGGAGGTGCGAGACTCGGACACGAGGGCGAGGCGCGTCGGAAGCCAATTGGCTCGCACTTCGGTCGAATCGCTGAGTGGCACGCGTCGGACTCCGAAAGCAAGCAGCGAGGTAGTTCGGTCCGGGCCACGTCTCCGGTGATGCACCTGCTTCGTGCGAGGTGACGTGGTCGGTTACTATTCATGCGAAAATTTTCGATTTTCGTGCCTTGAACTTCTAAAATCCATAACTTTCGCATACGAGCTCCATTTTTGACGTTCTTTATATGCACGCGTAGCTAAAATCACGCTCTACAACTTTCGTTTAGACATTGTCAGCTAATTTTGATTTAATTTTAATATTATTATTTTTAACAGACCGGGACAAGAAAATCCATTAAAAATTCATAACTTCTTCATCCGACATCCGTTTTTGTCAGACTTTTTACCGTTGTACTACATATGACGAGACCTTCGATTCTTGTTTAGGATGTATCGGTAAAATATCGCTCGATCTAAAATTCGAGTTTTTAGCTGTCTACTGCTAAGTTGAAACTTTGAAAAATCATAACTTCCTCATACGAAGTCAGATTTTGGCGTTCTTTTTATCGAATTTCTCGGTTTAACGAATACTACGACTTTCATTTAGATTACTAAGGCTAAAAAGTAGTTTATCAAAAACTCACTTTTTACGTCATTCGGCGCCGTGCCGGTTTTGTCGCGGATCTTCGGTTGGTCATAACTTCTTCGTTATAACTCGAATTTTGACGAGGTTTTTGCCTACAAATTTCTAACGAGATTCTCTACAACATAAAATAATAAAATTTAACTTATTTAAACTTTCATATTTTTGCTCAATTTCACTATTTGGCTTTTAATTGGAATCTCATAAGACTTCCAATATTTCCTGAGTGATTCTAAACATACTTTTACTTCATTTCTAGTAAAAACCATCTGTTAGAACTCAACACTCAATTTTACATAATATTTCACAATTTTATTCATTACAAAACACGATTTTAGAACGTGTATGTTACAGTAATAGTAGCTAGACTATTAATTAGTCTCGGTGAATAATAGACTAAACTCTAATGGTAATAATACTAGGTTTCGTCGAAGGAATTTTTTTTTCAAGAAGTGAAGCGTTGTCTGAGTTCGGAATCACCACCTTTTCAAGTGAGTGCATAGTTACTTTCATCTTCCACATAGATATAAAGTATTTTATATAAATTACATGTTCTGTGTGCATATTATGTGAGTACTTGTTGTATATGCTAAATGAACGATTTTATACATGTTTTAAATGATTTACACTGTAAATGTATTTAATATCTACGATAATGTTGGGGTAAACATGGGTAGATATAATAGATGAAATATGAGTTGAATGATGAGTTGAGAGGTGTTATAGACCACGAGGTGAGGGTGAGAGGTGGACGATGTGAGAAGCCTTTTTCCCAAATGATGGCCCCGCCATTCAGCAGAGTATGGATGACAACCACGGACTATTCTAGATAGTCCAGTGGAACACTAGCAGGCTCGCAACCTGTAGGTGTTGTGAACGATGTGTTCAACCGGTGTACTCTAAACCCTGGTGATCATACAGACTTGATGCCTAAACCCTGGTGATCATGCAGACTTGATGCCTAAACCCTGGTGATCATGCAGACTTGGTGCCTAAACCTTGGTGATCATGCAGACTTGATGCTTAAACCCTAGCGACTATGCAGACTTAGTGCCCGTTGTGTAAACCGTGGCAACGATGGACTTTGTGCCGATTCCTTAGGATGATCCTTAGGAATGAATGAACGAGGAATAGCTGATTCTTAGGGTAGATCCTTAAGATTAAAGAAGATAATGGGGATGGGTAATTGGGTTGATTGTTTGATTATTTAAACATAATAATTATATTATTGTGGGTTGAAAATCCTCTGTTACTCACCAAGTTTCCCAACCTGACCCACTCAGTTTATTTATATCACAGGTGTTGATATGAAGTCACATTACACTGAGAGATTAAAGAGATGTAGATCACTAGTGTAAATAAATGTAAGTTCTGTTTATGCTTATGTTTCTGTATTGACGATGACATCCCAAGCGTTTTAAAATAAATAAAATACGTTTCTTCGAAAATATTTTGATAACGTATTTATCGTATTTTTCTGGGAACAAATTCCGCAACATTTTTATGAAAAGAAGTACTATGATTTTTATAAAGCATAAACAAAATCGGTCTTTTCTGGCCGTGAAAATGGGGATTTCACAACGAAGCCGACAATGGAGAGGGAGGAAGAAGAAGATACGACAGTGGCAAGATGAGGGATACAGTCTGAGAATTTCATATATGCCCTTCTTAAACATTAAAATATCATATTTACCCAACTAAATTTCTAAATATCATATTTACCCTTCATAAAACTTCAAAATATCATATTTGTCAATTTAAACATCAAAATATAATATATGCCATTCTTAAATATCAAAATATCATATATGCACTTTTTAAACATCAAAATATCAATGGTAATATCTAAAGTATTTTCAATCTACAACATGATAATAATCAATAACAACAAAATCTAAACAACCAAAATATACATTCTATAGAAAAGCTGGAAGTTGAATCTTTTAATCTGTCAAGATGTCAATATTCCAACAATTTAGAAGTTCACATTCACATTATCATAGACGTAAGGATAATATGATTAAATTTCTTAGTTATTATAATAATTATAAGGTATAAAAATGATTATAAAATATTAAAAACATTATAAAAAAAAGATTTGGGCAAATATGATATTTTGAAGGTTTATGAAGGGTAAATATGATATTGAGAAATTAAACTGGACAAATATGATATTTTGAAATTTAAGAGGGGCATATATGAAATTCTCCCTATAATGAAAAGATATTAGGTCAACATATATTTATTTCGTTTCCTTAATTGAAAGTGCAAAAAACCATAAATGTTCTTTTTGATTTAATTAACTATTTAATTATTTGCTAATTTGTGATTGATGCATTTAAAAACATAATAGTTGCTCTAAACATTTGAACCTAGCTCTCTCTCTCTCTCTCTCTCTCTATATATATATATATATATATATATATATATATATATATATATATATATATATATATATATATATATATATATATATATTGTTAGGACACTTATATTTTATAATCTTATAAATCCAACATGAGCGGGGCATTATCATACTGGTAGACAAACTATTTCGTATGGTCATGTTTTTGTATTAAATTTAGACAAAATTGCAAAAATGGTCCTTGTGGTATGTATTTTTTTGGGGTTTCAGTCCAAACCTCGACTTTTTTTTTTTATTCATGGTCCTTTTGGTCTAGTTTGTACGTAGAAATGATCCCCCGACTTAACTTCCGTTAAGTTATTGTTGTTAACCCCCTCATGTGCATCTCACATGAGAGTATATTTGTCTTTTCACATATAAAGGACCATTTTTGCACCTAAAAATATATCCCCTTTTTTTAAAATAAAAATTAATACCTATTTATTTATTTTAATAATTAAAAAATTAAAAAGGCCTCTCTCTCTCTCTCTCTCTCTCTCTCTCTCTCCACCCAAAACACAGTCAGCAACATATACATAAATACTCCATTTTTTTCTTGATGATGGTCCCTAGAATCGATTTGTGTGTGGGTTTTGTTCCTGTAGATCGATTTATGGGTGTATATCCATCTACAATTTTGATTTGTGTCTGTGTGTGTTTTCATTTTTGAAGGTGTGTTTGGGTTTTGTTTCAACCACCATCCCCAACCCTGGTTTTCATATTTGTAATAAATGTAGCTTTTCAGATCGAGTAAGGGAATAAACGAGTGAGGCGGACGATTGGAGTCTCCGACAATGGCTGGTGATCGTGAGGAAGGGTGGCATCGATCTCCGACGAGCCCTCCTTCGTTGTTCCTTTTCTCGATCCGGCATCAAAACACACATGGGAAGAAGGAAGCTGCAGTCGCTGATCAAAGGGAGTGTCACAGGTGCTCAATCGGACCGATGAAGGAAAAATAAGATCGGAGGTAGCAAGGGTTGCTTAAGCATTGATCTGCGAAGGAGAAGGAATGAAGGAAGATCTGAGTGAAACATGTAAGCTACGACAACAACTTCGGTAAGGAAATGTGCAAAAGGGGGAAGATGCGATGAATAACTGAAGGAGGTGGCGAGGCTGCTCCCCGACGAGTCTCATCGTGGTTTCTTTCTCGTCATCGATAGCAACGATTCGGAAGGGAATCAGAGCAGCTGCAAGAACAACGGTTGAGGTGGGGTGTTTGGGGTTGTGCTTTTTCGACTGTAGGAGGGTTGCAGAGGTGTTGAACATCGATTGCAGTCATCGAGAGGGTTGTAACTCCTCTTGATCTCACCGGAAACAGCCATCCAAGGGTGTGTTTGTTTGCTTGATGCTCGACAGGGGATTTTGGGTGATGCTTCTTCAACAATGGTGTTTAGGAAGAACAAAAGGGAAGATAAAGTGAGGAAGACGAGAGAAAAAGAGAGAGAGAGAGAGAAATACGGTCCCTTAGGTATTAATTTTTTTTAAAAAAAAATAGGTATTAATTTTTTAATTATTAATTAAATAAAGAAGTAATATATTTTTTTTAAAAGAGGGATATATTTTTTTCAGTTGCAAAAATAGTCCTTTATATGTGAAAAGACAAATATACCCTCATTGAGATGCACATGAAGGGTTAACAGCAATAACTTAACGGAAGTTAAGTCGGAGGATCGATTCTACGTACAAACTAGGCCAAAAGGATCATGAATCCGAAAAAGTTGAGGTTTGGACTGAAACCCTAAAAAAATGCATACCACAGGGACCATTTTTGCAATTTTGTCTTAAATTTATATATAAACCACACCATACCAACATATTAGTATAATTTCTAATATGATTTTCAAATAATTTTAGTGAAAGTGATAGAACATCATTTGTAATAATATCAATTCTGAATAGTGTTTTATTAATATTTGAATAATTTCATTGGTTCTTTGCTTTCCATGAAAGAGATATATACTTCCGTACATTTCAAACCTTCCAACAAATCTTTAAGAAAATAATATGATAACAGATAACCCAAATTATGATAAGTTGTTTCATCAGTCCTAAACACCATTGACATCAATATGAGTTAATCATGTCAGCACATCTATATCTAAGATTACCATGCATGATAATAGGTTGTTTGGTAAATAATAATGAACGTCAAACTAAATAAATCCAACCTCTTAAAGTATTAGGTGTGGGCAACAAGGTGCAACATCAAGTTGTGTCACCTCACATGTCATATAAGCAACTGATGTTATAACAACAAGTGGGGAAATGAGCAACAAGATACAACACCAACTTTTTGAAAATAAATATGTTTTCTTTTTTGTTTTTTTTTCGAAATTAGTTTTTTTTTATTTTTTTATTTTTTTTTGCATTTTTTAATCACTAACATGAATATATATTTTATAAAAAAAATAAAATTTTAAAAACAAAAAAAAGACATAATATTTAAAATCTAAAATTACGATTACAATTAAAAAAAAACATAATTTTAAACCTAATATTATAACTAAAATATCATTACTACTAAAACTACATAACAATCATAATTAACCAAAATATTTCTTCCTAATTTGTTTATTCATCGCTTGTAGCACCGCTAGATCAGCAGGCGTTAAACTCTCCTCGCTCGTCCAAAGAATTGACAGCTGATGTATCATTAGTTCTCTCTCTTTTTGCTCCTGCTTCTCATGTGTCTGCATTTCCAGGAACTCCAAATGACGACGTTTCAACTTATTTTTTTTCTTTTATTAATAAATTGTGCTCGTCGAATTTCGCTCTTATTTCCGCCGCTTCTTTTGCTCTCGTCTCCACCTCCTCTGCATGTCTTGCAGCGCGCCTCGCTTTGTCACGTCTGGGCGGTCGTCGTGGTGGGGATATCTCTTGGATATCATCCAGGATCTCATCGTCATCCGCATTTAGGTCGATGTTAGTCCGTGCGTCCGACACGTCGACCGAGCTAGAATTGTGAGACCTTTTGGATTGAACCTTTGACGATGTAGGTGTTTTATTCCACTTTGGATCCGCTCGCAACAAATCCCATGATTTTTCAAAGTCGAAAACATGACCCATTTCAACACGATATTGTTCCTTAGTAGATTTGAACAAATCGAAGTCATTGGTTCCGCTTTGTTGTTGCGCCTCAAGCCGGTTGTAAATATCGTTGAATTTGCTGCACCGCTTAGTTATCATACCTCATTTGCTGCTCAACATGTCATTATTGCGATACGGATTTTTCTTTAAAATAACGTGAAACTTGTCGAGCACCGCCCCCCAATAAGCCCATTTTTTCATTCCATTTCCGCGAAGTTCGTTTTTTGAAGTAGCACATCAAGCCGTCGTCAAAGCGTATTCCTCCTCCGGTGTCCACCATTGTGGAACGTCTGCATTTTCTGTTTTTACCGCTATTGATTTCCCTTTCGATTTTTCCTTTCCCTTTCCCTTTCTTACTACTTCCCGCTTCCACTTGAACTGATGGTTGTGTTGTAGGCGATGGTTGGTTGGTTGTTTGTTGCATCGAACCAAAAGTAGAGAAAAGATTTGGTTGTAAATTTGGGTTTTGACCAAATTGATTTTGTTGAACGTAAGTTGAGTTGGGAAATTTCAGTGACGGTGAAGCGGGATTGAAAGTGACGCCTTGGTATGAGATTTATGGTGAACCTTGAGACGATAAAATGTTGATATAATTTTCATACCCTGCAAATCCGAAAGGCGAGGTTGTGTTTGGGTTTGATGATGGAGGGGGAGTGTTTGGGTTTTGCTCTATTTTTTGAAATTTTAAAAGAAAATATGTGTATAAGATATAGAGAGAATGAGAGAAAGGTTTATAAAAATTTGAAATAAAATGAGTATATATATATATATATATATATATATATATATATATATATATATATATATATATATATATATATATATAGGGAAGGGTTCATACGAAAATACAAATAATTTGCGAAAACGCGAAAACAAGAAAAACCTATGATATTATGTCACTTCAACATTATATTTTGGAAAATAATTCATCCAAACGGCCACATCACCCTCATTGTTACTCGTTTTGGCGCATACCGTTCGCTCGTAATGGTTTATATAAGATTCTTTAATTGTTCAAAGACAGTTCGAAGTCTTTTGATTCATTTTTTTAAAAAATATATAAAATTCGAGCTCTAAATTGTTCTATTTAGAAGTTAAAGTTACCAAACAGTCCCTATCCTAATCCATTTATGCATTCTTGCTTTAACTCCGTGGTCAAACCTTACCAAAGAGCCCCTAACTGAACCCATCTTGGACAAAACGTTCATCTTTTAATCCAAAGGACACAAAAGCTCTGCGATCAAAATTTTGTTGAGACCTCAATCCGCACCTTCTAGTATATTAAGTTACTCACTTTATTTTACACGAGCAAATGATCCTTTTAAAGCACAATTTATTTGCTTTTTGTACAATTTGTTTGCCAAAGACTTCACTCTTGGTGCGTACATAATCCTTTTTATACATAGTGATATTGTAGTACAATAAATAAACAAAACAAATTTCAAAATCAAACGTTAAACGTCAAACAATCAATACACCCGCGTCTCCAACTAAAATCGGGTTAATAACCCAATCAAGAAAAAACAAGAGTCAACACCATCTCTCTCTTTCTGTCTCTCTCACCTCAACACGAGTTTCATATGAGATTAATAGTGAAGGAGACATAGGGATGAGTGTCAGCTTCACCGCCCAACCCACCCATGCTTGCTTCTTCGTCCGTTTTCCAAAACGTGCTGTAATTCACAATGTTCCAATAAATTTATATATAAATATATTAAAGAATTTAATGACATGGTTCTGAATCACGTTTTTGAGATAATTAAATGGTGGAATGGACCACTAGTAGAATCTAGTAACCTGTTCTTTCCTATGTTATTGAGGTTTTCTCAGACTAAGTATTAATATTGCAACAGTTTTTATTAGTCAGAATGATTGTGTGAAATTAACCACTCATTTATTTTTATTTAGTTGTTTAGTGGAAAGATGTCAGGGCTACCTACCTGTTGGAACTGTCGCATAGGGTTTCCAGGAGTGTACGTACTTTCTTCTCGTTTTTCACAGATGGTGACAATACAACAGACTGAAATTTATTTTTAAAAAACAAAAGAGTAAACGTTTAAGCAGTTTTTTTGAATCATCATTGTTTTATATAAGAAAAGAAAAGGAAACTGGAAGAAGGGATGTTCGGTTGAAATACCAAAAAGGAAGGGGGCAAGCCGTATCTCAAAATGGTCTCGGAAAATAAGCGGACAGCACAGAAGTGCATCCAGGAAGTGAATACCTGCAGGATATAAAATTGATGAAATATTAACAAGTGATTAGTTAAATGTTAATCTTGTAGGTAAGGGTTATACACCCTTACCTACAGGATTTTTTTTCACTATTTGAAATTTGCATGTTTACAAAAGTATTACAAGTTTTATATGACTTTTGGACACTCACAAATATCATTCGTTCTAAGAATCCTGTAGTCACTGCTAAGAAGTTGAGGCTTTTGCATATAGCTAGTGAGTGTTGGTTAATTTTTATGGGTTTTACTAAATTTACTTGTTGAGTTGCGGAGGAAAAACCAACCACTTTTAGGGCTTGGCCCATATGTGGATATTTTCAGCTCATTATCCCCTTATAAATATACTGTGTGTAATGTGAAACTATAACCCTATCCTAATTTTGAGATTAAAAAGGGAGAGTTGCTAATTGCAAATGGTGTATTTGGGTGTTGTTATTATATCTCACTTATTTCTATTATTTTATGTTTAGCGAAACCAGTATTTGTAAATGTGTTTGTGAGTTAATTGTCGTGGAAGGCCTGAATGGTGGGCGAGTGAGTTAGGGTTACGAGTCTTCCCACGCATGAATTCGTGATCACTGAGTAAGGCATGAAGTTCACTAAAGATAGTGGGTTACAAGGTCTTTGTTTTTGACTAGTTTGCATGAAGTTAACAGCAAGAGCATAGCCATTTTTCATCAAGATATTCAGAAGTTAGGTCTTAAGTGGTGTATTTTGTAGAAGAAGAATGGTGTATGTAGGTATACATTGCGAGAAGTAATACCTTGAACATGACAAAAGGATGCTTTAGATATGGTTGAGATAAAATCAACATATCAAGAATGTATACATCATTGGAGATCCAGATTAGGATTGTCCCTTGTCTGTTTTTTGTTTTTTGATCGACATTAGCAAGGAATTGAGTAGTGGGCAGGAAGTAGTACCCTTCTTATGGACATGCACATCATTGGAGATCCAAATCGGAAGTGGTGGGAGATGTTTGGGTAGATAAGGAATTGTGTTGTCTGTATAGTCAAAGAGGGTATGAGTGAGGAGGAAGGGATGAATCATGGCCTTCTAACAAGCATAGTTGGTTAGAGTAAGAGTGAAGGTAAACTTGTGAGTGCATAGGTGAAGCTGGTGAGTAGAGCCATTGTTGGCAACAAAAGAGGGGAGGTATCGATACAGATGAACAATATACGTGATAATAATACCAAATGATTACAAGAATGAAGATAGTTTAGCTGATTCAAGATAGCTAATCTCCTAATAGGAATGAATTCCATTTTTTACACAAAAGATAGATACCTCACTCCCTGCCCACTACTCTCTTCTTATACTACCTGACATAACAGCTAAATACTATATAAAATGCCTAAAATACCCCCTAATTCTCCATGCCTAGTAAGATGCTCTTTATTTGTTGATTTCCCAAACTACCCTTATCTAAAATAACATGATGTAAACCCTAATTTTTTTAGGGTAGGTGGCACACCTACGCTCTACTACGATAAAGGTCATGTAAATGTGTATTGTACTTAAATCAATATCATAGGTTACAAGAGCTATCTATGTATATATAGAGATGAATATTACACTTAAGCACCCTTTAATCTCAGGTAAGGTAATTACAAGAGTGTCTAATAGGTTATAGCCAGTGACAGAACACAAATAAGACCAAGGGACTTTTTTAGGTTGTTACTTACTATATAGTTAACTGAAGCGAAAAGTTAATAAGTAGTTTTTTAACTATATTTTATTTAAAGTTGCAACTAAGCAAACTTTTGTTTTTAGAGTAAATTACATGAATGGTCCCTATGGTTTAGGGTAATTTGTGCATTTGGTCCCTAACTTATTTTTTTAACTCGGAAGGTCCTTATTGTTTGTTTTTGTTACGCGTTTGGTCCCTGTCTTACCTCAAAAGACCATTTTGCCTGTGATTTTTTAATTTTTTTTAAATAAACCCACCCCCTCACCTTACCTTACCTACCCCACCATTTTTTCCTATTTAAATAATAGTTTTTTTAGGTAAGATGGTGACCAAAGCGCATAACAAAAACAAACAGTAGGGACCTTCCGAGTTAAAAATAATAAGTTAGGGACCAAACGCGCAAATTACCCCAAACCATAGGGACCATTTGTGTAATTTACTCTTGTTTTTATAGGGCTTTATTCAAATATTACTTCCTTTACAATTTTTGATATATTTTTAGCATAAATATCTTCTTAATTCTTAAAGTCAACTACATATTATATGATGAATCTACATATATTTCATGTGTATTAATAACTAATATAGTTTCCATTGAGGCTTCACTTAAATATAAACACAAACAAATAATTTAATCATAAATAAACCTAATTAAGAACCAATATTATTTCCTTATAGATTACCACAATCTCATAACTTACAAACAAATTTATTTATCACTCTTTCTATGCATGAATAGAGAAACTTAAACTACTAAAAAGTTTTATTAAATTATTGATAAAAGTTATTTTTTCTTATAGTTATTGTATTAGTCAAGTTTATAATTTATATACTTTTATAGATTACAATACATATTAGGTCTCAAAGTTGCAAGAAGTCGCTAGAACTCAGAGTCAATTATGATAACTAAACATTAGAAATTTACAAAAAAGGGAAGAAAAAACAGAGTAAGAAATGATGATAACCATTATTAAGATATCGCAAGAAAACTTGCCAAAAAATAATTCAGAGACAATTATTCAAAACTTCAAATAAGCTAAAGATTGACGAGTTTCATCTTGATGAACAATTTAAGAATGTTTATATTAACTGTCTACTTTAGATTTTTGATGTCATAATTTCAACCAAATTAAACTTGTTCATATGGTATTGTTTGCTCATGTTCTATCCCTAGTTATAGCCATCAAGATATGGCACAATATTTGAGAATAATTTTTCATAATCATGTATAGTATATTAAAGCTAGAAACTTTTGGTAGGATACATAGGTACTATATAGATTTGATTTATAAAATGTAAAGATTATATATTGGTTGTTGAGACATCTCTCCATTGTAAACTATTATTATACTTAGGATTGTTTGGATGGTATATCATAATCATCAAATGTATTAGCCAAAATATTTCAAGTTGCTATCTTTCGAAATGTGTCATTATAGTTGTCAACCATTTAGGACATGATAAGATTTTTCTCGAACAATTTTAAGGTTCACAAGGAGGCTAGCTAATGGATCAATTCTTCACCCTTTTCAAGAAAGCACAACGAAGAGACAAGGGAAGATGGGAAAAGAGGCCCAAAGGTTTGGGGATAAGCATTAACCTTTTCTTAGAAATAAGGATTAGTTAATCAACTAGGAAGATAAAAACCACACATAAGGATCGAGATTAGTAGATTACTATGCATAATTTTGATAGCTAGTTTAATATTATAAATGAGCTTCAAATTGGAGAGATTGTTGCCTCGGGAAAGCAAGCCCATTTTTGTGCTTTCTTGGTTTCAATAATTATAGTTGTACGTCTCTATTGTTGAGTTGTGGAGTCTGATGGTTGCAAGAAGGCACATTTAATTCATCCTATTTCATTAGATTGGTTCCTATGGTTTCATAGACTACTAATCTAATATAACTGTATAGATCTTCTATTGTTTTCTAGATTTCATTGTTGAATATAATAAAATTCAACGATTCTCAAATATATTGCTTCGGGTAATGATCTTCCAGGCCCACGTAATATTCAAGGATTCAAATACCTCTCCACACATTCATTCTTTCTAGAAAAAATAACCAATGGTCCATATAAAGATAAATTAACAACTTTTTATGAAGTTTGGTAACCCCAAGACTATGAGCAACTATTAGTTGTGTGTAATCTAAAATTAATAATTTCATGTTGTAATTTGAAGGGAAATGGAAGTAGAAGTACCTCTCCATAACTGGTATAACACCATTGCAAAAGAGAGCTTCTCAGGGATTCCTGATCTTGCATCAGTTTTTCAAGCTCCTGTTTCCGACTCTCTTGAGTTTCCGAATTATATTCAAAATCACGAATCTAATTCACAATGTGAATCATACAGAAAAGCATTACTCAAACTTATCAAATATTATGCAGCAATATCTTATTCAAGAACTCCACAGTGCCTATGAGATCCTTGAATCAGTGTCGCTTCAATGTAAAACAAACAAACTAATTTACAAACTCACTTGAAATCCTCTTTCGCGTGCCTTAATTTTGAAATTGTCAGCATCACGATTGAATAATGTCACAGTATAGAGAGCATACTCATTATCCTCATGTAGATTCTTGGAGGATCTAGGGACCTAGAAAATTTAATTCAGTCAAAATGACAAAATCAAGAAACTGATAAGCAGTATTAAGATCAGAGTGACACTACATTAAAGACTGATGATGATCTTACCACATAAGTTGTTAATGTTTCATAGCATGACAACCAATCCTTCTGGGAAAACTTGGAGACAACAGCAATGAGAGTAACCAAATGTTCTGAAGTGAATATGTCCTCCGGTTTTACCAAATTGGACAGATCACGAACAGCTAAGCTGGAAAATGAAATCGGTCATGATATAGAAGTAGAACAATAAACATTTTTATACTCAACTGTTATTGACCACTTATGAGTCATTGGTGTCAAAAGACATTACTTTTACCTTCCAGTCTGCTTTCTGTTGATTGCATTGAGTTGACTGCGAACATTGTTATACTCAGCAATACGAACCTGAAAAAGTGCAAAACAGGAAGCAACAATAAAGGCTTTACCTACAAAAATGAAAATTACAAGATACAGGGCAACCAATTACCTTAAGGTCATCGTCTATCTTGGCTACTTGCACATGAATACCATCCACAATCTCCTTAAGAGGAGACATTGTTGGATACTTAGCCTCATCCCACACAAATCTACAATCACAAATTCAAACAGATCAAGAACATTCTTTCATCAAATTCAAAAAACACGTACAAGAAATTACTTGGTGAGATATGAATCCACCGGAACCCCATCGACAGTCAAGGAGCTAGCGAGAATTCCCGAAGCCTTCTCCAAATCTTCAATCTGACGCCGTATCTTATGAGAACATCCTTCGATAAACGTATTCGACTGCACAATCGCATACACATCACATCAAATCAAATCAACCAATCCCCTAATTAATATTAAAAACAATTATTGACCTTGAGTAGATCATCGCTGAGGGCTAACAACGAATCGAGTGTACCAACGCGAAGATTTGGGATATTGAACTGCAAAATTATCCCGATTAGTTTCAGCTATGTAAGATAACAGAACAGATCTTTCCGTGCGATGCGATTATGAAGGTCGTTATACCCTGTAGAGAAGAGTGTCGAAGGAATTTTTGGAGATGGATTCTTGTAAGCGACTCCATAGAGAAGTGGCGGAGCTGTGAACGGGAAGAGAAACTATCCAGTACCTTGTCGCCATTGTTATTGAAGTTGTGAGATCACGAACGGAGCTTCTGATCTTCCAAGATTTAGAGGAAAGAGGGAAAGATATATCTTCCTCTTATGATTGCAGTTGGCTGTTGGTTCCTAAAAGTAAAACACTCGCCTCGTTGAATCCGGGTTCGGGTTTCTGCAACCCAATTTACGCTCCCAGGCGACCCGCTAACCGTCAATCTCAACGCTTGTGTTCGATAACCTGGAAATTTTATATTTAGAAACCTCCAAATAAAGAGAAAATCATAAAATTGACCAAAATGGGAAAGATTTTAATAAAATCTTATTTTTTTCGCTTTTTATAAATGTCCGTTGGAGGATGTTAATGTAAACTTGTTTTTTATTAGTTCCACCAGAAAAAAAAAAAAAAAAAAATGAATCATAAGAAATTTTAGAGCATCGTAAAATTGTTCACAATACTATGAAATCGATAATTTTTTGTATTTTTTTTTTTTTTTTTCATTTTTGAAGTTTTTTTAACGCTGTGAACGTCGTCTGAAAATCAATTTTATTTAGTGGTGGTTTGGAATAGATTTTCGCACAAAAATAAACGTGTTAGTAAAAATTAACCCAAACTTAAGTTGTACAAAATGTTGGGAATTCTTATTTATTTTATTATGCAATTTGATTTTTAGGATATGATAAGTGACAAATATTTAATTTAATTAAAATATATAGTTAGACTATGTAATGATAACCTAAATTATGTTGAGAACTTAAAAACTATTATGGAGTGCAAGATAAAAATGGTAGAACTAAAGTTATGATAGTTGATAATATCTTTATAGTAACTCTTTGGATGACATGTTTCAAAGTAAATAAGGGAATATAAATACAAACATCACCTCTAAAACATATATGATTAATTTTTCAATCAAAACTAAATTACTAAAATTATTTATTCGCTATATTTAATTTTGATACATATCAAACAAATATTTACTTTTTGTAATTACATACTGCTAAAATCGTTTTAATTCAGACAACAGTATTCAAATACAGCGATTGTATAACAAAAACGATAACAATCTACAAATATTTACTTTTTGTCTAAGGAAAAAATAAGCAACAAAATATCCAAAATTATATGAATACAAGTCAAGTCCGTATTCACATCACATAAATTGAGTTAGCATTAAAGATCGATCCTGATTTTACGATATTAGGTGACATTGCATCCTATATCTGTACAAAACTGTCTCTAAACACATCGCCACGTCAACAAAAACAATTAATTCTCTCGAGTGTTGAAAAATTAATATTTTAATTAATCTACTTTTTTTGTTCCTTCCTCCAGTTGTGTCTTGTTTGGTTCTGCTGGAAAATATTTTATTCCCACCATGTCCCCTACTCTCCTTATCACCTAAATAACAAGCTCACTTTTCACTAAAGCTCCCATAAACCATAACTAAAATTAAAATAATAATAATAAATAAACATAAGTTTATTATTACCTCTAATGCTTTGACCATATTTTCCCTTGTATGAGCAGCCGAAATACAAATACGCGCTCTAGCCAATAGTAGAGGTGTAGCTGGAAATGCAACTGTCACAACCGCAACCTTCACATAAAAAAGTCAACCACACATCATTGACTTCACAAACTTAAATTCATAATCAAGAAATAATAATAAACAATAATAATGATATAAAGTTTAAAGATAAACATGCGCTTACTGTTATGTTAAAAGACTCGAATGGTGGCACCAGAATCAGATCCTCGAGCTCCATTGACAATAGAATTGTGGTTGAGTGAATCACTTATCACCTCCCTGCATAAGTTCCCATCAAGAATGAGAAATTTTTACACATAATAAACTAAGAACAAGAACACATACATGTCTAACCAATACATGAAGGATAGCAGAGTTAGTGATATATCCCATGCCAGTAACCATAGCAGCTGGTTTTCCAACAAAGTCAACCACAACATCCTCCAATTCAATATGCAATGTTGTAGTTCCTGAAAGACAACAATGAAATTAAAAGTAGATACCCATCATCATTGATCAGAATCTCTTACAAAGGAGCTAGAAATGATAAAAGAGAAAAACAAAATTACCTCCTTCCACACGAGAGTATCTCTTCAAAGTCTCAGTTACACGAGGTGTGCAGTATTCATCTGCTGCAGCAAATCCAAGGTAGTTGTATGATCCCAAGTTAAGACACCTACTTACTTTTGTAGTACGCCTGCATAAAGTGCACAATTTAACAATTTATGGCATCAACTGAAACAAGACATATGTTTTGAAAATTAGAAGAGACAGAAAAAACTTAAACCAAATCTAGATTCTCAACTGGAAACTGAGAATGTGAATCCAGCCACTCACTTGAGTGTCTTGTTATTGTCATTAGAAACACGCTCCACCACATTAAACCAAGCATCAGGAGGGCTTGATGTTGGTCATCCAAAGCAATCCTACATATACATAAAGGTATCATGTCTTTTAACTCGTAAATTTATCCAATCATGTTTTTGTATATGAACTTTTTGTATCAACTTGAAGAGTAAAATCTAAGGTGCATACTAATATACCTGTATACGGAGATAGAGGCGGCGGATATAGAAATCTTCCAGTCCTAAACAGATCGGTGCATAGCCCTGATAATATACGCAACATGAAGTTTACAGTATACTAAGGTGGTGTTTGTTTTTTTATAAAAACATCTTCAAACCACTTAATCTTCAAATCACTTATTGTTGCGCGGCGCAGCACATGCGCATCACTTTACCTCTCGCAGCAGTTTGTTTTTTGGAAGACTTCAGATTACAAAACCTCTGCGCGTGTGCTGCGTGACGCAACACTTGACTTGCCTATTCTAACCTCTTCAGCTTTCATTTTTTCTAAGTGTTTTTTAAAAAATTTTGTATAACTTTTTAAAATTTTTTTTTTTTTAAACTTTGATTTTCTTAAATTTTTATTTACGGATGTGATACAATTTATTTTTATAATTTCCACGATTTTTTTTAACTTGATTTTTTTTTACCGTTTTATTAATAATATTTTCAATTTTAGTTGCATCTTTTTTAATGTGTGTAATTTTTTATGAACTTTGTAGACAACGTTTGCAATATTTTCTTAATTTTTTTATATTCTTTTTTAATGTTTTTTAAAATTAGTTTTTTTTCCTAGAATAAAACTATTAGCTTCTTTTACATATTTTTAAGTTTTTTTTTTTTTTTTTTTATTTAAAAAAAAAGAGTTTTATATTTTTGTTTTTTTACATGCTCTTTTTATTATTATTTCAATGTTTTAAGACTAGAACTATTAAATTTCGGTGTTGATAACTATTTTTAGTTTATAAAATTAGTTTATTTAAATTTCAGTTTACTGCAGTAGTCTGCAGATGTTAAAAAAACAAACATGCTTATTATTATAGACTGCAGCCGTTTGTTCCACCTCTTTTGCTACAGAGGATTACAGAGGTGGTCTGCAGACTTCATGAATTTTCGCTTCGAAAAAACGAACAACACTTAAGTTATCAACAGAACATTTCAATAACAAAAGGTGGTCAGCGCGGTCAAATATGGAATTGTAATCATGTTCAAGATTGGATCTCCGATCTCCTTCTTGTCAATCTAACGAAGAATGTAAAAATCCTGTCAGCATTATCAATAAACTGAGCCACTGCAAATCGGAGAAACGGACTGTCGGCACTGGCACCGGCAACGAGGAGGCTCTGGAATGGCTGAAAATCCAATTACCGGTAGCGATTGAATCCTCTGGCTTCGGTTGATTTTGTGCTATATTTTTCCGTTCTATTGGTGAATTTTAATTTCAACTTGAATTTGATATCTTGATGCTTATATAGTTTGGGCCATGTGCTTATATAGTTTGATATTTTGATGCTCATGTAGTTTGGGCCATGTGCAGTGGCACGTTTCAGTTTTAATTATATATGGCCCATCATTGTATTATAATTAACATATAATATGTTGACTCAAATAACTAAATTCAGTCTCTTCATGCTTCTCCTTCCATGGTGTGCAAGTAAGTTCGTCAAATAAATTAATAAAAGGTTGCCTGATGATTATAAAGATCACAGAACATACATAGTGTAACACTCCTAGGGGGTGTTTCAAATAAAAGGAAACATAAAAGGTCGTTTTATGAATCACAATGAAAGAACAGAACTATTTGATAAATTACAATTTGTGCAAATAAACATATGACAAGTATAAAAGTTAGATTCTAGATATAGAATATATCTTGGACTAGGAAAATGATAAGGAATATATTTATGGGTGCAATTTCTGGTATGAGTGTGAGTAGTTTCTACTTTATAGAATCAAAAAAGATTTAGAACTTACTGGTTTCAATATTATATATGGTGATTGTGATAGGTTTGGGTTTTGACATTGGAGCTAGGCTTTGACAAAGCGACTTCTTGTTTGTATGAATGAATGGTGATGAATAAAACGGAAATTATTATAATATCTTCAATTTCTATGAACAATACTAATTAAAAAAAGCAAAAAATATGAATAACATTGAAGAATCCTTATTCATTAAATGATTCATAGTATACATTAGGGTTTTGGTAGTATGTTAGGTTGCATTATCTTGTAATGACATATATCTACTTTAACATCATCGATCCCAAATTATCAATTGATTTACCTTTTAAAAATAAATATTGTAATCCATATTTTAAAATAAATGTAACAACTAATTCATTTGATATGCTTAGAATATATTTAATTTGTATGATGAATACTATTATAAGTTACAGTATCTGCATCTTATCTCAACAAATTAAAATGTCTTCTTCAAGAAAACCAAACATATTTTTCACATTTTTATGTTGAGGATAACTCATTTATAAGAAATTATCATATGTGGGGACCAAATGTGGGTCTTATAATATGTTAGACTCGAGACTTGAAAGCCATATAATTGTATTTTTAAAAGTTATATAAATATTCTATTGCTAGGAAAATATTGAAGCATGCATAAGAAACAAGGTTACCGACATAAAAAAGAACATAAAATCCACTTGTCACTTAAGCCCAAGGAAATCAAATGGAATATCGGTGATGGGGCGTATCATTCATTTTCTTTTGATTGTGAGGATAATCATAGACCCTTTTGCAAAAGAATAAATATCCTACAATGCTCTTCATGTTATCTTTGTTATATGGCTAATCAAACCATGCTATATGGTTATTCACATAGTAAGATTTTAACTTTTTTGTCTTAATGAATCTAATATGAATGAGATAACTTAAGTCGGTAAACTAATGTTTCCTTTGAGAATGACTTACTAGATACAATATAAGATAACTTTTTTTAAGGAAAAATGCATGCATTTTATTTTTGTTTCTATCAAAAGTGTTGTTGTTTTATCAAAAAAAATTATTAAAAACATCATTTATTAAGACAACGCTTATTGAAAGAAAGACATTGCCCAAAATGGGTTTTAGAGAATACATATCATAGAATAACAAAAGACTAGAAAAATTAAAAGAACAAATGAACATACCTTTGACATTTGTGACATATAAGGTAGTTCAAGATGGGAAGGCACTAATGGAAGAAGATGTCTAGCATGAAAGATAAGAGTGTTTCAAATGAGCCAAAGACGACTTCCTAGAAAACCACTTAAAAGGTTGTTAACTATATTAAGTACAATCGACAACCTTATATTTTCATGGACTTAGGCAAGTCATCCTTGGCTATCCAAATAATTCTTAAATCTTCATACAAGACCGCTCTTCCGTACTCTTTTCCATCACTCTTTGCACTTCTTCAAAACAACTAAATTTATCAAAATGATACCCAAAGGGGGCAAAATTCAAAAATAGATCTTGAATGCAGTAGAACTTAGTCGTTACACTTTGAAGTTTGAACAACAAGACTAAAACCCTATGTCTTTTCTATGGTGCGTCTTAATGTCACACATTGCACTCTCCATTGATATGCTTGTAGTTCTTCAATGACATCTATATATAAAGGAGTCAGGAATGAAAAGATGTGAAGTTGCAACAAGTATTGTTCCTACCCCTATGCTTACCATAATCAAGATGTCCACTTGTGAAAAGTGCTTCTTTTTTTTCTTTCACGAACATTTTCCAAATTAATCAATTTACCCATAAAAGAATATATTCTAGTCATCCATTTCATTGACATCCATCTAGATACAACTATTCGTCTTGGATGTTCACAAAGTTATCAGATAGATAGTATGTGATAGAACTTCACTTTTTTGATCGTTATGTACCTAATAATTCTGACTTGTTGGTATTCAATTCGGAGTTGACAAATATTGACCTCCTACTCAAAGATATTCCATTATGCCTTTTATTTTCCTTATTCTCCATGCATGTGTTTAAATACAAATCACAAATAGGGTATTTTGAGATGTTCATCTTGGTTTTCTAAGGCTCACAAAGTGATTTTGACCCCCTTTCCCCACCAACATTAATGGTGATTGATATTAAAGACATGAAGTGTCAACCCTTAATTTGAAGTCAACCCTTTGTGAATTTGTTCCATTTTGACTTTCAAATTTAGATCAAACTTAACATTTTATTCGTTTATATTTATTTATTCGTGATTTCCTATTTTATTTTACATATTATTATTCTAATATAACAGTAACATACTAAAACTCTTACATATATGATAACAAAGATTTGATGAAACAAGACATTTATTTATAAATCTACACTTTTGAGATTGGGACTATTTCTACAATAGCGTTTACATTTTACACCAATAACGTATACAAAACAGTGTACTTATTTATGTTAAGATGTATGTAAATGGTTCTAGAACGGAAAGAACCGAAAACCGCATTTGGCAATAATAGGAATAAAAAACGAACTGTAAGAAGAAAATGGTTGTGGTTGTAGTCGGTTAAATCAATTATTGGGACTAGAAAACCGAATAAATCGGAAAAAATACGGTGAGAACCGGAGAACGGGCAAGCACCGGGCTATTTTTAGAAGAAAAAAAAAATTGAAACAGGTGTTATTTTGTAATTGTAATTAAATTCAGGGGTTGCCCAAGATTGTTATTGTAATTAGTCATGCATGGCTTTGATAACATTTATGTGTGTCACCGTGAAACTATTATTTTTATCGTCCAACTGTCCAAGATTGTAATTGTATTATCCAATTATTGTAATTAGTCAATGACACGTGTTGTTTTGATTGTTCATAATTGTAATTATAATTAGTAATGCATGGCTTTGAAAACATTTTAGGTTTAACATCATACAAAGTTACATAAGATTCCAACCGAATATATTGACGTTTGTATCATAGTATGTCATTTACACCTTCGTCAAATTATTGGTGGCAAGTTATATAAAAAATGAACATGTGAAGTAGGATCAATTATGTCATTTAGCTTTGTTAGTTTTACAAACTCAAAAAAAATAACTATGTCAAGCTATATATAAGAGCATTTTCCATTAAAATATCCAAGTTCAAATACCAATTGTAAAGAACTCACGGGGTCCAAAATACAGGTACAATATAGTTAAGAATGCTTTGTTTGACATATTTAAACGTGTCGTAAATTTTATGACTGACTCGACAGAAGTAATGTCAACCTTTAGATCAGCCTGATGTTTTGGTTTTTGGAAGCGTTAGAGGGAAACACGTTTGTGTGGACCTTACAGAGGTATCTCATCGTGTGGGCTTGAGGGCATGGGGTTTCAAGGTAAGACAAGCTGTTTTAAAGGCAGCTACATGCAAGGTCACAAAATATGAGAAATCATGCATGGAAAAATCAATAAATGTTCATACCATTTGCGTTTGATATGTTTTGTTTGCTCGCTCCAGATGCGATAAAGCTTCTTAATAGAGTACAATAGATCATGCATAACAATGTTATATCATCTAGATCTATAGATGTAATCTTCAAAAAAATGGTTTTACTATACAAAAAGGTTTAGCTGCGTAACTTGTTGTCCATTTACCTTCTCAGTCATTGTATTGTGATCGCTAAGTTGTTTCCAAATAAAACATAAATTAATAGTTCAAAAATACGAACTAAAGCAAATACAAAATAATATACATATAAACATTAAAGATTATCCATATTCCATCATCCAAGTTAAGTAGAAAAAAAAAACTATTTTCATCTCCATTGTTTATCATGTCTTCCAACTCTAATACAAACCGAAATAAAATGAAGTAGTAAGTTAATACATAATCAAAGATTTAGCAATTAAGTAATAACAAGAAATTATTACATTTCGAGACCTCATTATCTTTCAAAACTTCACTAATGTTGTCTACAATTGGCTTTCTTGATTTTCTTATCTAGTTTAGGGTGCAAACCATAGTCTTTATTATGTTGGCAGACAATTTTGTTCGGTACGGATCTAATATTTGTCCGCTTGTACTAAAAGCCCCCTCAGACGCCACGGTAGATATTTGAATTCCCAAAATATCTATCAACATAAACATACAAATTGCTAAAATATAATTATAAAAAAGTATACAGATAAAACAACTTATAAATTTTGCCATGCAATATACAATGGGCAACGTTTTGTTTCCATCAAAGTAGAATATCAAAATATTTATTATATGAGGTTGGCCTCTCATTTAAATATCATATCAACTTATTTTCCGTTGATACCAAGGGTTATATGCTTGTACTAGGAAATCACCCTTGAAGTCATTTTCTTCATTAACTAAAACCACATCTTCAGAAGTTCTATTAGACTCGGTATTTGTAACATTCCAAAAATCAATGTAGAATTTTCATTTTTCAAAACCAACCCAAAACCACAAATGTTTACAAAAAATATGTTGGGGTGCAAAGTTCTTCATGTATGACTTTGTAGATGGTTTGACTTTTGTAGACCCACTTGCATGTGGTGCTAGATCTTGTAAAGTCCCGAAAATTCATAATAAAATTTTCATTTTTAGAACAATAAATCATAGAAACGAGTTGTTCCATAACCGATCAAAGTGAGTATATTATTTAAACATCAGAGTAATATCATTAATTACCAATGCAGACTCTGGAGGATGTTGTGCAGTCATATCGGGCGCTTCCCTTTCAAACCAGAAGTACCTGAAACCATAAATGTGAAACCGTAAGCACAAAACTTACCGAGTTTCCCAAAATACCACATACCATACATACAATAGAGATTGCTATGTGCCAACCATAGTCTTGCCATTGTGTTGTGATCTGAATCATGGTCTTTCCTTGCCAGGCTGGGGGCTAAACCCCTTGGTCTTACAGACAAGTACCAAGAGCCACATCCTGGTCTTCCATGCAAGTATCACGGAGACAACGAACATACTACATATATCTTTTAGGGTGCAGTCCCTGGTCTTATATATAATTTGTCCAGGGTCACCTCCAGGTCTTCCATACAAATTCCAAGGGCCACCCCCTAGTCTTCCTATATAACATAAGCCAATAGGCTAGTATTGGTGCCTTCCACCCCCTAGTATAGTGCGGAGACTCACCTGAATCACAAAGCCGACTAACACTCAACTCAAAATCACCGGCCACAACTAACTGCTCTCCTGCTCAATAATGGGTGCTTAACACTTCCTATCACAAGGTAAACCTAAAGTTTACCTTCTATAAATAGAATTTGACCAAATTCAATCCAATCCAAAAGTCAAGGGTCAAAGTCAAAGTCAATAGCCCATAATGTCAACTATCCATCCTCATGTCGTGACCAGCCCTTGGTCACGTTGTGAGAGCCCACTTGGTCTGATTCCAACTCATCACGAATCAACCTAGCCAACTCTATCAAGGAATGACACCTGAGTTGACCTCACAACGTGAAAGCCTTTCATAACGTCGTGAGCCCCAAAAAGCTCATCAGAGACGTGATCAACCAGTCCTAACATTGTGAGACCTTATGTCTCACGTCGTGAGAATAGTCTAAGGCCATAAATCCAACTTTTAAGTCCTTAATCCATTAATCCTTGAACTCTAATTTTCCAGAAGGTCTTATAACTCCATAATACACTGGAAAGCCAATGCTTTTAAGACATATATGTAACATCCAAAAAATTTAGTTAAATTTTTTGTTTTAAATTCATTCCAGACATACGATAATCATATCAAAACAATCACGAGTATATCACAGTAAAATGTTATCATATTACAAAATCCCAAAATTATGTGATGCGGAAAAACATAGGTGGATGCAGTGCGATCATGTCGGGCGCTTCGCTTTCGAGCTGGAAGTACCTGAAACATAAAATGAAAACCGTAAGCACAAAGCCTAGTAAGATCCCCCAAAATACCCCATACCATACATATATAACAGTAAAAAAATGTAATGGTTCTATTTCACCCCCTTTAGTATCTTCCAATCGGTACTGGGTATCTTTCAACCGATACTGGGTCTATTTCACCCCTTTTGGTATCTTTTAACCGATATTGGGTCTATTTCACCCCATTCAATATCTTTCAACCAATATCAGGTCTATTTCACCCCTACCACTAACACATATAATCATAACAATAATAGTCACAAAGACATCAAGCAGGTACAAGCGTAACAAGTAATTGTCACGAAGGCAATCATCATACTATAAACACAATCTAGTGGGCCGGTATTGGTGCTTTCGAACCATGGATACAATGAAGGAAACTCACCTAAAACTAAAGATATCAAATCACACTCGGTATGCTGACTCGTGAAATCCTCTCACTAAATCACAAGTAAACAAACCCCAATTAGAAATTAGGTCAATAATCCAACTCATGAGCCCGAACCCTAAATCCTGACTTTAAGGGCACAAAGGCTGCTTAGTCCTTGCCTTATTGGGCCTACCCCTCCAAGGCCTAAGTCCAAACTAGCCCAAAGGCATTCTAAGTCCAACTAAAAAGGACCCTAAGGCCCAACATGGGCCCAAGAGCTCCTTGATGGCTTAAAGCCCACTAATAACCTGATACTATAATTAAACCTAAGGCCTAAACTCAATCAAGGTGAAAAACCCATCTAATTTTGAGTCCAAAACTCCCAAGGCTCATAGACCAACATATGCACGCTGTAACTGGCTTGTACGCCCGACATACGTTGCTATCGCTGATCTAGAATCTGGGCGCTGGACCAATATGCACAATGTACTCATGAGTATGCCCGATGTACTGGTCAGATAGCCAACCTTCGTGAATTTTCTTAACCAATTAAGATTGTGATGTCTAAATTCAAATCTAAGGTCATTAAAGTGTATTAAGCCATAAATTTGCAAACTTTATGCTTTTTCATGACTTAATGGAACTCAAACCAAATTAAGCCTTTTATATCCCTTAAGTGGTCACCAACTCATGCATGGTTGAGTTCTAACCTCCAAGTTTCAATTTTTATGACTTCATGCACCCCTAAGATCCTAAAATGACAACTCAAATGGTTTGGAGTAGTCCATACTCCATGAGACCAAGTTATGAGACCAAAAGATGCTAAGTTCTTTCCCAAACTTAGATCTAGACTTAGAATGAACAAGTTTTAGACTTTATACCTCCAGTGAGCTAGAAATGATGAGCAACCTCTCGATATACAAGCTCCTTCTTGTCTAATGCTCCTCCTCAAGCCTCCTTCTTCTTCAAGATCACAAAAGAACACCCCAAAACTCTTTGTAAGCTCAAGAATTATCTCAAGATGGCTAAGGTTTCGAGATTACCTCAAAAAGGCAATGGGAGCTGATAAGGTGAAGGGATTGAGGGGATTAATGAACTTAAATAGGGTGCAAACCCTAAAAATTATTGTTTTCCCTAGCTTGCATATGTCACGCCTACGCATGGGTACACCTAGTGTATGTAGGGGACACCCCTGCTTCGCGTATATATGGGAGTATGCCGTGCGTACCTTGTGTACGCCCAACATACTCTGGTCTAGTCCTTGAATAATAAAAATAGTTGTAAAAGTTTTTACCTAGCGATTCAAGCACTATATTTCTCCCCCTGCTTGAATCAAGCTTCATCCTCGAAGTCCGATGTCACAAATAACCCTAGGTAATGCTCCCTCATTTCTTTTCCGGGCTCCCATGTCCACGCGGAACCCTTCCAGTGTTGCCACTGCACCTGCACCACAATCGTGTTCCTGAAGGTTTTTGTCTTCCAGTCAAGGATCGCTACCGGTCTCTCAATTTAGTTCAGTCGGTCATCCACCTGAATATCCTCCAATGGAATCACTATGGAATCATCAACCAAACACTTTCGTAGCTGAGAGATGTGAAAAGTACTATGAATTTGAATGAGCTCCTCCTGAAGATCTAATTGATATGCTACTCTACCCACCATGGCTACAATCCTGAAAGGACCAATATACCTAGGGTCCAATTTACCCCGCTTCCTGATCCGGATGAAACCTTTCCAAGGTGACACCTTCAGGAGTACCATATCCCCGATCAGGAACACCAAGTCTGACTAACATCTATTTGCATAAGTTTTATGCCGACTATATGATGTCTGAAGTCTACCACGTACCAACTGAATCATCTCAATCATCTTGAGTACCACCTCGGTACTCCCCATGACTCCTTGACCGACCTCACCCTAACATATCGGGGTCCTACAATTCCTCCCATAGAGCATCTCAAAAGGAGGTCGATCAATGATGGTGTGATAACTGTTGTTATATGAAAGCTCCACCAAAGGGAGGCACGTATCCCAACTCCCACCGAAATCCAATACAAAAGCACGAAGCATATCCTCCAAGGTATAGATGGCCTGCTCACTCTAACCATTAGTATGCAGGTGAAAAGTTGTGATGAAGTGTAGACGAGTACCCAAATCCTCGTGAAATCTCTTCCAGAACCTAGAAGTGAACCGAACATCCTTATTGGAGACTGTTGGGTCATATGGATTGCATCAATTGTTTTATTATTTAGTCCATGTTATGTATAGTGGGTTGGTCCTGTCCACACATTTATTTATTATTAGACTTTTACTATTTAAAGTGCATGCATGCACTGTATCTTGTAATTGTGTAAGTTGTAAACCCTACATAGCCTTTACCGTATTAGTTCTTCATCGAGCTATTTTAAGACTGTGCTTAATAATCATTCGACACAACTTTGATCTTTTTTTGATTCTTTTACTTGTTTGAATCTAATAAATCATTCTAGTTTTATTCTTAACTATTGGTATCAGAATGCGAGATTGTGTAAATCTACGCAAATCTCCTGTCGAGTATATTAGGGTTTTCACTTTTATTAGATCTGTTCTAAGTTGTCTTCATGGTTGTTATTGATTGTAGACTCTGAATCTTGATCTATATTCTAACCTAAACTCGATTTCAGTTTACACATTTGATTCTTACAGATTATTATTGAATTGAAAAACATGCAACCAAACGATTCTCATGTTAACTCCATCAATCTCTCATGCAACATTGGATCTACAACAAGGATCCATATACTCTTTCCGAATGATTATGAAGTGTGGGCACTACATTTCAAAGATTATGTCCTTGGTCTTTAAGATAATGGTTCTTTGATATGGGAAGCCATGACTGTGCAGACGTTCACTCATATTGGAACAAGGGTGGAAATAAAAACTCAAGATGATTATAATAATCTTCTTCAAGTCAAAGATGTTTCATAGGATGAGAAATACAAGCTAATCAGTAACCCCATCAAAGGGAAGCCTGCTATCTGCCTACTTATGAAAGCTTCTTCTGATGATAGCTGGCTATGGCACCGAAGACTCTCACACCTCAAATTTAATGACATTAATAAACTTGTTCTTGGTGATCATGTACGAGGGCTTCCTCTCTTGAAGTTCGATAAAGAACATCTTTGTGAAGCCTGCGAAATAGGGAAGCAGAGCAGGAAGAGTTATCCAACAGTTGTGAATACAAAAGTCATAGAACCACTTGAACTCTTGCGTATAGACCTTTATGGTCCTTTTGCAATTGAAAGCATTGGTGGTAATAGATATATACTTGTAATTGTAGATGATTTTTCCAGATTCACTTGGGTGTATTTTCTTAAATAGAAATCAGAAGCCACTCCCAAGCTCAAGGATTTTATAAAGCAAATTGAGATACAACTGGGAAAGCTGGTTTGTAACATTCGTAGCGACAATAGTTTGGAATTCAAAAACCAAGAATTTGAAGAATTTCTGACTACGAAAGGAGTAACTCGCAACTTTTTGGCTCCTTATACTCCTCAACAGAATATGGTTGTTGAAAGACGAAACCAATCTTTGTGCGAAGCTGCGAGAACCATGATATCATTCGAGAATCTGCCACTCTACTTCTGGGTAGAAGCTATCAACATAACTTGTTTCATGCAAAACCAATCTTTTCTAAATAAAAGATTTTCTATTACCCCTTATGAAATTCTTAATAATAGAAAACCTAATGTTAAGTTTTTCCATGTCTTTGGTTCCAGGTGCTTCATCTTTAACTCTAAGGAACAAAGGAACAAATTTGATGCGAAAGCTGATGAAGGTATTTTCTTAGGGTATTCTTTAACATTGAAGGCATATCGAATTCTAAACAAAAGATCAAAAAGAATCGAAGAGACCCACTGTGTCACCTTCAATGACACTTATCTTAAGATGTATCAAAAGGTAGACTCCCAATCAGAGGAAATCTTTCCTGTGAAAAATCTGATGATAATTTCTCTTTCTAGCCTTTATGAGGAGTTCATGAACTTATTCGACGAGCCATAAAAGGCAATCTCCTCATATTCCAAAGCAGCAAACAACAAGGAAGGCAAACTGAAGAAAATCATTGATGACGCTGCGAAAGATATGGAACACGAGCACCCCAGTCCAAAGACTCTGAAATACCATCTCAATCAAAAGGTGAGAGTGCTACACCGCAGGGGGGAGGGTTTTACTTCAACCTCCTCATCTCATACACTTGTTCAGGGGGAGAAAGAAACCCTTAAAATCAACAAAGAAGCACCACTCCAAGGGGAGGGTTCAACTCTGAATGCAGAAGCACATACATCATTCAAGGGGGAGAATGAAAATACGAATGATGATTCGAATGTGCTGTCAGAATTTGAGGATGTAAACGCTGAACTGTATCCAACTTATGATCTAAATTACCCTCCTTCGACCAAACGGACCAGAGTTCATCCAAAAACACAACTAACCGTCTTCAGCAGTTCTTACGATAGCACAAAAATGTTCAAATTGCTCTTGATCATTCTGATTGGGTGCAAGCAATGCATGAGGAGCTCAATGAATTTGAATGAAACAAGGTCTTGAGACTTATTCCCACTCCAAAGGATGCATCTATTGTTGGTCTAAAATGGGTATTTCGTAACAAGCTAGATAAAGCGGAAAATGTGATACAAAACAAGGAACGACTAGTTGTTAAGGGGTATTGCCAAGAAGAAGGCATTAACTATGAAGAAACCTTCGCACCAATTGCAAGGCAGTAATCGGTTCGCATCTTTCTAGCATATGCAGCTTATAAGAACTTTGAAGTTTTTCAAATGGACGTTAAGTGTGTCTTTCTGAATAGTGAACTAGAAGAAACAATGTATATGGAACAACCACTAGGGTTCATAAACGAAAAATATCCAAACCATTGTTATATTTTGGACAAAGCAATTTATGGTCTAAAGTAAGCTCCAAGAGCATGGTACGAAACTCTTACTTGCTTTTTAAAACATGCTAAATTTAAACAAGGATCGGTCGACCCAACCTTCGTTCGCAAGAAAGATGGGGACCACTTGATGATCTTCCAAATTTACATTGATGACATCATCTTCATATCAACTAACCCCAACTTAACTACTGAGTTCTGATAGTTGATGGATACCTTGTTTGAGATGAGCTCCATGGGCCCGATTAAATTTTTCCTTGGTTTAAACATAAGATAGAGTCAGGAGGGAATTTTATCAACCATGAGGCTTACATGAAGACCTTACTTTCTAAGTTTAGAATGGTGGGTGATTCGAAGGTGAAGGTTCCAATGGCATTCGGAACGAAACTAATATCGTCTTCGGACAGACCGGCTGCTGATATGACACTTTATCGTCAAATGATAGGATCATTAATGTATCTAACCGCTAGTCGTCCAGACATCATGTTTTCTCTTTGCTATTGTGCCAGGTTTCAATTGAATCCTCGTGAACCCCACATGACCACTATGAAGAACATATTTAGGTATCTCAAACGAACATCCTCACTCAGAATATGGTACCCTTCAAGTTCAGGTTTCTTTGTGTAAGCGTTTTCGGATGCTGATCTTGGAGGTTGTGTTTTGGATCGAAAAAGTACAACAGGAGGATGTCAATTTCTTGATGACAAACTCGTAAGTTGGCAATCTAAAAAGTAAACTTGCGTCTCCCTATCAACTACTGAAGTAGAGAACATAGCCGTTGCCTCTTGTACTTCACAAGTTATCTGAATTCAAAGTCAGCTTCGTGACTATGGCATCAATATGAAGCAAATTCCCCGGTATTGGAATCCTAAAAGCTCCATTTGCATATGTCACAAACTGGTGCAACATTCAAAGACCAAACACATTGCATTGAGGTATCACTTCATCAAAGATCATGTGGAAGATGTTAGATCCACTGATTAGCTGGCCAACATCTTCAAAAAAGCCTTTCCTGAACAAACCTTTAATCGCATTCTTCAAGGCTTAGGAATGATAGAGGCCAAATCTAATCCAAAACCACATTTGCACTCATAAGATTTTGATAGGCCTACAAATTGGTGCGTACGTACGCAGTGACTCGCAGTCCACTGTTCACACTACAAATTAGTGTGAATGTTCATAGTGATTCGCAGTCTACTATTCATTCGTGGTTCAGAACTTCATGTGTCCTTTGTACATTTTCTTTATTGCTATTTAATTATTTCTGTTTTTATTTCCTTTTCAGAATATTGAAAATCCAAAAATATTTTATTTCTGTTTTTATTTCTTTTTCAGAAAATCGAAAATCCAAAAATATTTTATTTCTTTTTGTTTTTATTTCTTTTCAGAAAAACAAAAATACAAAAATATTTTGTTTATTTTCATTACTTATTTCTTTTCATAAAATATTTAAAAAATATACCAAAAATATTAGATAATTGAGCAGGTTTGAAGGCACATATCTTGGTGATCTCAATTATGAATGATGGGGCAAGTATAAATTTCCTAATCTATGCATTAGTTAAGTGTCCCTAGAAGCATGTTGTTGCATGTAGTCCAAAGCCTCACAAACTCTATGTTAAAGCCTTAATGAATCGATAACACCAATTATTTCTTCCCAATGAGGCTGTTCGTTCACATAAGTCATAAGCTACCTTACTCTTCTCATATTGAGTTAAGAGTTGACTGCTTGGTCACTTTCGCATAGCAGAGGTACATTATTTCTTTGGAACCACCTCCCACTACTTCTCCATCACTTTCACATTCATGAACATAACCCTTGAGACTCTCAGAAATTACCACTGAGGTTTATGGTTACATAACATCTGTGTTTATGATCTTAAATTCGTTATCACTAGTAATTGAGTGAAACCCAAAATACAACACATAATTGATGATGAACAATTTAAATGTTCTAGCTTATTCACCAAGGAATTAACGAATGACCACCTTCGTGGTTTGTACCCTGAAATCTCTTTTTCTTTTTGTGCAATCTTAATGAAATGTTCTAGTCCTAAGTCATTTCATCCGAGTAGATCCAGTTTTTATTGTTTCATGAGATTTCTATACTTATCCAAGTCACTTAAAATAATTCCAAAGCATACTTGTTGTTATGACTACACTGGTCAGACAAGTACTTCATCCAAACGTTCAGACTTATGTGAAGTTTCATAGTTTGGTTGAAGATGAAGCCACCCTTTAAGATTAATGAGAAGAATCCTTTCACTATTTCTCAACAAAACAGATGATCATAATTCAACGGGACACCATACAAGCACTTCAAAGTCTCTCTTGACTACGAAGGAAGAGATCATTGCATGGGATCTATCTGTTTTATGTCATAACAGACATCACTAGAATCCGATATAATAATTTTGATTTATTTCTTTATCTTTGGCACACTCTCGCACGAATGTCCTTGTGATTATCCAAAGTCTGGTTCATGGTACTCATGATTACATTCAGTTTCGTAGAACAATTAATGGCGATTTAATTATGAAAGGGTGTAACTGAATCAGTTGCAAAAGGTTGTAACTAAACTGACATATTAAAAGGATAAGATTTGGGCATGTGAAAATTTTACACTAACACTGATGTCACGTCGCTTGACACATGTTACCCCATGCCATAATTGTCACTCACGCTTTTTAAGGCGACTTTTCTATGCTTTGATGCAACCAACATCCAGATTATCTCTCCTATCAAATGGTATAAAGGGTTTTACGATTAATTATTCATTATCACTTTCAAAAGAAATAAAAATACTCCTAGTGATTATTCTCTCTACTTTTCATCTCCTTCTCCACTAAGCATCCATGGCAGCATCCTCAGAAACCCCTTTCCGTCGCAGACCAAATGGCTCAATACTCACTTCTCAACATCAAGGCTAACCAGAATCTCATTATGGACCTTGATCTTGCCAATTATGATGGTTTTCTTCAACCTCTCACTGAGTGTCTCCGCTATTCCCCACTGGTCATCGCATTAACAAAATCAGAAATCATACCCTTGGTTCATCTATCCAAGGCATATTCGACTACAAACTATCAACAAGGGGAAAAACATATCGCTTTTGAAGTCGAAAACAAGAAAACACGCATCACCATGTTGCAGTTATGTAGCATACTAGGGATTCAATAGGGGTGTGATCTAGTTGACCCATAATCCATCTCAAACTATGCAATCTTGGAGATGTTTTTCCACATGGGATACAGGGAGGTTTTAATCGCCATTTATAAGTTCAAGAAGCCAAATCTGCCACCAATGTGGAATGGTCTTTTTTACCCATCTCTTCAAAAGATTCTTTGAGAGGGTAACCGACTCAGAGTGTGCAAGCAAACTGTTCATGAACATCATGTACGGTGTCTACTCTGGTGTGAACCTCGACTATGGTTTAGTGCTTTGGGCTCAACTAGTCCAGAGTACTCTTTCGACTACACGACAATGAGATTTCCTGTGCTTATTTTTGGACTCTCGTGGTTCAAAGGCTATTTATCGGCTCAACATCCCAATTATTGATGGTTCCACTATGGCCGCTATTTCGATTTTCCACTCCACCAACATCATCTTGGTTGATACTTTAAGATTCACATTCATTGGCTCCATCCCTAAGGTGATTCTGTTGGATAAGGTGTCTAAGTCCATAACTATTTCTGGTATGTACTTGACCCGACCCGGCATGGTCCATTTGGGTTGCATGGCACCATGCAATTGGATAGACTAAATGAGAGAAATAACACTTGGAGATTATTAATATATTATAAGTTCTAATATATTAATAATATTATTTGATTAGTTTGATCAAGAATTAATTTAGAATTAATTATGTGATCAAAAGATAACTAATTAAATATATGGGTTGATTATGTAAATCATCCATATCTTGTATAGTGGGCTAAAAGGCTCCATGGACTATCAAGTTGGGTTCCACCCATAGGATGCTCCATGGATGCTCCATGGGAGTTACAAACCCATGGGTCATGGAAATGAAGAGTCATGACACATTAGGGTTTAACCCTAGATGTGTCAACACTATATAAGTAACATGTTCTCCACCCAAAATCGGCTACACTAAGAAACAAGAGGGCTTGGCCGATTTTTGAGAAGTGTGTGTTCTTTCATAAGTTCTTCCAAGAGCATTTGGTGTTGTGTGAAGCATTTGAGGCATCACACTTGGGGTGCTAGGCTCACAAGGTTTCAAGGAACACAAACAACAACAAGGTAAGTTATTCTATCTATACTTTATGTTAAAATTGTTCCCCATGTATGCTAGATAGGAATATAACCTTGGAATTCAACTTTGCATGACAATTAGACAAACATAGATCCAAGGTTATTAGGGTTGCATGTACACTTAGGAAGTGTTAGAATGCTCAAAACCCTTCAGATTCTTCGTAATGTTCCTGCAGTGAGTGAAGTCGTGCGAACCTATCACAGTCTACCGACATCCGATCTTCGACCAATGACATATGTAGTTCCCAAAGTTCTCAAGGAGGCCAACAAACCAAAGAAGGGTGGAAAGAAAAGAACTGCATAGGCTAGTCCATCCGAAACTGCCCAGACCCTAAAAAAGAAGGTCAAGCAAGCGGATCACAATCCATGAACTCCAAAGCCGAGTGATCAAGAAGATTTGAAGTCATATACCATCTCGTAGATTCCAGATATAGTTTAGCATGAAACAGATGAAACTGCTGAGACTTCGCATCCGATGGTTTCAGAGCCTATCACTTCTAATCTTGAGGTAACATTCTCGATGTCGACTTTTGTTCTGATCACAAATGATTTATTCTAGGATTTCTCCGTTCCTTCACCCACCTCTACTGTCTCAACTCCAATCACTATAACTTATTGCCTAAATGTCTCTATGGGTGTTTCTTGACCCAAACTTCTCTCGCACAATCAACACCTTTGTTCCCTGATTCCACAGCTACAACAACCACAACCACTAGTGAACCTACAATTTCTGTTAACGCATCAGATACGGGGGTAGGTGCTTCAAGTTTCACTTTTGGTCATGGAACTACACCTATCTCACCTCTCCGACAGGACGATCCAAATACTATGTTTGGAGGTGATGGCGATTTTGAAGCTTTCACATTTGATCCTTTTACAGTTCGAGAAGACAGTGATGATGATGCTCTCGTCACCAAAGGGCAACTCAAGGCAATCAATGAAAAGCTAGATTCACTTCTTTAGTCCTCCAAAACCTCCACCAGCAGTGATTATTCTCCGGAGACAATTAAAGCTTTTCTTGAGACCCTTAGTAAGGAGCACATTACGAATCTCGAGAAAACAAATAAAGCAGTTGAAGAATCTACCACTACTTGCAAGGAAACGACCGAAAAAGTCGATACACTAATCTCTGATGCTCAATCTTTTATGTCCAACTTCCAAACATCGTTGAATCAAACACTGCAAAGGAGAATGCAGTTATCGGTAGTCTTGGGTCTACCCTTCGAACTGAGAGGGCTGCTCTTGAGCAAGTTCGCACCAGCATTCAGTCAACCAATTCAGAGTTTCAAACCCTCCTCTCTTCCAAGATAGATAAACTCCATGAAGACTTGGCTATGGAAAATAAAATCATGGACAAGCTTGCCATCAAAACAGAGAGGTGAAGGTTTTATCTGTCAAGCTCAACCATGCTAACAAGCGTATTGAAGATCTCTTATCTGAAAAGGCTGTGATGAATAGTTGCATATCCGATGTGAATTTGTTACTTTTAGATATAATTGAGACTCGTGATTCTCTAATCACGATCACTATCCAAAAGCATTTGGATGAAAAACTTTGGCCCATGTTTGCAATGCTGAACAAGCTTGAGGGTGTTTCAGAGTCAGTCATACCTCCAAAACAAAGGGGAGAATAAGGCAAATCTTCTGGTGCTGAAAAGCTATTTGGTGGTGATAAGGAAACTGAACAACCGCCCAAGACAAATGAAATGAAGGTTAATGTAGCTTTGGGTTTGAAAGGAAAAAAGAAAGTGATAGATGATGATGAAGAGGAAGAAGAGGACAAAAATGTGAAGCTTAAGTGGAAAGCACAAGATGTTGTTCTTGATGAAAATCTGTGAATTGCAAGGGAAGCAGAAGAAAATGAAAAAAAGCTTCGTGATGCTCAAATCACTCTTGAAGCTAGAAAGATGTTATTTCCTCCTTGGTTTATGGAGAGAATTTTAACAGAAGCCACTGAAAATCTGAGCATTCACAAGTTAGAGCTAGTTACTTATTTTGAGCTAGAAAACACCATGGATTTGCAACTGGATTTCCCCATCACCCCGGAAGCATTTTTGTTTCATAGATTTGAGGTAGTTGCAAATGTTGTAGATTCAGATGAGGGTGTTATGTAACGCCCGGGTTTTCAGGGCTAAGCATTTTTGTCAATGTAATAGTCTAGGTCAACTATTGTAACTCTTTTTGAAGTAATAAATATGAAATATTTGAGTATTATGTGAATTATGTGTGTTTATGTGTTTATTATTTAATTATAAATGTATAATTAATAAAGAATAAAAATGAGCGTCAAAATTAAAGTGTGAGATAATCCCGATATCTCTACATAAAGTTGTAGAATATGTCTCAAGGTTTCCGTGCATATGAAGAATGCCGAAATCCGAGCTATAAAGAAGAAGTTATGGCCCGCCGAAGTTTTACGACAAAACCGGCACGATACCGGGAGACGTAAATAGTGAATTTACGATAGAAGACTTTTTAGCCTTAGCAATCTAAACAAAAGTCGTAGAATATGTTAAACTAAGAACATCGATAAAAAGAACGCCCAAATCTGACTTCGTATGAAGAAGTTATGATTTTTCTAAGATTCGGCTTAGCAGTGCACGGCCTGAAACTCGAATTTTAGTTCGAGCGGTTTTTGGCTTACGCAACGTAAATGAGAGTTGAAGATCTCATTAATAGGAAATCAACGGTAAAAAGACAGACAAAAACAAAGTCCGTATGCAGAAGTTATTAATTTTACGCAGACGTTTAACAGTATAATCTCCTTGTACTGTTAAATTTAAGATCGGTCGAGAATTAGCTGACGGTGTCAAAATAAAAGTTGTAGATCTTATTATTACCTACGCGTGGATATAAAGAACGTCAAAAACGGAGGTCGTATGTGAAAGTTACGGATTTTAGAAGTCGGAAGTGTGCTGTGCGAAAATGGGTGATGTGGCACAATCTTGGCCATTGCTTTCTCCCCAAGGCTTGCCACCAGATGGTGACATGTGGCACCAAGTTCAGCCACATTTCACCCTATAAATACCACCTCTCCCACCCTCATTTTCTTCACACCTTTCCCATTCTTTCTTCTCTTTACTCTCTCTCTCTCTAGAACCTCTCTCTAGCCCCGAAATCCCTCGAAAAGCCTAGGGAACCTCCCTAGCACGAGGCGGAAGCCCCGGAGTGCTTGAAGGCTCCGAGAAGAATAGCTTTTCGGCTCGGGAACGCTGCTCCAAGCAAAGCCCGGTTTTCTATAAAACCCGCTGTAAGTGAGCTACGCCTACGCTATTTTTAATATAACTTTTATTTAATTATAGTAACGTTATTAGGAACTTATAATAAATACTTGGGCTATTATTATGTGTTATATAAGTATTTTTTTGATGCTTATATAATAATAATAATAATAATAATAATAATAGCTAGACTATTAATTAGTCTCGACGAATAATAAACTAAACTCTAGTGGTAATAATACTAGGTTTCGTCGAAGAAAAAAAAATTCTTTTTAAGAAGCGAAGCGCTGTCTGAGTTCGGAATCACCACCTTTTCCGGTGAGTGCATAGTTACCTTCAACTTACACATAGATATGAAGTATTTTATATAAATTACGTGCTATGTGTGCATATTATCTGAATACTTGCTACCTATGCTAGATGAACGTTGTTATACATGTTTTCAATGATTTAAACTGTATATGTATTTTATATCTACGAAAATATTGGGGTAAAACATGGGTAGATGTAATAGGTGATGTGTGATAAAATGATGAGAGGCCTCGATGTTGTTGTTGTTGATCCAGTCATCTAGCGGAGTATAGATGACGACCACGGACTCTTCTAGACAGTCCAGTGGAACACTAGCAGGTTCGCAACCTGTAGGTGTTGTGAACGATGTGTTCACCGGTGTACTCCATCCCCCACATGGTTGCCTATTAGGACATTTATTGCTGAGGAATCCCCTTAGCAGTAGTGTCCGTCCCGATGATGATCCTTAGGCTAGGTCCCTTATGATAGGTGTTTAGGGACGTAAAGTGAGGATAACGGGAACGGGTAATCGGGTTATTGTTGATTGATGAAATTAATAAACTTATTGTGGGTTGAAAACCCTATGTGCTCACCAGGCTCCCAAGCCTGACCCACTCAGTTTTATGCATTACAGGTAGTGGCGCATGAGCATAGGTGTGATGTTTTGGACGAGGGATTACGGATATAGGCCTGTAGATATGAAATAATGTAGTAAGGCTTATATTGTACTGTTTATACTTTTGATCTGTACGAACATGACATCCCGAGTCTTTTAATGAAATACATTTCTATGGAAATGCTTTTGATAAATCTTTATCATATTATTGTTTTGGGACAAATTCCGCAACCCTTTTATTAAAAGATAACTCTGATTTTGAAATAAAGTATAAACAAAACCGGTCTTTTCTGGCCGTGATTTTGGGGATGTCACATGTTAACAAGTCCTTGATTGGATTTTACATGAAACATGGCTAGCCGCAATACCAGACCTGGAGTTCACAGAAAATAACTGCTGTCAAGGTTATTAGGCCAATACAAACTAAAAGTTTTATCAACGTCAAATTTAAAACAACTCGAGGTTCTACGAATTCTATGTTTGAATTCTCTCTCACAGACCTACCATGTTTAAATCCATACAAATGGATCATGCTGATGCACCTCTTGATGAAAGAAGAAAAGAAGTATGAACCTATTATTGATCATATCAATAGGATGCTAGTTTCGTACATCCACGATGTAGCAAAGATGGATGTTGAAATAGCCTCGGTGTTACGAAAGAAACCAACAATCCTTCCTAACGCTTATGCGAAAGACATTGAGAAAATGAAGCTCAAGAGAATTGAAAAGGACAACTAGAGCGTGATGTTCTAGCAGGGATCGAAAGAAAGAGGAGACATCCAAAAATGTCTTTTTTCTTTGCCTGATAAACATTTATTTTCCACTACTTGCTTGAACTGCATTCTGGAAACTACAGGCAATTGCAAAGTGAATGATGTTGTTGCGAAGAAGTGCTATTCAGATATGCTCAGATGGTATATAGCAATTCTCATTACTCTCCTTAGTATTATGCCCAAGCTCTTCAAGATGCAGAAACAAACACAACCATGAAGAGATCCCTGCCTCATTTGACGCAAAGGGGGAGATTGTTGGGTCATAGGGATTGCATCAATTGTTTTATTATATAGCGGGGTGAGCCTGTTCACCCATTTATTTATTATTAGCGTTTTACTATTTAAAGTGCACGCATGCACCATATCTTGTAATCGTCTAAGTTGTAAACCCTACACAACCTTTAGAGTAATAGTTCTTCATCGAGCTCTTCGAAGGCTATGCTTATTAATCATTCGACACAACTTTGATCTTCTTTTTGTGTTTTGATTCTTTTACTTGTTTGAATCTAATCGATCATTCTAGTTTTATTCTTAACAGAGACCACAGAAACCAACACCCCATGACGTGCCACAACCTCCCGAATGTAGATGTCTGTCAACTTCTCCACAGAGATAGTCTCTTGGATCGGGATAAAATGTGCACTCTTGGTCAACCAATCCACAATGACCTATATCAAATCCACTCCGCATGCCGTCTGAGGCAATTTAGTGATAAAATTCATTGTAATCTCTTCCCATTTCCAAATGGGAATATCCAACAACTCCATTTTTTCATGGGGTCGCTGGTGATTGACCTTAAATTTCCTACAAGTCAAGAACCTCTCCACACACCATGCCACATCCTGCTTAATACATGGCCACCAATAATCAGGTCGAAGATCTCTATACATCTTTGTGGCTCTGTGATGAATAGACAATATCGACTTTTGTGCTTCTTCCATCAAAATATGTCGCACACCACCCTAGTACAAAACCCACACCCTTTTATGAAGGGTCAATAACCTCCGACTATCATAATCGAAGGAAGCTACATATCCCATGATACGCTCACTCCTTTGGTGCTCTTCCTTCATAGCCTCAATCTGAGCCTCTCGAATCTGCTCTAATACTGGGGTAATCACTGTCCTCCTCAAACATAAACCCTTGACCAGAGCCACGACTTCCTTGCAGCTGAGAGCATCAGCCATGACGTTGGCCTTCCCCCGAGTGATAAAGGATCTCACAATCATAATCCTTCACCACATATAACCTTCTACGTTGCCTCATGTTCAGATTTGGCTAATCCATCAATTACCTCAGGCTCTTTTGATCTATGTAAATAGTACAATAGACCCCCTAGGGGTAATGTCACCAAATCTTGTGGGCAAACACCATTTATTCCCAACTCCAAATCATATTTAGGGTAACTCGCCTCACGAGGATTTGGCTGCCTCGATGCTAACGTAATCACATGATCCCATTGCATTAAGACTGCATCTAAACCTGTTATCGAAGCATCCCAATATACCACGAAGTCCTCAACATCACCTGGAAGGTTCAAAATCGGTTCCTTACACAATTTATATCTCAAGGTATCAAAAGTTGCCTGCTACTCTGGCCCCTAACAAAATTTGACAGTCTTCATTGTCCGCCTGGTCAAGGGAGCCACTTTCTTGGAGAAATCCTAAATAAATCTTTGATAATAACCTGTCAATATGAGGAAACTCCGAATTTCAGATAGAGACCTCGGAACTTCTCATCTCATCACCAGAATGCCACTCTCGTTGACAAGGCGCCCTAAAAACTGTACCTCCCACAACTAGAACTCACACTTGGAGAACTTCGCATACGATCTCTCCCTCCTTAGAGTATCTAATACCTCCCTTAGATGCTCCTCATGCTACTCCTAGGTTTTGGAATAGACCAGGATGTCATCAATAAACACTATCACCTATCGATCTAACGTGGGTCTGCATATACGATTCATGAGATCCATGAATGTGGCTGGAGCATTGGTGAACTTAAAAAACATCACCACAAAGACTACAACGAGTCTGAAAGGACGTCTTCTGTATATCCTCTCCTCTGACCTTCATCTGGTGATAATCCGAATCGGTAATGGTTCTTCACTGTTAGCTTATTCAGCTCCCGGTAGTCAATACACATCTGATGTGTCCCAACCTTTTTTATTTATAAATAAGATTGGTGCTCCCCACAGTGAACTACTTGGCCGAGTAAATTCCTTGTCTTGTAGCTCCTGCAACTATGTAGACAACTCCTACATCTGTGTAGGTGCTAACCAATAAGGTACTTTGGCTATCAGAGCCGCACCTAGAACCAAGTCAATCTGAAACTCCACCTGCTTCTCCTGAGTCACTCCCAAAAAATCCTCCGGAAAAACATATGGATATTCCCGAATAATCGGTACATCATCAATGGTCATCTCACCTTTCTCCCAGGCATCCATCGCATAGGCCATAAACCCATAATATCCATGCCGAAGATAACGTCTCGCCCTACCTACGAAACAGAGAGCCAGCCCACACTGAGCACCCTCATCATGGATCACCAACTCCCCCCACTTGGGGTCTGAACACATACCAACTGAAGCCCACAATCAATCATCTCCACATTAGGGATCAAGCAATCCATTCCCACAATGACCTTGCTCTCGCTTAGGGGAATCGAAATGAAATCAATCGGATACTGCTCACTGAATAACTTCAAAGTGCACCCTCAGTGAACTCTTGACACTCACACCGGACGGTCATCAACAATCTTAACCTCAAGTGGATAATCCAACTCCACTGGAGCCTCACCAAACCTCTTGCTAAGCTCAAGAGATAAAAAAGATCGGGTAGCCCTTTAATCGAATAAGACCAACTGATAGCTTACTTTATTTCCTTTTTTATAGTTTATTTTAGATTTTAGCTTTTTTTTATTATTATTACATTGTATATTCTTTATTTTCTTTATCATGGATCGTGTCGGGTACTTTTTATTTTACATGAGGTATTTTGCATGGTTTTCGAGCTCGTTGCGGTTGTGGCTTAGCTTGGAGACAGGATTTACGGGCTTTAGATGCATCATTAGGCTTTACAGATTCATCAAAGGAGATTTGGGCTTAAAAGATGAAGACTTTGATGAAACAGGCTTATGAAGATTGGTCTTGGATTCTTATTTTGGGCTTGAACTATCCACATTTGAAGTTTGAAGATGATTGGGCAAATTTGAATCATGTTAGGTGTGGAGGTGACCAAGGAAATCTTGAGTAGTGGGGTGGTGTAGTGGAAAAAAAGAGCCAATAACATTCCAACAACACTTGTGAGGGTGGAGTCTTAGTTGCACAACACTTGCGAGGGTATCCACACAACTACACAATTTGGTCATTTTTCTCATGATTTACTTTGTGGGTTAGGTCTAGCAGCTCATAATTCGATTTTATACCATTAAAGAGCATTAGAGGCGTTTTTGAGAGCTTAATACACATTCTTTTCTTTTTTCTGATTAGTTGTTAGTTCCTTGATGCAAAATCACCTTTGTGATTTTTATCTTGTTGCCATGACGGCTAGTTTCTTTATTTTGGTTAACTTTGGCTAAAACCCTTGGATATTTTTGGGCTTTGAAGGATTCATGTTTTATTGTTATTTGTCTTATATTTATGATTCTAGTTCACATTTCTTATTCTTGTTTAATACTTTGATCATGAGCTTGGTACTTGAATAGCAATGGTTGGTTTATTTCTTTGATTTAGCATTGAATCATTGAATTTACTTAGAAAAGGGCTTTTGATTGTAGAAATCATCTCTATCTTATGGATCATAAGTCCTTTATGGATGTGTAAGCATTGAAATCCTCTAGGAATTGGGGATTCCTTAATTCTTAAGGCTAATCAACTTTCTTGGGTTCAATTGCTTCAATTGAATCCTTGATTTTGATTAAGAAGGTGTGTTGTGGACATCCCAAACCTTCATACTACCTATGAGGAATCTTGGCATATCATGCTTCATTATTGCTATAACCAATTTGGGATGAATGATAAGCTTCATATTGAATCCAAATGATAAAAACACAAATGTTCATTGTGTTGAATTGCCTTGGTTGACCAATTCTTTCAAATATTTGAGCATTTCACCATATTGCTTAAGTGCAAGCTTTTTAATTATTCAAGTCTTTTAGTTTTCAAGCAATCAAAAAACCCTCTCTTAGTTTAATTGTAGTTGATTAGTTTTATTACACTAGTTATATTAGAGTGCATTGGTGATTGAATACAATCATTTCCCTGAGGACCGATACCCCTTTTTACCATTATATTACATTTTATTTGTAAGCAAAGGGTGTGATTTGCTTGGTGGACTTGATATCCCACCAAGTTTTGGCACCATTGTTGGGGAAATTGGTTATTGTTATTTGATTTTTTATGCCTATGTCTACAAGAACCAGTGAACTACTCTACAATTCGGAGATTGAAAAAGAATAAAAAAGGTTGAAAAAGTTAGCCAAACAAGCAAATAAACAACAACTCGTTCAAGCTTCTTTGTCTTCTCCACTAATCAACATAGAAGACCAATTTCATACTTCAATTGGTACCGAAACCGAGTCGAGTTCTCTAATTTTTGGTCATTCCTTTGAAGGCATTCCGTTTGAAAACTACATAGCCATGAATCACACTTCACCTCACAATCCCAACCCAAAACCAAACTAGTAAGATGCTAATACCCCACCCCAACAACTAAGACAACAAAACACCGCCAACAACCTCTCGTATATATGCCACCTTGGAATCAACCCCTCCTCACCCAAGTTAACCCAATTATGAACAACCACAACCACAAAACCAAAACTTCCACCAAAAAAACCAACCTCAAAACAATTCTCTTCAAGTTTAACAACAACAACCACATCAAACACAACCACCCATTTACCATAAACATCAAATGTACCAATACCCTATGTGCCAACAACAACAACCTCTCTACAACCAATATCCTAACTACCAACCTTATCCACCATATAGTCACTAACAATACCCATACCCACCTTACAAACAACCTCTTAATTACATGAAACAAAACCCCAATCCACCCAATCCCCCTCAAGAGTTGACAATTAGAAAAATTATGGAGACAGATGTTACCTACATACCTATTGGTATTGTTTACCCCATAAACCACCGATGAATTAAATCGAAGTCAAATTTCATACATCAACTCACCAAGTTCCATGGTATGGATAGAGAAGATCCTCTAAGGCATTTGAAGTCCTTTCGTATGATATTTGTTAGCATGTTGCCCAAATATGTGACATTGAATGAATTCAAGCTAACCGCCTTCCTACTCACCTTAGAAGATAAAGCTAGAGAGTGGTTATTCAACTTACCACCAAGATCTATTCACACATGGGAGGAGTTACTCAAATCCTTTAATAGCAAGTTCTATCCTACCTCTCAGATATCAAGTCAAAGAAGTGCCATTTTGGGAATTTGTCAAGGGGAGAATGAGACCTTTCATGCTATTTGGGAGTGATTCAACAACTTGTATACAAGTTTTCCTCAAAACAATATACCCGAACAACTACTTCAACAATTTTATGAGGGTATGAATGAAAAAGATCGAAGGATGATTGATGCTTTAAGTGGGTGTGACATCTTCAACAAGACACCTCAAGAGATAAATTACTTTTTGGTACCATTTCTCAAAATCAAAGAAAATTTGGGCCTCAAAATGACATGAAGAGAAGTTCCCTACAAGTGGTTGGTGAAGTTAGCAGCACCCAACACTTGGAATCAAAAATCTTAGATTTGACTAATGTGTTGTGTCAAATGATGGTGGGAATTGGTCAACAATTAATGGTTTGTGGCCTTTGTGCAATGACGGGGCATTATACGGATAAGTGTCCCATACTTAGAAGTGAACTAGAGGATATTAACGCAGTGGGAGGATATCAAGATCAACCAAGACTCATGGGATTTCAAAACACTTACAATTTGATGTAACACCCGTTCCAGGTATCATTTAATTTTTTCAAGTTTTTATTGTTTTATGCTAGGACTCGACAAGTTGGGGAGCTCCAACTTGTCAAGTAGAGATTATTTATGAGGATGCATGGATTAGATCCTACTTGACGAGTCGGAAGGCCCCGAATTGATGAGTAGGTGCTATAAAGGAAAACCCTAATTTTCAGGGTTTGCACCCTACATAAACGACTTAATCCGCCTCTTATGGCCTCCTCTACCACTTTACTACCCAGAGAAGAAACCCTAAGCCTTTCTTTGTTGTTTCCTTGTGCTTGAGAGGCTAAGAGAAGGTTCTTGGTGCATTTTGTTGAAGGAGTTTGAATGTTGAGAAGATTGGAACGGGAAGGAGATTGTAGATCCAACATCTACCATGTCTGGGAACCTATTTCAAGGTAACAAGTTGTTACCTTGGTCATTTCAAGTGTTGAGTAAGATCTGGAGTTGCAACTTCAGATCTGGACTCCTCTAAGTCATTAGAGTTATAAAGTCATTGAATTTATCAAGCATTGGCCCTTTTCTTTGGCTAAAACCCCTCCCTTAGCTTGGTTTTGGTACTTAAGAGCTTGCATGCATGTAAAGTTTGCAACTTTACGTGGAAACCATACCTTAGGAGGCTAGATATGCAATTTGGATCTTTGGAGTAGCTTAAAAATGTTCAAACATAAAAAGGACTGAAGGAACTCGTCGAGTCCCTTAGCCAACTCGACGATTCCGGTAGGATTTACCCGTTTTTGAGATTTTGAGTGATTTTAGTGAAGGATTGGAGTTTTTGGCCCACATGAGGTTTCGGTCTTCTGGACATGGAGGAACTCGATGAGTTACATAGGTAACTTGGCGAGTTGACGAGTTACTCAGGTAACTCGACGAGTTGAGGTCAACATGGACTGTTAGCCTTGACTTTAACCAGGGTTAATCAATGTTGATTTTGAGGATATTTATGGTATTTTGGGATTGTAACAAGTTAATCACATGATGATTATAAGTAGTTGAGTTGGAGCAGTGCGTGTAATTTATTTGATCTTATCTTGTCAGTTCAACATTCACGAGAGATGAGTCTTCTCACCATACCAATGGGTCGAAGGCACCATGGCCGACCCATTATTATTATGAGTTGTGATTAGTTGGTTATGGGATATGTGATATGCTAGTTATTTATAATACTCGCATGAAAGACCTCGGGGGGTTCCCGAGGCACTTATATGTAATACCTTGGAGGGTTTCCATGGAATTCTATTGTATTTGCTTTATGGTTTGTATGTCATCTCTTTATTGTAAAGACCGCTTGGGGGTTCCCACGGCAGGAAGACCATGTAGGGGTTCCCATGGCAGGAAGACCATGTGGGGGTTCCCATGACAGTTAGTTAACACCACGTGGGGGTTCCACTGGCACAAGGTATAAGACCCTGGAGGGTTTCCATGGCTTCTTTATATGTTTGTATGCATGGCTTATGTGGTTTATGTAGTTTTTATAGCTAATATGATTATATGATTATGTGGATTGTGTGGGGGTATGCTCTAGGGAACTCACTAAGCATTAGCTTACAGTTTGTTGATTGTTTTAGGTACTTCTGAGCCTAAGGGCAAGAGCAAGGTTTGATTGCGCGACATGCACTCTCACAGGCATTTTTCTTTTGGGACACTTTGATATTTGAAATGAAAATTTATTGATGTATGAATTTGAAAACAATTGTTTTGAGATTGTATGGATAATTGGAAATGTTTTTTGATACTTTAAAAATGAAAATTTTCTTTTGAAAATTGGGTCGTTACATTTGAATTGGAGGAATAACACCAACAACATATACCCACAAAAGCAAAACCCCCCATATATTTTGATGAGACCTCAATATCCACAATATCCACACCAAAACCCCCCTTTCCTCAAAATACCCAACCACCATATGTAACTCCATAAACATCTCATCCCCCTCCATATTACCAACAACAAGGCTAATCAAGTGGTAACCATCAAATGATTCTTCAAGAACTTGTTACTTCTCTTACTCAAATCCAAACCTAATTGCAACAAGAGATAAAGAACACCTTCTCTAACATTCAAACATAAATTAGAGATTTAGCTACCACTCTCAACAAGATGGAACAATGGGGTAAACTTCCATCTCAAACTGAGAAGAATCCTAATGTGAGTGCGATGACCCTGAAATTTAGGAAAACACTTGGAGAATGTAACCCCAAAAGAGTTTCAAGAGAAGAAGATGGCATTATTGTTGTTGAACCTTCAAGGGTTGTGGTTCCTCCAACAGAACCAGTTGTGCCAATCATTGATCAACCTGAATCATCCAACAAGCCTATAAAGCCATTGGTCATACCACCACCATTCCCTTCCTGGTTAGCCGTTTCGAAGAAGAAAAATGAAGAAAATGAATTATGTGAAACTTTTTGCAAGGTCCATATCAACTTTACGCTATGAATGTTATTAAGAAAATTCTAAGTTATGCAAAATTCCTCAAGGATTTGTGCATAAAGAAGAGGAAATTCAAGGCAAATGAAAAGATTCAAGTTAATGAAAATGTGTCTGAGGTTATCCAAAAAAGTTACCTCCCAAATGCAAGGATTCAAGAATATCTGATATGCCTTGTATCATTGGTGATTTGCATGTCGAAAGTGCCATGTTAGATCGTGGAGCCTTGATCAATGTGATGCCATATTCTATTTTTCAATATTTTAATGTTGAACCTTTAGAATAATCTGGAGTAATCATTCAATTAACGGACAAGTCAAGAGTATCTCTAAGAGGAGTGTTGGAGGATGTGTTAGTACAAGTTAACCAACCTATCTTTCCTGCTGATTTATATGTCATTAATCTTGAAGAGAAGACTCTTTCCAAATCATCTATGATCCTCCTTGGAAGACCTTTCATGAATACCACTCACACGATCATTGATGTCTATATAGGGAAGATCACTATGGAGTTTGAAGGAGAAACAATTGACTTTAACATCTTAGAAGCAATGAGGTATCCTAGAAACATTTATCCATTGTATCGGGTTGATGTGGTTGAGCCAATAACCTAATAAGTGTTTGATTTATCACATAGGGATATTTTAAAGATGATACTCAACATGAGTCTAGATTTTAAGAGTTTGAAGGACAAAATGGATATGTATACATTAGGACCTCAAGTTGAAGAGATTGTGAAGACGTTGGAAGTCAACAAATCAACAAAGAAAGACGTCTCTCAAGTTTCCTTATCTCATTCACCAAACAAGATGGCCCTTCCATTATCCACCCACCTACACTTGAATTGAATGTCTTACCTAGCCACTTGAAGTATGCTTATTAAGGTAAGGATGAGACTCTTTTGGTGAACATCTCCTCTCAATTGAAAGATTATGAAGAAGATCAATTGGTTGAAGTTTTAAAAGATCACAATGAGGCCATTGGGTAGACAATAGCAAATATCAAGGGAATAAGTCTTAGTGTATGCACTCACAAGATCCTCAAGGAAGATGATTTCAAACCTAGGAGAGAGGCTCAAAGAAGATTGAATCCTCTAATGATGGAAGTGGTCAAGAGGAAGATAATTATAAGGTTCAAAAGGTGAAAAGAGAAGAAAAATGCATTTCATGACAAGCACATAACCCAAAAACTGTAACATCATTATGATGAGGTATTTTTAATTTTAACCTTGAGTATGAAAGAACATTGCATTTTGATTCTTGGGTTTGAAAAGATTGCAAGAACAACCCACAATGGCATTTTGGTAATTTTGGCCAGGATTAGTATGCTGAGCGTATGTTGTGTGCTCTAGGCGTACTAGGGCGGACCCTTTTACGTTGGTTGTACACCTCATACGCAGAGTGTACGTGGTTAACCTTCAAATACTAATTTTTACGATTTTATACATATTTAAGCATCATTATCTCTCATTTCTCATTCCTCACCAGCCTCCATCTGAGAAAAATGACTCCTAAGCTAACCCTAAATGAGAAGAGTGCATCTTGAGCTTATCTTTGTGTTTTGTGGCATTCTTGAAGAAGTAGAAGGTGGTGATAAGAGCTTGGAGCTTGGAAGCAACTTATATATGAGATTATCACCTTGCTAGCAACCTCCATGAGATAAAAAGTCCATATCTTGATCACTCTACCTTGTAGATCTAGCCATTTTATCATTTAGGGCACTTTTTGTAACAAATATGGTGACTCTTAAGCATGGCATGTTATTATCCAAATAAGTCATTCTTTCAGAACTTATGAGGGGTCTTGAGTCTTAAAAATGTGGTCTTGATGCATAGTTTTTCTCCATGCGTGCTCTAGAAGGTCTTAAGGAAATAAGATGTTAGGATTTTGTGTATTAAGCTCTTAATGGACATGCAAAGTCATAAAGTTGGAAACTTTATGACTGTTAGTGGTATTTTAGCATTTGATATGAATTTTGGATGTAAGAGCTTAATTCATTAAGCTGTTATTGAGAAAAGAAGATTATGGGTGTACATCCTGCGTACCACAACGTACACTGCTCGTATGCAGTTAAACTCTCGACTCTTGTCAAGGTAGGATTACGCCCAATGTAGGAGTTGAGTAAACCCCCACATACTAAGCTGAGTGGACCAAGTGGACTCGTTGACCCATTGACTTTAACTTTGACTTTGACCTCGGTTGACTAAGTTTGACTTAAGGGTATTTTGAGCTATAGTTAAGCCTTGGTCTCTATCTGTTGAATAGGTGACCTGTAGAGACGGTATTTTGAGCAGTATCTTATTCAACTTTTCGTTAGACTGTGAGGTGAGTTTCCTCACTGTTCTTGTGGGTCGAAGGCACCAATGTCGACCCCTTTAGTTATGTATCCTAGTAGATAGGATATTTCTATATAATAGTGATCTATAGATCTGCCTGCTAGTTTGTTTACTGATTATATGATTATCTGATGTTAGATGTATGTTTTTTATTAACTAGTTATATGATTATCTGCTTTGTTTGTAAGTCAACTGACCGGGGCATTCCAACCATAAGTTGTGTGCCAAGGGTAATCCAACCAGGAGGTTGTGGACACGATATATATTTGATTATATGTTTAGGTGGTGGTACTTTAGGGGAACTCACCAAGATTTGGCTTACAATTTTAGTTTGTGGTTTTAGGTACTTTTGAGGATCATGCGAAGGTGAAGATGTGATCGTACACAACTTCTTATTTTGTCATTGGATCTTAGGGAAAAACTCTGATTTGAAATAATACTTTGAAAAAATGCCTATTTTGTAAAGAATGACGATGAATGGTTGATTTTTGAAATTTTTATATTTTTGTGATTTTTATGTATTACAAGTTGGTATAAGAGCCTTAGTTTGAATGAATTGGATAAGTATTCGTGTGAATCCAGTCTCAAACTAGGGAATTGCAAAAGTTTTTAAACTGTTTTTTCAACAATTGTTTTTAAAAGTAAACAAGGAATGATGAGATGTGTACGATGATCCGAAGCAAGAATGTATACCCCAAATTACGCACACTGTTATTTGCTATTATGTTTATAATAGAATATCATGCTAGTAATAGGGTAGGGATCTTCAAGAATTGCATGATTGAATTGCCTGATAATTGATGCCTAATATCCTAGTTTTTCTTTCTTGTATGGAATTGAAATCATTACTGTAGTTTCTTAGTATATATATCATAGTTGTGCATAACTAAGATTCTATAGCTTGAGAATGCTTGCTTTAGCCTTATTTCCTATTCTTGTTTGATGAAGGGCTTAGGGTAGAATCAAATATTCAATTGTGTATAGGATCTAGTATTATGTATGATTAGCATACACAAGTGTTGCAAGGCTAGTGGAAGTTTCATTGATTAGTTATGTGGGGTCAGTCGGCCAGTTGAGGAATGTTTAGCCTTTCTTTAGGAAGTAATAATAGGATGAATTCATATTCTAGTGTGTGTTGTTAGGGTTTTTGTGATGATCTTCTGCGACAAATACGAGTAGGTATGGAAGGTAGTATGGGCCCGTACTACCGGAAGCGCAGGACTCATGCGTGTAATAGGGAAGTCACAACCCCCAGGGGTTGCTATTTGGAATAGCTCATATGGTATGATTTACACCTCATCTGATATTTTGTGATTTATTTTTTAGTATGGTTCTTATGAGGCGATTTGATTCAGGATCTGGATCAGGAGCCGGAGCGAGTGGCCAGGATAGGACCGGGTTAACTGAGGATCAGGTTAGGGAGATGATTCATGATGAGGTCGTTTCTATTATCCCAAGGTAGATATCAGAGTTGTTTGGGTCTATAAAGACCACCATGATGGAGTTCTTTGATGACTGATACGCTGCACTTTCTGAGATTGCTACTGCTGCAGTTACGATGGTTGTCATTGCTGCAGGGATTGGCATGGGGAGAGCCTTCCAGTACTGGGACTTCGACAATACAAAGCCCCTTGTGTTTGATGGTGGTTTAGGATCTAATTATTGCTATAAGGTGGTTGTCAGATGTTGTGGGATGTTTCATTAGTTGTGCCTGCCCAGCTGACCAGAAGTTGAAGTGCACTTTGAACCTTCATTAGTCTGGAGTGAAGGATTGGTGGAGATTGATGACTAGCTCGTACACTCTAGACCAGATGGCTGTCGTAACTTGGGAACAATTCTCTGAGATGTTCTGCTTGAGATGTGTTCTATTGGTGGAGCAGGAGAGTATGGCTTAGGAGTATTTAGACCCGAGGAAGGGGACTGAGTCGGTGACTGAGATCACCAAGATATTTACAAAGAGAGCTTTATTTTTTCATGAGAGTGCTGCTTATGAGAAAGCTCAGATGACCCGATACTTGAGCGTGATCAAGAAGGATATCTGCTAGTTCGTATCCATATGATGCTATGGTACACTTGCGGAGTTGCATGAGGCTGCCAGGAGGCGGTAGATTAAGATGGAGCTTCAGGTGAGAGAGCAGAGGCAGGACCCAGTTTAGACACAACATTCGGTGAAGCTGTTTAAGCTCACTGATTCAAGGTCTGGAGGCTAGAGGGTCCATACTTGTGGTAAGTTCGGCAAGGTTCATGAGGGTATCTGTCGATCTTCATCTAGTTGCAAAAATGTGGCAAGAAGGGGCATTATGCCAAGGACTGCCATTAACAGGCTCTAGTACCGAGCACCAAGATTTTCTATCACTATGACCCAGTGGGCCATGTGAAGGCCCACTGCCATTTGCTTACTACTAGATCGGTAAAGGCTCCGGTGTCGACTGCTCTTAGGATCACAGATGGGAGCTAGGGCAGGACGGAGCCCCTGTGAGCTCGAGGTCGTGCTTTTCAGATAATGGCAGAAGAGGCCAGGGTGGCGCCAGACGTCATTACCAGTATGTTTCTATTTATTATTATGTCGATTATTTTATGGTATGCTAATTTTTATGTTTCTGATAGGTACATTCTTAGTGAATTCTTTTCCTACTCTTATGTTATTCGACTTGGGCACGAGTCAGTCCTTCGTGTCTTGATATTTAATAGGGATTTTGATATGACCCTTACTGAGTTGGAGTGTCTGCTGTAAGTTTCTATAACCAAAAAATATGGAATTTATGCATCCAGAGTGTATCAGGTTTGTATCTTGGAGATTTTCAGGGTGTGTTATCTGATTGATTTGATTCCTATTCCCATAGGGATATAGGTATGATAGTAGGGATGGATTGACTAAGCAAGTTTGGTGCTATGATTGACTGCGAGGGTCAGTTAGTGGTAGTTGGAACCCAACATGGGGGAGAACTGGTCATCTATGTAGAGGGTACTAGGGTTAGATTAGGGTTTTGTTTGTTGGCCGGGGCTCGACAGTATATTCAGCATGGGTGTATGGATTATCTTGCCAATATGGTTGATACTTGGGTTGGAGAGCAGGTCTCGGTTTCAAATGTGCCGGTTCTCAGGGAGTTTGCTGATGTGTTTCTGGAGGAGTTACCCGGTGTGCCTATTGAGAGGCAGGTGGAGTTCAGGATTAATCTAGTGTTATATGCGACTTCGATTACCAAGGCACTGTACCAGTTGGCACCACCTGAGATACAGGAGTTGTCCTCTCAGATTCAGGAGCTGTTAAGCAAGCAATTCATCAGACTGAGTAGTTCGCTGTAGGGACCATTGGTATTGTTTTTCAAGAGGGATGGTTCACACTGAATGTGCAATGATTACTAGGAGTCAAACAAGTTTACGGCGAAGAACCATTATCCCCTTCAGCGGATTGAAGACCTCTTTGATCATTTGCAGGGTACATCATGGTTCTCCAAGATCGATCTGAGGTCCAGGTATCATCAGGTGAGGGTGCGTGAAGAGGATATGGATAAGAAAACATTTCAGACTCGTTATGGGCATTATGAGTTCGGTGATGATTCCATTTGACGTGGTGCTTATAGAATTAATGAATCAGGTATGCAGGTTGATGCTCAATCGATCATATATTGTTTTGACTGATGATATCTTAGTATATTCCAAGACCAGAGATCAGCACGAGGAGCACCTTAGAGAGCTTTTAGGAGTGTTGAGGAGATAATGGATGTATTCCAAGTTCTCAAAGTATGTGTTTTGGTTATGATAGTTCCATTTCCTGGGACATATCATTAACCAAAATGGGATTTTGGTCGATCCAGCCAAGATTGAGGCCGTGACGTAGTGGGAGGTTCCGAAATATCCTTCGGAGATCAGGAGTTTCTTAGGTTTGGCGGGATATTATCAGAGGTTTATCCAAGATTTCTCTAAGATCATTATACCCCTCACTCGCCTGATGAGGAAGGTAGTGGATTTTCGATGGGACCTTGAGCAGTAGACGACATTTGATACACTGCGGTAGAGGATATGTGAGGCCCTGGTATTGACCCTTCTAGAGGATGTCGAAGATTTCGTGGTATTTTGTGATGCATCTAAAACGAGTTTGGGGGTAGTCCTTATAAAGAAGGGACGAGTGATTACTTATGTTGCTCGGCACCTGAAGTCTCGTGAGGCACGATATCCTACTCATGACCTAGAGTTGGGGGAAGTGGTATTCGCTCTCAAGATTTGGTGACATTATATGTATGGGGTCCGTTGTGCCGTTTATACGGATCACAAGAGTTTGTGATATCTTATGGACCAGCCAAACTTGAACAAGAGGCAGTACAGATGGCTTAACATGGTTAAGGATTATGACTATGAGATCCTTTACCATCTGGGTAAAGCGAATGTAGTCGCGGATGCTTTGAGCCGCAAGTCGGCGGGATCTTCAGCTGGGGAGATGTGTATGAGGATATCCATTAATTCTTCATTTTTGGATTTGATCAGAGGGGCACATGCATAGGGAGTCAAGAAGGAGAATTGGAAGCAGGAGAAGATCAGGGGAGAGATTGATAGATTTGTCACCGATAGTCGGGGATTGTTGACCCGATGCGGTCAGGTTTAAGTTCCAGTCTCTGGTAGGATTAGGCAGATAGTTTTGGAGGAAGCTCATAAGTATTGCTTTTCGATACACCCTGGGGCCACCGATATGTATCAGGATTTGAGGCTAAGTTACTGGCGGCCATGTATGATGAAGGAGATAGCCTAGTATGTGGAGAGGTGCTTGACATGTAGGATGGTCAAGGATGAGCATCAGAGGCCGCATGGAAAGTTGCAGCCTTTGGAGGTTCCATGTGGAAGAGGGAACATATCACCATGAACTTTATCACCAAGTTACCGAAGACTGCCAAGGGGTTTGATGCTATATGGGTCATCGTGAATTGATTGACTGAGAGTGCCCACTTTTTGGCCACCCTGGAGAGTTGCTTGGCCGAAAAGTTGGCCGATGTGCATGTTTGGGAGATTGTTGCTCGTCATGGGGTTCCGGTCTCCATTGTATGAGACCGAGATGTTCAGTTCACTTCCCGATATTGGCAAAAGTTCCACGAGGAACTGGGTAATCATACCATCCAGAAACTTGAGAATATGTTTCAGACTCATGTCATAGATTTTAGTGGGAATTGGGATTCCTACCTACCTCTTACGGAGCTATCCTACTACAACATCTACTACTCCAGCATTGGTGCCCCACTTTTTGAGCTCTTGTATGGTTGGAGATCTCGCATCTTAGTTTGTTAGGGAGAGGTTGGTCACAGAGCCATGGGAAGGACTGAAATAGTCCTCCAGACCATGGAGCTTATCCAACAGATTAGACAGAGACTGTAGACCGCTCAGAGTCGGTAGAAGAGTTATACCGACTGGCGTTAATGAGAGTTGAAGTTTCAGGTCGGTGATATGGTGCTACTGAAGGTCTTACCCTAGATAGGTGTGATATGCTTCACAAAAAGGGGAAAATTAGGTCCTTGGTATATTGGACCATTCCATGTGATCGCCAGGGTAGGCAGGGTGGCCTACCGGTTAGATTTAGCTCAGCCAGATTCTCAACACTTTCCATGTTTCACAGTTGTAGAAGTGTGTGTTAGACGATGAGATAATGGTCCCTTTGGATGATATTCAGGTTGATGAATGCCTGAATTATATTGAAAGGCTGGTAGAAATAATGGAGAGAAAGATGAAGGTTCTTCACAACAAGGAGATACCTTTGGTAAAGGTTCGCTGGCAACATCGAAAAGGCTCCGAGTGAACCTGGGAGCTGGAGGCACAGATGCGAGAGCATTATCCTGAGTTATTCGCGACAGCTGACTTCGAGGACAAAGTCTAATTCAAGTGGGGTGAGAATTGTAACATCCCTATGATGATGTATTTTTAATTTTAACCTTGGGTATGAATGAACACTACATTTTGACCGTTGGGTTTGAAAAGAATGCAATAATGGCCCATAGTGGCAGTAGTTTTGGCCAGGATTAATACGCTGAGTATATGTTGTGTATGCTAGGCGTACTAGGACAGGTTGTCACACCACCGACTGAGGCAGTGAAACATGCCCGGTTGTGTGACGAATTTCATGATCACAGATAAACTGAATATACAACACAAGTACAACAATAATCAAAATAGCATTTGTATTACATATTTATGTTTCCACACACGGTTCTTATAGATAATAATATACTACTATGAGCATGAGTTTGCCTTAACAATGAAAAAGTAGAAAATTAAAGTACTTTCAATCCACATACGTCAATGTTTGCGTGTGCCCAAAATCTCATTGATTTCATGAGAATACATGTATTTTGAAAATCAACACGAGGTTGGTGAGAGTCACAGGTTTTCTGCTATCCACCGTAATAATACTTTTTAAAAGTCTAAAAGTATTTTATATGTATGAATAACAATAGTTGAAACAATGTTTTCCACGAGTCTTTAAAAGCTAAAATGAGTCTTTGTATAAGTAAATCCATGCTTTTAAAAGTGTGTTCCAAAGTCATAACGTACCCATTGTATAAGTAACCTCTATACTTAACATTAGTTTTGAAAGCAACCAAACCTATGGTTGTAGTGAGAAGAGAGAGAGATTATTGGTATTAATGCTTATAGTGAGTTCTATAATCAAGTTATTGACGAAAAGCACCCCTCCCCACAATGCTTCTTTGGACGTTGTAGTAATGATCGTAGACACATATCACTTGCTACGATTGATTGATCGTAGGTTGTTGATAGCAACCGCAGGTGGGTTTGTCGACCCCATATAGATCTATACATATGTACCTTGCTCCAAAGATTAACGATTATAGTAGTGTAGGGAAGGCTAAGTGGTTAGACTCAGCTAATGAATAAGTATCGTCTAACTAAAAGCCATTAACTAAAATTTTGTGAAAAATCTCTCAACCCTAACTTAATTATAGTTCGGTACCGCACATAATGAATTTCGTAATGTAATGTTCATGAAAGCCGAGTATGGGTGACGTATTTATAAAATTACAAGTTACTCGCTTCTATAAAGGAATGTATTTCATCATAATGATCTTTTATAAGTGTGTAAAGCCTTATGCATATAAGTATTCAAGGGTAGTAGTGTTTGAAACTTTGAAATACTTTTAAACTTGTAGCATGAATATCAAGTAAAACTTATATATTTGTAGCATAAATAGTATGTAGCACATGTATTCTCCCCCAAAATGAATAAATATAAAAGTGGAGTCGTAACTCTCACCTCGATATGTAGTTAGCGGTTGTTTTTGAGGATCAAAATCTGAGGTGTGTTGTTGTGAATTTGAACTTCCGAGATCAGCTAGGTCTTGATGATTGATGTGACATCCCCATTTTCACGGCCAGAAAAGACCGATTTTGTTTATGCTTTATAAAAATCAGAGTTCTTCTTTTAATAAAAATGTTGCGGAATTCGTTCCCAGAAAAACACGATAAATACGTTATTAAAACATTTTCGAAGAAACGTATTTTATTCATTTTAAAACGTTTGGGATGTCATCGTCAATACAGGAACATAAGCATAAACAGAACTTACATTTATTTACACTAGTGATCTACATCTCTTTAATCTCTCAGTGTAATGTGACTTCATATCAACACCAGTGATATAAATAAATTGAGTGGGTCAGGTTGGGAAACCTGGTGAGTACATAGGGTTTTCAACCCACAATAATATAATTATTATGTTTAAACAATCAAACAATCAACCCAATTACCCATCCCCATTATCTTCTTTACTCTTAAGGATTTATCCTAAGAGTCATATATTCTGCATTCGTTTATTCCGAAGTCCCTTACTTCCAGGGTTATAGGACTAGCGCTAAATCCATAGCTGCCAATGTTCGTTCATAAAGCACTAATTCCATAGCTGCTATAGTCTATTCATCGGGTACTAATTCCATAGCTACCAGTGTTTATCTAATAGGTACTAAGTCCATAGCTACCAATTCCTTAACAGGTACTAAATCCATAGCTACTGGTGTTTGTCCAATAGGCACTAAGTCCATAGCTGCCGATGTTTATTAGTTAGGCACTAAGTCTATAGCTGCCAATGTTTACTCACATCATCTTTTATCTCTCATCATTCATCTACCTGTATCATACCCAACATATCCGTGTATATAAATACGTATACAGTTTAAATAATCTAAAACATGTATAAAAACGTTCATCCAACATAGACAACAAGTATATAGATAATATGCACACATAGCATGTAGTTTGTATAAAATACTTCATATCTATGTGTAAGATGAAAGTAACTATGCACTCACTTGAAAAGGTGGTGATTCCGCACTCAGACAACGCTTCACTTCTTGAAAAAAAATAATTTCCTTCGACGAAACCTAGTATTATTACCACTAGAGTTTAGTCTATTATTCACCGAGACTAATTAATAGTCTAGCTATTATTACTATTATATAACCGTAAAATAATACTTATATAACCCATAATAATAGCCCAATTACTTATTATATGTTCTTAATAACGTTAATATAATTAAATAAAAACTATATTAAAAATAGCGTAGGCGTAGCTCACTTACAGCGGGTTTTATAGAAAACCAGGCTTTGCTTGGAGCAGCATTCCCATGCGGAAAAGCTCTTCTTCTCGGAGCCGTCGAGCACTCAGGGGCTTCCGCCTTGTGCTAGGGAGGTTCCCTAGGCTTTTCGGGGGGTATCGGGGCTAGAGAGAGGTTCTAGAGAGAGAATAAAGAGAAGAAAGAATGAGAAATGTGTGAAGAAAATGAGGGTGGGAGAGGTTCTATTTATAGGGTGAAAATGGCTGAACTTGGTGCCACATGTCACCATCTAGTGGCAAGACTTGGGGAGAAAGCAATGGCCAAGATTGTGCCACATCACCCATTTTCGCACAACACACTTTCGACTTCTAAAATCCGTAACTTTCATATACGACCTCCGTTTTTGACGTTCTTTATATCCACGCGTAGGTAAAAATAATATATACAACTTTCATTTTGACTCTGTCGGCTAATTCTCGACCGATCTTAAATTTAATAGTACGAGGCGTTTAGACTGTTAAATGACCGCAACGAATTCGTAACTCCTTCATACGGACTCTGTTTCGTCTGTCTTTTTACTGTTAAGTTACTATTAATGATATCTTCAACTCTCATTTAAGTCACGTAAACCAAAAACCGCTCGAACTAAAATTTGAGTTTCGGGCCGTGCACTGCTAAGCCGAATCTTAAAAAAATCATAACTTCTTCATACGAAGTCAGATTTGGGCGTTCTTTTTATGGATTTTCTCGGTTTAACATATTATACGACTTTCGTTTAGATCACTAAAGCTAAAAAATCCTCCATCGTAAAATCACTATTTACGCTTCCCGGTGTCGTGCCGGTTCTGTCGCGGAACTTCGATGGGTCATAACTTCTTCGTTATAACTCCGATTTCGACGCTCTTTATATGTACGGAAACCTTGTGACATATTCTAAAACTTGGTTAAGATTATTTATTATAAATAATATTTTGTTGAAAAGTAATTTTCGACCCCTATTACCTCTAAATTGACTAGCCTGAATCTACGGGCGTTACAATTGAAGAGTCTGTAGAAGCCTTTGATGATGATGGAAACCACCCAAAGTGGTAAAAATTATGAGGTGCAGAAGTTCTGAGGCTTGTTGAAACTCCAAGACTAGAAAAATCTGAAGCAGTAAAAATTCTGTGATGGGCATAAAATCTGTAGGTAGGAGGTCCGAGGTGTGAAAAATTTGAACCTGATGGAAATTCCGAAGTAAAAAGCTTCGAAAATGAGAAAAAGTCTGAAACTACCAAAATCCAAATTGAAGCTCCGAAGTGGTAGAAGATCCGAGGCTCAGAAGAGGCTGAAGTCAGAAAGTGTTTGAAGCCGGGTGGATTCCGAAGGTTGTAGTCTTCTAAGCCGGGTAAGGTCCGAGACTCAGTTGGTTCTGAGACAGAAGAGAACTCCAAAGCTGTTGAGTCCAAGACTTAGAGGGGACCAAGACATAAAGGATCTCCAAGACTGTTGAGTCCGAGATGGACAGGTCCGAGGCCAGCAGGTCCGAAATGGCAGAAACTCCGAAATTGGCTTGCTGTTTTCAGTTTTTTTTCTCCATTTTTGAGTGGTTTTCAACCAAATAAAGGGTTGGGATGATATGGGGTTTTAAGGAAGATGTTCTAAGTGTGGTGAGGAGTGATTTAGGATAGTGGAATCATTTTTTGAGTTGGTTACTGAAAGAGATTCCGGAGAGATTTACAAGTGTTGAGAGAAAAACTTTAAAGAACACTTGAACAAACGTTAGTACAAGATAATAAGTTATGGAATAATTTAATCTCAAGGATCTTGTTAGCTCAAAAATAATAAGTTAGAAATGTTATATTGTTAGATGCAGAAATGTAAAGGAAATATAAATGACAACATGTTATATCAAGTAGACACCAAGTTGATTCATAACGAGGTTTGCATTCAAACACAAGTTAGTAAATGCGAGCAACTTAAGGTGAAGAGGAACTCGGGTTATCAAAAGATAATAGATAGAGATGAATGATCTTTGTATTGAAATAATAATTCAGAAAGATCGTTAAGGTGTGTTTGATACACGAAGAGGGAGTCTCTATTTATAGAGTCCCGAAAAGTTACATTAGAAATAAACAAATACTATTCTATTAACTTCAATGACCATGCAAGGTTCATTGGACAAATCAAAGAAAACAATCTAAGTCAATAAAGTAACATGAAAGTATTCATTCATCATTCATCTCTGTGGTAGTTCTTCTGGTTGCGGTTGTGGTTCACAAAAGATCTTCTCCAACCTTGGTAGTCAACTTGTTCTACATTAGTACCAATAATCCAAACTGTAGTTCCTTAGTTAAACAGGGTCACTTTTTTATCAACAATTTCCCCCAAAGTGACCTCTTAGCTATATTTCATCATTTTTTCAACATGAGGAACCAGATGAGAATTCACTGGAACTTTCTAACTTCGAACAACCACCAGATTCTCCTTGATATTTCTAATTTGACTTCATCCGTAGTATGCTTCAATATTTGTACCAAAGCCAATGTGATGTCTAGTTGTTTCTTTGTTAAGCGGTGAATTACGGATACGGGGATGAAGAACTTGGGTCCATCAATTGCTTTCTTGTAAATAACCACTAGCTCGGGATATCTAGTTACACCGAGTGACATGTCATGAAAACCTTCAGTATAATCAGGAACATGATCGAATAAAAAGAAGTTGAATATGTTGGAGAGGACTCGATGAATTTCTGCATTGATTTTTCCAAAGTCACAAACCATAGCCTTGAGGAATTCACATGCCCTCTCGAAGGCAATCTTCATTTTAGGGTATTTTTCAGCCTTTAGCTGAAATACCCGAGCTATCAGGAATATTTCTTTAGTGTTCATATTCACAAAGTCTTCTTGGGTTTGGATGTACTCATTGTTTCTTCGAGTAAGGGTATATTGAAAGAAATCACTTTTCATGAATTTCCTTGATTTGTAGTTCTTTACCCCATCTGGTCTATCGTTTGACCAAGCGTTCTTGAAATTTGATCCATGTTTGGCATGGAAGAGGTTCAAGCGTTCAAACTCCATTGGCAATCTTCGTACATCAGGGAGATTAAGATCTAGAGGTTCAAAAATAGGGAAGTATATTGAGTTAGGAGAGATGGGAATGTTCGAGTAGCCATCAGATGGAGGTTGTGCATAAGTAAGATGAGGGATATAGTTGGCGTCCAGAAGTCTACGGGTTAGATTCACCCAAGAATTTATCAAAGTTTCATCGAAGAAGGTTTCAAACCCTTGTTCTTTCCATATCTCATCATCAAACTTAGTTTCTCTCTAGTATCTTTTTCTCTGAGTTATTGCCGAAGAGTCGTATGAGTGATTAGAAGACTTTAACTCTTCTTCTTCATTGGGTTTGGAGTGATGAGAAGTTTATTTTGATGGAGATTGTTCAGATTGATGAGGAGACTATTACGGTGATTTTTGTGCTGAAGACCGAGGAGTTGGAACTCAATGGAGCTCTATGGTAGGAGGTTCATCTCTAGGGGGAGTTTGATGAATAGATGGAGACTTAGAGGTTTCAAGTTCTATGTTATCTTGATCTTGAGTTGCATTTCCCTTATGGAGATTGTTGTGGAGATGGTTAAGATGGATAAGGAGACTTTTGTGGTGATTTCTGTGGTGAAGACCGAGGAGTTAGAACTCGGTGGAGCTCTGCGGTAGGAGGTTCCTCTCTAGGGGGAGTTTGATGAGTAGATGGAGACCTGGAGGTTTCAGGTTCTCTGTTATCTTGATCTTGATTTGGATTGCCCCCACTTCCCCCTTTTAAGGACGCAGGCTCCATTTGCTCCTCAAACCATTGTTTCAAACCTTCTATCTTTTGAAAGGTTTCATTGAAGTGGGTCTTCATCTGTTCACAAACTTGTTGATTATTTGCATTAACCTGTTGATGGTGTTTTGGAGGACCGCAAGCCCTAACTCTTATGCGGTATGAGTCTCTTTGACATGCTGTTTGGAGTGAATTGCTTGTTTTTCAAGAGTTTGTTTGAAATCATCTTTCAGTTCAGTTACCTCCTTGATGAGGTTTTCAGATGTAGACAAGAACTCCTTGTGATATGTGGTTATTCGGTTGTCATGATCCTTGTTTCCCATTTCAATTTGCAAAAGGATTCTTTGAGCATTCATCATCTCTGTTTTTTCTAAAGCTTCAATATGTTCAATAAGGGACAGATGTGCAGGAGTTTCAGTGTTCTACGGTGCTTAAGTAGATACCGCAACATGAATTTGATCAACCTTATCTTGCAAGCTGAGAAATTCTTTCCTAGAGATTGTAATTTTCTACTTCTTCTTTTGTTTTGGCTTGGAGGTGGAGTGTTGTGATCTACTCGATTCTTCATCATCGATTAACATTATGAATTCATCAGAGGGAAGGTGTTGTTGAATATCATCATAGTTGTCATCATCAAGCCCAAACATGGGAGTTGAGCTTATTTCAATCGTGGTACCGTCTTCATTAGAATCTTGATCTTCTACATTAAGGGGAGCCTTAGAAGTATCAACAATATTCTCCATTTGATGAGCATTTTGTACAGTTGCCTCCATGGTAGATATCCATTGTTGAATGGAAAGGATGTCATGGACCGTTTTGGAATTGTTGATGGAATCAACCTAATATGTTTTGACCTAGTTTGAATGTCTTGCTCCTTCTGTTGTTGTTGTTGTTGTTGCACTTGTTGCACCTTTCGTGCCTGCACTACGCTCTTGAATGCTTCAAATTTTCTTATTCCAAACTCGGTAGTTAGATGATAATAGGTCCAAGATTCATCTGATGCGTAGGCGTCAAATCCTTGTTTCGCCGAGGTGTCCCTCAGATTTGTGGTTCCTTGCACATTTGTGCTCCCCACACCTAGACCACTTGATCATAATTTCAATGGTATAGGATTTCCTGAGCTTCCTTGGTTTCCTTGACTTAAAGTCAAGTATGGCCTCGGCTTAGGATCGACAAAGGCTGAGAAAGAAGTGCCCTACAGTGGAACTTGTGTATGTAGTGTTTGTGTGACTCGAAGGAAAATGGAGTTCAACTCCTTAGGATCAAATACGTGTAACCTTGATGCCCTAGAGACCTTAGGGAGACTCAAAAGAATTAGATCCTTTTGGATTCCAACTGGGGGCATGTATCCATGATGTGATGAAACAAATACACTTGTTGTACTTGAGTGGTGAGTTGGGGTTTTAAAGGGTGAGCCTGCTGTTACTTGAATGACTACCAGAATCTGTTGAGAGACTGCAGTTTGTGTCATGGTTCTCATATGGTCATGACTAGGAGTTAACTTGAGTTTATTTCTTATAAAAACATCTCCTAATCACGAAGACACAGGATGACTATCATGAATGACATTCACCAGAGGGTCAAAAGCCTTGGAGGTAGATTGATGAACCACATCAGAAGACTCTGCGGTCCTGGCTTTTCGTTTATTAGGGGTACCAGCTCCCTTTTTTACAATGTTGACTGGTGCTTTCTTAGAGGTGACAACTGATTTGACTCGTTTGGGTTTGGGATGCGAGTCCTAGGCTGCGGTGGGCTGACTGGGTCTGGGCGGGGAAGAGTGATATGAGGCAATATTACTCGTAGCCATGATGTGGTCAGCTACCTCAATGTTTGTGAGTCCAATGGACTCCATAATGTACATAGGAATTCTATGAATGGGACGAAAAATTGTTTTATCCTTGGAAGCAGTATACCTTTTGAGATCGCGAGTTAAAAACCAGTTGGTGTCGTTGCCCATGCTAAGGTTAGCCTCCTTGTGAAGATCGAAAATGCACAAAGCCCACAATCGAGCAAAGGTGAGCTCTGTCAAACCTTCTTTTGGAGCTTCTTTGGAGATGTATTGTAGGAAATCATCGCATAATATCTGTCCATAATTGGCTGCATTGCCGATGTAGATACTCTAGATGATCTCCAAGAGATTCATTCCCATATTATCATTCCTTGCAGTCCTTCCTGAGAGACTCCTAATCTGGAAATGGCACATGAATTGCCAGAAAACTGGTAACCGGTTCTTCCTGAATTCACCAACACCTTTGAGCTTATTTTGGTACTCCATTTGTTAAAGGGTAAAGAACACATCATTTGTGGTTGGGGAGTAAAACTTCTTTGATGGAAGAACGCTGCGATATATTGCATTGAGAATCTTTTCTTTTGTTAACACCACCAGAGAATCATCTGCAAGATTATGACGAACTTCTTTCAGATTGTGGCTAAGAAGGAACGTCGGAAACGCACATTTGAATAGCACAGACAAAGGAACAACCTCTATAAATAAATCAAAAGCGCCAAATAGTGGGTGAGAAGGGAGGAACTTGATCATTAGTTTGACATAATCGTTGTAAGATGGATGATCTTTGAATATTGCTATGAAATTGATTGAAGCGATTGATGGTGTTTTATCCTTGATGGTGGATTCAGAACCGGTGGGAGGGGCTGAGCCGAATGCTTTTGATTGTTTCTTCGAGATACCAGACTTCATCATTTTTACAAAAACGATTTGATAACTTGCACAAAAAGGTTTTAGCAAGAAGATGACACTCGTTGAGAGAGTTCAGATAGCGTGAAGGTTATCTTAGGAAGAATTGGGGGTTTTTATACCTCCAGATTTCAAAAGTTATTGAAATCACTTTAATTACAGTCGTTAAAGTTAAAACCCTTGGGTTTTTACCAGTATCAGATAGAATTAAAAAAAATTAAAATTAAATTATTTATGGGAAAAGAGGTGTTAAGTATTTAGATTTTGTGTCATTGGGCTTTTAGTTTAGTCTTTTGTATTAAGGAGTTGGGTCTATCCACTCGTCTTTATTTCTAGGGTTAGAGTATTTATGGTGCATGCATGCATCTTATTTTTGATAACTCTGATGATTTTAGTAGTAACCCTAATCGCACCTCTACAATAGTAATTCTTCATAGAGTTCTTTTGAGGCATGACTTTGAATCATTCAACATCACTTTGATTATCGTTGTGTTCTTTCTTTGCCTGTTTGAATCTAATCGATTTTAAATGATTATTATCCTAACAATTGGTATCAAAGTAGGAGACTGTATAATCCATATGCATCTCTTCTGTTTATAGAGTTTTAGGGTTTTCATTAATACAAGATCTAGTTCAGTCATCTTCATTGTCATCTTGACAGCTTAAAGTGATCTTGATATTACCCTACAAACAATCTTTGTTTACACGTCTGATTCTTTACAGGTATCACAAAAACCATCATCATGCAACATGATGGTTCTCACATCAACTCCTTGAATATTTCAAGTAGTATTGGATCAACAACCAGGATCCCAATCCTCTTTCCTCATGAATATGAAGTGTGGGCACTTCTTTTTGAAGATTATGTTCTTGTTTCAGACGACAATGACTATTTAATATGGGAGGCCATCACTCTTGGTCCATTCGTTTATACAGAGACCAAAAGAACTATCAAAACTCATAAGGAATTCAACCAATTGCTCCTTGATGTGAAGGATGTTCCTCAGGACAAGAAAGAGAAGCTAATCAACAATGTCAAATCAATGAGGATCATTAGATTCGCTTTGCCGGATGATACTTTTTGTCTAGTAAGTTCGTGTAATACTACGAAAGCCATCTGGGATCGGCTCAAGGAACTTTACTCCACTAACGTAGATCTTGAACATTCTACACAAACACTTCTACTTTCAGAGTTTGGTGCCTTCGCACAAAATCCAGAGGAGAATCTAAGCCAAACATTCAATCAGTATAATCATCTTCTTAGCAAGATGATGAAACATGGAATTAGACGTGAGGTGATTGAGCAAAAGGTTACTCTTATGAATTGGATTAGATTAGAATGGATGGCAGTGGTCTTTACTGTCAAAGCTCATGAACAGTTCAAAATTTACACTTTAGCCATGCTTGTCGGGATTCTTAAGGCACATGAAAGTGAGGTGTCAAAAGAAGCGAAAGTTGTTTCTGGTATGGGGTCTCTAGCTCTTGTTGCAAAGGGCAACACTGTTGCAGAGGGCGAGTCTGATTCTGATCACTCTGAATGTGATCTTACAAATGGGGAGTATGCTTTTGATGGTTTCAAATCCCAAGCGGTTCGCAAGGAAGAAATTTCCATTAAACACAAACCAAAACTGACAAGGAAACTATAGCTCAGAGAAGGTGAAGGAGGAAAATAAAAGCACATCTCAAAAGGAGGAAGAGAAAAAGGAGAATAAGATCTTTTGTGATTCCGGATATGACTACAACTATTGTCATGGCAAAAACCATTTGTCGAAGGATTGCATGCTGAGAAAGTTGAATGAGAGGAAAGGAGAAGATGATGAGGCTTACCACAAGTGAAAGTTGAAGGAAATCAAGAAGAAGAAAACTACTGATAACTCTATGCCTGCTTTAATTGTGCAGGAAAATGTTGCTGAAAATCAGTTTGGAGGAGTTGAAGTCTGGTCAACAGACTCGGAGGACGATGAGGTTCGCAGGCCCACACATGGAAGGGTGTTCGTTGTGAAAGAGGAGAGTTTGCAACTTGCAGGAAGGTGTTTGATGGTGACGAATGATGGGTCACAGACACAAGAAAATGCTATTGGGAGTGGAAGAAGAGATGAGAGCTGTTTCACTGCAAGACCAGTTCTTGAACAAATCAACGAATGTGAACAACTAATCAACAAGGTAAATCTAATTCTTGAATCTCTCAATATACCTGCTTCTAGATACGAAACTGAGTTAAACGACCTAAAGTTCACTTTTTCAAACATAAGAGATAGTTTAAAAAGGACTTGTTTGTCTAAATCTAACCTAACAGATCAAATCAGCAGGGATTCGTTAAAAAGCGATGAGAGGCGAATGTGGATTGAGAAGATCGAGTCGGAGTTGTCTAAGTATAGCGATCAATTAATTTAATTGCAACGAGACAATTTAAACCTTTTAAAATAACGTAACATTTTCTGTTTGATAGCTAAAAGAATTTATTTTAACATTACTCAGTTGCACCTTGATTGTGGAATTGGTGAGAAAATTCATAAGATGATCTTACCATTTCTTGAATTAAAGGAAGAGGAGATAGACGCCGACTGTTACAAATGTGAATCCATAGTTTCGTCAAACGAAACTTCTGATGCATACAAGGTTCGACTAGAACGAATTGAATCATACATTAAGTCCAACGACCACAAAAATATGTTAAAAAAGCTTTTAAATGAAAATGATAAGAAGAAAATCAAATATGATACTATATTGAAATTCGACTCATTGAGTGCCAAATTGAGTTCAGAAAATAAGTTAAATGTTGAAAGCACATTTGAATTCGATGAGGACAATGATATGAGTGAAATTTATGTAGAGGACGAGGTGGATTGCTAAGAGTTCATTAAAAATGAACCTCAAACTGCGAAAGATCTGATTTTTGAAAATTCGGTTGAATTCACACGTATTTCTCAAAGTAAACCAAAAACATCAAAAGCGAAAGCAAATATTTTCCCCAATGTCCAAACTGTACCCAATCAATTGTTTGCCACTGAAGGACTAGACAAAGATCAAATTGCCGAACCAACATCCATCGTTAATGAAGAAAAGAAAGATGGTTGATATGAGTTCTTTTGGTCTGCTCCTATAGATAATGCAGACAAAACGAAGGGTTTGTCTGAAAGAACCTCATGGAGAGTGAAGGGTAGATATGTGGTAGAACTACTGAACAATCACTCTAGCTATAAGAAAGGAATTCCAAGTGGAACAAAGGAATGTCCAAGCGAACCTCAGTCAGAAAAGGATGAAACTCATGCAAGAAAAACAAAACCTAAAGTGAATATTCACAAGTCCACTGAGCAAGTTGCTGAGCAAAAACATCTGAGAAATTGGAGATATCAGAGTAATCTCAATGAAAGGAAGCAATTTTTGCAATCCCAAAATTCCAACTATTTTCGCAGAGAAGAACCTCCAATCAGAGTACGAAAGCTCGTTCGCATGCGAATCCTAGTAAATGTTCACACTGTCATTCTTGCAAATCAAATAGGAACTTTGTTTAAAAACCTTCTCTTTCAAAAAATCCTATTGAGAAACCAAAATTTCATCCCACGAAATCATCACCCAAAGATATCAAGGGAAAGGGAAAGTTAGTCTCGGATTCTAAAGCTCAAACCAAGAAATCGACTACTACCCTTAAGAAAGTTAAGAGTGAATTCGTCAAGAATCAAGTCAAAAATAAAAAAAAACCAATCTGATTCTAAATAAACGAAAATGAAAAATTTAAAATAAAACATTTCACCATAACTAAGAAAGATGAAACCACATTAGTTAAACGAACTTATATGGTTGATCTTGCAATCACTTTTCCTTTTTCTATAAAAGGCTCACAAGGACCCAATAAACTTTGGGTTCCGAAATCTGCTTGATTTTTGCAGGTAATTTGTGATGAGCAGTTCGACTCTGAATGGTATATCCACAGTAACTGCTCACATCACATGAAAGGGAGGAAGGAGGAACTACAAAAGCTTCGAGCTCTCAAAGATGGTGGAAATGTAAATTTTGGAAACAAATCGTTTGGAAAGATCAAAGGCTATGGGATGATAACTAACAAAGATTTTTCGATTCGCAAGGTGGCATATGTGGAAGGATTACAACACAACCTAATTAGTGTTTCACAATTGGTTATAAGGACATGATTGAAAATATCCTTTGATGATGAAGGATCTGAGATAATAGAAAAGAAAATGAAGGCATTTCTCTTAAAGTCACAACAAAAAGGGGAAATGTATCCTTTGAATCTAAACCCAATACGAGGGAAGCCTACCATATGCTTGCTTACAGAAGCTCACTCTGATTAGAGCTGGCTGTGGCATAGAAGACTTCCGCACCTCAACTTCAAAGACATCAACAAACTTGTTTTTAGTGATCATGTGCGAGGGCTTCCTCTCTTAAAATATGATAAGGATCATTTGTGTGCATCATGTGAGATGGGGAAGCAAATCCAACCATTGTAAACACGAAATTCATTGAACCACTGGAGCTACTACATATCGACCTTTATGGACCTTCTGCAATTGAAAGTGTTAGTGGTAGTAAGTACATTCTTGTGATAGTTGATGATTTTTCACATTTCACTTGGGTGTATTTTCATAAAGATAAGTTTGAGGCGACACCAAAACTCAGAGATTTCATAAAGCAAATCGAGCTTCAACTGTGAAAGATGGTTCACAATGTTCGTAGTGACAATGGGCTTGAATTCAAAAACCAGGTGTTTGAAGAATTTCTTGATGAGAAGGGAGTAACACATAACTTTTCTGCTCCTTACACTCCACAACAAAATGGTGTAGTTGAAAGACAAAATCATTCTTTGTGTGAAGCTGCCCGAACCATGCTGATGTTCACATGCCTGCCTCTCTATTTCTGGGCAGATGTAATTGCGACTGCTTGCTATACCCAAAATAGATCCATATTGAATAAGCGATTCTCCATTACATGTTATGAAAGCTTAAGTAATTGCAAACCTAATGTTAAGTTCTTCCATGTATTTGGTTCCAGGTGTTTTATCTTCAACTCAAAGGAACAACGAAACAAGTTCGATGCGAAGGCTGACGAGGGTATATTTTTGGGATACTTGCTGACCTCTAAGGAATATAGGGTTCTCAACAAACGTTCCAAGAAAATAGAAGAAACTTATTATGTCATGTTTGATGACAACTACTTGATGAGGATTCATTCAAGCGAAATTCAGTCAAGCGAAAGTCACACGAAGGAAATCTTTCCTAAGCCTAGTCCAGTCATGGTTCCCATCTCCCATGTGTATGAGGAGTTCATGCTACTCTTTGATGAGCCATATAAAGCTATATCATCCGAAGCAAAAGCAGATGACAACAAAGTAGAGAAATTAAAGAAGATCATTGACGACGTTGCGAAAGACATGCACCATCTGTCATCAACTGCGAACATCCCTCAAGTTATGAACACTAATTTCCAAAGGGAGAGTTATACACCTCAAAGTTTGAATACTCCACTATAGGGGGAGGGCTTTACTTTAACCTTTTCTTCTGATCCTCATTATGATGGGGAATGTCCGCCTCCTACAATGACTCACGAACCTCTATTGGTAGGAGATGACTCAATTCTGGAAGTTGGGGAGTTCTCATCATTCGAGGGGGAGAATAAAGAAGTAAATGATGATTCAGATGTTCAATCAGAATTCGAAGAGGTGAATGCTAAACTGGATCCATGTTATGATCCAAATTATCCTCCTGTAACCAAATGGACTAGAGATCACCCGGAAATCCAAGTTATTACTGAATCGTTTGTAGGTGTCCTTACACGGTCTCAACTCAAAGCGAAGTAAACTGCATTATTTTGTAAAGTATAATTTTGTAAGTTTAATTCATTCGTATCCAAAACCACCAACACCACTCTTGGTCATTCTGATTGGGTGCATGCAATGCAAGTTGAACTCAATGAGCTTGAATGTAACAAGGTTTGGAGGCTGATTCCCATTCCACCAGATACATCAGTTGTTGGTTTGAAATTGGTATTTCACAACAAGATGGATAAAAAAGGAAACATTATCAGGACCAAGGTGAGACTTGTGGTTATGGGTTACTTCCAGGAAGAGGGTATCGAATACGAAGAAAAATTCGCACCTGTTGCAAGGTTGGAATCAATTCGCATACCCCTGGCATATGCAACACATAAGAACTTCAAGGTGTTTTAGATGGATGTTAAATGCGCATTCTTGAATGGAGAATTAGAAGAAACCGTATATGTAGAGCAACCACCTGGGTTCGTTAATGAGAAGTATCCTAATCACTGTTACATTTATGATAATGCAATCTATGGACTGAAGCAAGCTCTGAGAGCCTGGTATGAAACTCTCACTCGTTTCCTTAAAATGTCTAAATTTAAACAAGGTTCGGTTGACCCAACCTTCTTTCGCAAGAAAGAGGGTGGACACTTGATGATCGTCCAAATTTACGTTGATGACATCATCTTCGGTTATACTAATCCCAGCTTAACAGCTGAATTTCGAAAGTTGATGGAAACTAAATATGAGATGAGCTCCATGGTTCCTATTAACTTTTTCCTTGAATTGAATATAAGACAGGGACTGCAAGGTATTTTCATAAATCAGGAAGCATATACGAAGACTTTTCTCTGTAAGCTTGGCATGTTGGGAGACTCTAAGTTGAAGGTTCCAATGGCATTCGGAACGAACTCACACCATCTCTGGAAAAAACAGCTACTGATATGGCACTTTATCGTTAGATGATTGGTTCCTTGATGTATCTTACAACTAGTAGACCAAATATTATTTTTTATATTTGTTATTGTATAAGGTTCCAAGCAAACCCTCTCAAACATGTCATGGTGGTCGTCAAGAATATCTTTAGATACACGAATCAGGCTTCTTCGTTCAAGAGTTTTCAGATGCTGACCTTGGGGGATGTGGACTAGATAGAAAAAGCACCACTGGAGGATGCTAATTTCTCAATGGCAAACTTGTTAGTTGGAAATCCAAGAAGTAAACGTGTGTGTCCTTGTCAACAGCTGAAGCTGAAGATATTGTTGCTGCCTCATGTACGTCTTAAGTTATTTGGATTCAAAGTCATCTTCTTGACTATAGCTTAAGCATGAAACGAATCCTACTATATTGTGACTCTGAAATTTCCATTCACATTTGTCACAACCAGTGCAACACTCAAAGAAAAAACACATAGCATTGAGGTATCATTTCATCGAGGATCACATAGAAGACGACAACGTTGAAATTCATTTCGTTAGATCCTCCAATCAGTTGGATAACATTCACAAAGGCCTTACCTAAAACAACTTTCAATAGAATCCTACAAGGCCTAGGAATGATGGAAGCTGAATCTGTTCCAAAACCACTCTCACACACATAAAGCTATCACTACGAATTGGTGTGAATGTTTGCAGTAGTTCGTAGTCCACTGTTCATTCACAGTCTTCTTTAACACCGCGAATCGGTGCGAGCGTTCGTAGTAGTTCGCAGTCTACTATTCATTCGTGGTTCAGATTTTTCAATTATCCTTTTGTAGTTTATGTATATTATGGCTTATCTTTATTCCGTTTTTCAATATTTTATATTTTTAATTCTATTTTGGAAAATCACAAAAGACAAAAATATTTTATTTGTGTGTGTGTGTGTGTGTTTTTTCACAAATTTCAAAACCATCAAAATTATCTTAAGAAGATCATGGAGGCACAAATTCGTATCAAATCTCAATTCATGTGCAGGGGCAGGTATAACTCTCTTTATTTATGTATTAGCTAAGTGTCCCTAGAAGCATGCTGCTGCATGTTGTCCGAAGCCTCACTATCCTCTTTGTAAAGCCTTCATGAATCAAATCTACCATTCGTTTCTTCCAAACGAGGCTGTTAAATTCACATTAGTCATGAGCTACCTTACTCTCTCATCTTGATTAAAGAGTTATCTGCTTGGTCAAAATCGCATAGCAGAGGTACATTCACTTCTCTGGAACCACCTTCACTATTCTCCATTTACCTTTGCACTCATAAATGTAACCCTTAAGACTCTCAGCAATACCACTGAGGTTTATGGTTACACAACTTCTGAAATCATGATCTTAGCTTCATTCACCACGAACTGAGTGAAACCCAAAATCCAACACACTTACATGAATTGACGATGAACAATTAAATGTTCTAGATTTTCACCATGGAATTAACGAAATCAACATTCATAGTTTGTACAAAGAAATCTCTTTTTCTGTTACGAGATCATTATGAAGTGTTCTTGTACCAAGTTGCTTCTTCCCATGAGATCCATTTATTTATTTATTTTATTTATTTATTATTTATTTTTTTTGAAATTTCAAAGTTTCGTCTAGTCACTAAAATAATTCCAAGACTACTCGTTCAACTGACTACTCTGGTCACACGAGTACTTCATCCAATATTCGTACTTATATAAAGTTCGTTGTTTGGTTTGAGATTTAGCTGCCTATTTAGCCAAATTAATAGAGGCCTTTCAATGTTTCTTATCAAACATTTGATCGTATTTCAACGAGAAACCACACAGACACTTCTTAGTCTCTCTTGACTTCGAAGGAAAAGATCTATGCACGGGATCAACAGTTTTGTGTCTTTATATAGACATCACGAAATTCCTCCGAAATACTTTGATTTATTTATTTATCTTTGACACTCTTGCACGAAGGTCCTTGAGATCTTCCAAAAGTTTTGTTCATGGTTCTTAATGTTACTTTTAGGTTCGTAGTGTAACCCGAGTTTTCTAAAAATGAATGTTCGTGATGGATTGGTCAAAGAGCGTTCAACTTCAAAAGGTGTATACTGACGCGACCATTCCTGATGATAAGAGTTCAAAAAGGCGCATGAAAATTTTGAATGAACAACTATTTTTCCGCCGTATAACACACGCGTCTGACATCTATAGTTGTCAAGTCGCGCTTTTTCAGGCGATGATTCAGTACCCAATGCATTCTCTCTATGGATTTTCCTCACAAATTGAATGGTGTATAAAGGTTTTGATGGTTCCTCTCTCATTATCACTTTCAAAATCCTCTCAAAAGATTTCCGGAAAACAAAAGCTATCTATTGTTCATCTTCATCTCCTTCAAGCTCTCAACAATGACAGGTTCATCTGAAAACCTCTATGTTTAAGATCAGACCGTTCATTCCTCTCTCCTAACTGTCAAACAACACCAGAACCTGTTGATTGATTCAGAACTGTGAAAGTATGAACCATTCATGCTTCCGATCATCGAGTGTCTCAAGTATTCCCCATTGACGATTGCTCTTACCTAGATGGAGAATGTCCCACTTTCTATGCTCTCCAAGGCCTATACCTCTACCAACTACATCAAGGAGGAGCAAAAGATCTCCTTTGAGATCCATAACCGTACTACCTCTATCTCTAAAGCCTGTTTCTGCAATCTTCTCGGGCTTCCTAAATCTGATGATATGATAAACCTAGAAACCATCTCTAGCACTGCTCTCTTGGAGATGTTCTAACAGATGGGGTACAAAGAAACCCTAACTGCTGTGTCGAAGTTCAGAAAACGAAATCTGCCTCGTCAATGGAATGGCCGTTTTATTCTACCGTTCAAAGGTTTCTCTAAAAGGGTCACTGGTTCCGACTGTGCTAGTAATATGTTCATGGAACTCATGTATAGTCTCTACACAGGTCAGAACGTCGACTATGGTTATGTTCTTTAGGCTCAAGTCATTCAAAGCACCCACTCTACCACACGTCAGAGTGAGATTTCATGTGCACATTTTTGGACCATTATTGTTCGCAGGTTCATCGACAAGCTCAATATTCCTTTAATGGCTGATGCACTGATGGCAATTGTTTCCACTTTTCATACTACTGGAATCATTGTCTCCGATTCCTTAAAGTATTCTTTCATTGGATCTATTTAGGAAGATATGTTTTGTGACATGCCTACCTAAAGCAAATTTTTGTAAGGTTTTTGCAAGCTTACTCCTTCGGTATTTCGTCCTCTTACTCTAGAAATTCAAGCGACAATTGATGCAGCTGACAAACCCACGAAAGGAGGAAAGGGTGTTAAGAAAGGAGAAAAGAAAATTGCTGCCAAGGAAGGTCCATCAGTATCTGAAAAACCTTCACCTAAAAAGAAAAAGGCACCAACAACGTCTTCTACTGTTGCTCCTAAAAGATGAAAATAGCCCGCTCGTAAGCGAAAGTCTCCCACTCCAAGTGAAAGTGAAGGTTCAGAGTCTGAGACTGAATCAGATATTCAGATTGAGGAAGACCAACTTGTTCGCAATGAGGAGGAAGAGCATGTTCATAATGAAGAAGATCAATTTCGCAATGAAGAGCCTCCTATTCGCAACAAAGGAGAGACTATGAACCCTCAGGTAACCCGAAACTTCAATGAATTTGTTCATTCTCCTCCACCTTCTTCTAAAACTACTATTACACCTATTATTATTGCACCCTGTTCTCAACCTGTTTCTTCATCACAACAAACAAGTATTCCTCTTTCTACTCCAATCATCACTGATTCAACAATCCCACCCACTACTTCAGCCACACCCGCAGTCTTAGTCAACGTATCTGATACGGGGGCTAAAAATACAAGCTTTTCAACCCATGTTTCACCTCCCATCTCCCCTATCCACACTGATGATCCAGACAAGATATTTGGGGCGATGATGATAATAACGATCTTGGTGGATTCATCTAATGTCCATTTCATATAAGGATTGAAAGTGAAGATGAAGCCATTATCACGAAAGGGCAGCTTCAGTCCCTTCATGAGAAGATTGACCAGCTGCTTCTCGCTTCGAAGGCTTCATCTTCTAAAGCTTATTCCAAAGCAACGGTTGAATCTCTATTCGAACACATAACGAATGAACATGCAAGTACTGTTGCAAAGATGAGCAAGTCAGTGGCTGATTTTTCCGAAGTCTACAAGACACGATCGAAAAAGTCGATAAACTAATTTCTGACACAATCGCATTTATGGAAGAGTACCAATCCACCTACAATAACAATACAGCCTCTGCGAATGCAACTTTTACAGAATTTGGGCTCCATGTTCAAAGCGGAGAAGGATAATTTTCAAGATCTTCACAAAAGCTTACAAAAGGTTCATGAAACATTTCAAACCTCCATCACTTCGCAGATCACAAAACTTCAAGATGATTTGGCGATGGAGAGTAAGGTCATGGATGCTCTCGCTGTGAAATAGGAGAAGGTCAAAGTGATGGGTCCATTACAAGAAAAGGCCGAAATAGTAATAGAAGGTTGCTATGGAACGTATTTTCATTGTTATTCGACAACATATCATGCTATGGAATGTCGTTACATAGCTAATTTGCTACCACATTTTCTACGAAATTAATTTTCCGTAGCAAATATGGGAATTGCTACGGGAATTGTTACCGACTTAAAACTGTTGGTATATTGCTACCGACATCTCTATGGAAAAGCCATTCGTATCAATTTTGCAACAAAACTTTTTACGTAAATACTCTCCATTGTAATTTTTCTACAATATTAAATATCGTGGTTAATCAGCAACAAAATTTTTCAACGGAATAAAATTCCGTAGTTGCTTTGCTATGAAAGTAACATCCATAGCTATTTACCTATGAAATTATGCTACGGAATTTTATTTCCGTTGTTTGTTTTGCCATGAAAAAAAGCCTAACTAAGTTGTTACGAATTTTGTTAGACAAATTAAATTCCAAAGCAATTTTGCTACGGAGTTCAAATTCACAACTATTTAGTTATGGAAAATTGCAACGACAATAAAACTTTTGGAAGCTTGACTACGAAGCCAATATCTAAATGTCCATTGTTATTGGGCTTTAGTGACACTATAGTTCTTTTGTGCTTTAGTGGTACTTTTCTACTATGTCCCTACAACACTTGGGGTAAATGATATAAAAACCCTTAAGTTTTTAGAAAATATTTGGATTTACCCTTTTAAAAGTTTTAGGTTCAATAATGCCTCAAATTTCATTTTTGCATTATACCTGGTTTTGACGGTCATTTATCTGTTGGGGGCACAAGAAGGCACTGACTGGGCATATTGGGTCTGACGTGGAACATGTTATACCCTCACTAAATTAAATGGTATTTATCTGTTGGGGGCACAAGAAGGCACTGACTGGGCATATTGGGTCTGACGTGGAACATGTTATACCCTCACTAAATTAAATGGTAAAACAGACGCAACTACTGGGTTTCCAACACGAGACCTTTCACACACAAACCCAACGATTTACCATTAAGCTTGAACAACTCCTATGCTTTAAACCCGGATAACTAATATATATTGTATGAAACTGAAAGAATATTATTATTATTATTATAATAATAATAATAATTATTATTATTATTATTATTCATAAATACGGCTTTCAATATATAAAATACATATATTTTTAAATACTTATAAATACGTATATTATTATTATTATTATTATTATTATTACTCATAAATATGTTTTTCAATATATAAAATACGTATATTTTTAAATACTTATAAATACGGATATTATTATTATTATTATTTTTATTATTATTATTATTATTATTATTATTATTATTATTATTACTTATGAATACTATATATATATATATATATATATATATATATATATATATATATATATATATATATATATATATATATATATATATATATATAAACTTGTTTAATAATCAAAATAATTAAAGTCAATGTATATGTTTTCATCTCATGTATTGGGTAGCAGTTGAGATGACTATGAGAAGTCCGAACATTATTGCAAGGGTTATAGTAATGCCACATGGCAATTTGGGGTTAGGGTTTAATGATAATGACATTAAGTCATATGGATTAGTGTTTAAGGGTAATGGCATTAAGTCATATGGGTTAGGGTTTAAGGGTAATGACATTAATTCATATGGGTTAGGATTTAAGGGTTATGTCATTAAGTCATAAGGGTTAGGGTTTTGAGTGTTATCGCATTAAGTCACATATGTTAGGGTTTAAGTGTTATGTCATTAATTCATATGAGTTAGGGTTTAGGGGTTATGGAATTAAATCATATGAGTTAGGGTTTAATGATTATGACATTAATTCATATGGGTTAAGGTTGAAGGGTTATTGCATTAAGTCATATGGGTTCGCATATTAGGGTTATGGCATTAAGTCATATGGATTAGGGTTTAAGGTTGATGCCATTAAGTCCTATGGGTTAGGGTTTAAGTGTTATGACATCAAGTTCTGTGGGTTAGGGTTTAAGGTTTATAACACTAAGTCATATAGGTTTGGGTTTAAGGGTTATGTAATTGAGTCAAATGGGTTAGGGTTTAAGGTGGATGACATTAAGTCATATGGGTTAGGGTTTAAGTGTTATGTAAGCAAGTCCTATGTGTTAGGGTTTAAGGTTTATAACACTAAGTCATATGGGTTAGGGTTTAAGGGTTATGTCATTAAATCATATGCATTAGGGTTTAATGGTTATGACATTAAGTAATATGGATTATGGTTTAAGTGTTATGCAATCATGTCGTATGGGTTAGGGTTTAAGGTTTATAACACTAAGTCATATGGGTTAGGGTTTAAGGGTTATGTTATTAAGTTATATGTGTTAGGGTTTAAGGTTTATAGCATTAAGTTAAATGGGCGTATGACATATGGCTTATGATTATGATTTAGTTTTTAAGGCTTAGGTGTATGTCTTATGGCTTAGGGCTTATGTATTGTTGGTGATTTGTTATCATTAATGTTTTTTAAGTGTAATGGGATTACTTTATTGACAAAAAGGATTTTGATGAATATTAAACAAGTAAGGAAGTTGTGGACTACACACTAGTTTAAGTTTGATTAAGTATCAAAGTACACTGTCATTTAGGGGTGAAGCCCCTGAATGAACGGGGGTCCGGGGGCAGCACCCCTGGGAGCGGGGTCCAAGGGGCGGCTGCCCCTGAGGTGGGTCTAAGGGGCAGATCCCCTGGCTACATTACCCCGCTTATTATTTGACCTAAAAATAAATTTTTTATTTGATAATAAGAACCCCCAACTGGTATACGTGTACCTCCCAAATTGAGGCCGACATTCCAGTATGATGGTGAATACTCTATCGGAGACTCTCTCTCATTCGAGAAATTCATCCATGACAATTTTAAGAAATTTGAGTTTCCCTCGTAACCAAATACAATCAGTTTACTCCTAAACCCTCAAAATTTAAACACAGTTTTGAGATAACCTCCAGGTTACCCTAATTTATCTTCTTCTTCTTATCTCCATCTCATACCATAACACCTTCTCCATTATCTGTCAGATGCCCACAATATTTGTTTGAGAAATCATACAGTAGGAGGGAAAATCGTAACGGATTAGAAGTGGACGCGAGGGGAAGAGAGACACTGAAGTCAGCGTCTATACAGAAGAGAAACCAATGAACCCCATAACCCTGTGTATGTCTGATTGCACAACCAATTAATCTTAAAATAACCAAATATAAGCTTATGCACATCCGAAAAGCATCAGTACATACAAACGAAAATTAGGTTTGTATCTTCTTCCTAATCAGAACAATGAACCCCATATTTCCCAATTTCAAACTTTTATTTTAATGATCTTTGATTGTTGTATTTGTGTTAATGGACAGGGACCGACTCTTTGGTGATATGGTGGTTGGAGTACGATTGGCTTCACACCTCACTGGAATGTAAAACATGGGTTGTATGAGACCATTCCAAGCATCAAAAGGGCATAGATACATACAACAATGTATGTTATTTTTAATCCTTTTATTATCCTTGTCAGTCCTCCAATCAAATTATATAAATTATATTTTGTAACATTTTTCATTCATTATAAAATTTGATTTTTGATCGAATGACTTAATTTTGATATAGTCTGGTTCTGGAGAAGATGATCGACGATTCAAGATAAAATCTTGATCTAGTCTAATTCCTTGTGCAGGTAATATTCTCAATCTATACCCATTCCCTCCATCGGTTCCTTCAATTAACTGTAAAAATAAGAAGTAATGGAACGTAGTGCTTATTTTTCAGTGTGGAATTAGGTGTTGATTTTGTTGAAATAAGCTAGTGTTGGGTCAAAAATATGGTTTATACTTTGTTTTTCTAGGCAAATGTATTTTTATGTAATGTTTTATGAGTTTACAGTCAGGTTTACGGCCAGGAGGTGTTTACGGCTGTAAACCCATTTACGACCGTAAACCCATTTTCGGCCCATGTTTCTCATGTATATATATATATATATATATATATATATATATATATATATATATATATATATATATATATATATATATATATATATAGGGTGAGGAGTGTAAGGGTAACGTTTTTTTTAGTGATGAACAGAAGAGAATAGGGAGCTTAAGTGTGTGTAAGTGTGTGTGAATCTTGTATCCGGATCTTCATTCATATAGATACATACAAGATTCATCATGTTCTTCTTCTCCTTCTCTTCTATTTGATCTGACATCATCCGTTTGATTGGGATTCCGTACCATCAAACGGATCTGATTGATACTCAAGCAGATTGGGGACTTACAAGTGGTATCACAGCAAGGATTGTATCTGTCAATTTTGTCAGTTCTGGAGCTTATTTGATCTTATTTTCGAAAGATTCTTGCGTTTTTGGACAGATCTCTGGAAACTAGGGGGGAGGGGGGGGGGGTTGTTCTTTGCGTTTTTGTTAAAAATGAGTTTTAGATCAAGTTTTGGAGCAAAAAAGGGGTGAAAAACACTGTTTTTCACGAAATCTGCGAAGAGTTTACGGTCGGAGCTTACGACCGGTGTTTGCGGCCGACCGGAGTTGCGAAGAGTGTACGACCGGTGTTTGTGGCCCGACAGTTTACGACTGACCGGAGTTTGCAGCCGGTGTATACGGCCGGAGTTTACGGTCCGACGAGTGTTTGATCAGTAGTGTACACCTAGAAAAAAGGGAAGGAGTTTAGGGGGTGTCTGGATTCGAACCCAGGTCCGGTCCCCTGATTGACAAACAAGGTGCCTTACCGGTTGAGCTTCAAGGCAATTCGATAAACATCTCGCTCGTTAAAATTTACAGACTTCGCAGTAGAAAATAAATCAAAAGAAAATCGAGGGTTTCAATATTCGAACCCGGATCCTGTGGGAAATCAACTGAGCGCCTTACCAACTCCTCTAGCATCCTTGTTGTTCCGTAACCCCCGTTTTTAATTCTTAAACACTCGCTCTCTCAGTTTCTTTTTCGCATTTTTACACTTTTAACCCAAATTTCAATTTATTTTAGTTTTAAATTCTTTTTCATCTAAAATATAAAATAATAATAACAATAATAATAATAATAATAATAATAATAATAATAAATAAATAAATAAATAAATAAATAAATAAATAAAATAATTAAAAAAAATAATAAAAAAATATAAATAAAATAAAATAAAATATATTTTTTTATTTTTGATTTTTTTTGTTAAAAGTTTTTCTTTGACTTTCATGTTTGACCTTTAACTTTAAACCATGGATTTTTCGTTTGATTTTTTAAATTTTCAAATTTAGCTTTTCGGTTTGACTTTTAAATTTGACTTTTAATGTTGACTTTTGAGGTTTATAGTCAAAGGACATTTTTAAATTTTAGTTTGACGTTTAAGTTTTATTTTAGCTTCGAGTTGTGTTTTTAATGGATTTTGAGGTTAACAAGGGAATTGAAGACATGAAAGAGAATCGTCAGGATATCTTAAGACAAGATTTCAACATGTTCAACTAACATCCCGGAGAAACCCTGAAAGCTCAGTTGTAGCGATTTACCACACTCACTACTGAGATGAATATAGCTGAGATTTTCTTGACTAAATCTGAGATAAACAAAAAGGTGCTAAATTCACTTCCGAAATCGTGGGATATGAATGTGGCTGTCATCAAGAAGACAAAAGATCTCAATCGTCTTAGTATTGCTGATGTAATTGAAGAGCTTGATGCTTTGAAATGTGGAAAAACAATGAGTTCCACAAACATCCCGACCAACGAAGTTTCATGTACTCCACCTTGTGAAGATACGATTGAAATTCTTCGTGAACACAATAATTTGATAAAAAAGGAAGTCGAGGACCTAAAATACGAAAGATATCAACTTAGGAAAGGACAAAAACCCTGAAGGCTGAATTAGAAGCAAAAACCAAAGACTTTAGGAAGCTTCAGGAAGAGTATAGCAAGAAGTGTGAAAATTATGACTATATTAAGAGACAACTTGCTACTGTAACTGAAGAACTTGACACTTTGAAAATTAAGTGTAGAAAAACAAATGTTAGTTTCAAAAATTATACTGCTTCAAGTCAAACAGTCAAGTCCTTTTTTGAAACCCAATTAAAATAATAAGATAATCAAAACAAGGGTCTAGGGTATGATAGTGTTCCTCTACCTTTCAATCATAACTACACATCCATCCCTATGACATAGGAAGAAATTAACAGGGAGGCACATCTTAAATATGGAAAACAAGCCGGTTTTGTGTCAAGAGGTATTCAGGTTGAAAATACTAATGTTTCTACTTCATGTGCACGTAAAGTAGCAGAAGATGAGAACAAGGAGATCACTACTGAACAAACCAATGACTCCTTGAACTCAGAATCTATTGCTTCGAATTTTGTTACTCCTAACAAACCTGCCGTTGAGAAATACATGCCACCAATTCCAACGCAACAGAGTGCTTGTTGCAAGTGTGCATGTGGGAACAATAAGAGACCAGTCAAGGATACGCCACCAAGGGCAGGAAGAGACAACTTCCCAGTGAAGAAAAAGACATGTTTTCACTGTGGAACACCTAGACACATTGCCATAAATTATCCTAATCGCGCATACGTTCCCTACTACGCACAAGGATGGCAAAACGCACCAAGTGGGAGATACTTCAAAAGAAACCCTTCCAGGTCACGTTTAGAGAATGGTGACTGGAATGCACAAAAGGCTAAGAATCAAACCCAAAAAGGCTAGGAATCCGAATCCCAAAGGCAAGAAGGGAATGCCGGCTAAGAAGCCCAATCCAAGAGATGCTTCAGTGAAACAAAGACTGGTTTCGTCAAATTCATCTCAACGGAAGACATCAAGATCAAAAGCAAATACTGAGCCACCCATCAGATCTAAAAGGAAATGGGTTAAACCCAACTATAAAGGGGTTCCAAAGGCTCAATCTCCCAAAACTCCTAATGCTTTTAATATTTCTATATCTTTTGTTTGTGATAAGTAGGATATGTCATTGGAGAGAGTACCATGCAAGGATGACAAAGGTTGACCTAGTTTCAAAATAGACTAGGTTCCAAAGACCAACTGATCCCCCTCTGTGTAGGAGCAGCTATGGAGGCATATCATCAGACTTCGGTTTGTTGGTAGTGGATGTTCCAGGCACATGATAGGAGGCATCTCTCAACTGTACGACACTCAGAATTTTGTTTGAGAGTATGTGTCCTTTGCGGGAAGGGAAGAAAGGAAGAGATCACAAATGGGGTCAGTGCTTAAAGACGTAAAGAATTTTCGGATTTGTTCTGAGATTATTAGTGTTGTTTTCAGACCTTTTGGATGCAAATTCAATCGGTGAATTATGGTTTTGTTTTCTTCTCTATACTCCTGAGTTTATCTTACTCTGATTCGTTTTTAAGAAAAAATTTCATTTTCTTAATAATTTTTTGTTAGTAGTTATTATTGGGAAGTGATATGATGATAAAGTGATAACGGACAGTCTAAACCAGCGTAAGGGACTGAATCTGAATTGTCAAGACTCTGTGTTCAATGTGCTAGTAGGCACGAAGGATTTGACATTGTGGATTTAGATAGGATTGTGTGGACTAACCATACGATGCTTGGGTAGATTGAGCAGTGAGATAAACATGGGAACCTATAGGATACACTAAACTTAATACGCATCTAGAACTGTGGCTTACGTTTTCCTTGATGTACGGACTTATGTCCTTAATTCTTTTTCTGATAGGGTGACTGGAGGGTTCTAATAAAGTAAGTGTGTAGGAAATTATTTTCTTTCTTTCTATCTGCCAATCATATGTTGCTTCCTCCGCGTGACTTATCTCACACCCCCAAATCAGAACGGCGGAATCGTTCGAGGGTGGATGACTTCATGTAGTATCGTAACAATTGAATACATAGTAAAGAAAGTAAAACAACCATCATATATATAATTTAAACGTTACATTGTTGAATGATACTTGTTCAAAACAACATTACAATATGATGACAAAATGAGTTTTAAACGAACGCCTTAGTGTCACTTCTCCAAAAGCTGAGGTTTACCTATATTATTGAATCCCTGAGAAATACAAGTAGTGTTGAAAGATGTGTCAACAATTAAGTTGGTGAGTTCATAAGCGTTTATGTATAAGATTTATAAGTTTGGTATAAAATTCACTGAGTTCCTTGTGAAAAATCCAATATTTTTCCATGAGTGTATGGTAGTTTAAAAGTTCCAAAACTGTAATGCATTAGTAGTTGTTATGCCTAGAATAATAGATATATGTATGTATAAAGTTACTAAGACATTTGATAACCCCGTAAATCATTGTGTTTTTAATACTCCATGTGAGTTTTATAACCATGCTGTTGACCTAGGTTGCCTGTAACAATGTTCTTCAGGCGTTGGAATGTTATGATGTTTGTCACCCCAGACCTATTGGTCTAACTGTAGCTAACAGTTTAGGTGCAGGATTGTCAATCCCGTATAGATCTATACACAAGTATCACGCTCTCCCTACAAGAGATTATGATATATAATACAGGACTTTAACGGCATACTTGAAAGTACGTGAAGTTGAATGTCTCACAAAACTTACGATCAAATAGATTTACGTATGAAAAGTCCCTTTGCTCTTGTATCTGAAAGTATTTCCTTGATATAGTACTTATAGTATGTAAAGCCTCATGATTTCCCTGTAAACTATACCTATTATAGTTTTTCCTAAAGTGTGTTTCGCTTGTATGGTAAACCCTAGTGTAGTGTCGACTTTGTACGTAAAGTATAACATTTATAATGACATCATTGAACATTTATACTCAAAATATAAATAAAGTGTTTTTTATTTATATAATAACATGTTTTATTTCAAAATGGACAAAGTGTTATCATGATATGTTGTATGAGAACGTTTTCGTATGTTAGTTATAAATCACATATGATTGATTATAACAAAAGTATAGCAAAAGATTTATGTTATTCACATGAGGATAATCGTGTGTTTACTTGTATTTTCCCCCTTAAAAGTGTATAAAAGCATTTACAAAGCTTTTGAAAATGTAGTTATTGGGGTATGAACTCACTTGATAGACTGAAGAAGGTGAGAGGAAAACCGGGCATAACTTCGACAGGAGAAAACATATTTCTCGGTATTCTCGGTAATCTCGGGAATCTCGGGAGTGTAAAACCTTCCTTCGGGACTTGGATGTGAAGATCGGGGCTTTGGGATGGCTTCGGGGGTTAAAACGCAGAGCTTTGGCACGAGAGAGAAGATAATTGCATATCTAAACCCTAAACCATTGATTTCTATTTATAGGGATGAAATCTGAGGTTCACGTCGTGAGTTTGGGTGACTCACATCGTGAGCTCGAACTGCCTCCTCTCGTAGACTTGAAAACTCATTGATAGGCTCTGGAACCCATCAGTCACAGGTTCACATCGTGAGTATGGGTGGTTCACGTCGTGAGCTGCCTGACAGCCTCGAGTTTTGTGTCCTAAATTTGTAAAATCCGTAACTTCCGCGTACGAGCTCCACTTTCGACGCTCTTAATATCCACACGTAGGCGAGATTATTCTCTACAACTCTTGTTTAGACTCTGTCGACTAATTTTGACTTTATTTTTAATATTATATTTAAGAGGCCGCAACAAGAAAAGTCCATTAAAAATCCATAACTTCTTCATTCGGTGTCCGTTTTCATCAGGCTTTTTACCGTTGCACTACTATTGTTGAGATCTTCGATTTTAATTTAGGTTATTTCAGCCAAAAATCCCTCGATCTCTATTTCGAGGTTTTAGCTGTCTACCGCTATCCCGAAACTTAGAAAAATCATAACTTCCTCATACGAAATCAGATTTTAATGTTCTTTTTATGTACTCTCCCGGTTTAGTATAATCTACGACTTTCATTTAGATACCTAAGGCTAAAAAGTATTTTATTGAAATTTCGCTTTTTACATTTGCCAGTGTTTTACCGGTTTTGACACGAATTTTCGATTGGTCATATGTTATTCGTTATAACTCAGATTTTAGTGTTCTTTATATTTCTGAAAACCTTGACACGATAACTATCATTTTAGGCAACCCAATAGAGACTTTTGAACATTTTATTTTTGACACTAATTTCATTATATCAAAAGAGATTACAATTCTCAACTTTTTAGGTAATTACATTGATTCGAAATATCGGGTTTTCACATCATCCCCCCGTTAGAGGGAATTTCATCCCAAAATTTAATGTAAGGAAAATATTTGTGGATTAGGGAGAGTGATGCGGATACTTTTGCTTCATCTGATCTTCACGCTCCCAAGTGTATTTATGTCCCCGTTTTGCATTCCATCGGACCTTCACAATGGGTATGCGACTTTGTTTTGTTCTTTTAATTTCCCTATCCATGACCTCAATTGGCTCCTCTATAAAGTGGAGACTCTCGTTGATTTCGATTTCGTCTAGAGGGACGACGATGGTCTCGTCTAACAAAAAATTTCTTCAAGTTTGATATATGAAAGTTAGGATGTACGTTATTGAGTTCTTGCGGTAGTCGAAGTTTGTATGCTATTGGTCCGATCCCTGCAAGGATCTCGAATGGTCCGATATACCTTAGGTTTAGTTTCCCATGATTTTCGAAACGTATTAACCCTTTCCAGGGTGAGACCTTCAATAGCACTCGGTCCCCAACTTGAAACTCCAAGGGCTTCCGTCTTTTGTCCGCATAACTCTTTTGTCTGTCTCTAGAAGCCTTTAGTCATTCTCGAATTTGTACAATCTTCTCAGTTGTTTCTCTTATAATTTATGGGCCGATGATAGTGCTGTCGGGTACTTGTCCCTTGCCTAGTTGCGTGTCACCCACTTCAGCCCAGCACACTGGTGATCTGCACTTGCGGCCATAGAGGACTTCGAATGGAGCAACTTTAATGTTTGAGTGATAGCTATTTTTATACGAGAATTCGACTAGTGGTAAATGGGTATCCCATGCTTTACCAAAATCGATTACACACGCTCTTAGCATATCTTCCAAGGTTTGTATAGTCCTTTCACTTTGACTATCGGTTTGTGGATGGTAAGCGATACTCATGTCTAGTCTCATTCTTAGATATTTTTGCAGCGACTGCCAGAATTGTGAGGTGAATCTACTATCTCTGTTGGAGATAATGGATATTGGTACTCCATGTAGTCGTACAATCTCTCGGATGTATGTTCGAGCTAGTTTCTCCATCTTGTTGATTTCCTTTATTGGTAGAAAGTGTGCGGATTTTGTCAATCTATCGACGATCACCCAGATAGTGTCAAACCCACCCGTTGTCTTGGGTTATTTGGTTATGAAATCCATGGTTATCCTCTCCCACTTCCACTCGGGTATTTCGGGCTGTTGTACTAATCCCGAGGGCTTTTGGTACTCTACCTTGACTTTGGCGCAAGTCAGACACATGCCTACATAGGTAGCAATCTCTGCTTTCATGTTCGGCCACCAATACAGTTTCTTAAGGTCCATATACATCTTGTCTGAACCTGGATGCACTGAGTATCGATTTTTATGAGCTTCGTTCATGACAACGTCTCTGAATCCACCAAACTTCGGTGTCCAGATTCGATCCACAAAGTAACGAAATCCGTCGCTCTTGACTTCAAGATTCTTGTCCATTCCTCTTAAGGCTTCACCTGCCACATTCTCGGTTTTCAAGGCTTCCTTCTGAGCTTCCTTGATTTGTGTGGACAGGTGTGAATGGATCGTCATGGTTAAGGATTTCACCCATCGGCCCGAGTACTCCTTTCGACTAAGAGCATCAGCTACCACATTCGCTTTTCCTGGATGATAACGAACTTCACATTCGTAGTCATTCAACAGTTCAACCCATCGTCTTTGCCTCATGTTAAGTTCCTTTTGGTTGAGGATGTGTTGAAGGCTCTTATGATCGGTAAAGATTGTGCATTTCTTGCCATAGAGATAGTGTCTCCAGATCTTTAGTGCGAGAATGACTGCTCCTAGTTCGAGATCGTGTGTAGTGTAGTTGACCTCGTGCGTCTTGAGTTGTCTCGAGGCATAAGCGATGGCCTTTCCTCGTTGCATTAGTACACATCCAAGACCTTGATTAGATGCATCACAGTAGACCACGAAGTCTTCTGTTCCTTCCAGAAAGGACAATATAGGTGCGCTGCATAGTGCTTGCTTCAATGTTTGGAATGCAACGTCTTGTTTTTCCTCCCAATTGAAAGTTACACCCTTTTGGGTCAAGGTGGTAAGTGGTTTAGCAATCTTCGAGAAGTTTTGTATAAATCTTCGGTAATAGCAAGCAAGGCCAAGAATTGTCAGATTTCCGTTGGGGTTCTTGGAGCTGACCAGTTCTCGATTGCCTTGATTTTGGAAGGGTCCACGTGTATCTCGTCTTTGCTAACCACTTTACCTAGAAAATATACTTTCCGAATCCAAAATTCTCACTTTGAGAACTTTTCGTATAACTTCTCTTTTATTAGTGTTTCCAAGATTTGTCGGAGGTGTTGACTATGTTCCTCTTTATTCTTCGAATATATGAGTATATCATCTATGAATACAATCACAAATTTATCCAAGAATGAACAACAAACTCGGTTCATTAAATTCATGAGGACCACCGGTGCATTTGTTAATCTAAAGGGCATTACTACAAACTCGTAGTGACCATAACGAGTTCGAAAGGCTGTTTTGGGAACATCTCCTTCCAAGACTCGTAGCTGACGATACCTGGATCTCAAATCGATCTTTGAAAAATAACTTTCTCCTTGGAGTTGGTTGAACAAGTTGTAAATGCATGGTAGGGGATATTGTTTCTTGATACTGAGCTTATTGAGTTCCCGGTAATTGATGCACATGCGGAAAGATCCAGCCTTCTTCTTTACGAACAGGACTGGTGCTCCCCAAGGTGAGAAGCTGGGTCTGATGAATCCTTTGTTGAGTAGTTCATTTAATTGGCTGGATAATTCTTGCATCTCAGCTGGCGCTAGACGATACGGCGACTTAACCACTGGGGTAGCTCTGGGAATTAAATCGATTCTTAACTCCACTTGTCGTTCTAGTGGGACTCCTGGAAGATCTTCAGGGAAGACATCTGGAAAATTGCAGACTTCAGGAATGTCTTTGATGTCTTTCGTCTCTTTTTCTTTATCTACCACGTGGGCTAAGAAGGCATGGTACTCCTTACGTAGGTATTTCTGGGCTTTGACGCAAGAGGTGATTTGTAAATTGGTACTGTGTTTGTCACCATAAATGACAAGAGTTCCGCCATTTGGCAAATTTAGGTGAACGAACCTTTCGTGACAAAGTATATCATCATGGTGTAGGCTTAACCAATCCATACCAATGATGACATTAAAGCTCTTTATGGTGATCGACATTAGATCGATTTGAAATGAATGTTCGTTTAGAGTTAGCGTGCAGCCTACGTACATATCGTTTGTGCTTTCTATTCTACCGTTTGCCATTTATACTGTGAATATCTTATTGAGTGATTGAGGGTTCTGATTTAGTATGAGCTTGAATTTATAACTTACGAAACTCCTCTCCACACCACAATCAAAGAGTATACATGCATAAGCGTTATTGAGGAAAAACATACCTGTAACCACTGTGGGATCAACTATTGCTTCGTTCTGCCCTATTGCCAATACCCTTCCTATGCCGCCATCATTCCTTGCCTTAGGGCAATCCTTTTTGTAGCGTCCAGCCTCACAACACCCATAACATGTCTGGCCCATGCTAACTCCAGGGACTTGGGTGATTGGTCGTGCAGGTTCCCTATAGAAACGGGTAGTGTGCCCTTTCCTATTGCAGTTGTTGCAGTGTATCTCTCGACAATTTATGTTGTGATGGAGATTGCATTTTCTGCATTTCGATAGGCTCCCAACATATTTCCTTGCCGGTGTAGAGGTAACATGAGCAATAGCGGGGTAGTAGCGGCATGGACTGCCATTATTTGTTATTTCTTGGGAGGTTCTTATGAAAACTGACTCTTCCTCTTGTTCCAAAATTTCTTCTTGCTATTGTTGTTGCTTCTGAGGGTTTGCTCTGGGGCAGCAATTGCAAAGCCTTGGCAGACTTCATGGTCAACGAGAGCTTGTGTCAACTGTTTGGCACTATCGAAAGTGACTGGTTTGGATGATAGTACACTTCCTCGAATATGGGGTGATAGTCCCCAGATGTACCTCTCGATCTTCTTGCTCTCTAGAGCAACCATTCTTGGACAAAGGATTGCCAAACCACTAAACCTATTGGTATAGGTTGTGATGTCTGAGCCTACCATAGTAAGGCCCCAAATTTCCTGCTCTAGCTTTTGTACTTCTCCCCTTGGACAGTACTCTTGCATTAACATTTGATTTAGATCCTCCCAACCCATATAATTTGCGAACACCAGAGTTAGTGACTTGACATGGCCATTCCACCATGTCAAAGCTCTCTCGAAGAATGTACAAGCAGCAAACTTTACCTTGCTCCCTTCCAGACATGCACAGATCTCGAAATCTGCTTTTGCTTTCTCTATCCATTATGATAGAGCCATTATCCCTCTGGATCCATTAAAATATATGGGATTGCTATTAGTGAAGTCCTTGAAAGTGCAATCCCCTGAACGACCCTGGTGTTGGCCATTCATAGAGCTATTTACTTCCCCTCCGGACCCATTATTACTCATTTGTGCCATTGCTGTTGTCACTGTAGCTGTTACATCAGCTATCAAGGCGGCATTATCCGTTGATGGAGGTGGTGGTGGTGGAGACATTACATTGTTGCCACGGCATGTAGATCTACAAGGCGGCATTGTGCTGCTAAAGAAATAACAATGAGAGACCATAAGTCTTTGATGATCTAATTCCGAATGTAAAAGGGTTAGCTATTTTCAGTTATTCATGATTTAGGCTGACTAACACAAGGGTTCGAGTTTGATTCATATTTAGAGTCTATATGATAGTAGATAAACTCATGAATTGGAGTGGTATGCAAAGGACTAATACCCAAGGGAATATTTAATTATATATTAAACATAAGCTTGGATTACATTCAAAGTTAGAAAAAATTGACCTTTCTAAAGGTCTCTGATTACAAGCGTGTTAAAGAAAAGTAAGACTTTTAGCCAATAACCTATTCTATATCAAAATTTGGGAGTTTGGAGAGTACTACTTGCGACGCGAGTTTCACTTGGAGCTTGACTCCGCTTCCGATTGCTTCGCTACCATAAGACTCATGTCAAAGGTGGCTTGCTGCTCCCTTATCTCTCTTATCTCAGAGAGAGCTGCAGTCAACTGCTCCTGGAGGCTGTTGGTGTGGAGATGAGCATTTCCCTTAAACATGTCCAGGTGACGGATGTCAGTAATGTTACCTTGAACCTCCATGTTGACTTCGTGAATCCGGTTCGCTTGAACTCCGGATTGGTAGGACTGGTTGGCTAGTTTTCCCACCATTACTGGGAGTGCTCGATCGGCTGAACTTCCTCCACTGACTTCATAGAAATCCCGACACATACCATAGGGAGGACGTAATCCTTTCTGCCAGCTCCAATGGTGAATGTGACTTCCCCATACAGGAGTTGGTCCTTGAAAGTTTCCCCTAATTGCGGGAGGTTGGGTGACTTGTGGGTTGATTATTTCTGGCTCTGAGTTTGTCCTACAGTCTTCGCCTTCCTCCTCCTTCATGGGTTCCTCATATTCTTCGGGGTCCTCCTCTACCCATCCTCTATTTCCCTGGTTCGGGTAGTATGGATCCCTGGGTGGATGGAATCCAACCATTTTGACTGTACGAGAATGGGGTTATAAGAATTATATAATTTTGAAACATGTAAGTCTAAATATGCAGGTTAAACTATTGCATTTACCAAATACTCCTATAGTATTTAAATTTGTATGTTTGATACTAGTGTCATTTTAGTAACTTTTGACTTGTTGCTCACTCCAACCATTCCCCGACATACTTTAGTCCGATCTTGGATAAATATAGTTGATCAGGCTATACTCGTCCCAAATCTAATTAAATATTCCGAAGACTAGTCGTAGTGTCCAACTTGTCTTAATTTGGTGACTTCATAAGCGTTTATGTATAAAATTTGTAAGTTTGGTATAAAATCATTGATTTCCTTCAGAAAAATCCATTATTTTTCCATGAGTGTGTGGTAGTTTAAAAGTTCCAAAATTGTAATGCATTAGTAGTTGTCATGCCTAGAATAATAGATTTATATATGTATAAAGTTACTAAGACATTTGATAACCCCGTAAATCATTGTTTTTTTAATACTCCATGTGAGTTTTATAACCATGCTATTGACCTAGGCTGCCTGTAACAACGTTCTCCAGGCATTGGAATGTTATGGCGTTTGTCACCCCAGACCTGTCGGTCTAACTGTAGCTAACAGTTTAGGTGCGAGATTTTCGATCCCGTATAGATCTATACACGAGTGTCACGCTCTCCCTACAAGAGATCATGGTATATAATACAGGACTTTAACGGCATACTTGAAAGTACGTGAAGTTGAATGTCTCACAAAACTTATGATCAAATAGATTTACGTATGAAAATCCCTTTGTTCTTGTATATGAAAGTATTTACTTGATATAGTACTTATAGTATGTAAAGCCTCATGATTTCCCTGTAAACTATACGTATTATAGTTTTTCCTAAAGTGTGTTTCGCTTGTATGGTAAACCCTAGTGTAGTGTCGACTTTGTACGTAAAGTATAACATTTATAATGACATCATTGAACATTTATAATCAAAATATGAATAAAGTGTTTTTTTTATTTATATAACAACATCTTTCATTTCAAAATGGACAAAGTGTTATCGTGATATGTTGTCTGAGAACGTTTTCGTATGTTAGTTATAAATCACATATGATTGATTATAACAAAAGTATAGCAAAAGATTTATGTTATTCACACAAGGATAATCGTGTGTTTACTTGTATTTGCCCCCTTAAAAGTGTATAAAAGCATTTACAAAGCATTTGAAAACGTAGTTATAAGGGTATGAACTCACTTGATAGATTGAAGAAGGTGAGAGGAAAACCGGGCAGAACTTCGACAGGAGAAAACGTATTTCTCGATATTCTCGGTAATCTCGAGAATCTTGGGAGTGTAAAACCTTCCTTCGGGACTTAGATGTGAAGACCAGGGCTTTGGGATGGCTTCGGGGGTTAAAATGCAGAGCTTTGGCACGAGAGAGAAGATAATTGCACATCTAAACCCTAAACCATCGGTTTCTATTTATAGGGATGAAATTTGAGGTTCACGTCATGAGTTTGGGTGGCTCACGTCGTGAGCTCGAACTGCCTCCTCTCGTAGACTTGAAAACTCATTAATAGGCTCTGGAACCCATCAGTCGCAGGTTCACGTCGTGAGTATGGGTGGTTCACGTCTTTGAGCTGCTTGACAGCCTCGAGTTTTGTGTCCCGAATTTGTAAAATCCGTAACTTCCGCGCACGAGCTCCATTTTCAACGTTCTTTATATCCACGCGTAGGCGAGATTATGCTCTACAACTCTTCTTTGGACTTTGTCAGCTAAATTTGACTTTATTTTCAATATTATATTTAACAGGTCGCGACAGGAAAAGTCCGTTAAAAATCCATAACTTCTTCATCCGGTGTCCATTTTCGTCAGACTTTTTATCGTTGAGCTACTATTGTTGAGATCTTCGATTCTCATTTAGGTTATTTCAGCCATGAATCCCTCGATCTCTATTTCGAGTTTTTTATCTATCTACCGGTTTTGACACGAATTTTCGATTGGTCATATCTTCTTCGTTATAATTCAGATTTCAGTGTTCTTTATATTTCTGAAAACCTTGACACGACAACTATCATTTTAGGCAAGCCAATAGAGACTTTTGAACATTTTATTTTTGACACTAATTTCATTATATCGATAGAGGTTACAATTCTCGACTTTTTAGGTCATTACATTGATTCGAAATATCGGGTAGTCACAACTTATAATCCGACCTGGAATGCAACATATGCAACTCTATTTCTACGCACCTCTTTATCTAAGAAATTCTTTCTATCTATTAGCCATATGCTGTCCCCTCTGCGTGTTCGGAATATCCGACTTGGGACACAGCCTATGCAACATTCTAATTCTCACTCCTTCTATTCTAGTTAGCCATATGTTGTCCCTTCTACGTGATTGAAAGAGATCCGACCTGGGACACAACATATGCATCTATCTCTAAATCTGACTTCCTCCTTAATAATTGTTTACTCACCTAAAGTAAGGAGTCCTTAGGATGTTTTTGATAACCAGGGTATATCGTGAAGTGGGGAACACGTTCTAGTGCAACTAAAATTGAACCATTTAAGAGGTTGCTTGTAGATCTCGCTGCTTAATTTAAGTGGACAACAATACCCATGGTCGTCGTCAGCTAAATGGTTTATTTAGAAACGTTTGTCAATATTCTTCGTGTTTAAGTGGACCACAATACCGACAATTGACCAGATCTACTCATAAAAGTGAAGGTACTGATAAACAAGTTCAAGTTGTCTCACAACTTTGATCCCAAATATTTTTCTTTTGTTAAATTTGTTCATAGTTTTCCTCTATGCACAAATTTAGGGGGAGAATAAAAAAATAAAAAATAATAAAAAAATTCAAAAATCAAACAAAAATCAGAAAATTAAAAATCCAAAAATAGTGTTACTTCTAATTTGTTTTTGTTTTAAGTTTTTTTTTTTAGTTTTGTTTTGTCTTGAAAAGTGATTTCAGGTGTAGATGAAACTCATGGAGTTTGTGTCGAAAATTTATGAGCCAAAGCTTCATCCATGATCATCGAAGAATTCTCATTCGAATGAGCAAGAAATAAAGATTATTCTTTCAACCCCAGAAGCAAGGTGAAGTTGGAATTGAAGATTAAGTGATGGATTGCATTGAAGCCTCCTCAATCAATATGCTGCTATCTATGAACCTACTGAAGTGATCCAGAAAATTATTTCTCTCTGAAGTTCTCTCCGAGGATTATAAAGCTGAAAGCACCAATTTTCAAGAATCTCTACAATAAGCCTCCTCACCCAATGTGCATTAAATGTCAAATTCTGAAGAAATTCCCAACTGCTCAAGATGAAGTCGCTTATTGAAGATTCATCAAGTTCATCTTGAAACTGTGAAGTCATCGAAGATAAACGCTGAAGCTAATCTCCAACTGGAGATTAACAAGAAAAGCAAGCTACTTTTTAAGGGGAGCTTGTTGGGTCAATTAAGAAAAGAAAGCTATAAACCAAGGGGGAGATTGTTGGGTCAAAAATATGGTTTATACTTTGCTTTTCTAGGCAAATGTATTTTTCTGTAATGTTTTATGATTTTACGGTCAGGTTTACAGCCAGGGAGGTGTTTACGACCGTAAACCCATTTCGGCCTATGTTTCTCATGTGTGAGTATATATATATATATATATATATATATATATATATATATATATATATATATATATATATATATATATATATATATATATCTAGGTTGAGGAGTGTAAGGGTAACGTTTTTTTAGTGATGAACAGAAGAGAATAGGGAGCTTAAGTGTGTGTGAATATTGTATCCGGATCTTCATTGATATCAATACATACAAGATTCATCATTTTCTTCTTCTCATTTTCTTCTATTTGATCTGACATCATCTATTTGATTGGGATTCTGCACCATCAAACGAATCCGATTGATACTCAAGCAGATTGGGGACTTACAACTAGCTAGGAAAGTTATAAGGTGTTAATAGTTTCACTTTTGCTTCTGCCCACAATGTGCTCAATGTAATGCCAAGGTATAGAAGTTGAGAATTTTGCTTCATTTGTTATCTTTTTGTAAAATTTTGTGGTTTATTTTTATATGTTGGTTTTCTAACTATTTTTAGTAGGCCCTAAGTTAATCATTTTAATGCTAGCAAAGCGCTTGCATCAAATTTTCAGGTTTTTATTTTTATTTATTATTTTCCATCCATTTACTACTTTTTTTTTTTTTTACTATCATTGATTTATGTTATGGTGTATGCTTATTCTTCAGAGATAGATTTTTTATATATTACAATTTTGTGCATGATGCAACAAGTCTCTTTTCGGACGACAATGATGAATTGGAAGAAGTGAGGGAGTTTTTGAGGAAACAAATGAACAAAACGAAGACATGAAGGAAATAATATAGGCCAAAGATGGACAACACAACATAAAATGCGAGCAACTTAAATGACAACTACAATCGACAATGACGGTTATTAATGATTCTAAAGAACTATAAAACTAGAAATTCATAGAGTGTTGATTTGTTTTTTGCAAAGTTTTATTTTAAATTATGTTACTATTCATTTCCATGTAATAAATATTTCTTGTTTTATTTACGGTATAAATTTTATTTGATTTTTTATTTTTATATATTCGTACAAAATAATTAGGAATTAATTTCAAAATTAATTATCCATCTGTAGCTAGCATCACAACAAATTTAGCTAGGGATTCGTCACCAAAATTTTTTGCTAGGGATTCATTACAACGGATTTAGATTGGGATTCATCACCACATATTTTGCTAGAGATTCATCACCATGAGTTTTGCTAAGAATTCATCTCTACGGATTTTTCTAGGGATTCATCACCACATATTTTGCTAGGGATTTATTGCCATGAAATTTGCTACGAATCCACTACAATAGAATTTGTGATGGAAGAACTACTACGAAATTCACAATGGAATCCTACTATGGAATACACAACGGAATATCATCTACTACGTATTTCATTCCATTGTCACATTTACGACGGAATGATCATTTCCCTAGCAAACCCTCGCTACGAGGTTTTTAGTGACAAAAATTGGTTGTTGCAAATTCCGTCGCTATTTGTCTTTTGCAACGGAATTTCAGCTTTTCGCAACGGATACATTTCCTAGCAAAATCGCATTTTTCTTGTAGTGGTCTCAAACTGAAAAATGATGAGAAAAAGGTCAAGGATCTATTATCTGAGAGCGCAGTCATGCGAAGCTATATTTCAGATGTTATAGGTTTACTCTCAGATATCATTGACACCAGGGACTCAATGATTACCATCACAGTTTGGAAGCATTTAGCTGAAAAGTTACGCCCTATATTTGCTACGCTTCACTGACTGGAGGTTGTTTCGCCTCAAAACTCTTATCCAAAACAAGCGGAAGAAGGTAGATCTGGAGTGTCAAGAAACGAACCTCCTAAAGCCCCATCAAAACCCATTTTCAAGAAAGAACCTAAGGGCAAGGAAAAACTGATTGGTGAAGAGCCTATAATTGAGAATGACGGAGACGAAGAGCCTGATGAAGCTGTGCTTAAAAGGAAGAAGGCTCGTGATGCAGAGTTGAATGAAAATCAATGTATCGTCAAGGAGGCTGAGGAGAAAGAAAAGGACGAAAATAAGCTTAGGCTACACTCAAAAGCAAAATGCTCCTATTTCCCAAGTGGACCTTGAAGCGAATCCAACAAGATGTGTGGATTTTCTCAACTAGTTTTGGTTCGATCCGGTTGCATCCTTTGATATTCAAAATTCTTAGGATTTGCAATTAGATCTTCCCATTACTCCTAAGGCTTTCAAGCTTCGTGCTTTTGTGAAGGTTGTGAATGCTCCTATCACAGACAACGGTGCTGATCACATGTTGTTCTCCTTCTACTTGAAGCATATGAAGCCCCAACTAATGATCAAGTCCTACATTCAAGAAGTTGGTGAGATGGATGTGGATATTGCCATCGTTTTGAGCAAAAATCCTATTGTCGTTCCCAAGGAAGCTCTCAAAGACTTTGAAATAGTAAAGCCAGGAAAGATATACAATGATGGATGGTTCATGGTGTATCAGTCTAGAGAAAGAACTGGAGCTGACTTTCACAAGTCTTGCTTCTTTCATGATGACAAACATTTATACACTTCTTCTTGTCTGGAATTTATATTGGACTTGATTACCAAGTGCAAGGGCAACCATAAGGATGACATCAAGTGTTCTTGGATATGATTTTGTGGTATATTCAGGTTCGCAAAGTGCTGCTGAGCTTCGTTCCTAAAATCTATGCAGTACAGAAGCACATCCCCGGTTGATTGAATATAGCCCCAATTGATGCAAAGGGGGAGATTGTTAAGTATTTAGATGTTGTTTCATTGGGCTTTTAGTTTAGTCTTTTGTATTAAGGAGTTGGGCCTGTCCACTTGTCTTTATTTCTAGGGTTAGAGTATTTATGGTGCATGCATGTGTCTTATTTTTTATAACTCTTATGATTTTAGCTGTAATCCTAATCACACCTCTACAGTAGCAATTCTTCATAGAGTTCTTCTGAGGCATGACTTTGAATCATTCAATATCTGTTTGATTATCGTTGTGTTCTTGCTTTGCCTGTTTGAATCTAATCGATCTGAAAGGATTATCATCCTAACAAGAGGAAAATTTAATGCATTGCACACAACATTTTTTAAAGGTGTTTATGAAGTGATGAATGCAGGCTCATTCAATTCAACTACGGTAGGATGTAAAGTGACTGTGATAACAGTAGCTGAAAAACAAATTTGATCATGAAGGTTAGCAACCAAAGAAATAAAAGATCTGAAAAATATATTGATCATATATGATTTCAGTATACAAAGTATGCATAAGAATAAATATGAAGAATATATTATTCTATTGAGAAGAACCACAGCGAAGGATCTGCTTCAAGATTTTTTGTTTTTGTTTTGAAAAGAAAAGAAGCGATTCATTCACCCCTTGAGACCTGTAGTGGTATGCAGTACTTATCATTTCAAAAAGAACTGTGGGTCTGGGTTCATCATTCCTAGAATTTCCAAAAATCCATTTAATTTTGTAGCATCGAGTGCCTTAGTAAAAACATTAGCTATTTCTTTTTTAGTGGGCACTAAAATGAGTTCGATGTTACCTATGAGGATGTGGTTTTGATGAAGTGGAACCGTAGTTCAATATGCTTCGACTTCGAGTGATAAATAGGATTAAGAGAAATCACTATTTCACTATATAAATCATAGTAGATGGGCACCCGCAACATCCTGTAACTGTAGTCCATAATTTGAGTCTTCATCCAAATTACTTGGGAACAATAGCTGGTTGTGGCTACATATTTCGCCTCTGCGGTAGACAAAATAACTAACTAATATTCCTCCTAAGAACTGGCATCTACCTGAAGTGCTTTTACGATCGAATTTGTACCCAACATGATCTGTATCTGTGAATGCTTAAAGACTGAAGTCATTCCTTGTAGGCTACCAGAGGCCCATTGCTTTACTTCCCTTTAGATTTCTAATGATTTTCTTGAGTGCAGTTAAGTGCTATACTTTAGGGTCGACTAGCGGTGAGGTACATCAATGACCCAATCATTCCTCGGTAGGTTTTGTGGTCAACTAACTCTCCGATAGGGTCAGATGAGATCTTATATCCAAAGGCCATAGGAAACTTTGTCGAAGAACAATTGTCCATCGATAACTTATTCAACAAATCAATGATGTACTTGTCTTGATGGATGAATACCCCTTGAGGAACTTGTTTAACTTGAAGTCCTAGGAATAATTTTATCTCTCTATTCATGCTCATTTGAAACTTGCTTGTCATGAGCCTTGCAAAATCATCCACCATACCTTGATCTGTTGATTCGAAAAGGATATCATCCACATATATTTAAACAAGCATCAATTGATTATCATTTGATCTTCTAAATAACGTGGGATCAATCATACCTATTTTTTATCCTGAGGTGACAAGAAACTCAGAGAGAGTCTCATCCCACGCTGTGGGTGTCTACTTAAGACCGTATATTGCTTTCTCCAGCTTGTAGTAGTGATTTGGAAATTCTAGACTTTCAAAGCCTGAAGGTTGTTGTAGGTAGACTTCTTCCTCCAGTTCTCCATTCAGAAAGGCACTTTTTACATCATTTGATGAAATTTGATGTTTTTGTGAGCAACATATGCTAAGAAGATGCGTATTGCATCCATTCTTGATACAGGGGAATACGTTTCATCATATTCAACACTCTCAAGTTGACTATACCCCTTGGCGACCAAACGATATTTATTTCTCACCACCACTCCGAATTCATCTAACTTGTTTTTATACACACATCTGGTAGCGATGATTGTATGACGTTTTGGCTTCAGTACCAATTTTCAAACTTTGTTCCTTTCAAACTTAGCTAGTTCCTCTTGCATTGTAATGATCCATTCGGGATCCATAACTACTTCTTTGGTTGTTCTGGGTTCGACGATAGGGAATTCCCTCTACATCTAAGGACTCTACGGTAGGAGAAGGTAGTTCCACCTTGATTTGAGAACAGCCGAAAGATGAGTCTTGATTTGTTGAAATTAGGTGTATGGTAGGTAAAGGAGGTTTCCCCAGGATTGATGATGAGAGTTCCCCCTGAACCGTGGATGGTTCCCCCTGGACAAGTGATGTTGGTTCACCTTGAATTGATGAGTGATGAATAATCCTTGATTTATTTCTTCTATCAATGTTTTCAATATCTTCTTCAGAGTCTTCAGAAATGGTTGATTGAATGGTCAGTCTGCGGTTGCGCACTGGAGCATTATCTTTAAGTATTGGAACCTCTGTGGTTGTTACTTCCAAAGGAACTAGACTTTCCCCCTCAACCGAAGAAGTGGAAGTATTGAATGATGTTCCTTCAGACAAGATAGGTGCAGATACCACTGCATGTTGTTGCTGTGCTATCGAAGACACCAAGATTTCTAAAAAGTGAGTTGTCTCTGCAGGATCGAAGAGATCATCATAGTTAACTTCAACTATGTTCCAAGGACCCAAAGACATGGGGATATCACTTTCCATAATATACTTTGTTTATGAGGAAGGAGCAGAGTAGCGGACGTAATAGTCATCAAATTAACATCAAAACTTTCAACTATTAGTCTGGTATGTCTCACAAGAACCCTATATGCGACTTTATTTGTAGAGTAACCCAAGAATATTCCTTTATGAGACTTCGGTGCAAATTTTTTAAGATGATCCTTGGTGTTGATCACAAAACATCTGCATCCAAAAATTTGAAAAAAGCGGACATTGGGTTTGTGGTTGTTGAGACCTTCATAGGGAGTCTTGTAGAGGCATTTGCAAATGAGGCTTCTATTTTGAACAAAGCATGCAGTTGCCAATGTTTCTGCCCAAAAGTAGAGAGGAAGGTTGTCAAAGCTCAACATCGATCTAGCTGCTTCGACCAATGTGTGATTTCTTCACTCTACTACTCCATTTTGTTGTGTTGTGTAGGGTGCCGAGACGTTGTGACTGATGTCCTTTGAAACCAAGTTGCTATTTAATAGTTGATTAGTGAATTCAGTTCTATTATCACTTCTTATCCTTCTGACCGACAGCTTGATTTGGAGCTTAATTTCCTTGATGAAGTTAATCATGATCTACGGTGTGTTTGATTTGAGTCTCAAGAAGAAGACCCAAGTGAAGCGAGTAAAGTCATCAACTATAACCAGAATGTATTTCTTGTGGTGAAGACTGGATACTGTACATGGACAATAGAGATTGATGTATAGAAGCTCAATAGGTCCATCAATTGAAGAGCGATAATCAGAGGATGGCTACCCTTAGCCTGTTTGTTACATTCATAGGCTGGGCAGAGAGTATCACTACTATACTTGAGGATTGGTAGTCCACGGACTAACTCTTTAGTGAGCAGGTTTTTGATGTATCTAAACTTAAGGTGAGCTATTTTGTGGGGTCACAACAAACTTGATTCAAACACTGCTTTTAAGAGAAAGCATAGCTGCAGTTTCTTGATGATTGGAGAAACATCCAATTGGTACATTGTCCCTTTCAGCCTTGGATATGATGAGGCATGTGCTGCGTTCAGTCATCATTATGTAACAATACTCATTGTCGAATTCGACCTGATGGTCTAATTTACACAATTTCCCAACACTTATCAAATTATGCTTGAGGCCCTATACGTAAGTAACTCGTTGAATTGAGAAGCTCCCCATAGTTAATACTCCATATCCCCTGATAGTTCCATTTTTGTTGTTCCTAGAGGTGATGTGTCCACCACCGCTGATTAACTTGAAGTCTCGAAGGTAGTCTAACCTTCCTGACATGTACAAGGAGCAAGCACTATCGATTAACCATTCTTCTTGTTCCTCCTTGCACATTTCCTACAAAACTAGTAGGTTAGTGTGGGCACCCAAACAAGTTTGGACCCCTTGGTAACATGGGATGCTTTCTTGATAGATTCGTAGGTCTTAGGAACAAGTCTATTCTTGGATTTTAAATCTAGTCTAAGGCATTTCACAACTTTTGGATTGTCAACAGATTTGATAGGACGTGAATTTTCTAGTGGGTGAAATCAAAAAGCAATATTTTTGTCATTTATACAGACCCCGTATTTGATCATCGGTAGGAAGCATGTGACTTTGTTCTTGTGACCGGTCCTTGAGGTGTGTTTTGTTGGAGTGGTCTTGGGACTTGAAAAAGTATTATCACGTGGTCCAGTCCTAGGATTTGACTTTGTGACTGACTGAAGTGATTTAGACAGTTTTGGTGTTGGCAAAATACCCTTCCAATTCGGATTTGTTAAGGAATCATGTGAAATTGATGTGACTTCCTTTTGAAATTTGCAGAAGTTTTTGGAAAAAAAGATTTTGCCAATGTATATTCCTTTTTGCAATATCCACTGACTGTAGTGTGCTTTTGAATTTTTTTTTTGTGAAACCATGAGTTTTCCAAAATTCTTTATGTTTGGCATTTCAACTTGGTTTTTGAAAATCTTGCTTTTTACCTCAGTTTCCTACTTTTCACTTAGGGGTCTAATTTCTCTTTTAAAATCCAACTTTGCTTGGAATTTTGGTGATACCAAATAAAAAACACTTAAACTTGATTTTTTGAATTTTCTTGTTCGAGGTAGATGTCGAGGACTTAAGTCATCAGAACCAGAAGATTCATGATTTTGAGAGTATTGGCCAAATTCAAAATTGTCAATTGGGAATTCATGCAATATTGGTTGGAGAGTAGTTGTGGACTTGACTTGAGTCTTCGGTAGGGAAGATTGGAGTAACACAGAGTTCAAATATGACTTTTGAACAGGACATGTCTTGGAGGACAATGGTGGATAGTATGCAATTAGTTTAGGTCCTTTTAAGACAATTTCTTCATTAAAAATGGTACTTGATTGGGAGCCAAGACTAAATTTGTCAATAATAGGTATGGATTCATCTAAGTTGCTCGAGGATTCAGAAAGAATTTCCTCAATGACATAGTTGTTGCTAAATTCACGAAGTCTACTGAAGTGACACTGGATGTCTTCGGGGATATATCTTAGCATTGACTGGAAATTAAAAAGGTCTATCCCGTGGGACGTAGGGACGTTTGACATTAAATCGGGGAGAGGAAGTCTCATTGGTTGAGAACCCATTGGACTATTCCCAATTATAAGTGTTGTCTATGGTCCCATTTTTAACAAGATTCACAATAGTTTGACTTTCATTAAAGAGTTTTTCATTTAAAATATTTAAACATACAATCTCTTTTTGGGCTAGATCCCGTTGATTTAAAGCAATATCTAACTGAGTTTCACTTAACATGCTAGCATTTTTTCTAACAATAAGTCCTTTTCTAGCCTGGAAACCTTAAGCCTTTTGTCTTCTAGTCTTCCTCTGACATGGTACATCTCTTTGGAATCTATGTTCTTTTCATCTAAGGCTTTGTTGTAGTCTGAAAGGACGGCATCACAAGTGTCATTAAGTCTTTCCAAGTACGGTTCACAATCTTGCATGCTATAATTATTAGACTGAATTATAATTTTTACCTTTTTAATGATGCTGAGAGTTCCATCTTTTTCCATGTAGCAATAGTTATTCTTCAGGCTTCTTGATCCATCATCTTCACTAGTTGCCACCATGCAAATTTTCCCTTTGCTACGGTAGTTGTTAGCTTCTTATTGTTCATCACCCGAGGACCAAACATGGTGATCCCTTTTCACTTTAGGAACATAAGCTCTTGCTTTTTATTTTTCCTCCATTTTTTGAGCCATTAGGAGATAAAATGCCTTTTCTTTTACCACATTTTCTTTGCAGTCTTTGGCAAAGTGGTTTTCCTTGTGACACTTATGGAAAATAACGACTCCAAATTTGTCTTCAGTAGTGGTACCGGAGTCTGAAGGTTTGTTGTTCTGCACTATCTCCTTTGGAGAAGTGTTCTATAGTTGTGAAGGATGATGAGATTTTTTGTGATATCATGGATGGTTATTTTGCAGGTTGAAATTGCGATTTAAAGGTTGTTTGGTGAATTGTTGGTTTTTGCAAAAGGATGGTGCTGGGAGTCTATTGAATTGTTGACTAACCAAGGAAATGGAATTTTGAAACTCTTCTTCGTCATCTAGTTCTGCATCGGCTTCATAAGACTGCGGTGGGTTGTTATATGAGTGTTGGTATGATGACTCTGTGGTGTATGGGTACTGAGGAGCTTTGAACTATAGGGTTTGAGCTATCATAGCAAGTGGTTTTCCCAAGTTTGCACAATCTTTTAACCCCATTGATTCTTATGCTTGTAATTCACCGTAGAGTTTGAACAGTGAAAGAGTGTGTATTTCTTTATCTCCTTGGACTATCATCATTTATGTGGTCCAATGTCCACGCAAACCATTAAGGAATTGTAGATTTGTCTCGTGGTTGCCTCGAACCGTACCATCATTTGATAGCTTTGTGATGATGAGGTTGAACCTTTTGAACAAATCTTCAAGACTTTCACCAGGAAGATTTTTAAAGTTGTTAAACTCATTGAGTATAGTGGTGAGTTTCTTGTCTTGAGCTTCTTCAGAATCTTGATAAATATTTTTTAGCACATCCTAGATCTCCTTGGCATATTTGCAGTTGATGATGATGTCGAAGTTGTCTGGAGCAGCACTACACAAGATCTCTTAGAAGGCTACGACATCTTTCTCCATTTTTGTAACAACCCGAAATCCAGGTTAGCTTTATGACCCTTCTATTTTGGAGAGTTGGCAAATTAGTCCCTTAAAGTTGAAAGGGGGATTAGTGAGTACGCTGGGTGTACTGGGGTGTACGCCGAGCGTACTCGCGTGCTTAATTTGTATGCGAGTTCATCCGCGTACGCTGGGCGTACCCAAGGTTATGCCGGGAGTAAGCGGACCAGATGTAAAAACCCGAATTCTTGGCTTTTGCACTATAAAAGGATCATGTAGTCCTTTGCCCTAGCCACCATTTTCCCTTGAGTGAGTCCTTGGAGAGCTGAGATTCATGCTTTAGTTTGTTTTGTGTGTTTTTGAGCTTGAAGCTATCCTTTCAAGGTGAAGAAGGAGAAGAAAGAGCCATTGTTGGAGCTAGAAGTTGAAGAACAAGTGTAGATCCGAGTTCTACAGTGGTTGAAGATCCTTTATGAGGTAAAAAGCTCAAAGCTTTCCTTGTTCTTCATAAGTTTTGCTTTTTGGACCATTTTTAGGCTTTTTTGTTCAAAGTTGGAGACTTTATGTCCAAAGAGTCTCCAGAAGCTTAGATCTAACCTTTTCTAGTGTATAATGTGTTGAGGAGTCATACAAAGCTAGTCTTAGACGTGGATCTTGTGTCATGCATCAGTTATAGTCTCATTATGGAAAGAGGAAAGGTGTTTTGAGCACAAGGTGACCTTTACAGCCATGCAAAGGCTTAAGGGTTTCAACTTTATGGATTAAGACATATTAGAGGAGTCAGATCTGAAGTTTGGATGCAAGTCTTAACCGTTTAAGACCTGAATGTGTTGGATAAAGAAACTAGGCATTACGCTGGGCGTAATCCCAGTACACGCTGCGTATGGGGTCGCGTTCCCCATTTCTGGAGTGCAAGGGTACACCCCGCATACAGGAGCTGGTACGCCCCGCGTACTGCTTTTTGAATTTTGTTGACTTTTAGGGTTTTAGTCAACATGTGGACTTTTGAGTCAGGGAGGGGTAAAATGGTCTTTTACCCTTCTGTGGAATTTTAGAAAGGAATAAAGTATAGCCTTGAGAGCCGTTAATGATTTAGAATGATTATTTGATGTGATTAGGCGAGGCTACGTCGAGGTTACGAGATTCAGAGATATCGAGCACGCGAGAGTTTAGACATCATACGAGGTGAGTCTTCACACTATACTGTACCTGGAAGGGTACCTATGTGTGACTGGAAGGTCTGGTATGCTATAAGATATATGCATTGTTTGTAATTAGTTCCCTGCTTTGTATGCGTTATGTATGCTATGCTTGATATGGTCCGGAAGGCATTATGTTATGGGCCGGAAGGCATTATGATGTAGACCGGAAGGTCAAGGAGTTATGGACCGGAAGGTCGACACGGGTAGGACCGAAAGGTTTACCAGGTTGGGACAGAAATCCCCTGAGACACATGGACCAGAAGGTCAGGCCTGGAAGGGCGTATGTGTGTAAGTGGTATATTGGGGAACTCACTAAGCATTTATGCTTACAGTTGTTGTGTTATGTGTTTCTGGTACTAGCAAGGACCGTGTGAAGGCGCCGACATGACTCGTACACACATGCAGGAGGATTTGGATGTATTTGATCTTGGGATTTGACATGTTTTGTATTATGACTATGTTACATTGGATCTTTTTATGGTTGTCTTGAATGAAATTATGTTTTAAAGAAATGAAAATTTGTTTTGAAAAATTACGTTGTTACAAGTTGGTATCAGAGCCTTGGTTTGAGGGACTCGGATGCACCTTTGGGTGTATCTAAACTCAAACTGAGGATTTGAGAAATTTTCAACAATAAAAACTAAATTTTCTAAAAGTGCAAGGAGTTTTGAAACAAACAGAGCAGAGTAGTGTGTACAGTCAGCCAACGCCCGAACGGTGAATCCCCAAAATACCCTTACATTATGCGTTATGAGATATACTATGTTATGTTATGCATGCTAGAGTACGCTAGGTATTCACATTAGGACTAGAGTGGCCTGATTTGTGATGCCTTAGCCTAGGAGAATTCTAATGCTATGAGATGCCTTGAGAGCGAGTAGGTAGCCAATGCATGGCGAGAATAGAGTACTTGCGATCCAGGATCCAAGGCGGAGGATTTGGGGTGAATGCTGATACGGGGTGGTTAGTAGTATAGGGCCCATACTACTGAAGACACCGAATCAGTGAGCAGCCCAAGTAAGAATCCTTTGGGTATTGGAGGACGAGTAAGGTTACGTTATCGAGTGCGATTATGATCGATCGAGTCTCTGATATTATTATGTTGTATTTCAGAGGCATCATGGTTGGGACACGACACACACATGAGAGCAGTGGGGTCAGTGACGAGGAGATCCATCGATTGATTCATGAGGAGGTGGTTGCTTCCATCCGGGCTGTGATTCCAGAGATGTTAGGAGACATCAAGACTACACTGATTGAGACCTTTGACGAATGGTATGCAACGGTGACTGAGGCTGCAGTTGCTGCAGCTATTGCTACTTCCAGACCTCAGGTAGGTGACTCGTTGTCGTTTCGGGAGTTCAGCAACACGAAGCCACAAGAGTTCGAAGGGACGCTAGACCCGATTGCAGCGATGAGGTGGATCTTTGACATTGAGGGATGTTTCTATTCGTGTTCTTGTCCAGAACACTTAAGGGTGCGGTTCGCTTTGAAACAGCTTCACTTGGGAGCGAAGGATTGGTGGAAGTTCGTGATGCCAAGCTTCACTCTGGCAGAGATTTTTGATGTGACCTGGGAGAGGTTCACCGCCATGTTCAGGGACGAGTATGTTCCCCCGGTGGAGAGGGAACAGTTGGTTCAGGAGTTCTTGACCCTCAAGCAGGGTAATGATTCGGTTACTGTGGTTACCTGGAAGTTTCATGAGAGGGCGATGTTCTGCCCTGAGCAGGTGTCTATTTTGAGGAGGGACATTCGAGAGTTCGTGTCGAACTCGACGTACCATACATTTGCTGAGCTTCACGAAAATACCGGGAAGCGGGAGATCGAGTTGGAGACTTAGGTCAGGGAGGAGGCCGAGTCTCAGAGGATGGATCGGTGGCCGACTCAATGTCAGCCGGCAGCCAAGCGAGCCAAGCCCGCTGATTCGAGGACTGGAGGCCAGAAGGGCCGCACTTGCAGGAAGTGCGGCAAGGGTTATGAGGGAGCTTGTCGATCGGGTGCTTGCTAAAAATGTGCAAGGAGGAGCATATCACCAAGGATTTCCCCAAGGGATTTATGGTTTGCTTTCAATGCAACTAGACTGGCCATCGGAAGGCAGAGTGTCCACAGTTGCATCAGGGGTCAGCGCAGGGAACTGCACCTGCTGCTAGGGTTACTGAGGTTCGATCAGTGAAGGCCGAGGCTCCGAAGGCTCGTGGGAGAGCTTTCCAGTTGATAGCGGAGGAGGTCCGCGAAGCACCCGATGTTGTGGCCGGTATGTATTCTTCTCTCTATTTATTTAAGTCTTAGATATTATGCTTATATTATGTTACGCGTAGGTACTTTTCTTGTGAATTTTGTACTTGCCTTAGTGTTATTTGACTCGGGAGTGAGTCGGTCTTTTGTGTCGTTAGCCTTCAGTCGTCATATCAGTACTTGTCGAGAGGCCATGCATCGACCTCTGCGAGTTTCTATAGCTAAAGAGCGAGTAGTGTATGCCACGAAGGTTATTTGATGATGTATCCTTGAGATCTTCGGTGTGGAGTTCCCGATAGATCTGGTCCCGATTACGATGGGGGATATGTGTGTTATAGTCATCATGGATTGGTTGAGCCGATTTGGAGCTGTTATAGATTGCGAGCGTCATGTGGTGATGATACGAGACCCTAGTGGGGGACTACTTACGGTGTATGGTGAGGATACCCGTCCTGAGTCAGCATTTTGTTCGGCTGCTAGGGTGAGACAGAGTTTACAGTAGGGCTGTATGGGATTTGTGGCCTATGTGATGGACACACGAGTGGCCGCTAGGAGGCCAAGTTCGACTGATGAGGTCCCAATTGTGTGGGAGTTCCCTGACGTTTTCCCCGAGGAGTTGTCGGGTGTTCCTCCTGAGAGACAGGTGGAGTTTTGTATCGACTTGGTGCCAGGGGCGGCACCTATCGCCATGACACCCTATCCCCTTGCACCGTCTGAGATGCAGGAGTTATCCTCGTAGCTTCAGGAGCTGTTGGGAAAGGGGTTTATTAGACCGAGTAGCTCACCTTGGGGAGCGCCGATCCTGTTTGTCAAGAAGAAGGATGGCTCACACCGGATGTGTATTGATTACCGAGAGTTGAACAAGCTGATGGTCAAGAACCGTTATCCTTTACCGAGGATCGACGATTTGTTCGATCAGTTGCAGGGAGCGTCTTGGTTCTCCAAGATAGACTTGAGGTCGGGTTATCATCAGATGAGGGTTCGGGATGAAGATATCCAGAAGACAACTTTCAGAACTCGTTATGGGCATTACGAATTTGTGGTAATGCCTTTTGGGCTCACCAATGCACCAGCCGCATTCATGGATCTCATGAACTGGGTGTGCAGACCGATGTTGGATCGATCGGTGATTGTTTTCATCGATGATATATTGGTATATTCGAAATCCCGAGAGCAACATGAGGATCATTTGAGAGAAATCCTCGAAGTTCTGAGATTGGAGAGGCTTTACGCCAAACTCTCCAAGTGTGATTTTTGGTTACGGGAGGTCCGGTTCCTAGGGCATCTTGTTAACCAGCAGGGGATATTCATCGATCCGTCCAAGATTGAGGCTATGATGAGTTAGGAAGTGTCGAGGTCACCTTCTGAGATTAGGAGTTTCTTAGGATTGGCAGGCTATTATCGGAGATTTATGAGGGATTTCTCCAAGATTGTCGTGCCACTCACCAAGATGAACCGGAAGGGTGTTGCATTTTCTTGGGGTCCGGAGCAGCAGACCTCGTTTGAGACACTTTTCCAGAGATTATGCGAATCCCCGGTGTTGGCCCTTCCGAAAGGGATGGAGGATTTCATGTTATATTGTGATGCATCGATATCAGGGTTGGGAGTGGTGCTTATGCAGAGGGCGCATGTGATAGCATATGCATCGAGGCAACTAAAGCCTCATGAGTCGAGGTATGCCACTCATGATCTGAAATTGGGGGCTATAGTGTTTTCCCTAAATATTTGGCGTCACTATATGTATGGGGTTTGGTGTACGATATACACAAACCACAAGAGCTTGAAGTATTTGATGTATCAGCCCAACCTAAATATGCGCCAGAGGAGATGGTTGGATGTAGTAAAGGATTATGATTGTGAGATCCTGTACCACTCGGGCAAGGCTAATGTTGTAGCCGATGCCCTGAGCCGTAGGGCGGAGGGTGCCCCGATTCGAGATATTTGTATGAGATTGACAATGATGACTCCGGTATGGGATGCCATTCGAGGGGCCCAGGTGGAGGCCGTGATACTGGAGAACCACAAAAGAGAGCGAGTGATTGGGCAGCTATCGGAGTTTGTTACCGATGGTCGAGGACTTATGACCTTACATGGTCGGGTTTGGGTACCGTTTGTGGGCGGAACACGTACCTTTTTGATGGAGGAGGCGCATAGATCAAAGTTCTCGATCCACCCCGGGGCCACTAAGATGTATTTGGACCTGTAGAAGGAGTATTGGTGGCCCTGTATAAAGAGGGATGTTGCATGGTTCGTAGAGAGGTGCTTCACCTATCGCAAGGTTAAGGCCGAGCACCAGCGTCCGCATGGTAGGTTGCAACCGTTAGAGATTCCCGAGTGGAAGTGGGAACAGATCACCATGAATTTTATCGCCAAATTGCCGAGGACTGCTAGGGGTGTCGATGCAATTTCGGTGATTGTGGACAGGTTGACGAAAAGTGCTCATTTCCTTTCCATCAGTGAGAGCTCTTCTGCGGAGAGGCTGGTAGAATTGTACGTGAAGGAGGTGGTATCGCGACATGGAGTACCAATCAAGATGTCCGTTTCACTTCCAGATTTTGAAAGAAATTTCATGAGGAATTGGGTACGAGACTTCATTTTAGTACCACGTACCACCCAGAGACTGACGGGCAGAGCGAGCGGACGATTCAGACGCTCGAGGACATGCTTCGGTCATGTGTATTGGATTTCAGCGGGAGTTGGGACATGTATTTTCCCTTGGCTAAGTTTTCCTATAACAACAACCATCACTCGAGCATTTGTATGCCACCTTTTGAGCTGTTGTATGGAAGGAGGTGTCGTACCCCCATTTGCTGGGGCGAGGTAGGGCAGCGTGTGATGGGTAGTACATAGATAGTGCTTCAGACAACAAAGCAGATACAACGGGTTAGATAGAGGTTGTTGACCACTCAGAGTTGCCAGAACAGTTATGCAGATAGACGACGATCAGAACTCTAGTTCCAGGTCGGTGATTTCATGCTCCTGAAGGTATCTCCTTGGAAAAGAGTGATCCGATTAAGGAAGAGGGGAAAGCTGGGACTCCAGTATATTGGGCCGTTTAGAGTGGTCGCGAGGGTCGACAAGGTAGCGTATCGGTTGGAGCTACATGCAGAGTTAGACCAGATTCATGATATCTTCCACGTGTCTCAGTTGAGGAAGTGTATAGCCGATGAGTCGGCAGTAGTGCTGCTGGAGGATATTCAGGTGGATGTGGGCCTGAATTATGCTGAGAAACCAATTGCGATTCGGGATCGGAAGATCAAGGTTCTAAGGAACAAGGAGATACCGTTGGTCCAGGTTCAGTGGCAGCATCAGAAGGGGTCCGAGCTGACGTGGGAGTCAGATTCAGAGATGCGGGAGTAGCATCCGGAGTTGTTGTCGGTATAAGACTTCGAGGGCGAAGTCTGGTTCTAGTGGGGGAGAATTGTAACAGCCCGAAATCCAGGTTAGCTTTATGACCCTTCTATTTTGGAGAGTTGGCAAATTAGTCCATTAAAGTAGAAAGGTGGATTGGCGAGTACGATGGGCGTAGTGGGGTGTACGTCGCGCGTACTCGCACACTTAATTTGTACGCGGGTTCATCCGGGTACGCTGGGCATACCCAAGGTTACGCCGGGCGTAACCGGACCAGATGTAAAACCTTAATTCTTGGCTTTTGCACTATAAAAGGATCATGTAGTCCTTTGCCCTAGCCACCACTTTCCCTTGAGTGAGTCCTTGGAGAGTTGAGATTCGTGCTTTAGCTTGTGTGTGTGTGTGTGTGTGCTTTTGAGCTTGAAGTTATCCTTTCAAGGTGAAGAAGGAGAAGAAGGAGACATTGTTGGAGCTAGATGTTGAAGAACAAGTGTAGATCCGAGTTCTACAGTGGTTGAAGATCCTTTCTGAGGTAAAAATCTCATTCATAAGTTTTGCTTTTCGGACCATTTTTAGGGTTTTTGGTTCAAAGTCTGAGACTTTATGTGTAAAGAGTCTCCATAAGCTTAGATCTGACCTTTTCTAGTGTATAATGTGTTGAGGAATCATAAAAATCTAGTCTTGGATGTGGATCTTGTGTCATGCATGAGTTATAGTTTCATTATGGAAAGAGGAAAGGTGTTTTGAGCACAAGGTGACCTTTACAGCCATGCAAAGGCTTAAAGGTTTCAACTTTATGGATTAAGACATATTAGAGGAGTCAGATCTGAAGTTTGGATGCAAGTCTTAACCGTTTAAGACCTGAATGTGTTGGATAAAGAAACTGGGCATTACGCTGGGCATAATCCCAGTACGCGCCGCGTAAGGGGTCACGTTCCCCGTTTCTAGAGTGCAAGGGCACGCCCCGTATACAGGAGCTGGTACGCCCCACGTACTGCTTGCTGTTGACTTTTGTTGACTTTTAGGGTTTTAGTCAACATGTGGACTTTTGAGTCAGGGAGGGGTAAAATGGTCTTTTACCCTTCTGTGGAATTTTAGAAAGGAATAAAGTATAGCATTGAGAGCCGTTAATGATTTAGAATGATTATTTGATGTGATTAGGTGAGGCTAGGTCGAGGTTATGAGATTCAGAGATATCGAGCACGTGAGACTTTAGACATCATACGAGGTGAGTCTTCTCACTATATTGTACCTGGAAGGGTACCTATGTGTGACTGGAAGGTCTGGTATGCTATAATATATATGCATTGTATGTGATTAGTTGCCTGCTTTGTATGCGTTATCTATGTTATGCTTGATATGGATCGGAAGGCATTATGTTATGGGCCGGAAGGCATTATGATGTAGACCGGAAGGTCAGGGAGTTATTGTTGGGTTTTGAGCAATCTAACACTTCCTAAGTGTGCATGCAACCCTAATAAACCTTGGATCTATGTTTGTCTAAATACATGCAAAATAATAATTTTTCCAAGGTTTATAACCTATCTAACATGGCATGGGGAACATTTCAACATAAAGAGTTAGAAGAGATTACATACCTTTTTGATGAGTTTGGTTCTTGAGGAGTTTGAGGGCCAAGCACCAATAGTGTGAATGCCTCAAATGGAATCACAAAACACCACAAACTCTTGGAAAACTTTGAGAGAGTATACACACTTGTATTTTCGGCCACACACAAGCACACACACACACTAGTTCACTAGTTACACTAAGGCTATACTTAGGCTCCATTTCATGCTCCATAAGCATGCTTATATAGTGTGCATGGTTTGGGTGAAACACTAATAACCCATGACCTTTCCTTTCCAAGGATCCATGGGTTAAAAGCTCCATGGATCATCCATGGACTTCCATATAAGCCTAGCCCATTAACAAATGAGTATTAGCCCACACTATATAAAATATAATAGCCCACAATTAATTAGTCTTCCTTTTAATCTCTAAATTAATTCATAATTAATTTAAGATTAAAACTAATTAAATAACATAATCTCATATTAATATATTATAACTTATAATATATTAATAACCATACGTGTATAACACTCATAAAATTATCCATAAATAGTTTGGATGAGATGCAACCCAAATGAACCATGCCGGGTCGGGTCAAGTATATACCAAATAAGTTATGGACTTAGACACCTTATCCAACAGATTCCCACTTGGATAAGTCTAATAATTATATTTGCGTATGTTACTTCAGGAACCAACCAGCAATCGTAGCTCTCGAAAACTCCGTTGAACTATGAAGCGCCATTTTAGATAAGTGATCATATAATCCTCTGTCCTCATGATATCAGCCGGACAAATACATGGAACAACGTCGTACTTATTGTCCAGCAGTTTGTTTCCCGATTTTCGATTTGTTTGACAAAGAACTTAATCGAACACATCAATTTAGTTCTGATCGGCCGGTACATAAGTCACAACAAAATCATCAAGGGGCCCAGATATCGCTTCTATTTCTAGAAGGAACAGATAAACTTCGACACATATGCTTGTTCTACTACTTGTTGAATTGTACACAAAGGCATGTTTTATAACATCATGTTAATGATGCGTTTACGTGCAATCAATGCACAACCAACTCATAGGTAACAACCCATATCTCTAGGTTTGAAGATTTATATGATATTACCGTCTCACGATCACTCGAGATAAATTCCATGAAGTGATACAAGTGAGCGTGGGTTTATTCCAATACTCATAACTTATGAGCACTCATGAATGTTGTAGCAACCATTGCTATGACTAAACCCATTTAGCCATCTACAAACCCAATTCATGATAGTCTTGATTCATACCTACTTCCAACATATGAACGACTGTAGAGTGTTTAAATAACATAGTCATTCGAAAAGAATAACCTAGCTATTTTGGAAGTCAAAACATGCAAAGTGAAACACAATAATAATCGAATCCAATATGGTCTCAGAACCCTTTTGAATATAAATAAAACCACCTTTTATTTATCACCATATTGATTACACATTATTCAATGTTTCAAATAATCAACTTAAGACTTGAATAAAAACAATAGTTATCCCATGCTCCTGGCATGTACACTTTGTTTTTCTAAACAATAGTTATGCCATACTCCAAGTATGCACACTATGTTTGTCTATGATCCTTACATTGTGATGTAGATCAATTGAACATGATTCCAATGATATTCATTTCACAATCCCAAATCCTTATTGTAAATGTGAGAATCCCCGATTCCTATCATTTACCAAAAATCTGTTAGATTTTAAACTTTTATGCAATGTTCCTCTTGTAATGATTATTCACAAAGTCACCAAAACCTTGTCACCAGTCATTACACAGTATTCCAAAGAAGGTTAACTTCTATGGAACGGAAGTCTCATATTCAAAGTACATTCCTTTGAACATCCTTCTTGCATTAAAGTTTTCTAATCTTACATAGATTGAATAACTTCCACCTATGGAGACATTTCCATAGTCCCATTTTTGACTATCACTTCCAAACAAGAGTTACTTCTTTTCAGAATATGTGAATATGGTCCTTTCCGACAACTTACATCATACTTCCAACTTTCCCTGAGCAACCAATCTTTGGCGAACCTTAAATTGTCCTCGACAATTGCTTAATCACTTTAGTCATATCCAGTTCTAGACTTTTCCCTTCTAAATGCCCTGAGCATTTGGAAAATTTAGAAAGGATGAAAATTATAGCACATGCAATCGATCCTATATCCGAAGCATATGGGACACGATTCATGATGTTTGACATAAAGACATGATACTAGACCAGTCTTTTGCTACAATATATATTTTTTTTATTTGCCATGTTTTTCAAAATTTAACTATGAAGAGGGATGCCGTAATCATAATCAAATTTTGAAAACGCAATATATATAGAATTTCCTTAAGTCGAACCATTCAGACATAAAATTCATATATATGTCCTTGACTAAAGATGATTAAAATCTCAATGAAGTATGATTTCCTCTCCCTTAATTATAGCAAAACAACTTTTCAACCCCTGCAACTTCGCAAATTGAAACTTTGTTTTCTATAATTAACATTGCTACTAATCATAATAATCATGCTCCCACTAATATGATGATTATCAGCATAACACTTATGCTCCCACTAGCTCTGACATATTTTCAGAAATCTGCTAGACTTCTGAAATTTAGATTCATATACCCTTTCTTAGATAGCTCACATGTGTGTCTAAACAATAACTCACGTTGTTACAATTAAGTCGTGCTTAAGTACCATCTCCTTGAGCAGGAGCGAGAACCGGGACATGATGTCCTTCTTCCACAAACCTCCATACATCTCTACCGAGCCTCTTAAGATACCTTTCCATTCTTTGAGACCAATGGTGGTATTCACTTGCAACAAGTATTGGGGCTCTATTAGAGCCTCCAACACTGTTGGAAACATTCACTGATAAAGCTTGTGCCATATTTCCTTTTTTGTTTTTTTAGAATGAGCTTCAGTGGTATAGAAGGCTTTCTAAAATCAAAGTTTTGTTTAAAAAGCAACCACTTTGGCTCTGATACCAATTGTTGAGAGAAAAACTTTGAAGAACACTTGAACAAACGTTAGTACAAGATAATAAGTTGCGAAATAAGTTAATCTCAAGGATCTTTTTAGCTCAACAATAATAAGTTAGAAATGTTAGATTGTTAGATGCAGAAATGTAAAGGAAATATAAATGAGAAGTTATATCAAGTAGACACCAAGTTGATTCATAACGAGGTTTGCATTCAAACACAAGTTAGTAAATGTGAACAACTTAAGTTGAAGAGGAACTTAGTTTATTGAAAGATAATAGATAGAGATGAATGATCTTTTTATAGCAATAAAAATTCAGAAAAATCATGAAGGTGTGTTTGGTACATGAAGAGGGAGCTCTATTTATAGAGTCCCGAAAAGTTACATTGGAAAAAAATACTATTCTATTGACTTTAGTGACCATGCAAGGTTGACTGACAAAACAAATCAAACACGCTAAGTCGGTAAAGTAACATGAAAGTTTTCATTTATCATTCATTTATGTGGTAGTTCTTCTGGTTGCGGTTGTGGTTCATAAAAGATCTTCTCCAACTTCGGTAGTCAACTTCTTCTACGATAGCACCAATAATCCAGATTGTGGTTCCTTAGCTAAAGAGGGTCACTTTTTGTATCAACAACAAGAAACATGGGAGATATTTGTAAGACTTAGGATTTTTAGAGAGAGAGAAAACAAAGAGAGTTTTGGTAGAGGAAGAAGTGAGAGAGATTTAAAAGAGGAAAAAGAGAGAGCTTAAATGGTGAGGAGGTGATCTCTATTTATAGTAGGTTGGAGTACTCACCTGGCCAAACGACATACATCTCAAATCAAATCAATGCCATGCATGTACTTTTGAGATAGAGTGTAATCCAAAGAGAAAGAGCAATGGGGAGGTTACGTGGGATAGTCTAAGGAAATGCTAATGGTTGTCCTTCCTAAATCTAGTGGGTCCTATCCAAGGGTTGTAACCTCATTACTAGCTTATTGGTGATGGGTTTTAAGCATATCTAAATTCCTATGTGCACATGCAACCCTAATTGCTTTGGATCTAGGTTTTTTTTCAAATTATACATGAAAATTAATTTCCAAAGCAAGAACCCTAATCTAGCATACAAGAAAACAAAATATTAGGGTTAGAAGAATACCTTTAATGTTAATACCTTGATCTTGACCATCAAGAGCTTAGTGCCCTAAGCGTTGCACCTCTAATGGAGTCACAAAAACCACTTAGCAAAGGATGAATGAGATAGGTGATGGAGGCTCTAAAAAATTCGGATAGGGTTCTCCTAGAATAGCATAGGGCCGAAATCTATAAGCCAATGTTCCTTTATATAGCTGAGGCTGCTAGGGTTTCCAGGTGAAACCCTAATCTGATTGCTTAAGCCTTAAAAAGTCCATGGAAACCTTCTAGAAAGTCTATGGACAAAATCTCTATGGGCTTCCCATAGATTTCGTCCACTACTTCTTTTTAGGAGTCCATCAGCCCAACTTGCAACTATCAATGATTTTCAATATCAGTTCCCATTCCTTTTAATTAGTTCCTTTAATCCCAAAATTAAGTGCAAATTAATTTCTAATTAATACTAATTAAATAATATTATTTCTCAATTGATATATTAGTAAGTCATTTATCAACCTCTTTCTCCAAAAGTCATCCTGTCAAGTTGCTATGGTGAAGGCAACCTAAAAGGACCATGCTACTATCGGATCAAGTAGATACTAATTATAGTTATGGGCTTAGACACGTAATCTAACAATCTCCCACTTGGATACATCTAATAACTATAACTGCAAGTATGACTTCAAAATCCAATTAGCAATCATAGCCCTTGAGAGTCGCTGTCAAAATCTGACCTAGTCAATGACACATACTTTAGATAAGGGATCATATAATCCTCTATTCTACAAGATATCATGTGGACAAAGACATGGAATATAATCATTCTCAATTTGTTTCCCAACTTCTTATTTGTTAGACATAGAACTTAATTGAAAACATCAATTAAGTCCTGACCGGGCCTGACACATAAGTCAACACAAAATCATCGAGGGGCCCAAGATATTGCTTTTACCCTTTTAGGATAAAAGGAACAGATAAAACTGAACTTATATGCTTGTACTAAATCATCAAATCATACACAACAATACATTTTATAACATCAAGTTACTGATGCATTTACACATTATCAATGCACAAACAACTTGTAAACAACAATTCATATATCTTCATTTAAATATTATATGATATTATCATCTCAAAATCACTCGTGATAAATCCATGAAGTTATTCAAATGAGCGTGGGTTTAATCCAATACTCAAATCTTATTTCAAAAGTACTCATGAACGTTGCAACAAACCTTTGCTATGTATAAGCATTTAGACAATCTACAAACCAATTCATGACAATTTAACCTCATGACTTGTTTCCAAAGTATGATCGACTGTGGATAATTTGAACAATCTAATTATTCAGGAAGTAAAACATACAACAATGAAACAATAGTAAAAATTTGACACAAGATAGTAAACAATACTTACATATAAATCTCCATTATATAATCACTAAATTTTAGTTACATTTATCTATTAAAAGTTTCTAAACATCTATCTAATCACTAAAACTAATATTATCCTTCAGACCAATGCTCCTCACATGATGAAAGTGATTAATCCAACTTAGACCCTTTGTGAGAGGATCTGCAGAATTCTCTTCTGACGATACCCTCTTGACCACGAGGAGTCCTTCTTCTACCCGATGTCCGATGAAGTGGTATTTTATGTAGATGTGTCTGGATCTGCCATGATCCCTTGGCTCCTTGGTTAAGGAAACAACTCCTTCGTTATCATAGAAAATATCTATGGGCACCTTTATGGATAGTACAACTCCAAGGTCTCCAATGAAGTTCTTCAACAATATCGCCTCCTTCGATGCTTCGCTATTTTATGTACTCTGATTCACACGTTGAATCAGCCACGGTCTCCTGCTTGGAGCTTTTCCAAGTAACTGCTCCTATATTTAGGGTACACACCCAGTCCAACTGAGAGTGGAAGTTATCTCTATCAGTCTGAAATCTGGTGTCACTATACCCTGTAACTCTCAAGTCATCACTCCCACCATGTATAACGACATAGTACTTAGTCATTAGCAGGTACTTAAGAATGTTCTTAACTGGTGTCCAGTGAGCTCTATACGGATTCTATGACATCCCCAAAATCTCGGCCAGAAAAGACCGATTTCATTTATGCTTTTTAAAATAATTTTCAGAGTAAATCCTTTTAATTTTAAAAGAGATGCGGAATTTGTTCCCAAAAACAAAACATGATAAAATAGATATTTATCAAAACATTTCATAAAGAAATATGATTTCATTTCATAATCAAAAGTCGGGATGTCATGTTCCGATACAGATCATAAAGCATAAACGATAGCATTACAAGTCTTTCAACAAATATATACATATACAGACTTGTAAACAAAACAACTTGATGTTCGCCCATCTTAAGCTCTTACGCCACTTCCTGTAAAATAAATCAACTGAGTGGGTCAGGCTTGGGAGCCTGGTGAGCATGTAGGGTTTTCAACCCACAATAAATAATTTAATTAATTATTATCAACCAACAATAACCCAGTTACCCATTCCCGTTATTCTCACTTTATGTCCCTAAAATAACTAACACAAGGGACCTAGTCTAAGAATACTTCATCGGGGCGACTACACATGCTTCGGGGGTTCCTCAGCAATATAAGTCAAATAAGGCAACCATGGGGGGGGGGGGGGATGGAATACAGTGAATGAACACCCAAGTTCATTAACACCTACAGGTTATGCGCCTGCTAGCGTTCCACTGGACTGTCTAGAAAAGTCCGTGGTCGTCATCTAAATTCCGCTAGATGACTGGATCAAAACAACATCGAGGCCTCTCATCTGTTTATTACACACCAACTATCTACCCATATTCTACCCAACATATTAGTAGATAAAATATACATTTTTATACGTAGTTTCAAAGCCTGTATAGCATGCTCAATCAAAACATTTTTCACATAACAGATGAGGCACACACACATAACACGTATTTCATAGAGAAATAATCAGATCTATAAGATAGAAGAGAGTGAATATACATTCACATATATAACAATAAAATATATACACATAGCACGTATTTTATATAAAATACTTCATAATATTGTGTTGGAATGAAAGTAACTACACACTCACATGATCAGAAGATGACCGGGCAGCACTACGGCTTGCAGAAGAGGTGTTTCTTCGTAGATCTGGAAGATCTTCACAAAACCAGGCTCCTCGCGGGCAGCATTTCGGCTCGGGAATAACGCTCTTCGGGATTCTCGGGGCTTCGGATCTTGCTTCGGGGCTCGAGAATATTACCGGGGCTTCGGGGTATAAACGGCACGCAAAACGAGGCAAAACTTAGAGAGAAAGAAGAGTTTGAACAAGAGAAAATGGCTGAATTCGAGTTCTATTTATAGGCTGCTGGGTCTGGGATTACGCGGGGCGTACTCAAATTACGCGAGGCGTACTCGGGTTACGCGGGGCGTACTTTGACGTCACTGCGTGCGTCGACTGGTGGCACTCGAGTATTGGTCAGACAAGTTGCAACCGACTGAGTACGCGGGGCGTACTCAAATTACGCGGGGCGTAATTGACTTGTCAAACTTCTAAATTGTGTAACCTTCGCATACGAGCTCCATTTTCGATGTTCTTTATATCCACGCGAAGGTCAGACTGTACTCTACAACTTTCATTTAGACTCCGTTGGCTAATTTTCACTTTTATTTTTATTATTTATTTTTAGAAGGCCGGGACAGAAAAACTTCGTTATAAATTCATAACTTCTTCGTCTGACGTCCGTTCTCGCCTAACTTTTCATTGCTTCGCTACTAACAACAAGATCTTCGATTCTCATTTAGATTGTTTCAGCTAAAAACCGCTCGATCTCAAATCGAGTATTCGGGCTGCATATTGCCACGTCGAAACTTTAGAAAATCATAACTTCCTCATACGAAGTCAGATTTGGGCGTTACTTTTATGCACGCTCTCGGTTTAAAGAAATCTACGACTTTAGTTTAGATCGCTAAGGCTAAATATCGTTCTATCTTAAATTCATATTTTACGTCACTCGGCGTCGTGCCGGTTCTGTCTCGAAACTTCGACAGGTCATAACTTCTTCGTTATAACTCGGATTTTGGCATTCCTTATATCTCCGAAATCCTTGTTTCGACCACTACAACTTTATGCAAAGATATCGGGCGTATCTCACACTTTAATTTTGACGCTTATTTCATTCTTAATTCATTAAATTATAAAAATCAAGAAAATAAACACATAAATCACATAATTCACATAATTCACAAATAATACATTCTTATTATTTCAAGTTGAGTTACGAAGGTTAACCTAGACTATTACATTGCTAAAAATGGCAAGCCCAGAAACACGGGCGTTACAATTCTCTCCACCTTAGAATGATTCCATCCCCGGAATCACATATCAACAAACAAATGCGGATAGCGACTCCTCATGTCACTCTCCGTCTCCCAGGTGAGATTTGGCCCATTCGTGTGTTTCCATCGGACAAGCACTAACTCCACCATCTTACGTCGCAATTTCTTAGTCTTTCAGTCAACAATTGCCTCTGGTTCTTCAATGAACCTTTTGTTCTCATCGATTCTCAACTCCGAAAGTGGAATCATGTCGGGAACTTCCCCCATGAACTTTCGTAAATAACACACATGAAAAGTGTTATGAATTCCACTCAGTTCTTCTGGTAGTTTGAGCTTGTAAGCTTGGTTCCCAATCCTCTGAAGAACTTTAAACGGTCCAATAAACCTTGGACTCAACTTTCCCCTTTTACCAAGTCTTATAAGTCCCTTCCACGGTGAGACTTTAAGCAAAACCGAATCCCCAACTTCAAAAGTCGTCGGTCTTCGCTTTTTGTCAGCATAACTCTTTTGACGATCTTGAGCTGCTAACATTCTTTCCCTAATTATTTTCAACTTTTTAGCAATCTGATGAACCATCTTCGGTCCCATAAACTGCTTTTCCCCAGCCTCAAGCCAACAAGACGGCGTACGACACTTTTGTCCATACAAAGCTTGGTAAGGTGCCATCTTAATGCTCGAGTGAAAACTATTGTTATAGGAAAATTCTACCAACGGTAAATGTTCATCCCAATTACCTAGGAATTCCAAGGTACATGCTCTCAGCATATCTTCAAGTGTTTGTATCGTTCGTTCGCTCTGACCATCGGTCTGCGGATGGTAAGCTGTACTTAAACACAACTTGGTACCCAATTCTTCTTGTAGACTTTTCCAAAATCGGGAGGTGAAACGACTATCACGATCCGACACAATTGTTAACAGAACACCGTGAAGCCTCACAATTTCCTTTACGTAAGAATTCGCAAGCTTTTCCATAGACCATTTCTCCTTGGCTGCTATGAAATGCGCACTCTTAGTGAATCGATCAACGACCACCCAAATCATGTCGTGACCATTCTTTGTTCTGGGCAGTTTAGTGACAAAATCCATGGCAATGTCTTCCCACTTACCCATAGGCACAGGTAAAGGTTCTAAACTCCCGTACGGTTTCTGATGTTGTGTCTTGACTCTCGCACAAGTCACACACTTGGCCACATACTTTGCAACATCAAGCTTCATCGTCGGCCACCAGTAGTAGGGTTTCAGGTCCCTATACATTTTAGTGCTACCGGGATGAATCGAATACATGGTCTTGTGAGCTTCTTCCATCAGAAGATCTCTAATTCCTCCTGACTTAGGTACCCAAATACGATCTTGGAATACCTTCAGTCCATGACCGTTTGTACCAAACACCAACGTTTTACCCAAACGTTCCTCCTTTCGGTCATTTTTCTCAGAAGCTTCCTCTTGAGCTTTCTTTATACTTTCCACAATGGTCGAGACAACTTCAATTCTCAACGCTCTTGGCCTTTTCCTTTCAAGATTGACTTTCCGACTGAGAGCATCAGCAACAACATTAGCCTTACCGGGGTGGTAAAGTATCTCGCAGTCGTAGTCCTTGAGTAATTCCAGCCAGCGTCGTTGCCTCATATTCAATTCCTTCTTATTAAAGAGATATTGGAGACTCTTATGATCAGTGAAAAGTTTGCACTTAGTGCCATAGAGGTAATGCCTCCATATCTTCAGAGCGAAAATTACCGCTGCCAACTCCAAATCATGAGTCGGGTAGTTCTTTTCATGCTCTTTCAGTTGTCGAGACGCATATGCTATCACCTTTTCTCTTTGGGTTAAAACACAACCCAATCCAACCCCAGACGCATCGCTATAAACAGCGAAGTCTTCAACTCCATCGGGTAGAGAAAGTATTGGTGCCTCGCATAGTTTCTTCTTTAGCTTCTCGAATGCTTCTTTATGCTTCTCACTCCAAGCATAAGCAGCTCCTTAGTGGGTCAAAGCTGTCAATGGAGTAGCAATCGAAGAAAAGCCTTGGATAAACCTTCGGTAATATCTGGCTAATCCTAAAAAGCTTCGGATCTCCGTGGGACTTTTCGGTTGTTCCCACTTCATTACAGCTTCAATCTTTGTTGGATCAACCATTATCCCTTCCTGGTTGACCACGTGACCCAAGAATTGGACTTCACGAATCCAAAAATCACATTTGGAGAACTTAGCATATAGCTTCTCCTTCTTCAAAACTTATAAAACTTCTCGCAAGTGTCTGCCATGCTCCTCCTGGCTTTTTGAGTAAATCAGAATGTCATCTATGAACACTATTATGGATTTATCAAGGAACGGATTACAAACCCTATTCATTAAATCCATGAATGCTGCCGGAGCATTGGTTAGTCCAAACGACATAACCAAGAACTCGTAGTGTCCATATCTAGTTCTGAACGCAGTCTTCTCTATATCCTGCTCTCTTACTTTCAGCTGATGATATCCTGACCTAAGATCGATCTTCGAGAAATAGCTCGAACCTTGCAATTGATCAAATAGGTCATCAATCCTTGGCAACGGATATCTATTCTTTATTGTTGCCTTGTTCAGCTCTCTGTAATCAATGCACATTCTCAGACTTCCATCTTTCTTCTTCACGAATAACACCGGAGCTCCCCAGGGCGATGAACTAGGTCTAATGAAACCTTTGTCCAACAACTCTTGAAGTTGCATCATCAGCTCCTTCATCTCCGTTGGTGCTAATCGATAAGGTGCTTTTGCTATTGGCGTGGTTCCTGGTAGCAAGTCTATTCTAAACTCTACTTGTCTATCAGGTGGTAATCCAGGAAGATCTTCGGGAAATACTTCTGGATAATCACACACCACAGGAATACTCTGCATCACCTTCTTTTCCTTCTTAGCATCAATCACGAATGCTAAATATGATGTACATCCCTTGGTCAAACACTTTCTGGCTTTCATTAGGGAAATGATTCCAGAATTCACTCGGCGCTTGTCCCCATACACCATAAACGATTCATTTCCAGGCGGGTTTACTTTAACTATCTTCTTTTTGCATAAAATTTCGGCATCATTGGCGCTGAGCCAATCCATTCCCAACACGATGTCGAAACCATTAAGTTCGATAGGCAATAATTCCTTGTGGAACTTATTCCCATTCAAGTCGATTAAGATGTTTTTCATACGATGGCTAACAGGTACAAACTTGCCACTAGCAACTTCGACTAATAAAGCATTATCTAGTCTATCAACAGGCAAAGCTAGTTTTCTACCAAATCCATGCGATATAAAGGAGTAGTTGGCTCCAGAATCAAATAAAATTTGGGCAGGAAAATTGTTAACGAGAAAGGTACCTGAAGCGACATCAACTTCATCCTTAGCAGCTTCCAGTGTCATCTGGATTGCTCTCGCCTTCGGCTTTGGTGGAATGTTGGGCTTAGCTGCCTCCTTCTTCTTCGGACAGTCTTTCAAAATATGACCCTCTTCATTACAACCAAAACACATCCTTTTGTTGTTCGGACATTCATTGGCAAAATGTCCAACCTTTCCACACTTGTAGCAAGTTACATCCTCGCTGCATTTCCCGAAGTGCTTTTTCTTACACTTTTCACACCACTTCGCTTCCCCTCCTTTACCCCCACCAAACCTTTTCGAATTAGATTTCGAAAATTTGCTTTTCTTACCGGAACCAGATGTTCCCTCAAACTTCCTCTTCTCACCAACCTCAACCTTGTTGGTGGTTCTCCCCTTTATCATGTTCTCAATAGACTTGGCAGCCCATATAGCTGCCTCTAAAGTATGTGCCTGACGTACTGGCACCTCATACTCCCATGGGAGTCCCTTCGCATACCGGTCCACCTTCGTCAGCTCGTCTGGAACGATACGCAAGGCAAACTCCATCTTATCGGTGAAGTTATTGGTGTATTCTGTTGGATAAGGTGTCTAAGTCCATAACTATTTCTGGTATGTACTTGACCCGACCCGGCATGGTCCATTTGGGTTGCATGGCACCATGCAATTGGATAAAGTAAATGAGAGAAATAACGCTTGGAGATTATTAATATATTATAAGTTCTAATATATTAATAATATTATTTGATTAGTTTGATCAAGAATTAATTTAGAATTAATTAAGTGATCAAAAGATAACTAATTAAATATATGGGTTGATTAAGTAAATCATCCATATCTTGTATAGTGGGCTAAAAGGCTCCATGGATCATCAAGTTGGGTTCCACCCATAGGATGCTCCATGGATGCTCCATGGGAGTTACAAACCCATGGGTCATGGAAATGAAGAGTCATGACACATTAGGGTTTAACCCTAGATGTGTCAACACTATATAAGTAATATGTTCTCCTCCCAAATCGGTTACACTAAGTAATAAGGGGGCTTGGCCGATTTTGAAGAGTGTGTATTCTCTCATAAGTTCTTCCAAGAGCATTTGGTGTTGTGTGAAGCATTTGAGGCATCACCACTTGAGGTGCTAGGCTCACAAGGTTTCAAGGAACACAAGCAACAACAAGGTAAGTTATTCTATCTATACTTTATGTTATAATTGTTCCCCATGTATGCTAGATAGGATATAACCTTGGAATTCAACTTTGCATGACAAATTAGACAAACATAGATCCAAGGTTATTAGGGTTGCATATACACTTAGGAAGTGTTAGAATGCTCAAAACCCATCAGTGGTATCAGAGCCTAGGCTTGTTTGTTCTTATTTGTGCTTAAAAGTTGAAAACAGGATCGAAAATTTGCTGTCTGCGATCGGACTCGTCGAGTCTATTGGGGGGACTCGTCGAGTCCATGTGTATCTTCAACCAACTCGGCGAGTCATGTTCATGCACTCGGCGAGTAGGGTCGAATGAGTGTAGAATTTCGATTCAGTTGCTGGAAAATGAATTAGAAACATTACCCTAAACTGTTTTAGTAAATATAAACTTGTTTTTGGTGGTGTAATGTTTTGCTAATTCATTTACAACAACTAGTTATCAAAATTACAAAGTTTTATGTAATTTTTGATTATGTTCATATTCATGTTCTTGTTCTTATGATGTTTTAGATGATCATAGGAATTATTTGTAACCTATTTGGTAGTTTAATTCTTGATCATAATGTGTTTTAATGGAGTCCATAACTTATCCTTAAGTTATGGAAAACCAAGAGTCACTTGAGTTAAAAACCATTAAGAAAACACAAGAGTTATAAAAATGAAGAGTCTTCATTTTATGACTCTATTAAACTCATAAGTTACAAGAAATGAAAAGTTTTGAAAGTTACAAAACTTGCCCTCAAGTTTTGGAACAAGTAAAGTTAAGTTAAAACTTTAGTTCCAACCCCTAGAATTTTAAAAGTTAAAGTTCAACCCTTATACTTATATTATGATAATTTAATAATTATATATATATATGTATAAGAACAAGTCGTCTTACCGCTAGTACGCCTCATTCACGAAGCCGGTCTATAAGGTGGGTATAAGGTTGTTGCCTATAAAATGGTGACTTAATGGGTGTATATTCTCACCCACCGCTTGCTTGACTGGTGGAGGGTCGTTAGCCGAACGGGTAAGACAAGGACTTATAAATTCTCATTCAAAGTATGATGAATATATATAAAGTAACTAAATGTTTATTAAATTCCCAATCTTAGTTACTTTAGGAAAAATGTGAATAAGGTGCTAATCCATGAAATTACACTTTACACTTTGTCAAAGTCGTTGGTGGAGCGTGTGTGGTTAACCGGCACACTAACTTGGACTTAACAAGGTAGGTAAAGGGTGACTTAAGGTTTATTATAGTATCGGTGGAGCGTGTGTGGTTTACCGGCACATCGATTGAGTGATAAACTTTAAAGGTACCAAGTGATTTGCATGGTTACTTCACACCTCGTTTTGTGATCCTCGGCATCCCAGTCACAAAACCTGGAGGGCACTCCCGAGATCGAAACATGCCTTTGAAAAAGTTCATTGGATCTCAAAGAATCTAGGAATTTCTAAAACCAATAAAAACTAAATATTTAATATTTCGGTTTTCGTGGTGGAAATTGGTGAATCGTCATTCACCTACCTTTCAAATATGGTATAGCTTAGATTACGGCATACCTCTTCTAAGTTATATTATATTGTGATTGGATCCTAGCCTTAATATTACATTTGGGTGTTTTATTAAGGACTCTCTTAAATCTAAACTAAACTTGTTCTTCTTTTCAGATGTCTTCAAACAGTGCTTCTGGCTCGAATCCTAATGGCTCCTTTACTCTTATGAGTCTATGTGGGAAAGTCACCTTTGATGGATGCAACTTCAATAAGTGGATCAGAAACATCAGGATGATTACCCACTACGAGGACAAATAATATGTCCTTGACAAGGAGCTTAAGGAAATCTACGAGTCCACTGCAACTCCCCAGGAGATCGCTGACTTTCATACTCATGAAAGAGATGCAACCAAGGTGGCTTGCATCATGTTAGCCACCATGACAGCTGAACTCCAAAAGTCTTATGAAGACTTCTACCCTTATGAAATGCATCAAGATTTGATGGAAAGATACCATCAAAGTGCACGACAAGAGAGGTACGAAGTCATCTGCTCCATGATAACAACCATGATGAAGGACGAAGAGTCCGTCACGAGCCACATGCAGAAAATGCAAAGGTATGTGGATCGTTTGCTGAAGCTTAATGTGAACTTCCCTGAGGAGCTTGCAATAGATATCATTTTGCACTCCTTACCATCGTGCTATGATCAATTCCGCATGACATATCACATGAACAAGGAAGAGGTCACCCTCAGCAAACTTCAGGGACTTCTCAAGACCGCAGAAACAGGTCTTAAGGGGAAGTCGGTTGCTATCACTCCTACTCCAGAAACAACTCCGATCTTGGCAATCGGACAGATTCGAGGGAGGAAGAGAACGAGATCTTCAAAGGGTACCAAGGCTCGGACCCTTGATGGCTCTTCTTCAAGTGGAACCAAGAAAGGTTTCATTACTCCTTCTTCTGACCCAAAAGAGGCTGAATGCTTCTATTGCCACGAAAAAGCTCATTGGAAGCGGAACTGCCCAAAGTACCAACAAGATGTAAAGGATGGGAAAGTCAAACCCAACCATGCAGGTATTTACACTATCATTTCTAATAACTCACCCCATTCGAAATCTTGGGTCCTTGATACAGGTTGCGGTATTCATATTTGTTGTGACTTGCAGGGACTAGGAAGAAGTGAGAATGTGGAGCAAGGAAGAATAAACTTAATCATGGGGAATAGGAAAGTTACACCTGTCACCAAGATTGGAGTTTATACTTTATCGCTAAGTAGTGGGTTAAATTTAGATTTGAATAAGTGTTGTTATTCGCCAGAAATGGCAAGAAATATTATTTCCTTTCATGCATTGTACAAACAAGGTTTCACCTTTTCGTTTGATAATGAAGTTGGTTCGATTAATGCTTTCTTTAATAATGTACTTTATTTTAAAGCATTACCTTGTGATGGTGTGTATGAAGCTGTATCTATTGTAGATAACTTAGGAAATAATGTTTTGTGTATTGATTCTACTAATAATAATAACTTGGATAAAGCATCATTATGGCATTGTCGTCTTGGACATATAAGCAAGAAACGCATAGGCCAACTCCAAAAGGATGGAGTCTTGGAGTCGTTTGACCTAAAGTCAAATGATAGTTGCGAATCATGCTTACTTGGAAAAATGACAAAGTCACCCTTCACAGGCTCATGTGAAAGGGGTGAAGGTTTGTTGGACCTTATACACACGGATGTGTGTGGACCATTCAAACATGCCACAAGAGATGCTAATCGTTATTATTTGACTTTTACCGATGATTACAGTAGATATGGATATGTCTACTTAATCAAGCATAAGTCAGAGACTTTCGAGAAGTTTAAGGAATTTAAAAAGGAAGTCGAGAATCAATTGGGCAGGAACATTAAGATGCTTCGATCCGATCGAGGTGGTGAGTATCTTAGTTCAGAGTTCCTCGACTATCTAAAGGAATGTGGGATTATCTCACAATTGACACCTCCCAGGACACCGCAGTTGAATGGTGTGGCTGAGAGGTGTAATCGAACCTTGTTGGACATGGTTCGTTCCATGATGAGTCGAGCTTCGCTACCAATCTCATTCTGGGGGTATGCCTTAGAGACTGCCGCCCATATCCTTAATCTAGTCCCTACAAAGAAAGTTTCCAAAACTCCTCACGAGATGTGGACTGGTAAAGTACCTAAACTAGACCACATCAAGATTTGGGGCTGCGAGGCTTTCGTGAGACGCGAGACTCATGATAAGCTCGAACCCCGAAGCGAGAGGTGTATTTTCATCGGCTACCCACAGCATTCCTTTGGTTACCTCTTCTACAGACCTAGTGACAACGTGGTCTTTGTAGCAAGAAGAGGAGTCTTTCGAGAGAGAGAGTTTATAAGCCAAGGAGACAGTGGGAGGCAAGTTGATCTTGAAGAAATTCAAGAGTCAAGTGGTGAAGGAACTTCAAACTCTAGCCCTCAACTTGAGGAGGAAACTCCTGTTGAGCCAATTGACGAATCTGTACCTCTGAGGCGTTCCACGAGAGTTAGGAGTGCACCTGAGCATTACTATGGATTCCATATTACTGCAGAAGGTGAGACACTTATTAGTGATGAGACACTAGTAAGTCAAGATGACCCTAACAGCTACGAGGAAGCCATGGCAGGCCCCGAGTCTGCCAAATGGAAAGAGGCTATGGATAGCGAGATACAATCCATGTATGACAATCAAGTTTGGAACTTGGTTGAGAATGTACCAGGTCGAAAGACTGTAGGGTGCAAATGGGTTTTCAAGAAGAAGACCGACATGGATGGTAAAGTACACACTTATAAGGCTAGGCTGGTTGCAAAGGGCTTCTCTCAAATTCCTGGAGTGGACTATGATGAGACCTTTTCTCCGGTAGCCAAGATTAAGTCTATTCGGGTTCTGTTAGCCATAGCCGCATTTCATGACTATGAAATTTGGCAAATGGATGTCAAAACCGCTTTCCTTAATGGAAAGTTGGCTGAAGATGTTTACATGAGTCAGCTAGAGGGTTTTGTCAGTAACGAGTACCCTAATAGAGTGTGTAAGCTTGAGAAATCCATTTATGGATTAAAGCAAGCACCTCGCAGATGGAATCTTTGCTTTGATGAAAAGGTCAAGGAATTTGGCTTTTCTAGGAGTGAAGATGAATCTTGTGTATATGTCAAGGCTAGTGGGAGTATAGTTAGCTTTTTGGTATTGTATGTGGATGACATACTACTCATAGGAAACGACATTCCAACCTTGCAGGAAGTAAAGTCCTGGCTTGGAAAGTGTTTCGCTATGAAGGACCTTGGTGAAGCTGCCTATATTTTGGGGATAAGAATCTTGAGAGATCGGAGTAAAAGACTAATTGGACTTAGTCAAAGTACCTACTTGGAGAAGATTCTGAAGAGATTCAGAATGCAAAACTCCAAGAAAGGAGAGTTGCCCATCCAGAGTAGCGCCAAGCTGAGTAAGACACAAAGCCCTAGCACTGAGGCTGAGATAGCAGAAATGAGTCGATTACCTTATGCTTCGACTGTAGGTTCGATCATGTATGCTATGACGTGTACTCGACCTGATGTAGCCTTTGCCTTGAGCATGGTTAGCAGGTTTCAAGGGAATCCTGGCAAGGCACACTGGACTGCGGTAAAGAGTATTCTCAAGTACCTGCGAAGGACTAAGGACTGGGTCCTTACCCTCGGTGGGAGTGATGACTTGAGAGTTGTAGGGTATAGTGATACTAGCTTCCAAACTGATAGGGATAACTTCCGCTCTCAGTCGGGCTGGGTCTTTACCCTAAATGGAGGAGCAATTTCTTGGAAGAGTTCCAAGCAAGAGACAGTGGCTGATTCTACTTGTGAATCAAAGTATATTGCAGCTAGCGAAGCGGCAAAGGAGGCGTTATGGCTGAGGAACTTCATTGGAGACCTTGGAGTTGTACCAGCTATTAAAGAGCCGATGGAAATTTTCTATGATAGTGAAAGTGTTGTTGCCTTAGCCAAGGAACCAAGGGATCACGGGAGATCCAGACACATCGACAGAAAATATCATTTCATCAGACATCGGATCGAAGAAGGACTCCTCGTGGCAAAGAGGGTATCATCGGATGAGAACCCAGCAGATCCCCTTACGAAGGGACTGACTCGGGTTAAGCATCTCCAGCATGCTCGGAGCATAGGGCTGAAGGATGATATTAGATTTAGTAGTTAGATAATCTCGAAATTTGTAAAGTGTAATTGACATTTGATGATGAATAAAAGTGTTTTATTTATGAGTAAAGTGTTGCTATCTCTTGTCGATCGTTTACTATATTTCTTTTGCATGTTTTGACTTCCAGAATAATTTTGTTTGGTATAACATATTATTCAAACCTCCACAGTCGGTCATATGTCGGAAGTAGGTATGAATCAAGACTGTCATGTTTGGTTGTAGAGGTCTGGGACAAGGCTACAACAATCATGAGTGCTCATAAGTTCTGAGCATTGGACTCAACCCACGCTCACTGGAATCACTTCATGGAATTCTATCTCGAGTGATCGTGAGACGGTAATATCATATAAGTCTTTAAACCTAGAGATATGATTTGTTACTTACGAGTTGGTTATGCATTAATTGTACGAAAAACGCATTGGTAACTCGATGTTATAAAATCGTGCTCTTATGTGTAATTCAATAAGTAGTAGAACAAACATATGAGTCGAAGTTTATCTGTTCCTTCTTGGATTAGAAGCTGATATCTGGGCCCCTCGATGATTTTGTTTTGACCTATGTACCGGGCCCGGTCAGAACTAGATTGATGTGTTCAATAAAGTTCTTTGTCAAACAAATCGGAAATCGGGAAACAAATGTTGGACAATAAGTAAGACATTGTTCCATGTATTTGTCCGACTGATATCTAGAACAGAGGATTATATGATCACTTATCTTAAATGGCGTACCATCATCTTCTCAAGTTTCGAGAAACCTTGTAAAGAGCTACGATTGCCGATCGGTTCCTGAAGTCATACTTGCAGTAATAGTTACTAGACTTATCCAAGTGGGAGACTGTTGGATAAGGTGTCTAAGTCCATAACTATTTCTGGTATGTACTTGACCCGACCCGGCATGGTCCATTTGGGTTGCATGGCACCATGCAATTGGATAAACTAAATGAGAGAAATAACGCTTGGAGATTATTAATATATTATAAGTTCTAATATATTAATAATATTATTTGATTAGTTTGATCAAGAATTAATTTAGAATTAATTAAGTGATCAAAAGATAACTAATTAAATATATGGGTTGATTAAGTAAATCATCCATATCTTGTATAGTGGGCTAAAAGGCTCCATGGATCATCAAGTTGGGTTCCACCCATAGGATGCTCCATGGATGCTCCATGGGAGTTACAAACCCATGGGTCATGGAAATGAAGAGTCATGACACATTAGGGTTTAACCCTAGATGTGTCAACACTATATAAGTAATATGTTCTCCTCCCAAATCGGTTACACTAAGTAATAAGGGGGCTTGGCCGATTTTGAAGAGTGTGTATTCTCTCATAAGTTCTTCCAAGAGCATTTGGTGTTGTGTGAAGCATTTGAGGCATCACCACTTGAGGTGCTAGGCTCACAAGGTTTCAAGGAACACAAGCAACAACAAGGTAAGTTATTCTATCTATACTTTATGTTATAATTGTTCCCCATGTATGCTAGATAGGATATAACCTTGGAATTCAACTTTGCATGAAAAATTAGACAAACATAGATCCAAGGTTATTAGGGTGGCATGTACACTTAGGAAGTGTTAGAATGCTCAAAACCCATCATATTCATCAACTGACATACTGCCCTTAGTCAATGTCAGGAACTTGTTCTCCAACTCCAACATATTTTGGGCTGAGCAGAACTTGCGCTTAAACTGCACCAAGAACTCTACCCATGACAATTGCAGTGGCTCATTAGGGCTCAAAGTCTTCCCTAGAGTGTTCCACCAACGAACGGCTCCACCTCAGAATTGACGCACGGCATAGATGGTTTGCAACTTACCTTTGCAGCCACACGTCATGAAGGCTAGCTCCATTTCGGAGATCCAATCCATAACCCCAATCGGATCCTCCTTTCCATTGAAGGTCGATGGTTTGCAAGTCAAAAAGTCCTTGTACTTGCATCCCATTCCATCATTCCTTCCATCGCGGTTACCTTGTCTAACTATCGGTGGGTTGGCTTGACCAACTGATCCACTGAAGTTTCCACCTTCCGAGTGCCCTTCATTTAATTCAGGCTCTTCCACACGAATCAACAGTTCTTCACGATTTTGTTGAAGCAACCGTCTAGTTTCCTCCATCTGACGATCCAACATCATCTGAATCATCAATTGCACACCAGCCATGGTTGTTGGCTCAGGTGCTGCTGCAACAACAGGTCTTTGTTCAATCACTGGTGGTTGATTCCTATTTTCATCAGCATTTCCAACTCCACTTCTTGTTCTCACCATTTTTGATCTACACACCGAATAAGGTGAAATTAGATCCTTATTCACGATAGATATTCAAATCATCCTTATCACTCCGAAACGTTTACATGCTAGTTCTAATATCGTAGACGTACGCTTAGAATCCTACACACATAAGGTTTCTAGATCCGGTCGGCAACAGACCATAGATCCGAACAAATAATATCATATATGGCAACATATAACATTTAGCACATAAAGCATTTTAGGCAACTTTCCTAAAATAAACTAGTGCTTGTGTCTTAAAACATAACAGACACGCATCTCAAAATTCCACTTAGCATTCTAAGTTTAAGTCTAGAAATCCTACAAATTCCTAGTTCGCTTAAACTAATGCTCTGATACCAACTGTGACATCCCCAAAATCTCGGCCAGAAAAGACCGATTTCATTTATGCTTTTTAAAATAATTTTCAGAGTAAATCCTTTTAATTTTAAAAGAGATGCGGAATTTGTTCCCAAAAACAAAACATGATAAAATAGATATTTATCAAAACATTTCATAAAGAAATATGATTTCATTTCATAATCAAAAGTCGGGATGTCATGTTCCGATACAGATCATAAAGCATAAACGATAGCATTACAAGTCTTTCAACAAATATATACATATACAGACTTGTAAACAAAACAACTTGATGTTCGCCCATCTTAAGCTCTTGCACCACTTCCTGTAAAATAAATCAACTGAGTGGGTCAGGCTTGGGAGCCTGGTGAGCATGTAGGGTTTTCAACCCACAATAAATAATTTAATTAATTATTATCAACCAACAATAACCCAGTTACCCATTCCCGTTATTCTCACTTTATGTCCCTAAAATAACTAACACAAGGGACCTAGTCTAAGAATATTTCATCGGGGAGACTACACATGCTTCGGGGGTTCCTCAGCAATATAAGTCAAATAAGGCAACCATGGGGGGGGGGGGGTGGAATACAGCGAATGAACACCCAAGTTCATTAACACCTACAGGTTATGAGCCTGCTAGCGTTCCACTGGACTGTCTAGAAAAGTCCGTGGTCGTCATCTAAATTCCGCTAGATGACTGGATCAAAACAACATCGAGGCCTCTCATCTGTTTATTACACACCAACTATCTACCCATATTCTACCCAACATATTAGTAGATAAAATATACATTTTTATATGTAGTTTCAAAACCTGTATAGCATGCTCAATCAAAACATTTTTCACATAACAGATGAGACACACACACATAACACGTATTTCATAGAGAAATAATCAGATCTATAAGATAAAAGAGAGTGAATATACATTCACATATATAACAATAAAATATATACACATAGCACATATTTTATATAAAATACTTCATAATATTGTGTTGGAATTAAAGTAACTACACACTCACATGATCAGAAGATGATCGGGCAGCACTACGGCTTGCAGAAGAGGTGTTTCTCCGTAGATCTGGAAGATCTTCACAAAACCGGGCTCCTCGCGGGCAGCGTTTCGGCTCGGGAATAATGCTCTTTGGGATTCTCGGGGCTTCGGATCTTGCTTCGGGGCTCGAGAATATTACCGGGGCTTCGGGGTATAAACGGCACGCAAAACGAGGCAAAACTTAGAAAGAAAGAAGAGTTTGAACAAGAGAAAATGGCTGAATTCGAGTTCTATTTATAGGCTGTTGGGTCTGGGATTACGCGGGGCGTACTCAAATTACGCGGGGCGTACTTTGACGTCACTGCGTGCGTCGACTGGTGGCACTCGAGTATTGGTCAGACAAGTTGCAACCGACTGAGTACGCGGGGCGTACTCAAATTACGCGGGGCGTAATTGACTTGTCAAACTTCTAAATTGCGTAACTTTCGCATACGAGCTCCGTTTTCGACGTTCTTTATATCCACGCGAAGGTCAGACCGTACTCTACAACTTTCATTTAGACTCCGTTGGCTAATTTTCACTTTTATTTTTATTATTTATTTTTAGAAGGCCGGGACAGAAAAACTTCGTTATAAATTCATAACTTCTTCGTCTGACGTCCGTTCTCGCCTAACTTTTCATTGCTTCGCTAATAACAACAAGATCTTCGATTCTCATTTAGATTGTTTCAGCTAAAAACCGCTCGATCTCAAATCGAGTATTCGGGCTGCATACTGCCACGTCGAAACTTCAGAAAATCATAACTTCCTCATACGAAGTCAGATTTGGGCGTTCCTTTTATGCATGCTCTCGGTTTAACGAAATCTACGACTTTCGTTTAGATCGCTAAGGCTAAATATCGTTCTATCTTAAATTCATATTTTACGTCACTCGGCGTCGTGCTGGTTCTGTCTCGAAACTTCGACAGGTCATAACTTCTTCGTTATAACTCGGATTTTGGCATTCCTTATATCTCCGAAATCCTTGTTTCGACCACTACAACTTTATGCAAAGATATCGGGCATATCTCACACTTTAATTTTGACACTTATTTCATTCTTAATTCATTAAATTATAAAAATCAAGAAAATAAACACATAAATCACATAATTCACATAATTCACAAATAATACATTCTTATTATTTCAAGTTGAGTTACAAAGGTTAACCTAGACTATTACATTGCTAAAAATGGCAAGCCCAGAAACACGGGCGTTACAGATTCCCTTGATATCGACTAAACATGCCTAACGCAAAAGCCACATCAGGGAGAGTACATGTCATAGTATACATGATCGAGCAAACAACGGTAGCATATGACACTCAACTCATTTATGCTATCTCGACATCGGTGCTCAAACTCTGAGTCTTACTCAGCTTGATATTGCTTTGGATTCGCAGCTCCTCTTTATTGGAATTCTCCATGCTAAAATGTTTTAGCACCTTGTCCAAGTAAGTACTTTGACTAAGTCTAGTTAGTCTTCTACTCCTATTTCTCAAAATCCTTATCCCCGGAAGATAAGTGGCTTCCCCTAGATCCTTCATAGCGAAACACTTCCCAAGCCAAGACTTAACTTCCTGCAAGGATAGAATGTCGTTTCCTATGAGAAATATGTTATCGACATACAATACTAGATAGCTAAGTATACTCCCAATAGCCTTAACATACATACAGGATTGATCCTAACTTCTAGAGAAACCAAACTCTTTGACTTTCTCATCAAAGCAAAGATTCCATCTGCAAGATGCTTGCTTTAATCCATCAATGGAATTCTCAAGCTTCCACACTCTATTGGGGTATTTAGCATCTACAAAACCTTTTGGTTAACACATATAAACATCTTCAGTTAGCTTCGCATTAATAAAAGCAGTTTTGGCATCCATCTGCCAAATTTCAAAATCATGAAACACAGTGATAGCCAAAATAACCTGATAGACTTGATCTTGACCACGATGTTTGAGTAAAGCCTTTTGTAACCAGCCTTTCCTTGAATGTATGCACCTTTCCATCCATGTTGGTCTTTTTCTTGAAGATCCATTTACACACAACTGTCTTTCGACCTGGTGCATTGTCAACCAAGTTCCAAACTTGATTGTCATACATGGACTGTATCTCACTGTCCATTGCCTCTTTCCACTTTGTAGACTCAGGGCCCGCCATGGCTTCCTTGTAGTTAGTAGGCTCATCCAAATTTACTAGTGTGCTATCACTGATAAACATATCACCTTTCATAGTAATATGAAAACCATAAAACTCCGTTTTAATTCTAACTCGAGAGGAATGTCTAGGAGGGAATGACTCGTCAATTGGTTCAACAGGAATCTCTTCCTCAGGTTGAGTTGTAACGCCCGTAGATCAGGGCTAGTCAATTTAGAGACGATATAGGTCAAAAATAACTTTTTGATGAAAGATTATTTAGAATGAGTAATCTTAACTAAGTTATAGTATATGTTACAAGGATCCCGACCTACTAAAAATAATATAATAAAAATATATTCAAAATTAGTCGATGGAGTCTAATAAAAGTTGTAGATCTTGTTTTTACCTACGCGTCAATATAAAGAACGTCGAAAACGAAGTTTGTATGTGAAAGTTATGAATTTATGATGTTCGGGGCGCGAAACCCCAAAACTGTCAGATACCATGACGTGGCAAGTCTTTTGACACCTCCTGGAGTCCCCCAGACGCAACTTGTGACAACACATGCAGTGAAGACCAAGCGCACAACATGGAAAAAGGTGCCACGACGTGGCAAGGGCCAATTTTGCCCTATAAATAGATTTAAAATATGTGCTATGTGTATAATATAAAGTTGTTTATACGTGTGAGTGTATAGTCCCTTTCATAACACGATTTTAATACAAGTATTGTGTGAATGTATTAAGTATATGTTTTGGGTGAGTATGTGATCACTTTATTCTAACATATATATATATATATATATATATATATATATATATATATATATATATATATATATATATATTAAGTATTTGCTATGAAATACGTGCTATGTGGTTATATATTGTTGTTTGTTTCAGATGAGTGTGGAATGGATGTTTTATATAGGTGTTAAATTAGTTAAGTTGTATATGTATTTTATATCTACAAATATGTTGGGTAGAACATGGGTAGATGAATTAGATGATGTGTGATGATAATTAGGTGATGAGAAATAGGTGATGATAATTAGGTGATGAGAAATAGGTGATGATAATTAGGTGATAAGAGATAGGTGATGATAGAAAGGTGATGATCAATAGGTGATGTGAGATGAGAGGAGATACCATAACCTTGACTGGCAATGTGGCAATTTGGTGATGTAGTCATCTACCAGAGTATAGATGGCGACCATAGACTATTCTAGATGACCCCGTGGAAACACCAGCAGACTCGTAACCTATAGGTGATGAATTACGAGTCCAGGCGATGTTGTGGCTGCGTATTCATGTGATGATACTCTAAACCTTACAATGAATTATGATTCCATGCGAGGTTGTGACTATGTATTCATGCGATGATAGCCTAACCCTTACTATGAGTTATGAGTCCAGGCAATGTTGTGACTGTGTATTCATGCTTTAGGAACTAATATATATAAAGGAAATGCGATGTAAGAAGATAAGAGAAAAATACAATGTAGGAGATGACCCTTAGGATAATTCCTTAGGAAAGGTACTTAAGAATAAACGGAGATAATGGGGATGGGTAATTGGGTTGATTGTTTGATGATTGAATATAATAATTATATTATTGTGGGTTGAAAACCCTATATGCTCACTAGGATCCCAAGCCTGACCCACTCAGTTTTCTTTGCATTACAGGTAATGGCACAAGGGTATGAATTGGTGGACTTGATGAGAGATTTTGGATTATAGATAAGTAGTTATAAATAACTGTTGTAAGGTCTATTTTATATTGTTTATGCTTTTGGTCTGTATCGGAAGATGACATCCCGAGATTTTGTTATTTAATGAAAATACATTTCTTTAAGAAATGCTTTGATAAATTTTATTTTATCATATTTTATTTTGGGAACAAATTCCGCAACTATTTTCCTTAAAAAGGATTACTCTGATTTTATAACAAAGCATAAACAAATCGGTCTTTTCTGGCCGTGAAATTGGGGATGTCACATGAGTGCTAGTGTTAGAGGTTCCTTCATCGCATGACTCTTGAAGCTCTTCAAGATCAATTTGCCTCCCACTGTCCTCTTGGCATATGAGTTATCTTTCGCATAAAACCCCTCTCCTCGCTACGAAGACCATGTTATCACTAGTTCAGTAAAAAAGATATCCAAAATATTTATGTGGGTAGCCGATGAAAATACACCGCTCACTACGAGGTTCAAGCTTGTCACGAGTCTCTTGTCTTACGAAAGCTTCACAACCCCAAACCTTGATATGCGTCAATGAGGGAACCTTACCTGTCCACATCTTGTGAGTTGTTTGGGTAACCTTCTTAGTTAGGACTAGATTAAGGATATATGCGACAATCTCTAAGGCATACCCCCAGTATGAGATTGGTAGCGAAGCTTGAATCATCATGGAATGAACCATGTCCAACAAGGTTCGATTGCGCCTCTCAGCCACACCATTAAGTTGTGGTGTTCTAGGTGACGTTATTTGTCAAACATTTCCACATTCCTTAAGATAGTCGTGGAAGTCAGTACTAAGATACTCACCACCCCCATCAGATATGAGCATCTTTATATTCCTGCCTAATTGATTCTACACTTCTTGCTTAAACTCTTTGAACTTTTCAAAGGTTTCCAAATTGTGCTTGATTAAGTAGATATATCCATATCTGCTATAATTATCGGTAAAATTCACATATAAGCGGTTTGCATCCCTTAGGTAGATCTGAAGGGCCCACACACATCTATGTGTATGAGATCCAAAAATCCCTCACCTCTTTCACAAGTTCCAGTGAAAGGTGATTTATTCATATTTCCAAGTAAACAAGATTAGAATGTGTCATCTGAATTTAGCTCAAATGACTCCAAGACTCCATCCTTTGGAGTTAGGCTATGCGCTTCTTATTAACATGTCCAAGATGGCATTGCCACAAGCATGCCTTGTCTAAACCATTAGACGAATCGATATGAAACACATTATTTCCTAAGTTATCTACAACCATCACAGTTCATATACACCATTCCAAGGCAATGCTTCAAAATAAAACAAACCATTATGATAAACATTAATAGAACCGATTTCATTATTAAACGAAAACCTAAAACCTTGTCTATACAAACCATGAAAATAAATAATATTCCTCTTCATCTCTGATGAGTAGCAACATTCATTTAAATCTAACCCTAACCCACTATTAAGCACTGAAGATTAAAATCCGATCTTGGTAACAGGAGACGACTTCCGATTGCCCATAACCAAGTTCATCTTCCCATGCTCCACATCCATACTTCTTTCTAGCCCCTGCAAATCAGAACAAACGTGAAAGCCACATCCTGTGTCAAGGACCCAAGAATTAGCATGTGATGAGTTATTATATAGAATAGTATAAATACCTGTGAAACAGGAAAAATGTTCTATCATATTTTATTAAAACTATCGTATCTTTTGCATATGAACTCTGTTTTGGATGTTCTTTATATTTTCAGAAACATGAAAAATGTTCTATCATATTTTAATGTTTTCTTTTCTAAAAACAGCTTAATGAAATTTTTTATTTTTTCAGATGCGTTAATTAGCGTTGTAGTTTGAATGGGTTAATCTGTTTGTCGATTTACACATTTTGATGCAAAGTATTGACTGGTACCATATAAAATGAAATTGAAATTGTTAATATTTCCTTAGACGAAATAAAACCAAACGAGTTAGATCCTAAATTTTGGGATGTCACATAGTCCCCGGTATGCTGGTCGTACACCTCATACTTAGGGCGTACGTAGTTAACCTTAAAAACCTAATTTATAGGTTTTTTTTAACATATTTAAGCATCATTATATCTCCTTTCTAATTCCCTTACCAGCTGCCATCTGAGAAAAACAACTCCCAAGCTAACCCTAAGTGAGAAGAGTACATCTTGGGCTTATCTTTGTGTTTTGTGGCATTCTTGAAGAAGTAGAACGTGGTAAGAAGAGCTTGGAGCTTGGAAGCAACTTGGATTTGAGATTATCACCTTGCTAGAAACTTCCAAGAGGTAAAAAAAGCTCATATCTTGATCACTCTACCTTGTAGATCTAGCCATTTCTTTATTTTGGGGACTTTTGGTCCCATATATGGTGACTCTTGAGCATGGCATGTTCTTAACCAAATAATTCATCCTTTCAGACCTTATGAGGGGTGTTGAGTCATAAAAATGTGGTCTTGATGTTTATTTTTTTTCTATATCCATCCTCTTGAAGGTATTAAGGCATTAAGATGTTGGGATTTTGTGTATTAAGCACTTAATGCACATGCAAAGTCATAAATTTTGAAACTTTATGACTCTTAGTGGTATTTTAGCCTTGGATCTGAATTTTGGATGTAAGAGCTTATTGCATTAAGCACTTATTGAGAAAAGAATATTTTTGGCGTAAGCCATACGTACCCTAGCATACGCTGCGAATACGCAATCAAACTCTCAATTCCGGTCAAGGCAGGATTACGCCCAACGTGGGAGCTGAGTATGCCTCGCATACTCAGCTGAGTGGACCATGTGGACTCCTTGACCAAGTGGTCAAGGCTAGATTAAAAAGTGAAGTTTACTAATTCGGCCCTAACCATTTCCGATCCGTTTTTTTTGTCATAAGATTTACCTTTTTTTTTTTTCATAATTCATGAATCTAATATTACGTAACTTAAGTCAATAAACTAATGTTTCCTTTGAGAGTAACTCATTAGATAAAAGGTAATTTCTAATGTTTTTTTTAAAGAAAATTGTACACATTTTATTTTTGTTTCTATTTCCTAAATATGTTGTTGATTTATCAAAATGTTTAAAACATTATTTACTCTAAACACAAATTATTTAAAAACATAAATGGGCTTTCCATGAATAAATCTCATAGAGTAACAAAAGACTATAAAAATAAAAAAGAACAAATGACCACACATTTAACATGTTTGACATATTAGGTAGTTTAAGAGGGAAAGATAGTAATGGTAGAAAATATATGGCATGAAAGATAATAGCGTTTCAAATGAACCAAAGACGACTTCCGAAAGAACCATTTAAAAGGTTGTTAATTGTATTAAGTACAATCGACAACCATCTATTTTCATGGATTTAGGCAAGCCATCATTGGCTATCCAAATAACTCTCTTAAATCTTCATATAAGACCTCTCTTCCCAACCATTTCCATCCCTCGATTCACTTCTTCAAAAACAACTAAATTTATCAAAAGATAACAAAAGAGCTCATAAATCCAAAATAGTTATTGAATGTAATAGAACTTAGTCATTGCCTTGAAGAACAAGACCAATATCGCATGTCTTTTCTAACTATGAATGCGTCTTAATGTCACACATTGCACTCTACATCGATATTCTTGTAGTTCTTCAATGACAACTATATATAAAGGAGTCAAGAATGAAAAGATATGAAGTTACAAAAAGTAGTGTTCCTACCTCTAAGCTTACCATAATCAATATGTCCAGTTGTGAAAAATGCTTCTCTTGTTTTTTTTTTTTTTTTTCATTCACTAACAATTTTCAAGTTAATCAACCTATCCATAAATGAATATATTCTAGCCATCCATTTCATTGACATCCAACTTGATACATCTATTCATTTTAGTAGTTCACAAAGTTATCCAATGGACAATAAGTGATAGAACTTCACTTTTTTGCTTGTTATGTACCTAATAATTCTTACTTTTTGTTATTCAATTCTGAGTTGAAAAATATTGATCTCCTAAGATATTTCATTATGCCTTCTTCTTTTCCATATTCTCCATGCATGTGTTTAAATACAAATCACAAATATGGTATTTTAAGATGTTAATTTTGGTTTTCTAAAGGTCGGAAAGTGATTTTGACCCACTTCCCCACTATCATTAATGGTAACCGAGAGTAAAGGCATTGTCAACCCATGTGAACTTGTTCCATTTTGACCTTCAAATTAAATATATGTATGCATTTGCTCTTTCATATTCTCTTTTACATATTATTGTTATGAAAATATTTTTAGAAAGACTCACACACATACATACATACATACATACATACATACATACATATATATATATATATATATATATATATATATATATATATATATATATATATATATATATAAAATAAAAAACCCTACAAATCATAAAAATATATAATAAAAAAAACTTAGAGATCACAAAGATGATAAACAAGAAATTTATTAATTGGCACTTTTGACCATGGAACTATTTCTACAATAACATTTACATTTTACACAAATATTATATAAGAAATAGATGTATTTATTTATGTTCAGATGGCACTAAACACACCTATAACTGTATATTCAGTTATTCCGAAAACCAAATAAATTAATATAACCCACAAAATGAAAATTTAACCAACGGATCGAATCGAATGTAAATTGCTTTACATGCCTCATGTAGCATTATTCCAAGCTTCTTGAGTTCAAAAGCGCATTCTAGATGAGGACCCTCATTTAGATTAAATAATAAAGATTTATGCAAGATCATCTAAAATGTATATATATATATATATATATATATATATATATATATATATATATATATATATATATATATATATATATATATATATGAACTGAAATAATAAAAATATAGTTACGATATGTACTCTTTCCACGTGATTTTTTGGTAACATGACTAGACGAGAAGATGCATTTGCTATAAAAATTCTATGACGTTAGAATAGTAACCCAACAAAATGATGCTTAATCTTGACTTGCATCGTAATTTTTGAGGTAATATCTACCGTTAGTTTCTAATTTCATCGAGTAAAACTCGAATTTTCGTGGGTTGTGCAAGTTAAGATTTATATCTATTAAATATGAAATAATAATTCTTATTAAAATGAAATACGAATTCTTATGTTACGTTGATATATAAAATTGTAAGTTTTTTTTTTAATAATATAATAAGATAAACATATATTGAAATAAAATTTTGCAATGATGTGGTATGAACCGTATTCGAGGTGGTCAACCTCCAAGAAATTAGAAACTAAAACAATAACTGGAGCAATTTTCTGAATATCATTAAAACCATGGTTACATTACTTGTATACTACTGGAAAGAAAAGGAAGAGCAACTATTCTAGACGTGGGTTACTCCTCGAAGTGGAACCCAATTATTAGGAACACATGCTAAACAGAATAAAGAAAGAGCATCCTAGCTAACTGCCTTGACTTGGTAAACAAAGCTCATTCACTCCCGAAATCGAATAGGCTTCTTGATGGGTCTTTTGGGTCGATTGAGTATTCCTGCTTGGGGAAGTTGGGCTGTCGCTTGGACTAGTAATTGATGGGCTGTATCAATTCCCTCCCCGTTGAAATTGGACTCGTCCTCGAGTCTTATATTGAATTCAGGAAAACGTAGTGTGAGCTCCTGTTCGTCTTCCCAGGTTGCTTCCGATATGGATTGGTTGGCCCATTTGACTAGAAGTTGTGTGCAACCATTCATTTGTCGATGTTGGAGAATGCTTTCCGGACTTGGTGTTTTGATGGTTGCGTCGGAGAGCCATTCATTTGGGAATTCTTCGGACACTGTTTGCTCATGGCTAGCTTTTAGTAATGAGACATGGAAGACCGGGTGGACACGAGAAGATGGTGGAAGTTGCAAGCGGTAAGCGACGGGACCAATTCGTTCCAAGATCTTGTAAGGTCCAAAAAAACGTTTAGATAGCTTTTGGTTATCCCGTGCCGTGACAGAATGTTGTCTGTAGTTACGTAAACGTAGGTATACCAAGTCACCAACTTCAAATTTCTTGTCTATCCGTTTTTTGTTAGCTTGCTTTGTCATCCTGTTTTGTGCTTGTTGTAAAGATTCTTTCAACAGATCGAGCACTTGTTGATGTTCCAATAGGGAAGAATCAATGGAGGCTATGAGGTTTGATCCCGGTGTATAATCATGGATTTGCGTGGCATCTCTTCCATACATTGCTTTGAAAGGTGTCATTTGAATTGCCGAATGGAAACTGGTATTGTACCAAAACTCTGCTAGATACAAGTATCGTTGCCATGTACGCGGTTCATCATGGACAAATGCGCGAAGATAGGATTCGAGGCACCTGTTAACTACTTCCGTTTGACCGTCGGTTTGCGGGTGGTATGCACTCGAGTGTTGGAGTTTTGTACCAAGCTGTTTGAATAGTTGTGTCCAAAATTGACTCAAAAACAATGGATCTCTGTCTGATGTGATGGATTTGGGTAGGCCATGAAGGCGGTATATATCCTTTAGGAAGATAGCAGCAAGAGTGGTGGCTGTGAAGTTATTCGATAACGGTATGAAGTGGGCAAATTTGGATAACCGGTCGACAATGACCCAAATTGTTGTTTTCCCATTGGATGGTGGCAGGTGTGTGATGAAATCCATTGTGATTTCGGACCATGTTTGAGCGGGTATGGGTAATGGTTGTAGGAGACTGTAGGGCTTGCGTGCCGGGTACTTTGTTATTTGACAAGTAGGGCACTTGCGGATGAAATCAGCGACATCTTTTTTGAGCTTTGGCCACGTAAAGGAAGATGCAAGGCGTCGAGTTGTTGCATTAACGCCGCCGTGTCCTCCGAGTGTTGATGTATGGAATTCCTGCAAAAGAAGAAAACGAACATGTGGTATGTTAGGTATAAATAATCGGCCTTGGATCTACACCAAGCCGTTTTGGATTGTATGGTTTGGAAGTGATGATGGTTGTTGCTCCAGTTGTGTTATCAATTTCTGTCCTTCGGGGTTGTTGGTAAAATAGGATCTTAATTCGTGTAACCAGGTAGCCATAGGACTCGAGAGGGCTAAGATTTTTGGGCTTTCAATTCGACTCAATGCATCTGCGACGTTGTTTTCTTTGCCCGGTTTGTAGTGCACTTCGAAATCATATCCTAAGAGCTTGGTTAACCATTTGTGTTGTTCAGGTGTCTGGATGGTTTGAGTGAGGAGATGCTTTAGGCTGTGGTGATCGGTGTATACCCGGAATTTCTGTCCCAATAGGTATTGGCGCCATTTTTTTATGGACTTTGTGATTGCATATAACTCACGGATGTAAGCGGAGTTGTTTTGCATGCGATCACAAAGTTTCTTGCTGAAGAAGGCTATTGGTTTGTCGTGTTGGGAGAGTACTGCTCCAATGGCGACACCAGATGCGTCGGTGGTGATGTCGAAGGTTTCAGTGAAGTTTGGGAGGGCTAGGGTTAAGAGGTGTGTCATGGATTGTTTCAAAGATGTGAAGGCTTTTGTGGCTTTGTCGGTCCAGGTGAAGGTAGGTTTTTTTAAGAGGTCTGTTAACGGAGAGGCTATGTGGGCGTATGATTGCACAAATCGACGGTAATAGCCTGTGCAGCCCAAGAAAGCTCGTAATGTGGTAAAGGAATTGGGAGTGGGCCATTCCTGTATGACGGTAATTTTTTCTGGGTCGGCTTGAATTCCTTTGGCTGAAATAATATGACCCAAGAAGGGTATTTCGTGTACCGCAAACATGCATTTGGAGGCTTTAGCGTAGAATTGGTTGCTTATTAGTGTATGGAATACGAACCGGAGGTGTTCATAGTGAGCGTCGATTGAAAGGCTGTAGACAAGGATGTCATCGAAGAAAACCAACACGAACTTCCGTAATACCGATCTGAAAAGGTCATTCATGGCTGCTTGGAACGTTGACGAGGCGTTAGTGAGGCCGAAAGGCATGACTCTGAATTCATAATGGCCGTCGATTGTTCTGAATGCAGTTTTGTGTATGTCGTTTGGTGAAACGCGAATTTGGTGGTAACCGGCTCTTAAATCAATCTTGGAAAATATGGTGGCGCCATGCAGCTCGTCCAAAAGTTCATCTATTGTTGGTATTGGAAAACGATCTCGAATGGTGATGGCATTGATACCCCGATAGTCAATGCAAAATCGCCATGTTCCATCTTTTTTTCGAACAAGGAGGACTGGAGATGAGTACGGGCTTTGACTTGGTTATATGACCCCTTCTTTGAGCATGTCGGTGATGAGTGATGTCATGATTTCTTTTTGGTAATGTGGATATCTGTATGGTTTGATGTTGATGGGTTTTGTGTTTGGTAATAAGGGTATGTGGTGGTCATGGTCCCTTGGTGGAGGTAAGCCGTGGGGTGCATCAAAAAGTTGTTTGAACTTGGTTAGTAGGTTTTCGATTGTGGGGTTGGTGTGTGGTTGTCGGTTACTGGTGGTGAGATGTGGGGGTTGGTGATGAAAAATCATGGTGTGG